>NW_028262369.1:59236434-59861434 GCF_047370975.1 Nipponia nippon
GTATTAAGGAAGGTGCATTTTATTGGAATTAAGTTGTAATCCCAATCGTCCTTGCTCAGGGCATCCCTCTTTGAAGTGCAGTTCTCTGATGGCAGAGAGAAAAAGAGAAAGCAGTGGTTTTATCTGTGGCGTTTTAATTTTTCTGAAACTAACTGTCCATCAGCTGCGGAGCCTGACCCACTATGAAAATACAGGGAATGTGAAGTTTTTCTTGTTGATTATATCATTTAGGCTGTAAGCTGTTTACAAGGAGAAATACTTTCTCTGTTTTTGGTTTGGTGGGGGTTTTTTTTGATTGGTTGGTGTGGTTTTTTGTGTGTGTTTTTGGGTGGGGGGGTTAAGATGACTAGTCTTGGTTGGAGCTATGTTATATTTAAGGGAAAAACAAATATTTTGGTGGTGTTAGGTGTAAAACTTCAAGCATGAAACTGGTTTGGGGAATATTCTTGGAAACGTTATACATCATCTCAGTCCTGTTGTAGGAAGCATGGGACTTTTTCCAGCTGTGGGAGATAAGGAGATAATGTCTTTGAAATCACCCAAAAGCTGTGTGTTCAATGAGGTTAAGTATAGCTGTAGATGTAAGACAGATGAGGGGGGGAGTGGGAATATTAGCAGCAACAAAATACTTTTCAGTTTCAACAATTTAAAAATTCAAGAGAAAACTGAAGTGCTGTGGTGACAGAGAAGTGCTCTTAAATTCCGAAGCCCAAACGCGTATTTTTGGAAAGGCTGACTCGTTGACTGTTAAGGTTGTATAGCTCTTTCCATCACCGGTCCTCCTTTTGTTTCCATGGCAGCGCAAAGGATAACGCTGTTGCAGCTGCCAGTCGCTATTGGAAAACAGATTTTGGGTTTGACCTAAATATCTATTTAATATAGTTCTCAGTAACAGGGCATGGTTTTTCAGATGTCAAATACATGTGGGGCTGTAATGAGTTTCAGCTGAGGTGTCTGATGCCTTAAAGAAGCTGAGTTTAGAGCAATTTTCCATCTTATAATTAGCAAGTGGGTATTGCCAGCGATAAATCTGACCAATATCAAACGTTTATATTGGAACTGTAAGAACTCCTGGGATTTTATCCTTTCTGACAACACTGGGAGGGATGGAGGAGTCTTTTAAACTGACAGCTCACAAAAATCCCTCTTGTTCTGGGATTGCAGTTGAATTGCTCTGTGGCAATTTTCATGACTTCTTCTGCAATATGTGTATTAATCCTATTAATGAAGTGTAAATATGGTGTCGTGCGTGACGGGACATGACTTCCCATCACTCTCACCAGAGCCTGGATGGAGTTCTTAGCCAAAGCTGTGCAGAGGAGGGAACAGGACCACGCTGCAATTCTGCTTTTGGGTTAAACTGCAGAAGAAGAAGAAATTACACTTCTGCAACTCAGGGGAAAAAGGGGACTGCTTGGAGTTCCGTAGTTGCAATAGTAATATCAATGTGGCATAAGCGGAAAGCTGTATAATCTATAACTCTATCAAACTGAGTGAGTGGGGAGGAAAAAAACCTTAACTTTTCCTGATACCGATATGGATGGTTTTCTAGAAATTTTATTTGTTAGTGCTTTGTAGTTACTGTTTGTAATTGTATACAGAATTAATTATATAAGCAGAGAGGGTCTGTATCAAAAGCTGACTGATCTTTTTTAAAACAAGTATAAGATGATTGAGAAAATTAACCTACAAAAAGGGCCTTTTGGAATATGACACACTCTTTCAAATAATTTTTTTATGCAGAGCTTAAAAATAAGCATGTCAGAATATTTTTGTGCTGTACTGTGTTGGAATTGAGTTGGGGCTTTGACTTGAAATGCTGGGAGCTGAGTTGGAGAGGATATATGCTGAGAGATTGCCCCTTCTCTGAAAAATGCATGTTTTATTAGTATCACAAGTCTCAACCCAAAAGTTGCATGTTTCCCTCTTTGCTGAGAAAATTAGCACACAAGCTTTGGGAAATGCATTCTGAAAGTGCTCCTTTGATAAAGCTCCAAGAGCGATGTGTGGGTTTATCTGCATCTTTGTGGACGAGTAGGAACTTGTAGGAATATTTTCTGTACCTGGTCGCTCTCAGGTTTTTATTTCAAAGCAGGAAGTAACTCTAAATACTGCTTGCAACGCAGAAATTATCGAGGGGGATCAAGGTATGATGCAGTTATTGGTACTTTAACTTCATTCATGTGTTGTTGAGGGCTCCTCTTCTTATCAAAAAGAAAAGGATCTTTTGCTGAGTGTTTCCAGAGAAATCCCTTGGCTTTCCTTTTTTTTTAATAGCTTTTCCTCATTTAAAAGGACAGCAAAGGGACTTTGGGATAGCCTGAGGGAAGCTCTTACTAAGAAGCTTTCCAAGAATCATGGTAGATTTAAGTCTTTCATGTCATACTGCAGAGACATCTGCCTGCTTCTTCACTCATCCCTCCTTTTGGATGGGTTTGTCATTAGGTTTTCATCTCAATCAGACAAAAAGAAATCTGTGAGCTTCTCAGGCTTTGGATTAAATTGCTAGTCAAGGGTGAGATATTTCAGTGACAATGAAGGACGAAACAAGGTTAGTGGAGCGAGGACCAGTGCAGTACAAGGAGGGAGGCAGAGGCTCCTGTGCTGGCACTGCTGACAGCGGGCTGTGGCCTGCCGTGGTGGTGGTAGGGCAGCTTAGGTTCTCCCAAAGTATTAATCAACGGACTTTGTTGGCTTGTGGGGATTTTTAAGGAGGAGGGACCCAAAGGATGGTGAGGGTGGTGTAAATCTAATCAGCCCCAGTTAAAAGTATTTACCCTGTGGTCTGATTAGCTGCCTGGCTGCTGCTGCCCATGGCAGTAAATGGAGTTCATTTAGGTTAGCAGAGGGCCTCTGGCATTAAAAATCAAGTATGGGATGAAACAGACTACTGAATACCTAAGATAGGCTTTTCCTGTGGATATTTCTATAATTGCTACGAAACTTCTAAGGTTTTCATGTGTGACTTCCCTCCCCTCTTCTGAATCATGGACGGTTGAATTGGCATTGAACCTGTTGTCTCTCAATAAGATTGTTTTGCTAAATTTATTTAGTTTTTAGTGGTTATTACTGGTTTTGAAGAAGGAAATTTTTTTCTATTTGAAAAGTTATTCTACGCAGGACTTGTATATACAAAGTGTTGAAACAGTCATACCTTCTTGGAAGTCTGCCCTTGTGCAATGCCATGGAGTACATGGATCTTGCCAACAATGGCCATCGAGTCCCAAGGCTTCACCACAACATTGTGTTAATAGGGAACCAAAATAGCATGTACACCTGATTCTTAATATTGGAACTAATAGAGAAGGTTCCTCTGCCTGGAGCTGAGTTACTAAACTGAGGTTTTAAAATAGCCAAGGACCTTATTGTAGTTTGTGCTTCGGTGAATGATGTGTAAGTGGAACTGAGAAACTCTAAATGTAGTGGTGGAAATTAAAAAAAAAAAGGGGGGGGGGAGAAAGAAATATGAAAAAAAATGAAGGCTATTTTGTGGAAAGGTAAACTTGGTAAGAAAATGCAGCTATCTTCTTGGTGCACGTTTTAAAAATAAATGATTGACACCATGCCTATTTGAAGCTTTTGATCATCGATGCAGAAGTTAAATGAACAGGACATACAGCTGTGATTAATTATTGACAAAAGTCATTCCTTTCATACGTATAATCTGTAGTTAGATGTGGAGGTTGAGTTCACTTGAATTCCAAAGTCAGAAAGTAATGCAAACAAGGCTCCAGTTGATCAACTTCATACATGTGGTTCTATTTATTATGCAAATCTCTTCCAATATGTTTAAATCAACATGCGGTAGTGGGGTTTTTGTTTCTTCAGCAGAGTATGTTTCTGGACTACCCAATTTGTGCTTTGCATGCTGCAGTCTGATGCATCTGATGTTTCACAGTCATGTTGTAGCTATAAGTTAGTTTTCTTTATTAAAAAAAAAAAAAAAAAAAAAAAAAAAGGCAAATCCCCAAGCTTGTTTGTCATGTTCTATCTGCAAGTATTTGACCTCTTCACCTTAACTTCCATGGGTCTTGGGATTAACTTGGAATAAATCACTCCTTTCTGAGGCATTTGTGCTAGAACTACATTGGTTAGCTGGGTACTTCAGTGTCCATACAAATGATGGTACATTAAGCTCATTTTGCTAAAGAGACCAGATGCTGTTTCATGACATGTTCTGTTTTTAACTGTCATTATTCCTTGTAAACATGCCAGTTCCTGGGGAGGGAAGATTAACTCCTAGATCTCCTAATAAAAGTTTTGTTGTTGGTGGTTTGGTTTTTTTGTCGTCTCCCCCCCCCCCCCCCCCCCCCCCGCCCCGAAGGCCAATGAATGACCTGTAATTTAACTGCAAATTGAACATAATAGTATTGTGAAATTTTAGTTTAAATTAGTTGGGTTGAGCTCAAGTTTTTTTTTTAACAGGCATATTTTTGCAAGAGAATGCTATTTCAAATTTTCTCAAGTATTTTGGACACTCAAAACATCTGTACATAGCAATAACCAGGTACTTAACAAAAAGGAGAAGGTAGCTGTGTCAAGAAGTCCAGCACCATGTCAAGTTAGTGTTGTTACATTTCTTTTACTCGATAGCTGATCAGAATTAAAATGCATGTAATTCCTGTATTGAGGGTACTGGATGTTTGAGACAGTTTGTTTTGGAAGGTCATTGTGGGCTCTTGATGCAGTTCAATGAAGGAAGGACCAAGCAGGGTGAGTAAATCCATGCCCTTGGCCTGGATCACTCTTCTTCTTGCCATCTGCCATCTTCCTGCTTTGTCATTTGGCCTCTTGGCTTTTTGGAAATTTACCTTTCGTTGCCTCTCCTACCTGATTTCTGCTTTTGGAATGTACAGATCTTACAAAATAATACTTAAGGTTATTTAAAAAAAAAAAGTGACAGGGCTTCTCATGTTCTTGTTACCCTCGTGAGTCTACCCCTTGGCTTAAATGGTAGATTTTTTGCAGTTCTTCAAGTCGATAGCAGTGATCTGCTCACTTGTCTTTTCTTTTTTAATCTTCTGTGGTGATGAAATCCATGCTTCTTTTTTATTGAAGCTTGTTGACATTAATAGAGAGTTCTCACATTTTGTTTCACACACATACACCCCCGCCAGACAGGCATAATACTTGCCTGAGACTGATGGTTTTCCTTGACACCTGAGAATCTGGAGATCAGCTGAAACCTCCCTGTGTTGCAAGGCCTTGGCTAGTTCTTCCTGCTGCTGAGTCTTGCAGCTAAAACAGCAAGTTTAATTTTTATCTGTTTATCCATCTCTTGCAGATAGTAATGAAGAAAGGAATAATGCATGCATAGGTATGGGGAAAGGAGAAGCAGGCATGTTCAAATAATGCTACACAAACATATCATCAAACTATACAAATGTATAGTTCTGGAATCAACTGTCAGGAAAAAGTGTTTTGGAACAGAGCTATGGCATATAAATGATACTTGGGGTTATGAAGAGGAATGCAGGGTAACTTAGGTCTGTCATGCAATTCCGTGTAGTTAATACCTGGTAAAAACTGTTTCACTGGAATAGTCTTTCTTGATCTAATATCTAAGTTTTTGCATGGTAATATGTGGATTTTACTTGTTAGCTATGATGTAATGTTGCTGTGATATGGAGGCCATTGGTGTAGCTATAGGCTGACTAATGAGTTCTGTTTAGAGAAGGGGAAAAAAAAAAAAAAGTGGTAATCCAAAGCATCAGATGTATAAGTGCAAGTTAGTTGATATCTTTACTGGGCAGGGAGTAATGGCTAAACATGCAATGATATAATTTCAATCACCACTTGCAAGTTTTCCTGCATTTGAAATAGTTGTGTATCTTTATTACTGTTCTAAAAGTGATAAATAAAATATGTATGTTAAGTTACAGAAATGTCGCTTAGGAAATCTGTACTTTATGCCCTGAAGAAGTGGGTTTGTGTGGAAAGGTTCGTTGGCTTCTCATTACGGTCAGTTCTGTCCTGTCATGGTTGGGTTGTATGAGAATTTCTTCTCCTTTTCCACTGTTTCCCAAATCAACAACAGTGCAAAGCAAAACCATGAGAATTGGTAGTTTACTGTCAGGACAAGTTACGGAAAGATTCCTCTTATGCTAAATGCTATTGCAGGTTTCTGGAGGCGTTTTGATTCCTGCAGTTTTGTTGCTCTACAGCTGTTGGAGAAGCTCTGGGACCTGGAATGAGGCAGTCAGAAGGGGGTTGTATGTTTGACTCTGCCGTCTACACCAGACAAGGAACCCAAGGCACTGCTTGTCACCTCAGTTTGGGCACTCGTATCCACACCGTTGTGATCTGATACCTTCCCTTGCTCACTGTAAGGAAAAATCTTCCTTCATACAGGAAGGCAGGAAAACATCTAGACCAAGTTGTGGTCCCTTTTGAGTGCCTTAATCGTAAGGCTCCTAGAGCAGGTCTTATATGCAGTGTTCCTGAATTGGAAATTGTTGCTGCTTTGTCTGCATCTCAAGTTACTTTCAGCTGAGCATGCTAGAGAAAGATCTTCCTGTCTCCTCCGGTCTGAGACTTGCATTTTCATGTGTTCCTGGTTTTCAGATTGTCTTCTGGCTGGAGGCAAGAAAACAGGGTAGTGACTGCTCAGGTCAGGTATCTCTACTCTGGGTGAATCCTGTGTCCCTGCCCATTTAAATGGCGGGACATCTTTGGCTTGGGAAGTCATTGAACTCAATTGCTGTTCGTCTACAGGAAAAACAGATTCCTCTGCAAGGGTCTCCTGTTCTTTACTAAGTATCATCTTCTGATCTCTACTGTAGTAAAAGGATACTGCCATAGCTGAATCTTTGGCCTGACCTGGTGCAGCCTTTTTCTATGCTGATGTAGTAGTTTCTAAGCAATGAAGTAAATAATATGTATTCCAGCTGCACTGAATTACTTAAAAAGGAGGAATGTTTTTGGAGAAGAGAGCTGCGACAGCTCTTGAGATGTTTTTTTCGCTTCACCGGGTCTCTCAAAGCACAGTTCATCCTTTGCCATCCTTTCTGTCCCCATCTTTCCCTTTCTTGGCTTGGAGCCTTTGTTTGGTCTGAGACTGTGATGATGTTTGACAAATGCTTGCCTGCTGCTTCAACATAAACAGCTCTTTTTGAGCTCAGGATGAGGTGGTAACTAGAAGGTGCTGTTCATTTTCACCATTTCATAGTGCTTCAAGTCATTATTACCTATTAATTGAAATAGTAATATTTAGCTCTAAAATGCTTATTTTGCTTTTTGCCAGGCATATTTAGTAATCCTTGGGTTTTATTCTATGGTAAGAAATGCTGATGTGATCATGGAGGAAAAAAGAAAAATACTTACAAGCACTATTTGCTTTCTTAAACCTTTACAAGGTAAACAAGAATTCACAAGGATTGGGTTGCGGGAAAATGATATGTGTGCTGCTTTGTGGTCAGGCCTGACTAACACAAGACACTTGTTTTAACTGGGGTACAGCCCCATGCCATGTAGTCATACACCTGGGACTTCAGGTTTTGATCAAATTGGACTTTTTCAGATCATGCAACAGGAGCCTGATGGCCATAATGACTTCTCTTGCAGCTGGAATACCAAAAGGTTAACTGACATCTTCAGATCATCTTAATCTGAGCCTTTGGTTTTTCTTCTTCTTCCAGTGAGTGAGTGGGAGGCAGCTCAAGATTGTAATATACCAAAATACTTACTTTTTTCAAAGTGTTTTCATGCAAATACACGTCGTGCTAGTACACACAAGCTTCTATTTGTAGCTGAAATGTGAAGCAATGTGATAAAGATGGAGAAAGCTTCCAAATTCACAGCTGATGTCTTTGTAATATTGAGCAAAAGTAGTATATGTAGTGGGGAATAGAGATACAATGCAAAATACAAGTTTGCTTTGAGGTTGTTTTTAGTTAGGCAGTGGGAAAACTTGGTTACAGCTGACAATTTCTTAAGTTAGTGAGGATACCATCTGGGGTGGGAAATTGCTTCCAAATTTTTTATTCTCTAGATCAAAAGATATAATGAAATAGCCTTCTTCCTCTCCTGATTGGTATATCAGAGGGGAAGCAATGGCTTGCAAAACCTTTGCTTGCTTACAGACAACGTGATCAGGCATAACTTTTCACTTGTTATTTTCTGTAACTGCGAATTGACTCTGTAACGCTGGGGCTACTTCAATTCAGTGCTGTTTAATTCCTGTGGAGTTGCATCTCATCTGCTTGGTAGGAGCATTCCTGCGTGCATGCGACACGCAGTCATTCATCTGGCTTGCGTGGTTTTGGAGAGGGTTAAATCAGGATTCGGAGTAATGCTGCTTGGATTTGTAATGGAAACATGATTATCTGTTTGCTTTCAGCTGACTAGACCTTTACAGAAGGAACAAAATGATAAATGGAGATAGAAAAATGGAGCCTTATTTCTTTTTTTTTGTGTGCGGAATTGTCAGTGAGGTTGGACCCGGGTGCAGCCCTAAGGACTTCATTTCTATTGGGAGGAATGATGAACTTAACTTGCCAGTTTTCCAGGAATCAACCCCTTCCTGCCCCCAGTACTTTTTATTTAGTTTTATCGTAAATGGCTCTGTGGTTTATTTCTGTCCAGGTTGTGCTGCTGAAAAATAGCATGTTTCTAGAATAAATAGATATTCTCCCTTACCTGGCAGGGATGTTACCACTGATGCTGTAGTTGCAGCTGTTGACATTAAGTATGATGTGCAGTAAAAACCAGATGTTTTTAGAACAGACAAATATTCTTGTTTACCTGGGTGGAGAAGTTACTGCTGGTGGTGGCAACCACAGTTGTTGACATTTAGTGTGATGAGCAGTCCAAGGCTTTTCTTGTAGAGAAGAAATGTATCATGGTGGATGGGAAGCAGTTTAGCCGTGTACAGACTGGAAGAGTCTTTTCACAACCCTGAAGGACTGGAGTTAGTTTGAGCTTGCTAATGCCAGTGGAGATGATAGAGCTAGACTTGCTACAGAGAGTGCATCCATTCTGCAACATGGTCGTTTCTGGTATTCTTGAATTTTTGTATAATTCATCCAAACCCCTAGTGTTTTTCACGTTAGATTGTCAGTCTCATAAGATGGAGTGTGACTTTTGGTCTCATGCCCAAAGCCTTAGCGTGAAATTCTGTGCGGCAGACCATTAAATGTCATTGTTCTGATTTTGTGAATGTTGTCCGTTTTTACAGATGCCTTTGTAAATAGCCAGGAATGGACACTAAGCCGATCTGTACCAGAACTGAAAGTGGTGAGTTTATATTTACTTCCGTCTCTGAAAAACATCCTGAAAATGTTGTGCACAAGTGAAAATCTTCTAAGCTTCATTAATCTACTGTTGGGGGAAAAAATATAGAAAACAACTTTAAGAAGTAAAGCAATTTTCTTCAACAGAACTATCTTTATGAAGTTTATGTATCTTCTATTTTTATAATCATGCTTCAAAAATCTATTTGTATTTTATTGCTGTTTTGACTTGTTTGGCTACATGAACCAGCCTCCTAGGGTGGTCTTCTCAGTAGGGAAGTCTTACACTTCTGTAAGAGGGGGTAGTTGGCAGGTGATGTATAAAACTCCTTTTATCTCACTGTAATAATTTTTCACAATTTCTTCAAGGACCAAATGTCTTTTCTCCCTCTCTTAAAAGAATTTAACTGAATTTGTACTGAATAAAAAAAAAATTTTTTGAAAGTTCATATAGCGATTCAAAAACTGCATTTTACTGTAAGAACGAACAGTGATTTAATAGCTGCTTACAATAACTTTTCCCTTGGCTGAGCCATTTTCCATATAGGTGGAAGAAAAGGCAAAAGTAGCAGAGAGACAGATTGGGGGAATTTCCCAGATTTGCCCTTTTAAGCGTTATGAACCTGGAGGCTGGAGACGAGGGCTGAAACATCCTCGTAGTGGATATCGAACTGGCAGCTTGTCAAGCCAGCAGCAACGAGTTGTTGAGGCCAGATCGCTGTGATGTTTACCACGTGGAAGTCCAGATTTAATTAAACACAATCAAATTCTCAAACCCTGCAAAATGACTGTGGTACCCAAGGTACAGAACTTGGTAATACCTTTGGCAGGCATCTGTGCTCAGCTCCTGTGGTCCAGCTGTAACTGGATGAGCTGCTCCAATCCAAACACCCATTTCCTGAGTGGCAAAGTGAATCAGGCAAAAGCAGCTGAATTTAAGAACGGGTGGCTGGGGCCAAGCTTCACTAGCCCTCTTCTCATGTGGTAAATGTCTTTTTCTGAATCTGAGCTGATAATAGTGTTTATGGAGGTAAGAGAAAGCATAGGTCAAACTTAGCATGACAGATGCACTTCTGCAAAATGGCATTTTAATTGAAGCAGCTTCCTCATGACTACAGTTATGTTTCTGTTTTGATTTCAGCAGTGCACAAGGTAAGTAGAAGAGAAATATGGTAGTCAGTGGATGTAACTGTATAATACAAGAAGGGCCTGCAAAGGGTCACCAGATTCAGTTTAATTGATTGTGTAATGTGGAAGACAAATATCTCCCAAAATACCTTGCAGAATAAAGTACCTAAGAATTTAGGACTGGAAAGTGTTGGTTGGATATGAGTCCAGTCCACTGTGGTATTAGCTAACTTATGCTAAGGATCTGTAGAGGGTTTCCTTGTACATCCCTTCCCCTTCTCTTAGCCCTACTAATTCACAACACCCGCCAATAAACTTAGGGCTTGCAGGTGAGACCAAAGCTGCAGTTATTATGTGTTATGATACAGAACACAATTGCCGAGCATTAGGTAGTGGTCTCAGAGTACAGGCATTTCTGTGATACCATGGCTGCGTTTTGTGAATACTTGCCCTGGGTATCTTGCCCCCATGTTGTCTGAACCAGTGGTAGGAAAATAAACTGCTGCTATGTGGCTGCTGTAGAGAATTGATTTGAAGTGGTCAGCGTGCATGAACCATCCAAGGCTTCAGTTTGTATAATCCTGCATAAAAGCAGAACTCTTACCACTACAAAAATAATAATTTGATTATACCACTGCAAATTATTGAAGCTAGCAGCACCAGCTGTGACTGTGAACTTGTGCTCCATCAGGAAGGGCAAATTAGGAGCTCCACCTGAAATCCGCTCTGCCTTTCCTATACATCTGCCGTTGGGAAGGAGTTGGTGCAGGGACTCATCTCTCTGTCTTTCCCCTGGTTCCAGCCTTATCGTTGCCTCTTGCTTATGGCTGAGGAAGGAAAGGGCCATGCTAAAAGCTAAACCTGCCTCTTCTGCCACAGTGCTATCATTATATTCACCACTAAGGATAACTGTGGGTGCGTTGATTTAGCTTGTGGCCGTGTTGGGGATGTTGGAAGCATAAGAAGCGTGGAGTATTTGCTCCCATCACTGTACAGTGCAGCAGTGCACATGAGGAGGTGAGGCTTAATGTTGCAAGGTTATGAAGGAGCACCAGCTTTAGCTGATTGAGCAGGCTGTAGTCTGCATTAGAAGATGGTTAGTAGCTCACTGGGAGAGATTGTCTTCTCTACAGAGGCTGGGAGGTCCTTAAATTGAGCTGGTTGTTTGATTTTTGATTTTTTTTTTTCTTTTTTTATAGCAGCTGTTGTTATACCCTTAGGCTCTACAGGAATTTAAGGGGAATAGAAATGGACTCTGGGAGAGCAGAGAAAGCACATAGAATTGCAGTAAAGGAAAGCCGATGGATGTATTTTTCAACATGCTTCTGAGGAAAATACTAGCCTTTCCCTCTGCCTCCTTTTTTAGGAAGACACATTGGGCTTGATTCTTTTTTTTCCCCCAGTTTCAGTAGGATATTTGTTTCTGCTGATCAAATACTACCACAGAGATTTACTTATGGATATTGATGCTTCTGTTATGGTCAAGAGTGTGCTAGGCCAGCTGGGTGAGACCAGTTCCTTTCCCGAGTGATGGTGGTATTCCTGGGTCCCATTGATCCAAACATAAAATAAGGATGTGTTAGGCAAAATAAATACAAGATTGTTTTGGACAAAATAATTTACTTTGTTCCAAAAAATATGCAAAGCGCAGTCAGGCTTCTGTGCTGGATAGCTTTAAAATGCCAAATGCCATCAATACATTTATGCATTTTTACAAACAGGCTTTAGTAGGATGTGGGCATAGTGGTTTGGATTTATTTTACAGCATGTCTGGCACATGCAAATAAATGATTCAGTGTTGCACAAGTCATAATTGACAGAGCATTGCGTTGTAGCCTTGTTAGCTGAATTTTCTTGTTTCTGAACTGGTTTAGGGTGGTATTTTTGTTCCATAACATGCTTGTCATAACTTCGTGCATTTCGTATGTATCCATAAATAAACAGAAATGACTCAGATTGTTTGTATATAAAATAGGGGAGACAGAAATATGACTACTGTAAAAACATGCTGGCATATTTGTCATACTGTGAGGGGATCATCCTTAAAACAAGTATTACTCCTGATTAAGACAGAAATTGTATTAGAAGTCAGATTTTTTTCCAGTGTAAAGTTTATTGCTCCTAGTTTTCAGAGGTTAATAGCGTGCAGAGACCCGGAGCAGTAATACCAAGCACTGCACTGAACAACGAAGGCTGATTCTGCTAGATTTTGATTTGATGTACTCGTTTCGTATCTGGTAGAAAAGAGATGGCTGCCTTGTCTCTTCAAATGCAGGCACTGAGGTGAGATCTTAAAGAATCCTCTCTCTTACCATATGAGAAGCAGAGGAGGAGGCAGATGTCTCCTGCATGCATTCTGAAGTAGTTGTCTAAGGGAAAAATAAAGCTGTGCTGCAAATGTAGATTTTATAGTCAGATTTGAGGAAACTTGCTTTGGGTTCATATTATTTTTGAGAAGTTAACATTAGTACTCCAATACAAAACTTAACTGTGTTAATGCTTTTTTCATGTTCGCTTTTTCTACCATGTAAGCTCCTAAAGAACTTTTGTCAGTTCCGTGGGTAGTTTGAAACTGATCTAAAATATAAATCCAAGAACTTCTCTGTTAAGAAACAGTTGAATATTCTGATCGAGAAGATCAGTCCCGCATTATCTTTAAAACGCCAACACTTTTTGGTCTTAGTCTTGAGGCGACTTATGGAAATGAATAAAAGGAGAAAGAGGGAGAAAACACACTGCCTCTCTTTGAGGATTGTGCATGGTTTTTAATAGCATATTTTACAGGAAGAAGGCTCTAGTTTTACTACATGCATTAGTGAAGTGTTTTCTTAATTGAAATACACATCTTGCTCTTCGTCTTCCCTGCTTTCTGCATCAGTTTTTTAGCATCACATTTAATAATGCTCTTTTGGCCAGGCACCTTTGTCTTTCTGGGTGCCTACAAGGACGAACATACTGGAGAACCTGAAGTGCTGTAAAATTGCACATGCTGATATGGTCTTTGGGATGCTTGGGAAAAAAAATATATATAAAATTGTATTCTTACATCACTATATGTTGTTCAAATATTTGGAGTCTCTGACTCAATATGGTAACACATCCCAGCCATGAGCAAAGGACATTGCATGTTAGCTCTCACTGGAGCCCAAGTTGATGCTGGCAGTTTTGCCCTCTGACTGGTTACGTTTTTGGCACTGGTATAATACAAAATAGCATTAATTTGCACGCATACAGGACTAGTCACTTTTAAGTGAAGGTTTCAGTATCTGCTGTGAAGGTGTTTGCGTGACTGATTATATCTCCAGATCTAATGGAGGATTTTTTTGTGGACGTGTTGGTGCTACACTGGTGTGCTCCACTGGTTTGCTCCAAGGTAGGTCAGGAACAGCTTTGGTATCTTGTTTCCAAAGGTCTAGAGCTACTGCTTCTAAAACGAGAACACAAAACACTCTTCTCTGTCAGCATTTTCCTAGTAAACCCATGTGAAGCTTGCTTGCTTTCCAATTCTTCAGAAATTGTGGTGCTCAGAAAGGGCCTTAGCCTGGCTATTTATCTGCAGAGGTATGTCTAATGTACTGATTTACAGATGGCATTTTTGGCCCAGACTGTCATAATATAGAGCTGGTGGGGAAGGAGGAGAGGGGGACGCTTGCCTTGGGAATGTGGTGTTCAGCTTCTGGTCTGGGATGAAGCTGCTGCTGTAGTGAATACAGCCTACTGATGAGCTGTGTGCTGAAGAAAACAGGCAACTAGCAAGCAGTTTAGTTAATCTCTTTTTAAAAATCTGTTAAAATCTGGAAAACTGTGTCTTGGCCACTTTGATTTAATTAAAAAAAAAAAAAAAAAGTCAAATAAGTTTTGATGCACTAAATCTTAATTATTTGAGTGGTCGTGAATCCCAAACAGTGAGAAATGTGTAGTTCTAGGCGAAGGGAAGAAGGTGGGAAGTAACCTCTCACCTCTTTGTATGGAAAGGGAGAGGGTATCGGTTCTGTGGTGAGAAGAGGAGGGGTGCAAAGGCCAAGCTGTTATTCACAGGATTTCCTCAGGCATCATGTTGGTTGGGGTTTTTTTTTGTTTGGTTTGGTTTTTTTGTTTGTTTTGGGTTTTTTGGTTGTTTTGTTTTTTTTTTTTTTTTTCCTGAGAAGTATGGAGGGTTATTTGAACATTTTGCTTATTTAGGGAAACACATGAGTAGACAAGCTTACTGTAGTTTATTGGCATATAAAGGAGGGAAAAGTCATTCACTTCAGAGGTTGCTTGATGTTTTGGGGTTAAGGGACACACGTTAGAGATGGTATTTTCTTCCTCTTACCTCTCACTTGGTATCTGGTTGAACGTTGGAGAAAGCTGAAATGAAGTTGTGGCTAAGTCAGGCATTCAGAATGGAGATACAGGATTTGGATGTGAGTGCAATATTGCTTTAGTTTTTGTTCTTTGTATGTGCAGATGGAAGTCCCAAGCTGGTGTGCCCTCCCCCCTCCCGCCCCCGACTATCTTCCCTATACATACATTCAGTGGAAGAAGTGAGGATCAGTGTAATAAAAAAATTAGCTAGTCAATATTGTGTGTTTTCTTGTGCCATACAGAATCTTAGGGCTTTGCTTACTGTCCACTACTCACGTTCTCTTTTGAATACAGCAACTCACTTCTGTATTAAGTTTTCTTCAGGTCTTGTCACTTAATTTTCAGTGACACATCATATACTTTCCCAGTGCATCTATGAGATGAAAGAAAAATTTTGAAACTGGGGGTGCTGGAGAGAGAGCGGTTTCATTTCTGCTGATAGCTTGCACTCAAGGTGAAAGATGTCGAGCCAGAATGTGCAGGAAACTAAAGCCAGTGCGATCCCACCACACGTGGGCACACACCACTCGCTCACAGCTGTCGTCTCTCTCCTGTTGGCAAAACATGGAAGTCATAGTGACCTCATGTTCCAGTTTTTTCCTGAGTAGATTGCCCAGAGGATTTAAATGATCCGTGTACCCAAAATGTTTAGTTGCTCAAACCAAGAGATTTTCTTTCTAGGCTCTTTTTCAAAACCTTTGCTTTCAGCCAGGAAGTGTGGGCACCTTGGAGGCAACAGCCTTGGTCATGTTGCGGGTCTGACTTGCTTGCAAAGCAGGGTGTGTGGAGCATACTAATCATTTAGGAGGTCTGAGGTATCAGCTGTATCCTTTTCTTGTTGGTGTTTAGTATCTTATGTGATGAGGTTTATCAGGTGGATGATGTCAGGCACCTGTAGAAGTTACCCTTCTTCCTAGAGAAGTTATCGGTCGCTTTTTCTTTTCTGTGAAGTTGCAAAAGTACATCTTGTTAAGAAGATATCTTCTGTAACTTCTTTTTTTCTGGGTTCCAAGCAAAGCTCACTAGTCTTGAAGGGGAAAAGAGATCTGATAAATGGTTTTGTCTTGGCCTGACCTGAATGAAGCTCTGCAGTCTGTTTCCAGAGAGCATTGTCCCATGGAATGGGGTCTGAGAACGCAAGGTTAGTCAGCTGCAGAAGTGGCGTTTGCCTCTGTCATTTGTCTTGCACTTACTTTTAGATGTAGATATCTCAGTATGTACTAGCTTGGCCTGTAATTTCTCTTAGCTGTAAGTTGTGTTAAAAGCTTCCAGTATGGTACACTGGTTTAAACACTCTTCAGAGTCAGCTCAAAGCCCAATAAACAGATACGTGTTGTCCAACCGCTTGGGCTGTGGCTTCCTTCTTATTTTTGTGGGAGTGCTCTTTGATAGCAGCTATGCTTATAGTGGGTTTCTTGTTTTATATTTATTCTTGTCTTTTTTTTTTTTTTTTAATTACAAACTGTTTTCTGTCTGTTCAAGTTCTTTCCTGCTAACCTGAACAAGTCAAGGGTGAAGCTTCCTGTAGCATTAGGCCAGCATGGGATCTGGTGTCTCTTCTTTTCCCTGCCTTTTCCGCCCCTCAAGTTAGGTCAGTGTTTATTCTTGTTTGATATGACTTTTGAAATCTGTTTTGGGCTTCTTGGAGGTTTTTTTCCTCCACTGTAGCCCACACTGTCCATCACGCTTAAAGCTTATGCTATCATAGGGGCCGAAGGGTGATGCGAGACTGCCTTCCATTTACTCTCTGCCTAAGTTGCTGCTTTATCTGAGCTGTTCTTGCATGTCAGCTGTAGAGATAAAGTGGGCATCCTTTGCAGCACTGTTACCCTTGTCTTAATTGAAAGTTGTTCCAGGTTGTAACGAATAAATAATTGCTGTTCTCTTCCCCCCCCCCCCCCCCCAAACTGTCATTGGGGTAGTTTAAGGTGGCACCACTCTGTTGGTTTAAGCAATTTTTGATAAGGAGGATAGATTCTTACCAATTAGGATTAAGAAAATGGAGTAGAGAATGTGCATTAATGTGTAACTTTTTCATGCCGTCTCTGTCAGTTTGGCGAACTCAGGCAGGTCAGCGGAGTTCATCCTCTCTCCAGGGATCTTATATTCTGAACCTTTTGGTTAGAGTCAAGATAAACATGTAAGAACAGACTAGGCTTAGATATGTTTTAAAGGATGAAATAAGTTCCCATCTCCTCCCCCAAAACCTGAGTGAGCACCATGTCCTCAGAGTTGTGTTCAACAGGGAGATCTGAATAAGCAGATGACAACTGAGCAAGTTAAAAAAAAAAAAAAAAAAAAAGGACATTTTTTTAAAACATAGAGAAGGTATGTTCTCCAAACCCCCCTGTGCCCTAGATTATGCAGAGCAGGGCAGGCAGTCAGGCTTGGACCTTGCTTGCTGCATCTGTCTGTCCGCTTCCGGTTGATGGTCAGGCCTGGGGACAAATCGGCAGGACTTGTATTGGCCAGCGATGCAAGGCTGCAGCTGGAAAGGGATGGCTTGTGTGGTATTGTGGCAGGCTTCATAACTCCCTCGCACCCCTTTTAAAGCAAAAAGGAAAAAAAGCAAATCTTCCAGTCTTGGCGTTTGAGCACCTCTGGGAAGAAGACTGTTGTGGTGTTGGGCTACATTCTATTACTTCTGCCTGTTTAAAAACAAATGCTAGCTAACCAGCTTAACAGAAAAATCACATATGCTTTAAGATTGAGTACTTCTGTTTGGTTGTCAGATGTTCCCAATGCAGATGTTTGGGCATGGACGGTTTGAGTTGTAAACTTCTTTGTAAAGCAAGGAACTTCAACATGTCGTAGCGGACATGCCAAGATCTGTCTGTCTATAGCCATATATCTTATGTGTGCTTAAGTAGCGAGTCAATGTGAATCACGTGGTGGATAGCCTGCAGAGATATTTTCCAGTATGAGAATTTAGTGATGTGTTTATATTTTTGAGTAAAGAGGTGACAAGCTTGCTCAGAGCTTCAGGCTTCTTCCCTGAAGTCTATGTGTTGCCTGATGTTCCCACTTAGCATTAGCGGCGAGCTGCATAAAGGAGTGCTACTAATACAAACTGATTTTGGTTTATACGTTTTGTCATGTATATGCTCTGCTGTAGCCTTAGCTTTTTGGCAGTTACTTTATCTGTCAGCATATTTGGGAGTGTTTCTGTTGTGTGGGCTTTCTCAAGTGCAGAGAAGTTATGTCTGCATTAAGATTTTGCTTGAATGTACTGCTTTTTACAGGGATTAATTGCAGTTAAACTTTTTTCCTTTTTTTTTTCCAGGGGATTGTGGGTAACCTAGCAAGTGGCAAGTCTGCACTTGTACACCGGTATCTGACTGGCACATATGTCCAAGAGGAATCACCTGAAGGTACGTGGATATGCAAATTTCACTGATCCCCCCCTGCCACCCTACATCTTTATTCATTTTTAATCATGCAGAAATGAATCAGTAAAGAATCTGATTTGCTATTTCAATATTTGTGGAGATTTTTCCTTTAACATTCTCCAGACTGAGATAAGTATATACAATAAGTATAATTTTAGCTTTTTCATAACTACTTGGCATCCGGTACATGTCCATATGGGAAACTTCTAGTCCTGTATTGAGAAGAGTTAACTGCTCTCAGTAGTGCTACTGCTTTCAGTTTGGCTGTTGAAAGTCACAATTACTCTATCTGGTACTGGATTTCTGCAGAATCAGGCTGTTTGGTTTGTGATATTGGGAGAACAAAAAACTTCACAAGCCTAAACTAAAGATGTAACTTGTTCCTCGTTTAATATATTAGATCTTTGGTCTTGAAGGTTTTTTTTGTTGTTTGTTTTTGTTTTTGTTTTTTTTTTAAATGTTCTTATACCATAGAAAATTAATTTATACGTGAAAACTTTGTAGTATTTAACGTTAATCCAAGTTTATAGCTTGAAATCAAAAATATCATAGTACCTTATAGAGGTGTATCTTACACTTAATACTTCTTCGATTTTTTTTTTTTTTTTTTTTTTACGTTTTCTCCTTATGAACTTTTAAATCCAACTCTGAGACACTGAATTTCTGGTTCCTTCTTTTCCTTACTGGCTGTTCCATTCTTTGCAGATATGGATGCAGGTAACTATACATTGTCTTCTTGGCAGCTCTTGTTTTGAAGAGACAGACAGCAGTTTCTGTACTATAGTGTTTTCCCTTTGTTTTGTGTATCATTCTGATTTGTTTCCTTTTGATTTCAAGTCTTTAGTACATCTCACTGTTTTTGTCTCTTGCTGTAGTTGTCTTTTCAGCAATAGTTTGTAGCTTCATGCATCTATGATAACATTTGTTTCAAATTAACTCTTACCAAAGGAAGCTATTAAGCATAGTACTTGACATTTTAACAGTCTTGAGTTGTAGTTAAAATCGGAGGAGAGGGAAAGGGAGGGATGGACAAGGCCTTTTCTTGTGTAATTGCAGTAACAGTGAAGTCTTCCAGTCTATAAGCTTGCCTTAAATGTTTTTGCTGCTTTGTAGCTAGGACTGATGGGGTGATCATTGAGCCTTGCAACAAAACTGCGTGTAGATCCCACTTATGCTTGCTGCTCCTGGATAGGGAGAAATGGTTATGTAGTATGTAGATCCACTGAATACAAGCCTTCAGCAAAAATTAGTATCTCTACAGATCTCTCTCCCCATTTCATGGACAGAAAATATTTTTGTGTTGTTTTTTTTTCTTGCAAGATTCAAATGCATTGATTATTCACAGGGTTAACGGTCCTCTCCTCCTAAACTATGAATATTTTAGATGGTGTTCCTTGAGAGTGTTGCCATCTGTCCTCTTTGTCTTCAAGGATTTTTATTTACAGTGCTTGAGTGACGTTCCGACTGTTTTTCCTGAAAGGATTAGATTACAAAAGCAGTGTCAAATCATTTCTTTGCACATAAGTGTAGCTGACAAGCCTCACTAATGACACCATTCCATTTCATTAACAGTAGAAAAACTGGAATAATTAAGAGCTCTAATTCACCTTGTAAGGGATAGGGTCAAGATTTCTAATCAAGTTGGTATTAAAGGAAATTGAACCTGCATAAACTATCCTTAGTGAACATCTGTAGTAATGATTTGTTAGTGTTTTATTTCTTTCTCATGCAAGCAAAGTCCATATGCTGCCATTCTATAGAAGATGCAGCAGCAGTGCAGATGGTTCTGTTGCATTGCAGTGCGGGACTTCCAGTTTTTACATTCTGCATGGGAACACAGGTTTTGATAAATCGAGGCTAAATGTAAGCCTTTATGTTGGAGACCAATGCGGATCTTCCTCTTTTCCTTTTCTGAAGTATTGTAAATGTGCCAGATTGTTAAATTGGTTGAAGAATAGTCTGTATATCAGATGTTAAGGTGTCAGGTGCTTGACTATTTAAGAAAAAACAAAGTTTACTGACTTTGAATGGCTTACTAACAGCAAAATTTATCAGGCATCGTATAATTAGTATCTAATTGGTAAAATGATGGATGCGTACTTCATGTGAAAATGGTGATTATGACCGGGGACCGCTATTTCTGCTATCCTTTGCCTTCTAAATTGCTACAATTACCATGAAACCTGCCCTGAATTAGACAAGTGCCAGATCTCCTGTAGGCCTTTAAAGTAGCTTCTGCATTCTGGTAAGTGAATCTTCAGTATTAAAGATGGTTTCATGTTTCCTTCAGCTCTTTTTTTAAAGATGAGATATTTCTCTTGCTGCCCGACACCACCTCCCCAACAAGAGGAGGTATTAAAGTGTAAAACAGTTTTCTCATTGTCTGGTCCAACTTTTATTTCTGTTCAGAATTAATTTTAGTCTCTAGTGTGATTGTAACATGAATACCTTTGTTTTCTCAAAGAATAAGTTTGTCTTGGGAAGAAAATTGACTTTTAGACTCTTCCTTTGCATATTTAACATGCACATAACTCTACTCCTGTGTGACACATTTTTAAAATCAAATGTATTTTGATGTAAGAAAAGAAATGATGTATTACCCTGTAACAAGTGGGAATTTCAGTAGTCTGGGACTTGCAATTTTTCTTCTGTAATAATACAATAAAGAAGTGATGGGAAGTAGGGTATTTTAGTGATTTGTGATCTTCTAGGAACCTTCCAAGTGACTGGAAGAAAAACTACTACTAAACAGTGTGCTGGGTTTTTTACATAGCTGAAACAATAAATAAGGTGTGTGTAACCTGCTATCGTTTTTCACCATTTAATTCTACCTGGAGGAACAAAATGAAACGTGGTGTGCATGGAATTTGAGACCAGGTACTTTGCAGATCAAGGTGACTGGAAGTTTACAGGCATAGTGAGTGTCAGGAGTATTCTGTTACTGTTTGGGTTTTTGTTTCCAAAAAAGGCACGGAGGCGTGAAACATGACTTTTAAAGGCTTTTGCACATCTCTGGTATGTCTGTGAATACCCTAATTCGTATCATGATTATGTCAGTATTTTTTTCCAGTGAGCCTAATTAAAAAAAAACCAAAAACCAACCAAACAAAAAAAACCCCACACAACAAAAAACAGATAGGTTGTGGTCCAAGGTGTCTCAACTGGGATGAGGAAAATAGAGGGTTTTTTTCTCTCCCACCCCACTGCCAAAGTAAAGTGAGATGCTAGGACAACTGGTGTGATCATGAACTGCTAAATCTGGCCAGTATATCTTCCGTTTAAGAAAACCAAGAAAGGGAGCTGAGGTCACATTAACAAAATCCCCTTAAATTGGAAGATGCAGGATAGTTGAAGTGAGAGTTAAGAAGGAAGCAGGTTCTCTGCTGAGGAGACAGGATTAAGGTAGTGGCACCTGTGGCTGTATAGTATAACTGAAGGGAGAAAGCCAGTGCAAGAGGTGTAGCAACTGGTTTGGCTGTATCTTTGGTGACCTTTGAAAAAGTTTTAAGGGTGCAGGCCTCCCGTGTAATGTATGCTTAGGAGACTGGCTTAAAGTAACTTAAAGCGTAACTTTTTTCCTAAAGTTGGTAATTGCCTCTTTTGCTGCTACTTTTTGGAGAATTGATGATTATCTAGTGGCAATCTGCTCTACTTTGGCATTCAAATGAGGGACAAATGTTTTAAGTAGGTTAATAACTAAACGTTTGGGTATATTTAAGATTTTTTTTTTTTTCTTTTTTTTTTCCCCCCCTTGGGTAGAGTAAAACATTTTTTTGCTCTTAAAAGCATAAAGGTAGTCCAGCGCCCTGACTTGGGGGAGCAAATAACTATTGCAGCCGGTGGAGATTTCACATATCTGTGAGTGGAGGAACTTAGGAATGTAATATAAATGACAATGTAGGATGTGAATCTTTGCAATAGTTCTACTTTGCAATACTTTGTTTCCCACCTTCTAGGTTGATAATCCCTATGCTTCCCTTGTAGTGCACAGTACAAAAGAAAGACATTGGAAGCTCTTGGAGGGCTATTTTAGCCACTAATTGGTATCTTTTCTTACCACTCAGTAATTTTTTTTATCTATGGATTTTTTAATTCCTTATATGATATAAGGTTATTCAATTGCTTTTGATTTCTTCTTTCCCATTTCCTTTTTGTAATTGTAGCCCGTTTTAGTTCGTTTTCTCATTGGTAGAATGGGTTGAAAGCGATTGCATTGGGGGTTTTATTCGAGTTGGTGTATTGTGACTGTCACCTCGCTGTAGCGCGAGTGAGACGCGGCGGTTTGTTTAGCACTTAGGTTTTGTAGCACTGCCTCTGCTGCATCCCAGGTGAGCTACAAGCCCAGAAGAGTACCACCACACTGGAGCCCTTAGTGTGTCCCTGAAGGATAAGATGCATCAAGTTTCAGTTAAAGGTCTTTTATGTGTTAAGGGCTACAATAAATCCAGTAAGCACTATAGAGTAAAGCCTTAATGTGCTTTCCAGAAAGCTGTGATGATTTGCTTTCTTTCCAAACTTGACCTAAAAATACTTTTATACTACAACAGCCTCCGCTGATTAACTTTTTCAGTACCTACAATGAACAATGTTACTGTAACTTGAGTAACAGGCATGGTCCTAAAACTTAATGTTTATTATTTAAATACTGACGAAGTGTCACCTTCAGCTTTCCCTTAACGAAGGAATGTAATGATATTGCTATGAAAGCAAGTTGCTAGCCTGTTACCAAAACATGTAGAAATTTTACACTGGGGGATGCATGTCCATGTTTTTCACTTTCTATCTAGTAACTATTTCCATATCATGGAATTTTTTCATAATTTTTCCATATTTCCTTATCATGCTAGTTCAGCAGAGTGTAATTATGCAAGGAGGACTGAGAAAGACTGCTTCAAAATTTCAGCTGCTTTTGTTCAGCATCCCCTCATGAGATTTTTGTCTGGCCATAGACTCTTACAAAATACGTATACAAAAACTTCAAGCATAATCTATTAACCTAGATAACCTTCTAGTTGGCTTCATTCATGGAAAAGTTCTAATGCTTCAGTTGCTGGGCTCTGAGATGAAACCAAGATGGAGCTTGTTCTGAAAAAAAAGAAAACTATGATCCTTCTTTGCTTGCATTATGTTAAATTAAGTGTTCAGACAAGCAAGGCAGGAAAGGAATGCCATGTTTTGACATTCCTTATACCTGGGTGTGCTAGGAGATTTAACAGTGAGATGGGCATCATAGTTTGGTGTTTCAGGTTGGTTGGAACATGGGAGCTGCAGCAGAACTTGGACAATCCTTCCCTTCTGTAAGATAGTGATTCTTGTCCCCTTCTTCCCATGATTCATGTGCAGGCTAAAAATGTAATTCTTCCTTCTGTGGAGAATTAGGTTCCTAAGGTTGCAAATGTCTTCACAGAAGCCATTAGCTATTTCTAACCAGTTAATTTTTTTTTTCAAATATGTAGGAATCTGGAGGCCACATTTACTAAACAACCAAATTTTATCTTTCATGAGTAAAAGGAGAGACTCTGTCCCAGACTAATCTGTGTGTTCTGTTCCTGGTGAGCAAGCTGGCTGAGATGTAAATGAATAGCAGAGAAATTTGTCCTCTGAATATGTGCTTACATGCTTTTCTTTAAAGCTAGACTTTCATGCTTCTTCACTTGCGGTTTCCTGGAATTCCATAAAATCATCATCATACATGTAAAAAATCTACACATAGCCTATCCGGGGAGATTTTAGAAGAATTCCAAGTGTATGAGTTCAAAAAAGCAACATGAACCTTAGAGTCCTGTTCCTTTTAAGGAGCTGGGTATTGCATCCATTACAGCGCTCGGGCCACAAAACATAGGGAAGCTGAAATTTTGGATGTCGAATTCAAATCCTCGGTGCAGTGGTTCACAAGCTTTACACAGCGCTTTGTGGGGCAGCAGAAGCTATCAGAGTACACTTTTTTTTTTTTTTTTGTCTGTAAAAACACAGACAAACGCTGTGTTGTGTGCAGGAGACAATGATAACTGTAGACGTGTTTCAAAATTATCTCCTTTCAGTTCTTTGTCTTCTGTTTTGTTATAATACTATCAGCTGATTATTTTTATTTGGCATTTCATGCTGACATCCAGATATAAGATAACACTTGTCTTTTTTGATCGTTTTAAAGTATTGCTGCAGTTGGCTCTCTTGGGCTTCTGGAGCCTTCCAGGCTTAGCATGAAAGAGTGTGTTTATGTATTCTGCAATCTCCCCTCTCCAGCCCTTCCCTCTCCTCATCCCCCTGAGACTGGCGACGTGGGTTAGTGAATACTTTGAAAACCTCTCTGTTCTAGCTGTCAAGCTGGCTACTGTTTAAAGTGTTGCACAAACAAGGACCTATGTTAATTAAAGGAAGAAGTTAAGTATTTATGAAGGTGCTGAAGAAGCAGTTTCCTAGAAGGGACTTCCCTTTTAGGTTGCGTGCCTTGAGGGTCAACTGATCTTTGAGATGTCTTTAATGTGTTGCACCTTGAATATGCCAAGGTTTTGGTGACTAATGTCCGTAGGATTTGTGCCCTTCTCGTAACAGGCTCCTCGGAAGGTTGTGTCCTGGGCGAAAACTGTAATTCGAATTTACAACTGCTCTTACAACTTTGGGCTCTTAATAGCAATAAAAGTGACTCTTAGGTCTCCAGTGTTCTTTGCTTTCTCCTGATATTGAGTCAGAAGCCACTTTGGAGTTTCTGTTCCTGGAAGAAGGGCCTGCCTTCCACTTTCTTTTTCAAATATTACTTGTGGCTGTATTTCTAAATCATAGCACAGTGTTTAGCTCGCGATCTTAAAGCAGAATTTAAACATGTTCTTTAAATATGTTTCTTTTCCAGCTTGTATTTGGTTTCTTATTGGTATTTCTTTTCCTTCCATTTAATCTTACATTGTTTTGGAGGGTTGTATCAGAAAGTAGGGCATAGTAGTCAGCTGATTTTATTCACGATATGTTTAGTTCTCAACAGATTTTTTTACATTTGCTGTTATAACAGGCTGTCGCTAGGTTTTCTACATGTTTTAGGAACGACAAGGGCCTTCCACCTTGCAGGATAGCAAGACTAGATCTTGGCTAAGTGATTGACTGCACTCCACTGTCGCCACCCTGCTGGAAAGGCAGGTTATTCCACAGGAGGTGCGGAGCCGCCCCTGCTCCATCACCATTACATGTTGGGGGAAAAGGAGGAAAAAGGGATGGAGGGAGTGTGGATCAGCTTAGCTCCTGACTCTTACAGTCTGGCTTTCCTTCTGAGTGAGCCTTTTAAACAGGCAACCTGTTTTTCTCAATGCTGCTAATTTTAAAACTTTCCATGTATATTTGTAGGGCTGCCACTTGGCATTAGGTAACATCCATCTGAAAAAACTTGTGATTTACTTTAGTATTGTCATTCCCTTTTCTCCTTCCCAATCCCTCTTGGTGCTGAGTGATACTAATATGAAAGGTGTTCAGTGAAATACACAATACAGATGGAAAATAGATTTTTTCCGACTCCTTAAGATATAGTATGCTATTATATAATGACCCTTCTGTTCTCATATTGGAATTGGAATATTTGGGGAGGTAATTTAAAAACAAAAAAAAAAAGATACTATGGTAGTTGCTTTGTCTGGGTTTCCTTTGCAGATCTCAGGATGTTTTTTTTTCTGTGTTCAGGCAGATCATAGTATAATCACAGCTAGCTAAGTCCAATTTTAACTTCAGGGTTACTATTTGTAATGTAATACTGTAATGAAAGGACAGGTATTATAGAAGCTGGCTATAAACTAAGTATAAAAAGCAAAAGGATATTTAAAAAAAAAAAAAAAAGCGGGGGGGGAAGCCTGGAATCTATGCTTCTATGCTTATAGGATTTAAGTATTTGGCTTATCTTGGTTATGCAGTTTAGGGTTTGTTAGCAGGTATGTTAAGATCTTTGAAATGATGTTGGAAGCTTGTAAAGTTCAACTTACATACAGAAATTTTGAGCAGATGTTGGCAGGAGATGATTTCTATGTTAGATTGAAAGGTAGAAGCTGTGTGAATATTTAGCTGAATGAGTTAGTGTCTGGAAGATTAAATGTGTGATAAACCAGTTTTTAAGGAACTGCAGTAAAAAAGAGCTATGGTATTTTAAGTCATGGGGCTAACTTTGTAAGGAACTTTGTTTGGAAAGTGGTGTTTTGGGGTGTAGACTTTTTAAACTTGAAAAGACTGGTGATGGAAACAGGTAGGAGTGTACTAAAGTAGTATCACATCCTGCCCAAAGAAGTTGATTGCTGCTGTTTGGTTTTTCTTTGTCTCCAGCTGGCTTGATAAAAATAAGCTTTTAAAATTAGACTTGTAATGTATATACAATTAGTGGGTGTGACCTGTGTAAGCAACTGTCTGCACCTGCTGTCCATAAAATAAACAAAAAAAAAAGGGTTTTTTTTAAAAAAATAATAAAAAAGCTATCATATATACCTGATTTCCTATCTTATTAGTAGAAATTGAACCATTAATTTAATTGTAGGCCCTTGTCACCAAATACTGTGGGGTCAGACAGGTTCTTTTAGGGGTCTTTGGCAGGGTGTTTGGCAGGATGATGACAGCACTATATATGGCTGTTTGCCTTATGAAATGGTGTTAGTTATGCTGACCCCAGGGGTCAGGAGCAGGCAGTGCTGGTCACACCCCTATAAATGTACAAATACTTTTTTTTCCTCTGCCATTTTAATACTTAATAAGACATAGCTTTTAAAATACTTGAGCATGTTCGTCTGAAGAGTTTTACTGTCTGATTAAGCTCAAACATCTGTCATTCATAGTTGCGCTCTGATGAAATTTAAATAAAGCTGTGCTAAGTGAAGAGATTATGGTGCTGGAGAGAATGCTAAATGCAAGGAACAAAAGCAGCAGTGCAGGAATCTTAAAATACTTTCAGATTGTAATCACAAGATTCAGTGTACAGAGAAAGTCCTGCAGGTGCTGCAATGGTAAGTGTGGCTGCAAGAGGCTCCTGGCACTCGGGACGTTGGGGTGAATACAAGGGATCTGGGTGACTGTTGGAGGAGGAGGTTCCTTGCAGGTTCCTACTGGTTATTTCTCCCCCCCTTTAAAGTGTCAGAAATATTTTTTCACGTGATTGAACTATGAAAAAGGGCATACTCACAACATGTAATGTATTCAGCTTTTATGTGCTCAGTGCCAAAATTTTTGTACATTTATGTGCAGTAGATGTCAGACGAAAATGTGTTACTTCATCATGTTGAAATGGTGGATGTCTAATATCTTGTTTGTGGAGTATTTCAGACACATGAGTGCTTACATGCAGGGCACAGATGCTTTATCACTTTGGAGAAAATGTTTCAGTATTTTGCAAATTCATGCTAGAACTTTGAACAGTATTAAAATCTCAAACCTGTTTATTCTATTTAAAAATCCTATATAGGTTGGTGTTTTGCCTTTCTTAGGAGGGAAGACAACCATAGGTTCTTTCTAGGCAGGTGTAAAATGAGAGGCATAATTCTGGTGTACTTGCTAAAAATCACTGTGCTGCTTTAAATATGAATAGTTTTGTCTATAATGCTAAATGTTAAGTCTGTATGGTACTACTTCTGCTGTGTCATATACTTCAGTATTACCTAAACACATTTTTGAAGCTGTCTTTGAGAGAGGCCCTACCTGTATGGCTTCTGCAGGAAAGGGAAATCAAGTACTAGTTAAGGGTCTATGTTGCTTTACTGGTTTTTGGGTTTTTTTACCCAGCTACTTTGTGGGGAAGCTGGTGCAGTTATCTGCTTGCGGCTATAGTCTTGTGCGAGACCGATGGTTCCCCAATCTTTGCAATTCTGTGGTTATACTCTCAACCCAGCTCAGCCACATCTGGTTTCTGAAATATTGTCTAGCACAGTATTTGCATTAAGGAAATACCCCAAAGCTAACTTTACATGTGGCTGAATGACAGTTTGTGATAGCTTCTCTGCTGCTGATGCCAGTAAGAATTGACATCAAGCACTGAGCACAACTTGGTGAAAAATTAGTTTTAATGCTTCTTGTGTAATAATATGCTTTCTTGGTAAACGCTGAGAAAAACATTTTTAAAGTAGTTTATTTAAATAAAAATTTTGGGTAACGATGAACTGCATCACTGGCATTGGTTTACTGGGCTGTTGCGGTCGTCATTCTTCAGTGCTTCTGCTTAGTTGCAGAACATCTTGTGAGCATTTCTTTTTTTCTGAGCTTTAACCAACAATTTTCATATATTTGGTCCTGAAATGATGTATGTATGAATGGAGGGAATAAATGACTTCTTAATGCATTTCTCTGAAGAGGAGCCAGGTTCTTGGCACCGTCTTTTCCATCTTTAGAAAAAAAGGAGAGAGAATCTGCTTGTGTAAGACAAGTGACCACTGTTGTCAAAATTCACATGTGATTGGAAATACAAAATAGAGGCTTTTATGTCTGCTTCAGTCTTATCTTCCGTCTCTCCTTTCCTGCCCGCTCCTGCCTGCCCTGCCCCCATGGTTGTGGTAGACATTCAGCTGCTGCATGGGTTTGTCATGTGGCCAGTCCCCCGAATTTATCTTTCTCATATGGCCAAATAACTTCATCCCCGTGGCAATTTGCTTGAATTAAAGAGCCTGGCAAATGCAGTTGAGCCTGGGGATACAGTATGAAAATCAGCGGTTGCTTCGGTGAGCAATTGCGCAGTGAAACAGCTAGAGGAAGAGGCGGCCAGGCTTTCATAGCTGGGTGAAAACCTTCATCTGTGGAATTCCCTATGTAATATAAGGCTTTTGCAGTATAGAGCATCTTTGATTACAAATGTGTGTGGTATTTAAAATTAATATCAGTTTTTACTGAAGGACAGTTTCAGTTTCATACTACTGCTGATTCAAAGCACGAACCTTTGTAGAATGATGTGCATAGAAATGAGATTAGGAAGCTTTTGTTGATTCCCTCAGCCTGGTATTCTGACTTGCGCTGGGTCTTCAGCCGTGATTGTAAAGCGCTGACACACAGAATTTATTTAGCTTTATATTGATCAAAGCTGTATTTTTATCTGGAGCATTTTATAGCAGGAATCTGGCCTAATGCACAGAAGAGAGTGGGTCGTTTTATGGGTTGCAACAGAAGCACGGCTCTGTATCTTTTGGTGGGTATTGTGTGTGGTTCGTACTCAGCAGTAATATTTGCCTTCTTATGCGAAATTTTGTACATGTCTGAAAATGAGTGTGAATTGATAATGATCTTGCCCTGGAAAACTCAGAATAATGCAGCGATTTATAAATACAGAGCTTTAGAGAAAATAAATAAACCCCACACTAATATCCTCCCAAATTTAAGCTTCCACACAGTTTCAGTGATTTGTTTTTATAAAATTGCTGTGATATTTCATGAAAACAGTTTCTAGCTCCATATTTCATGAAATCAGTTTCTAGCTCCATCTGTCTGGCTGTTGAGAGTTATTTAGGTATTCACTGGCATATCTTTTATATGGCTTAGAGATGGGTTTGGGGCTGCAAGTAAATGTAGTTCAGCCGTTGATTTCATGTCTTGCACTCTAGCATCTTTGTGCTTTGATGTGCGTGTTAGAGGACATAGCAGGAGCCATCACTCTGTCCTTCAGAGCTGTGGTCTAGGCTGCCAGTCTTTCTCTTTGGATGACTTCCTTTGGCAGGTACATATGGGAGTTGAGAAATTCCCTCATTAAAAAGCTGCGTGTGTCATAATACTCATGGGATTAGAACAAAGGTAGCTGCCTGCCTTGGGACTAGTGCTGTGGGTTTTTGAGCTCATTCTTTAAATTAAGAAGGTCGTTTCTTTGTTTTCAGTGTTGTCAGTTTAGATGGTATTTTGTGGCTTCATCATATATCTGTACATACTTAGAAAAATACAGTGGTATTTCGTAGCCATGGGAGACTTCTTGGCTTCTTTGACAGGTTGCGGCAGTTCAATATTCAAACTGGCTGATTTCTTTAATTCCTCTTTCCTGGTGGCCCTGTGATGCTTTACAAACTCCAAAGATGTATTTTAAAAAAATAACTAGAGCAGTGCTGTCCAAGCCAAACCATCCCAAAATCACTGTCCTTACGCTGCTTTTACTTGCCTGAGTTGGAGAAGGGTCACATCAGGGCTCAACAAGTCAAAGGCAGAATCAGTGTGTTTTTTGCCTTAATCTTATGACCACAGATATCTGTGGGACAACCACATAGCCTTGGTTTCATACACTGGCAGAAGTCTGTGTATTCTTCAGTGTTTATACTTTTGCTTGTGTAAATTCTTGATATTGAGGTAGGTTTTCTCAATCTCTGTCCTGAGTAGTACCTAATGTTATGATGTGTTCATGAGAAGGGCTCTTCAATGGTGTAGAAACATAAGTTTAATAGGGCTGCATCCTGCTTTGATCTCAAATTTGCATAAAATAATTCTTATTTGGGGAATGAGCGTGAGTCTGCTGTTATGTTCCTGGATCTTCAGATTTGATTTGAAATGCTTATTACAGGTTGGAAATGCAGGGCATTCTTTTAAACATTTTGGTTCTGGGGGTTATTAGATTTAAACTATTTATCGTGAAATACCTAAACCCAGACAAAAATAAGTGAATGCATGAGGGTGTGCAAGGAACTAGTGCATATTCCAGCTAACGAGCATACTCAGCTTTCGAGGGTAAAGAAGCCACTTGAATAGATTTAAATTGACTGTATGCTTGTTGACTGCTGCACTGCTCTTCCAGTGTGACAGACAGAAATGGTACAGCATGTCAAGATCTGAATTTAATTCTGGAAATAAAAATACAGTATCATTCTACTGAGCTCCAAGCGCAGTGTTTTTGGGGAGGGCAAGGAACAGGTATACAAGCTGGTCACTTAATGTGGATTCGTATAGGAAGAGAACTGTTGGATGACTCTATACTGTATTTGTTAAATATGGTACACATCTCAAACCTGCTCCCACAGGCAAAATGTTCAGTAACCCTGAAGTGGCTCTCAATAATAAATCTTGCAGCGCTCACATTTGTGGTCTGTGTATGTACATTTTAATACTACATCCATGGATTTTTTTTTTTCAATTCTCTACTTAAGCTTTTTATTTCACCTTGTCTGTACCTTCTTTATACCTTTGAGGACTGTTTGAAGATACAGTGAGACGTGAAAGAGGGAATAATGAGTTGGCTCTTAAATGTGTTCGGTTCATGGTATTTTATAATTAGTTGTGTGAACTTTGTGTTTAAAAAAAAAAGTAAACAGGAAATCGCAATTATGCAGAACTTTGTTCGATCACATATAGACTACATTTCTGTTGTTACTTACAGCTTTAAAGAGCCTCTCTGGAGGACTGTATATTAAGTGATTCATCTTATTTAACACTTCATTATGAAGTGTATACAATTAATTGACAACGTATAGAAATAACGATCGGGTTAGAAATTCAGTTTCTGAGAGCTGAGACTAGTTTTCTTTCAAAGTTTTATGCTTGGTTTTGATTATTCTTTTAAAGTTCGTTAATGATACATACTTATTTGTCACTTGATCTTCGAAGGCAAAATTGAAATCCAGTTTGTGAGCAAGATAATGAAAATCTGTACATAGTTCTTCTACTCCTGTGCAATTAAACAACCAGAAATATCAGTGTTAATTGTTGCATGTTTGGTACTGCTAAGCTGTTCATAATAGGGTAGGTTTATAAGAAAACCCACCCAAACAAAAAAAACCCAACACAAAAACAGCAACAAAACCACAAACAATCCTCCTCTTATGTCTTTTATTAAACATGAAATGTGTTTAAACATGCTTAAATATTGCACGTAGTTGAACTGTTGAATGATTGATTTGAAACCTGCTGTAATGGTTGGGCTGGGGGAATGGTGGGTCTAAGCCAGTTTCTTTCCCCAAGGCTAGCAATTTTTGTGCAAATGTTTTGAGGATCAGTGTTAGCCTGTAGGTGCTGATTTACTTGCTTAGAGAACTTGTTTGGAGAACAAGTCAGAGTTGTTCACTCACCTATCACATGTTTAAATGCATTAGTTTTGATAGTATGACCAGTTTTGAAGTAAGCGTAGTTGGGAAATAGGGTTCAAATTGGAAATAATTCCAGTCAAAAAAAAGGGAGTGAAGAAAGAAGTTTAGCATGTGTCCATAGAAATGTTTTATCTTAGTCTGGTAAGTTCAGATGTGAGGCGGTTGGACGATGCTAAGCGTGGAGGCCTTGAGGCCTTTATGGCTTAGGTGGAGAGATAAGAGTGCTTTTGCTTCCAGGAGAGGAGCCTAAATGCAGCCCAACTACTTAGGCAGGCCAAGTTTGCTAATCCTGGCTTAGGCTCAGTCACACCAGAAACCCTAAATGAGATTTTTCATTATCTGAAGTCCGTCATGAGACACAGCAGGATGCCTGAAATATGCTTAACCCCAAAGGAAAGCAATCCCAATTCTGCCCTTGGGTCATGCTTGAAGTCCCCAAGAGGCCAGTGGAGAGAGAAGGTAACCGCGCAGCTGCACACCCCGGTGCTGTTTCTTAGGTTCGATGCCAGCTCTTTGGGCTTCACAAGCGCTCAGTATTCTACATCTTCCTGAAATAATAGGATCAGGAATAGAATTTGGCTGAAGGCTGCGACTCTGCTCTTTTTATCTAGATCTGCAAAATAGGTCTTTAATTCATCCTGCTAGTAAGTGGCACAACATTCTCTGTTAGTTTAGTGCATCTCTACAGAGGTACCACCATTGTAGTTTTTTTTTGTCTAACATGTGTCTAGTATTTTCCCCTAACTGTGGTTTGTGAGTATAGAAGTATCATTTTCATAACATTACATGTGTGCTGTAAGAACTGGGCTTCTCTTGAGGAAATGCTAATTCGCACAAGAAATTTATTTTAATTCTAATACATGATGTTGTTTGTATGCAACTGTCCCACATTTGCCTTTGTTAGACACGTATTTCTCACCATTACGTAGAACAAAGGTGACTGTCTTTTAACTATATGTATCAAAACCAAATACGCCTAACATGGGAGTTAGTGTTAGTAGCCAACAAGTGCAACAATGCAATTTTTTCCACAGTAGCCTTATTTTTAAAGTATGTGACTTAACTTTCTTAAGTAATTTCTATGCATATGCATATGACCTTAATTTATATTCACAGTAGTTCATTAATTTGCAAAAGATATTAAGGACACCTTTTTTCCACAAGCGAAGCCTTTTTCTATTTTGTATGTTTTGCCTTTTCTGTTCTGTAATGAGTTACTTTGTGTGACAGGTGGGAGATTCAAGAAAGAGATAGTAGTTGATGGACAAAGCTATCTGCTGCTGATTAGAGATGAAGGGGGCCCTCCAGAGGCACAGGTGAGCATTGCATATATAGAGCTTTATCAGCCTAACAGCACGGTTTCCCTTCTTTCAAAAAAACCCTTCCCTTAAGAGAACTGGCTTTGTTTTGTTCTTTCCTGGGTCCTGCTCATCTTTCTGCTGGGAAAAAGTATATGTCACCCTCAGGTAAAAAATATTCTGTTTAGAAATTATTTGGGATTTCAATTACATTGTGAAACTGTGTAATAAAGATATATGGCTAGCTTATATTGAATGCCTAGTCAATATGCTTCCAGTGACCATAAAATTGCATGTTACTAAGATTTCTTCTGAGTCAGAATCTCTAAATTGTTAAAATACAAAGTAGATCCATGCATAGTGACGCACGTACTTGTGTACAAATCTTTGTGTTCCCTGTTGCTTCCACATTTTGCTCCCTGTGCTGTTTAAGACTCAACTTTGCGAGTTCCAGTTCAGCACCACTGAGTTCTCGGATTTCTGACTTGGTTTCTGTATGTGGCATGTTACCTCCTTGTCTCGTAGAAGGCGACTCATAGGGATTTGCCTTTGAGAAGACACTTGTGGGTTTGTGTACTTAACTCTGTTACTCTATTTTGAGTGATGAGAAGTGAAGCGTTTGCTTATGTGATGCTTAAATCGCCGCAGACTCTGCCAGCCTGTGTGCAGGCAGCGCCCTTGCCTTCAGGCATCCTCCTTGTCTCCCCTCTACCTCTTCTTACCTGGGCACTTGCAGGGTTCCTCAAGTGTGTTGGCCTCCGCTGGCCTTGCTTTGCTCGGCTGTTCCGTGGTGGATCAGCTTCAAAAAAAAAAAAATAAATCTAGCAGCAGGAACTGTGCTGTCGCCAAACAGCTGAACGGGAGCGGTGCCAGCAGCAGCAGCTTGTGTTTCAATGCTCCACTATTGCTTGTTAGCTGCAGGAGGATTAGAGCATGGGGGAAGGTGCCTGGACAAAGGAGAAGAGAAAGGAGGTGGAGGAAATGGAGACCAAGAGAGACATCCTGGAAGGAAGTTAAAATGAAAACAAAAAATTAGTGTCACTGATACATCTGCATCCGTGTGAGGCATGAGCCTAAAAGAAGTGCTCTGTTTCAGGCTGTGAATAATTTGGCTGAAGTACACAACAGTTTCCAGGCCCCAATGCTTAGAGAACATTCACTGGTAGAAAAACATAAATACTGGAGTTGTAAAGGTACACATAGCAATCTAAATATTTTTGTATCTGAAGAATTGGCTTTGCAGAGTTCATTTGAACTAGCTGCAAACTAATGAACAGACACAGTGTTTTGCTTTTGATCTATGCTAGGTAAATTTGGGGGTTTTAATTACTGTTGTCGCTGAGATTTGTTCTTCAGCAAATAACAAGTATCCAAAGGTTTAAGGTGTTAGTGCTTATTTTATTTCTCGGAAGACGTGTTTCACATGTAAATTATCTTTGGATTTTTTGGGTATAATTTCAAGTTGCATCTATATTCAAGATCTTTAATCTGTTTATTAATTCCTGGAATAAAAAGTTTACTCCTGGATTCATGAATATTTATAACTATAATGAAAATGGAATACTATCAGAAGAAAAATGCTTACCTCCCCCTGTTAGCTTATGATCTAGAAAGGGTTAAGGTTCTGCTTTTTGCTACAGCACAGTATATTTTTGTGGATAGTTGGGATAGAATTACGACTTCAATAAGTAATGAGCTGAACTGTGGTCTTTCTGGCACTCAGGGGCACAGGGTCAGGAGAGTTCCAGGTGACGGCTTCTTTGCTTCAGTGCACAGAAGGCTGCAGCTCGGGTCTCAGTTCACCGTCCCCTTTTTTTGGCAGGAAGGGAGGGAAAATGAACTCACCTGAAGACTCACTTTCTGGATCTGTGGTCTCGTTTATCTAACATAAGCTTGTCTGAAGATGAAAATAATTAAAAAATAGCTCGTTTTGTAGAACAAGGAGGTGGTGAGATGCACTAGCTGATGCTGCTTCAGTCTTGCCACTAAGTTTGTGAATATTGACCATTTCTTTTGCTCACCAGGTTTGATTTTACTCCTGCTGTAATGTTACAAATGTAGTGGCCTCCTATTGTAAAACCCAATTAACATAACTGAGCTATAATGAGCTGTCGTGCTATTTTTTTTTCAAATTTAGAACTTTGGTTTACAGTTTGATTTTGTTTGGACTTATCTTGAACAAACAAATCGGCTCAGTCACAGCAGTAAGTCTGAAGATGGGTTAGTATATCAGCAGCTGAGCTATCCTTATTTCAAGCCATTCTCTGCACAGTGGCATGGATAAGACATCCTGGGTTTCCAAGCCTTGTGCATGTTTTCCAAAATTCCTTTGGTTTTTAATATCAGAGGTCTGATATCCACAAAGCTTAAACTTATTTTAGTATAAAAAGAGAAATAAGGAGTTACTGGAAATATTTTGGTCTGGAGGAACTGCATTGAATATAACCACCCTCTAGATTTTTTTTAATAATCTTCATTAGAAGGCTGCTGCTACACACTGATGAAACATAAGAAAATTTAGAGAGACTGTTAGCTTCCAAACTGATGTTTTAAGGATGTTGTAGCTGTAAGGAGGAATTCTTGGCACAATGCTGCTGAGTCCAGTCAGCGAGAACCATTTTATAATAAGACCCAAAACCAAGTCCACAGTAATGATGCTGTCTCTGGTTCCTTTGGTTAGATCTTCTGGTTTGAGTAGTTCAGATTTAATAGTGTGGTAGTTGACCTTATTCTGGCAGTAACTATGCTGTGTGTAGATAGTCCTACCCTTAACATCTAGATGATTGTCCTCCTGACTGTCTTGAAAACCTCAAAATATTTTTGGCTATTTTTACGCTGTAACCATAAGAGGCATGTTTGGTTTCAAGTACAATACAGTCATAAATCTGCACATGAACTTAAATTATTAGTGAATATGCTGTATGAAAAATAGGCAAGAAGTACTACTAGCTTCTGCTTCTGAAAAAGGAAAATTTAATGAGCTCAGCAACTTCAGTATGTAACTTCATACTGCCGGCTCTTTTTTCTTCCCTTTGCATATGCCAGCTTGGGATGCCGTACTAAAAGCTAAGATTGTGTGAATCTACAAACTACTGATTGAAGCAGTTTAAATGCTTCAAGAGCAGAAACAAAACTGTAAGAGTTGGTGGCGCTGAAATAAGAGCTTACAAACCTAGGCCAGTCTCATAAAACTCAGCAAAATGTATATAAACGTTTCCCAAATGAACCTTCTTGCAGCTCTGTATGTTCGGTGTGTCCCCAATCTACCTGGCATACTGTAGTAGTAATATAATGAAAAGCATGAATGCTGATGGCTGAAACTTGTTTCCATTGGTCTAAATTTGGGTAGGAATGGAGTCACTTAGGGAAAAATAAAGGCAGTGAGGTAAGCTTAACTTGTCTTTTTTTGATGTTTTATATGCTTATTGTTGCGTTAAATGTGTTTCAACAACCTTACTTCACTCGTGAGTTAAAACTTTTTCACTTGCATGGTCACTTAAGCAGCACCTTGCCTTGGCCTGTGTATGCACATGTCTTGTAGCAGATGAGTGATGCCAAGAGAGAATAATTCGCTTTCACACTGAAGGCTGAACAAGACATTGGGTACTGTTTGCTCAGTTAGAGTGTCTGAATAGCGAAGAATTGGAAATTTTAAATTAATGCTTTTGGTTATTGATCAAGATGTGAGAATTACTAGCAATGCTTGTAAAACCACAACCGTAATACTTGCCCTGGCATTAACGGAAACGTTAGCATACATGCATGTAAAGCACAGGGTGGGGAATTAACACGCTAAATGGGGCACTCAGATGCTTAGAGATCAGTGTTAGTAATTTAAAATTCAGAAATCTGAGGCTGCAATGTTTTCTTTTTCTGTGATTCAAAACCAATGTACACTGATAGTATTTGAGCTTGTATATCATATACCAGCGAAGAAGAGATGCAGTTGCGAGTGTGGGGAAAAACCTTTGTGTATACAAGATCCCCATCACTTGCGGAGTGATGAATGTTGGTTCCTCATTTTAGAAATGATATGCCACTTTTAAGGCCTTGGTTATTGTCACTAACAAAGTTTCTCTGATGTGTATTTCCCTCCAAGTAAGGCAAGAATGTTTCGGTTTTTTGTTTGTTTGTTTGTTTGTTTTTTTTTTCTTCTCCTGTTTTCCTCTTCACTGCTTTTCTCATAGGATGCCTTTTCCATTTTTATTCTGCAGTTTGCCATGTGGGTGGATGCTGTTATATTTGTCTTCAGCTTGGAAGATGAAATTAGCTTCCAGACGGTCTACCACTACTACAGCCGTATGGCTAACTATCGTAACACTAGTGAAATTCCAATGGTACTAGTGGGAACCCAGGGTAAGTGCAGCCTTGATTTATGAGTGGATTTCTGTGACCGTATAGACTGTTCCAAGCTGGCAAAGCCATGTCCTGTCTTTTCCTCTCTCTTTTATCAGCACTGCCACTCATCTGATGATGAGAGCTTATGGATAAACTGCCAGTTAATCAGCAGGGCGGTGCTCTGCCATCTGGGCTTCCTTGGCTGGCTTGCTACAGGGCCGTGGCCTTGCAAGGACTGGTTTGAGACGGGAGACAAATGTCTGTGCAGCACCCTTGGGAAATGGAGTGTAGCACTTCAGCAGTGATGACTTTAGAAGAATATTTAAAAAAATATTTTCAATACTTGCCAGTCATGGTGGTTTTCTTGATCAGCAGAGAGATGCTAATGTTCAATCTGGGCAAGTGAACCAGTTGTGTAACAAGGTTCTGAAGTGAGACCAGTTTCCTTTAGCTTGGCAGTCTAGAATTGATGAATACCTTGGCATTCCTAGGAGGCAGATGGGTCAGGGATCGAAAACCTTCAACACTGTGTTAAGAAACAGAACTGAACTGTGCCCCTTGTGCAGTCTCTCAGGTATACCATTCTTCAAACCAAATGGAAATGGAGCGTTTAGCCTCCTGAAACAAACCCCCACAATTCTGTTTTTCCGACACCACTTCTGGAGCAACAGCTAGCCACAGCTATCCTATGGGGAAATGTGGCAAGGGAAAGGTACCAGCAATATTTCAGTTTCTTTTGCATCTGAGCTGGTTTTTGGATATTTCCTTCCTCGTTTTGCCAGTGCATCACATTAATGTTTCAGCGCTTTCCCATACTGCGGTTGGTTTGCTGCATGAAGTAGACACACAAGAGTTGAGGCTGCTGTGTACCTGGCCATGTAGATGTCCCTCCTGTGATAATTCTTACCAAAATGAGGAATTCCCATGTAGGTGCTGGACTTCAGACATCTTACTTTACAGAGCTGCTGTTTTGGAAGCCCAGTACAGACATTTTTGTGAGTTCCTTCATACTGAAGCATTGCTCTCAATATATTGTCAGGTTACTGCGCTGTGTTAGAGGGAGAACACGAGGGTCGCGAGTTGCTCTTGTAGGTTTGATTTTGAGCATGTTCCCTTTTAGTGGATGCCACTGTTTGTGGTGGTGTTGTAGCTTCTCATTCCTTTTTCAGCTTATTCTTTTGCCAGCCTTGTGGTCAGAGAGCGATTTGCTTTCCCCTGCCTGCCTGCAGAGCTGTGCCACCAGCACTGCCACGTGAAGGCAGGGGAAGTGTGGGCAGCATGGAAGGAGGAATCGCAACCAGGCTTTAGGCGGAAACAGATGATAAAAAATGAAAAGGGAAGTAGGTATACAAAAAGTCCTAGGGTAGCAGAAACTACAGCCAAAAAGGAGAAATGAACTGCTTTGAAGGGCCATGCTGTCAACTTAAAATTGGAGTTGAAAAAGGAGAGGGGGGGAAACGTTTCCCTGAAGGTGCTTCCCTTTCTGCACTTCTGACACTTTGGGGTATGGTTTCCTATCTCATTCTAGTTGTTACCAGAAAGGAATTTTATTTTTCAAAGTTCATTTTCTGTTGCAGCACTGATGCAAAGGGTTTGTTTTGTTGTTTTTTTTTTTTAAAATGTGCCTAAACATGGAAATACTGCCAATTCTAGGAGTACGCATCAGAAAAAAATACAGCTTTTTAACTATATTGACTGTCAAACTGTGAAGTGAAATGAAATATATGAAACATATATCCGTTAAAAATATATTTGAAATATACCTGTGTGACATCCAGCTTGTTGGCTCTGACTAGTATTCTTGAAATGAGCTGTGAAATGAAGTCTCTCCCAAAATGTTAGGACTTGCCTGATGCTTTCGGACATTCTCCTCTGCCTCGTTCTGCAGCAGGCCAGGCTGTAGCACTGAATTTGCTTCAGAAATCAAACTTCTGGAAGCTGTGGTGTTGCTTATCAATTCCTTTCTGGTTACATGTTTTCAGCGCCCTCTGCTGATTAAAAAAAACCTGCCGTTAGCTTTCCAAATAACTGCTGTTTTTATTAATCAGATCTCATGAGAAGGTAGCAGTCACATCAGCTGAGATGTGGTTGTGTTGCACCCAGAACTGAGCCTCGAATACAGCACTGCAATAGTCACTGACTTCATGCTCATGTTAAAATGACGCTTTTTTTTTTCCCTAAGAACAAAGATAGTTTTGGTACCACAGAAAGTAGTGGATTTTTAGGAAAGCTTTCTGAAATTGGTGCTTGTTGTGGTGGCTAGGTGGTAGCTGCAGAGTTTTGTAGCATAGGTTGTACTGCTGTCTTCCCTTCCAAATTTTTTTGCCACAGCTAATCAGTTACTATGATATTCCTCGGAAAAAAAAAAAAAAAGAAGTTGCTTTTTAAGATTTGTTCATGGTATTATCGCTTTATAAATAGTCAAACAATATAATCTTTGTAGAGTTCTTTGCTACAAGAGTAGCGATGAAGAAACTTCTCCTTCATGGGTTAGCAGGATTTTTTTTTTTTTCCCCCCAGTGTAAAGTTTTTTTCAGGTCCTATGGATCAGCTCTAGAAATTGCAGTTAAAAAGCGCGCGTGAAAACTAGCTCTTGCAGAGAGGTACAAAGTATTATTATTTGTTTAGAAAAATATTATTTTTATTGGCTGTGCAGTATGTTCGCACAATGTCTCATGAGTGCCTTTAAATCGAGGTTTGAGACTCAGTCATTTGCAGTGAGTTTCCTGGATCCAGTCTTGGCTGTGACTTAAAAGCCAGGTCAGCAGTGCAATCTGTGAATATATGAAAAATCTCCATTCCACGTTAAACTGGCAAGCATCTGCCTCGACCAAGGCGTAGTGTGCACCGTGCGGGCTCAAGGTTGGGGTTTAGCAGAGTGCTTTGCTTTCAGCCCAGCCTCACTACCACACTGTTGGCTCCCTGTGCCTGAGCAAAATGCAGAGAGAACTAGCCTAAAAAACGGGAAGGGCCAAAAAAAGCACACATGAGGAACTGAGGGAAGAGCTGGACTCTAGATTTTTAGCAACATGATAATTGCAGTCCTGTACAGCTTTGTCATTTCTTTTCTGCCATCATGATCTACCCCCTCCCCGCCCCCCGCCAAGTTGTCTTAGTGTTGGCTAACCTGGGTTTTTTTTAATAAAAGCATCTCTCATATGCAAATCTAACACTTTCCCCAAGTGTTGCAGTAATACCTGGTACCATTTCTGCCCCCATCCCATTATTTCTCTACTGAAAATGTTCTTGTCCTTACAAACGTGTCATGTTTTATGCTGATGAACGTTACTTCTCAGCCAGTGCTGGTATTTATAGGAGTCCTAAAAATCATTTGACATGTTTGTAGTCATCAGCCATTTGTTTTTCCAAGTATGTTTTACATCAGAGCTCATGTTCTTTCATGTGATTGTGTATATTCTGCAGTTAGTGACCTAAGTATATTTTTAAGGTAACCAAAAAGCATTTTAGTTTTTTTCCTGTTTTTTAGAATCAATCAGTATGCTGGTGATTTTAGCAACAAAGTATATAATTGGAGTGATGCGCACCCCTGGTTTTTTCTATGAATTCGAAGTGTCTCATGGTTTGTACTTAAATTCACTGCTTGGGTACTGATAATTGTAAGATGATGTTTTCGAATTATATTTAAATAGGCCTTTTTTTTTCCCCCCCTGCTGTTGCTGTAGATGCTATTAGTTCCAGTAATCCACGTGTCATAGATGATGCCAGAGCGAGGAAGTTATCAAATGATCTCAAGAGATGCACTTACTACGAAACCTGTGCTACTTACGGACTCAATGTGGAGAGAGTCTTCCAAGACGGTAAAGATTACTTTTTTCATCCAGCATATCACACAATATTGTAGCTGTTTTTTTAAATAACCACTGATGTCTGATTGCTCAGGTACTTGGCCTGTTTTGCAAGTGTTCGTTAATGTTTAGTGAAAGAAAATGCTCAGTTTTCAAGATTTATTTTATTATACTGTCTCAAGCGAAGTAGAGGCTTCATTATGCTGAACATGGCATGTGCATGGTGGTGTGTTCTCTACCAGCACCTTTCGTCTTAAGCATCTTAAGCTACTTTATTTAGTCTTCATTTATTTTTCAGTTTTCTTCGGTGCTTGCTTTATTTTAGCAAAGTTTTCTTTGTTTTGATTTAGTGCTCACGGAGATGTTGAGAGGTTATTTGTGCAAAGTAGTTGAAAATTGTCTTGCACATTTGAGAAAGTGAGAATAAATTGAAAAAATTCATAAGAATAGGGTAATCATGAGAAGTAACTCATGGCATTCATGGAGTGTTAGAAGTTGACAGTCTTGTGGGGGTTTAGAAGTAAAGTTGGCTGCTTAAGGGTGATTTAAAACATTGTTAGCAGCAATGTTCCAGTTTGCCTTGTAGGACGTATTTGGGATCATTGTGTACCGTCTCAAAAAAAGGAATAACAAAAGTTATTCTGACCATCTGTAACTGTTTTGGAACAGTTACCCCTTGGAAGAACTTATGCGGCTGGAGAAGCGATGCTGAACTTGGTCTTTGCTGTATGAGATGGGCTTTGTGCACCCTCTAGTGGAAATTCAGCCGGGTGTCTTGGGGCTTTGCTGTCTTCTAACCATGGCTGTCTAGTGGCCGAACATGTCGGCCCTTCATCACAGCAGTTGTTCTGCATGTAAAAATCTTCTGAATTATGTTGAAATACTTCTCAGAGCTCCTTAGTTCTGGGGTTTGTGTGTGGCCAGCTTTTCGTTGCAAAGAGCTGCTGCACCGTCTGTGGTTATGTGAGACAGTGTCATATCAGTATGTATCAGAGATGAGAATGAAGACAACTAAAATAAAATAAAAAAAAAAAAAAGGCAAAACATTCCAATTTTTAAATGAAAAAAAAAAAAAAGGAAAAACATTCTAATTTTTTAAATGGAAAATACTGACGTGCACTGCACTAGGTTTAGTTCCAAATAAGGGTGTGTTTACCCATCCTGTTGGTAGGATTTCAGAGAAAAGCATTTAAAGCTATATCATTGTGCTTTGCTCACTGTTTTCACTGGAACTAGTTGCAGAAATTACTGTTTTGACTGCCTAGATTTTCTATTTTGAATATGAGTTTCAAAGAACCATTAGGGTTTTTTTTAGTACATTTATTTCTGAGTGCTAGCTATAGATAGATTTTTAATTATATATTCCAAGGCATGGTGTTTGTGGATCTTTGTACAGTGTACTTTTTTTTTTTTCTTCCCATCAGGGACCTTTTGAGGGAAGTCTCTTGGCAAAAAGCTAGCATGATAAACTTGTAAGCTTCCAGGAACCTTATTTGTGTCTCTGCTAAATTTCAGTAGTAAGTAGAAAGAATTGACAAACATCTTGTGTTTGAGAAATATCAAGGTTTTGTTTTACCTACGTGGCAGTCAACCAACTATTTAATATTTGCCAACTAATAGGATTAGGAATGCTTCTGTATAAATGTGTTATAGTTGCCAGACTGGGACCAAATCCATTTCCTGATAATTTTTGCTGCTTATTTCGGCAGGAAACAAAGCAACTTCTTAACCCCATTCAATGCGGGGATGTGAATGAAGAGTGCAAGCACCTGATTAAATGACTTGGTTTGTGCAACGCTAGGACGTTCAGGTTCAATGTTAGCTTAAGAATGTCTTTTAGTGGCTTCTTCAGAGAGTCCATATAGTCCATATGCAGACCTCTGAAAGGTAAGGGGTAGAAGTGCAGAAGTTTGAAGAAAGCATCTAAATTATCTTTCTTCTAGAAAAAGGATGTGAAATATCATTGTAACGTACATCGGCAGTCTCACTCACCAGGAGATAAGTGGTATGTTGGGGAAGGCTGTCACTTGGCACCAGCCAGCGCTGTAGGTGCTGGCTATTTCACATGTGCTTTAATGACCATTAACACTGTGAAAGCTTTTGACTGATGACAATAACTTTGCATTTTTTACTTTTTGGGCAAAGAACATCTTTGGTGAAATTGTATTCAATAGGAAATAGAAGCTAGTATGATGAAATGTACGCTAGTTTTACACACACACACTCCAATTTTGTTCCAACTTTATTGTATGGTGATAGGCATGGAATATAAAATGTACACAACCACACCTGATGTGATTTTACTAAAATTTCCCACAGTGGCTTGTGACTTGGCATCGCTGGCACATCAACTGTAGAACATTTTAGTGTTTTGTGAGTCCGACTGTGTGTAGCCAGTCTGTTACCTTGCTGGCTTCTGCTTAGTATCACATCTTCTCTGAAGCTGCTGTTACACTGGAGTGGCTCTTCCTCATCTTCTGCTGAAAGAATCAGGCCCCCTCTTCAGCAAGGGAGCCAAAGATCTGCCTGGCTGCATGTCTTGGACACCATACTTATGGTTTAATTTTGGTTTTTCGTTTGGTTTTTGTTTGTTTGTTTGTTTGTTTTGGTTTGGTTTTTTTGTGTGGGTGTTTTTGTTTGTTTGGGTTTGGTTTTTGTTTTTTTTTTTTTAAATGCAGGTGAATTCTCCTGTACAACTCTTGAGGGACTGTCTGTTTGGTCCCCCTCAAGGGACTTTTGAGCCCTATTTGCTCAAAGGCAAGCAGCACGCAGCATTGGTTAATAACTTCTCTTTGTGTTCAGATCCTCTCCAGAATAAATGGAGCTGATTAACCAACATTAGAAAGCCTAGTCTGACTTTAAAAAACACTTCTTGATGTAAATACTGTCAATGAACAAGGAAAAGAAGGGATGAGGGGTGGAGGGACAGGCTAAGTAGAGGTCTTCACATAGTATGCTCTTAAGCATTTCATATTATTTTGAGGAAACCCTGAGTCAGTGCCAGCAGCCTTCATAAATTAACTGCGTTTTTCAGCAAACTTGAAAGGGGTAAAGACCAATTATTGCATTCCATTAATAGATGAATGGGTAAGACAGGTTTTTTTATTGTTTGTAGCTAAGGAAGAGTAGTTGTTGACAAGTTAGTAGCTGTATGCAAGCCATGGAGCTACTATACCTATTAAGTCTGCTGTGTATTGAAATTGTTTCTAGACTTTGCTCCCAGCTGGATGGGTATCTGTTTTTGGGATTTAGGTATAGGTTTTAATCACTATTTATTATATTCCCAGGTAGGTAATGCTTGGTGTTCAGTTGCTCCAAATGTTTGCTTTGATAGGTCTGTTGAGGGTATTTCAGTATGTTGACCAAGGTCCCACAGCTTTTGCTGGCTTGTAACTTTGATGAACGCTTCACTTCTTTTACATTTTTAGGATAATGTTGATTGCAATGGGTGGTGGTTTTTTTCCCTTTTTTTCTTTTTGAAAATGTAGATATCGTAGCAGATGCAGTGAGCGAGATTGGGTTTGGTTTAGTCATGTTAGCCTTAGTGCTCTCACTTTGCCTGCAACAGCTCCTGTTTTCATCAAGTCAAACACTATGCAATGGTTTGCATCAGCTGTGATTTACGTATATAGTTTGTGGTCCACATGCACTCTGTTCTTCCTCTCCCTCTTCTCTTTTTCAGGAAGTTTGAATTGCCAGTGTGTTGGTAAATCTGAATCTGTCTGTGAACTGCCAATATCCAAACCCACATCTGTTACCAGTCCTAGTTACAGCAGACTTTAACATAACAATTAGTAGTTTTGTTATAAATGGTGCTGTTTTACAAGCTTTTTCTAAAATCTAGTTTCTTGTTTCTGTTTTCTGCCTTGATGTGATGTGGAAATGCCTTGATGTGATGTATCTTTTGGATGAAGAAAATGGAAATGGCATTGAAGGGTGTTTTACTCACTTCTTCATTGGAAAAACATTAGAAATTAAATTTCTAATTTTTGCCCCTGCAACCACCCACTGAACTCTGGTAGTGGTCATCTATTATGACTTTTGTCTTTTAGAACTCATTTCCTGTTTTCCCCAGTTGAAGGGTAGAATAATTTAACTTGCATGGTTGTTATTATGGAAATGGTGCTTTATGCTTTAGTTAAATCCAAACACGTTGTTTACAATGCTTCGTTACGGTTGTAAGATCACTATTGCTTGTGACAGAGTAGGATCATACTTTTGTAACACAAACACTGCTTTACAGTAATATTTCACTTTTGACTGTAGAAACCTTTTATGAACGCTGATGCATAATTAGTGTACATCTGTGTATTTTTAGATAACTGTTCCTTAATGTTTTAAGAAGCTGAAAACCATGATTTGTAAACAGCAGTTGTCAGGATGGTGGTTCTTAGTCCTTTGAAATGTGTGTATGATGAGTTGCTTGTTTTCCCATACCTTAATAATAATTTACAAATTAAACTGCTTCGATAGTGTGATAGAGCTTGTAATTTCCTAAGTGTGGTAAGTATTCAGGCATCCTGTGATGTGGCAATCGGCTGTTTCATGTAAAAGTTTGTACTCTAAAGTGAAGCAGGATTTTGAACATTTTAGACGGGTGTTTTTTAATCTTCAGCATTGTCTCATGTGGGTCTAATCGCTGATGCTGTTTGAAGTCGGAGCTGCACAAGCAGGCCCTGAATTTCAGACCGAAATAGAAAAGAAAAATTCCAGGTTCTATGGGATTAGCCTAATGACCTGCCCAGCAATGGAGGATAACAAATTCTTTTTTAGCTTTTGATATTTGGAATTGGGAATTGTCAGACAGGAGAATTAAGTTTTAAAAATAAGATCAAATGCTAATAAGATACATTTTACTTCAGATTTCCCAATTAAGAATTAGGTTGGGTTTTTTTCCTGCTTATCAGAATGGATTTTATCAATGACATTGGAAATGATTATTTTAATATTTCTTGTCAGCACAGTATTGTAATGACTGTGTACTGCCCCAGGATGCCTTTTTAATGATTTTAGCCTTCTTGAATTAGCTTGATGTACCATTAATGCATAAGAATTGCTTTTATTTTTGTTCATGATGTACTCATAATTGCATGTCTTTCCCTGCTTTATGTTCAGATTTTCTTTGACCCATTTAACTGTGTGCTATGCAATTCTCTGACATCACAAAGGGAAAACAAATATTCAAATATTTAGAGGATGAAATTTTACCATCAGTGTAGCTTGCATTGCTGGGTGTGATACAAAAGAGTTTGAATCTAATTTTGATTCAGAGTTGAATCTGTTACTGTAGCTTAGCGGTTCACTTCAGCTGCACGCCTGCTAGTGATCAAAGTAGAAGATATTTATATCTTTCAGCATAAACTTTCAATGTGGAGATCCTTTATATTGCTGTGACTTACGACTGTAACTCTGTCCAGCAAAATGCTGAAAACCTAGTGGTTAGTCACGTTAGTATTGTAACTTCAAAATTTCTTAATTTTGGGGAGATTAAGCCAATCTTAAGGTCTTGCAGTCTGACCCGTTTGTGTAGATGGTAGGAATACATAGAACTGTATTTCTTTTATGTATGTGTATATACATATATATTTTTGTGTGTGTATATATATTACTGATGAACCTTTTTGGAAAGGGGTTTCTGCAACGTCAAAGTTTAGAGCCTCCTTGTTAAGGTACTGTTGGACCAACCAGATTCTGTGAAAAAGCATTTGGTGGCAGTTTCCTGATGCAACTTATTTGTCTCAGATACCATGGATGGCATTGCTGCTGCCATGTTTGTCTTAGGAAAAATGCATTGATTAGGGTTAGGGTTTATTTAGGGTTGGGGTTTAGTTTTTAGTACTTTGACACGTGTCCTAAACAAGGAAGAAGGTGAAAGCTCAAATACCCCATTCTCTTGTGCATGTGGTAGGATGTATGTACCTGTTACATGAGCTGTCAAACACAGATTTGAGAGGTTTTATCTTGTATGGATGGCTGTAACGCACAAATTTTGAAATAAAAATGCCCAAAATAGCAATAAACCTGTGAATATTGAGGCAGGAGCTACAGGTATACAATGGCAGAGGCCATTGCTGCCTCACAATTTGGACCTTTAACGCTGGTGCTGTGCTGCTGTTGTTCATTTTGGATGTTTTATTTGTAAATTAAACTAATCTTTTATTATGGAATGTGTCTGTTGTGTGTAAACATTTACCAGAAATATTTTATTTCCAAATCCAAATAATATTTCTAATGTTATGTTGAACAACTGTGTCTAAAAGGGGGGGGAAGGGGAGGGGTACCTTGAAGTACAAATTCTCCATTAAGGGCTGGAAGATGACAAATTAATCCTCATACAGCCGGATTGCGGGGAAAGGCTGTCACTTGCTATCAGGATTATCAAGTCAGCTTTTATAGATGTGTTTTCATTAGGAAATGTTAATCAGTCTAATGGGAAGTAAATAAAGTCTCAGTCCTATTCTGCTGACAGCTACTTTATTTCGGAAGAGGCAGTGTTCACTCTTACACTAGATATGGCCCAGAGGCTTCTTCAGTTTGGGAGTGGGCGGCTGGGGCAGTGGGGAGCCCAGTGCGGCGCAGAGCTGGGGAGCGGGTCCTCTGGCTCCTGGGATTCCTTTGGTTTCGGCAAGGCGCAGCGGTGACCTTTGGGAGAGCGCTCACGGCTGTGGCGCGGCGACGTGCCGCTCTGATTACTCATTACTTAGGCTAGTCAAAGATGGACTGGATCAGCCTGGTAAAACTTGGACACGCTCCTCTGTGCTGCAGCAATACTGGGAAACAACTAACTGGTGGTTACGTCTAGATATTTCTATTTGCTAGGTCTAGATATTTGTATTTCGGTCTTTTTTTTAAGAAGGAGAAATAAAAGGGATGTAATTTATGTCCTTAGTACTACGGCTTAGCCTGGAGCAACAAACCCTCAGACCGCGTTCATTTTAAGCACCAATTGGTGTGTAAATGAACATAAAATTAACGCGGTAATGCAACGTTTCAATGTAAATGAAGCGCGGCAGAAACCGGCGGCGGGAGCTGGGTGCCGGCAGCGGCGCCTGCGCCCCCGCCTTCCGCAGCGGCCGCCAGGGGGCGCCGCAGCTGCGGCCGCGGGGCGGGGGGGGCAGCACCCGGCGCGAGCGGCCGGTGCTGGCGGCGGCCGCAGCCCCCGCGCCCGCCCGGCGGACGCCGAACCTTCCCGCCCGCCCCTCCCTCCCTCCCTCCCTCCTCCCCGGAGGCCTGCAGCCGCTCCCCCAGTGCCTCTCCTCGCCGTCAGCCCCTTTCCGCCCGCGAAAGGCCCGTGCCGGAGGGCCCGGGCGGCGGCCGGTGTCCTCCAGGCTGAGAACTTGGGGTAATGAGCTTCGTAATTCGTTAGCGCCGCTCATTAGCTGGCCGGAGGCACTCGCCAGCAGCCTGGCTGCGTGCGCCGACGCGGTGCCCTGCAGTTCACGGGGCGGTGAGGTTACCTGAAGCAGTTACGGACTCGGATTTTATCTCCCTGTGTGGACAACACGCTGGATTTGAGGAATGACGTTGTCAGCTGAGGCCTTGCTCCGTCACCAGCTTCGTTCCTGACGCTGGTGGGCGGTGTTTCGAGGCTTGGTCATTGCTCTTAAATCTTAATATCAGTGACGTTTAACCTGTTGGTGTTCAAAAGTTCCCGAATTCCAATTTTTCTTCATTCCATGTGGGAGAAATATTTTTTTAGATGCCTCATGTGCTTACTGATGTTAAAAAAAAAAAATTAAAAAGAACCACCCATATCCTTTCATGGCAGTAGGACTTTAGGTCCAAATGCAGTGGAACAGCCCTTTCCAAGACCTTTCGCTTGCTGGAGGATGTGCCTCTTGGGTTTGCTGTCCGTCTCTCCAGGAACGTGCCATAGCCGAGCACAGAGGTGGTGATTCTCTACTTGGGTAAATTCTTTACTTGAATGCCACCGTGTGGTATTCTTTCTTCTCCTATTTTGTATTGCTTGGGGAAGATACTGCAAAATTTTAATAGGTGTTAATATATCTTAAAACCATCTTTAGAGAATTTTCTTCTGAGCTTTGTAGAACTGAATCAGAAAATTCAAAGGATTTAGTAACGGAAGTCGGTAGAAAAAAAGATATAAATACACAGATCTGATATGCCTTGTCTTGCAAAGTCTGTTTCTACATACATTATACGCTGAACTTTGATGTTATTTTAGTACGCAACTTTGCCCTTACTCCTACCTGCCCATAACTCTTACACACCATTAATAACTAAGAAGATTTAGTTTGTGCAGTTCTGGAAACAAGAATTTCACTTCATTGGTGCTTTTGTGGTGGCTCCTTTTATGTCTCTACAGAATATCTCCACGGACATACTGATTTCCATTTAATCTTTCAGACCCATACCGTTAGATGGCATGCTCTCCACCAGTTCTGATACCATACATCAGACTTTACATTGTTATGGGAGGGTTCCATGTTAGTCGGTAGGAGGAAGACTTCCATATCTGAAGTCAATATTGTATAGAAAGTCTCGAGATGAGCTCTACCAATTGAGCACTTCCTGGAGAAACAGCAAGAGCGTGAAGAAGTCTTCATGCTGGGGAGCAGTTAGCATCAGCAGGACCAGCCTGGAAAATGGCAGGTATTTGTGCAAGCAGTGTAACAAACTATACTGGAGCCCCCTTTTCCTTGGATTTATATTTTCTGATTGACTGAAATTCCCACTTTTTATACATTATGGTTCAAGATTTTTTTTCTGTTGTCCCTGGGGCCTTACAGGGTCTCTTTGTATGAGGTTTCCCTCATGTTTGGCAGTTGTTTGGTGTTACAGCCATACTGTTTGTTGGGACTCTCCCTTTGCCTGGTTGCCACTTCTCATGAAAATTGCAGGGACTTTTCAGGCTTTGGGGACTTTGAGACTTGTACTGCTCCATCAGATTTCTTCAAATCTGCACCCAGATTCAAAAGCGAGTGGAGGAAAGAAGAGAAAGAGATCTTCCAATGACATGTCTGCAGCCATTTTTCTCATTCTTAGAATTAAATAATGGGATGAGGAGGTATAGTCCAGGGTATGGCATTTAAGAAGTGCTGTAATTTGTACAGAGGAGTCAAATGATGTAGTGTTGATACAAGTTCCAGGAAGGTTTAGTTTTTAGCTATGGTAAGTGTGTCGTTCACTAGGTTACTTGTAGAAAAGAGTAATCTCTGCAGAACTTTCCATGTGACTTAAAAAATTTTATAGGGTTAGTTTTATCGTACTTTCTTTAAGTCTTAATTTGAAGTATATGCAGTAAGGCACATTACTTGAAACCTAGAAGAGAATGGTGATGCAGAGCTACTGATGTTATGGAGTAGGTAACAGCTGCTACATTTTCTGAAGAATACAATAAATGACTTAGTTCATCATGTGCAAATTCTTCGCTAAATGGAAACAAGAATGTTGGTATATTTCCTCAAAATATGAAAGAATAAGATTTCCAGTACTGAAGATTCAGGATTGGTCCAGCAGGTTTATATCCCTTAATGCAAACTCATAGAGAAATTCTGGGCAGGAAGCATGATAGTTGTTTGGTGGTTGCTTGCTTTTTATTGGTGATAGACCTGAGGGTGAGAGGCATAAGCAGTGCATTTTATAGGCTCATGTAAGTTGTGTTTGAGAGAGAAAATGTTCTAAGCACATTTATGGTGTGTCTTGCAAGCAATTAGGAATTATTTTCCGTTAACACCAAAAACTGAAGTGAAAACAAATTCTGGAAGAGGGAGAAAGTTTGAAAATTCTTTCTCTTTTTTTTTTAAAAAAAAAAAAAACAAACAAACCTCTGCCTTTTCTACAGCTGGTATTGTCAACTTGGAGATTTTGTTTCTGGATGTGTTTTGCCTCATCTGCATATGCATTCAGTGCCATGAATAAGATGTGATTTTTGTTATTGTCCCACCGTATTAATTTATCCTCCATCTAAAAAAAAAAAAAATTACTGTTGAACATGTATGTGTCAGTAATGTCCGTATAGACTAAATTTGAGTTTTGTGTGCTGATGTGGACATAGGCACTAATCTGAAGGACTGCGATTGTTCTTTCTCCAGAGATGGAGGTTGTGTTCAGTTTTGTAAGCATATCTGAAAAGATGACAGTATCTGCTCTGTTTTTGTTATGTGTCAAGTATCATGTCCAATCAGATAGCAATCAACTACTGCTTTTTTTAAATGCAGGGTATTGTAGATATAAGCCTCTCTGAATACATGGCTTATTTTAGTATCGTGTGGAAACATGCTTTCAATTTTTTGTACTTAGATTTTAATTTCTAATCTATTTCTGCTTTGTCATTTTACAGTCTGCGTTACGCATTTGTGTTGCTGTTGTGTTTAGTACCTTGGGAAAACAACACTGCTGCTAAATTGTCTTGCATCTTGCAGAGCCTTATTCTCAATGGAGGAAAAAAAGGAAAACCAGAATAGAAATAAGTCAGATGTCCCGTCAGCTTGACAGAGGTTGAATTATGGAAAAACATCCCTCTGCTAAATTTTATCATGCTGCAGTTCCTGGTGGAGCTGGTGACAGAAGCTGAAAAGAGCAGTGACAATTTCTGCAATTCTTTTTGAGCCAAGTGACCTGAACAGCAAACCGATTGCACAGCGAGTAACACGGTAACAGCACGGCTGCTAACAGGGCTCAGTTGCGGGGGATGTATCCAAATGTGAAGATTAAAAAAAAAAAGTAGTGCTTGGTAATATCTGTTAGTGAGATGATTCTTTAACCCTGCTTTTGCAGTGGCTAATGATGCCGTAATGGAGGGTGGCGGAGCTGACCACAAGGTTAGATAAGGGCCAAAAAGGGCTTCAGCAGAGCATGAGCTCCTTAAAGTGCCCGTTTACATTTCCTTTATTACAGCAACAACCCTTCTCTTACTTGCATCTGTTCTGTTTCGAAGAGGCCAGTCTAAACTGTGGCTCATTTGCTGCGTTTTGGGGGATAGTCTGCCTTGCTAGCAGGTCTTTGTTGCTCTTCCTGCTGCTATGCTCTTTATTATGGCACAATTGCTTAATCTGATTTTTTTTCCTTAAATTTTTATTGACAAAACTTAAAACGTATTAACACCTCTGCTGCTGCCTTACAGCATGTGTTCTGTACAGCTTGTCCAACAAGTTCTCAAATACACAGGGCAGTGTGAAATGTCTGAAGCTTGATTTCTTCAATTATTCCTAATATGTTGTCCCTTGGTCATTGGTTTAAACTGTCTTTTGTGGATTTAACTTCAAATTTTTTGGCACAAAATGACTTTGCTGGCTTAGCATTGCTGAATGAAAGAATGGGAGCTAACATGCAAGGTGTCTTGTCTCAAGACAGATGCAAGGGAATATGCCCCCTGCCCCTTGCTATAAAACTGACTGCGAGAGTAACACCAGCCTGCTCAGAGCATCACCAGCGTGTTTTGGGACACCTGGAAACAAAACCTGTGCTCAGGGTAGAAAGTAGAGGCTGTCAGAACAAAGGCAGGAGGCGATACCAGGCCTGGGGAGTCTTGTGAGGAAATCTGACTTCACCTTGAGAAGCAGCCGTGGCGTGCACTGTTCTGTTGGTGCATCGTGCCGTGGTATTTCTAACCATCCCTTCAGGTTCCAGAGAATAATTGTTGCTCTTATGTATTTGTTGTTTCTGGCATAGTGAAGCCCTCTTATCTGAGTCGTCAAACAAAAAACTCTGTCAAAATGCTGATACTACATTTATATCTCTTAGCGTGTATAACTTTTGTCTGTTCCTGGGTGTGTTTGCAGTGTATTTAGTAACATTTATTAGAGAGAATAGCTCGCTTTTTTCTCTTAGAATAAAGGGATGCTTTTGTCTGAGCTATCAAACATTTTAAACTGATGTAATAAACATAATCCTTTTGTAATGTTCTCTGTTGTGTAACAAACACATTTTAAACTTCAAAGTTTATTATTAGCATAGATTGTTCTTCAAAAGCGATTTCTGAAACGCATTGCATTGCAAATCGTTCCCTTTCAACTAATCCGTATGCATATGCAAATCCTATTGAAACTGTTTGCTTCTCTGGGATTTGCACTTGTGTATTCAGAGTTTAAAAGCTTTCATGAATGTATGGGGGTGGTGTGTGTAGTAAGCCAGAATGGGTGTGGGCATTAGTCTTCTGGATTCCTGCCTATGCCAGAAAACATCCAGCGCTGCTGCTGAGTTTTAAAAAATACATGTGGTTTTTTTTTTTTTCTCATTTGCCATGAAGTAGAGAATCCTTAAACTAATTGTATATAATTTAGTTTTGAAATTAGCATTTGATCTGATGAGGTTGCTTGCAGTGGTAAGTCCTTGGTGTTGCAGAAGGAAACTTTTGCTCATTAAAGGTGGGACATTTGCACCATTTTTGTAATGTGACTTTTGTCAGCATTAAGTGTGCAGTGAACTGTATCTGTAAAAAATATTTTTTTTTCAGTTTTGGGGAAGATGGGGTTGGCCCACGTGCTGACCAGTGAATTGCTTAACAGGTAACTTTATTTACTGCCAGACTGCTGGTGGATGGTCAGGCCTGCGAAGTCAGGGTATTTTTGAGATGCTTGTTAAGGTATATAAACCTTAGCTGGATGCAGTATTGGGCTAGAATAGCTGTTGGCATCTGGGCATCCCAAATCTTTTGCTAAGGATAAAAATATCCCTTTAACATATGGAAGTTTGTTGTCCTGTTCATATGCTTACTTTAATGATGCCTAGATTCTTGGGGTAGTGCAATCTTTAATGTATACTTTGTAAATCAATGTTGTTCACTTCTATCAAGCTCTTTTGTTTCTTTTCCTTAGTTATTTGAGTTGTGTATGTGCGTGTGCCCAAAGCAGCATGGCCAGACTCTGTCCATCGTAGGACCTAGTTAGTATTTTGTGGAAAACAGAAAATACAGCATAGTATTGTGTTATACAACTCAAAGATAAATCTGTAGAATGTAGAACTACTTTTTGAATAGCCTCTCTTTACATATTTTGGTATTTCGGTAATTTTGTCTTTTCAGAGGTAACAATCTTCCTGTGATACGTGTAGGCTTGTTTTAGCAAGGCATGCTCCATTTTGTTTTAAGAAGCAAGCTGGAAAGTTAGTTGGCAGACAGATGGGACCGTGTTACAAAAATTATCCTGACTATTAAGTGTGACTGTTGGGCACAGGGGCTCAACTAGTTTTATTAAGGGATTACGGAAACTGGGGACTCCAGCAAACTTGTTTGGTGTCAACTTGTTGCTCCCTGTGCACACCCTAGCATAAAGCATTTTGAATTTTTGGGTTAAAATACCTGTGCTGTGTTTTCTTGGCTGTTACTGCCTGCCTTAATGCTGACATGTGGTTCATGTAATGTGTGCGTCCTCTTCTTGCCAACGCCTGTGCTTGTAGTACTGCAAATGTCATGTCAATAAGCTGGCTTCCACCAGTGTTAGATTTAAAAATGTGGAGGGTATGTAAGAGATGATTGAAATTTCAAGTGTGGTACAAAAATTTTGCCTTGAAGAGCGTTCTCTTGCTCATTTGAACAGCCTAGCACCTGCGATTTGGTTGGGGGGCTGGGGTGGGGCAAGAAGTGGTTTCTTGATGGGTAGCCTGACAGTCCGCACATCTGACTTGACTTCGTTATCTGCTAATAACTGGTAACTAATGTGAAGTAGCCAAGCTGTGCAGTTTGGCCCTCAGTTTGCTGCTGTTTGGTTTTCTTTGATTTTCTTTTTTTTTTTTTTTTTTATTTATAGCCCTTGAATGAAGGTTTCCTTTAACTTCTAAAACTTCAAATGAACTTTTCAAGAAATCTTACAGAGGTAGAAACAGAAGGCAGGTTTTCTTGAGCATGTTTGTCATCCGTGTCAAGTGCTTGACAGCAAATGCTGCGTTCACTCGGGAACCTCTGTGGAGAAATGGAAAATCTTTACCAGCCATTCAGCACCAATGCCAGTACATGTGTGTTTTGCAGTTACTCAGCTGGCATTACTGCTTAACAAAAAGTCCTTGCATTGTCCAAATTATGTACAGTCTTCTCACTGGGATGAATTTCTTTCATGCCTTACATGTACATGCACGATTGAAGCCTTAATTTCCAGCAGAGCTTCTTCCAAGGAAGACAGTCATCTTTGTCCTTACCACGTCAGGGTGAGATCCAGCCATACCCGATGAGGTGAGAGTGCTGCTGGGTGCTGCTGTGGCCACGGGCACCAGGCAGAGCTGGCAGTACGCGCTGCCATAGCGCTTCTGCGTGGGCAGGAGTTGTCCCACCTTCTGAGGAAGCCACTGTGGTCCCTTTGCGGTGGGTTTAAAATCAACAACTGATGTAACTAGGCATGAAGCAGATGTGGTAGGAACATGGAAATTTGCTTTTATGTGGTGGTGATGCATTTATGATTTCTTTGTGAATTATTTGTACTTTGCTTGTGAAACAAACGTCATTTATCTTGGGTTTTAAAAGTAGTATCTAGGACTCATTCTCAGTCAAGGGATCCTCTGCTTACCTTGGAAGAAAGTAAAGCAGTGCGCTGCTGTCAGCCAGGCTTTGCAGGGTTGGTATCAACTGTAGAGAAAGCAATGCCTCGCTCAGAGCACGAGCACTGGTTGATCACCTGGGGGAGCTTCAATTCAGAAGAAGAATTATTATAAAGCTGATATAAGACTGCAAAGCTAATAGAATTTTGTTAATAAATGTATGAATACATATTCTTTTCTGTTTCGGTGTAATAGACCCCAAGATTTCTAAGCACGCAAGGTAGTGCTGTGTTGGGTACCTTCTGGAGTGTCTCACCACGTGCATGCCCTTCGGAAAGGCAGAAGATGGTTTTCAGAGTCACAAAAACAATTTTAACTTTAGAGCTTGAAGAAAAACAAACCTTTGCACTTAATGAAGCAACATTATTGGCAGATGCTGAAGAAATATTTTTTTCCATAGAAAATTGGATTTTGTGCATAAAACTTGTTAATATTAATAAAGACAGGTCATTACTGGTTTCAAGTCATATATGCAAACTCCAAGAGATGTAGTGTGTTAGCGGTGTTTCTGCTGGTGATACTTTTGTATAAAAAAAATTGTGAGAAGTAAATCAGCTTCAGTTTAGCATATATACAATTGACTTTCTCTCATCATTTATGCCTCTTCTGATGGCTGATACAGTTGCTTGTGTCTTATGCATGATAATTTACAGTCTTATGGAAAGGTATGTTTAGATTTAAGCTGTGCAATAGTGTAACTAATGAGAAATATGGGAAATTTATAGCACTTGATGATTGATTGGATAAGTACCTAGACATTAATTGAAACCTGAGGACTCCCAGCTGTCTTTCAGTTTAAAAAAAAAAAAACAAACAAGCAAAACTATTACTTCGTAGTATTAGGAAGTACTTTTCATGTTTAGGAAAACATGGTTGGAATGGAAAGGTGGGAGGCTGGTAGGGTTTTTTTGTAATTTGCCAGTGCTTGGGTAACTAGTGCGTGTCCTCTAATCACATGCAGGAACTGATTAATTTGTCCCTATAGCAGTATCACCGAGCTGCTTATTTTACAATCTCAGTGTGGCTTCAGTTGTCTTCCCCTGAGATTGTGCATTTTGTCCCTAATTCAGTACAGCAACTTGCCTGTAGTCAGTAGTTTCTGATCATCTTCCCTGTCCCTGTTTAGCAGAGAGGCACTCAGGCCTAACTGTTGTGTGACAAATTGTCTGGATAAATACTTTACATTAATCTCTCCATTAATAACGCCGTTGAACCGGTCATCTCTAAAGAGATCGCACAGCTTTCTTCTGTGCTGTCATTCTGTAAATGTACCATTCTTGCTGGAGCTTAGTCTTGTAAAAATGTCTAAATTTTCCCATTAAGTGCTTAAAAAGTAATAAAACTAAAGCCATTAGCGTTCACTCGTCAGATCTGTATCAAGAGAAATATTCTTCAGTGTAATAAATCTGATCAAGTGTTCGACATTTATATCATTGGAATTCATTCTCTGGAAATGGACCTTTGAAGGTAAATTGCGTTAAGTAGGGCAGTTTAAATTTTTAATACAATCTTATTGTAACTGTTAGCAAATGATTAAAGTGCAAAGGGGGGGCTTATATGTTTTGTGAGATTTATGTTAAATGCTATATGATGCTTCTGCTCTGGCGGGTTACTGCTTTTATGACAGCTGAATGTGCGTAAAACCCACAAAAACAAATATAGAATTTAGTGTTTAGTGATAGAGTAAATGACTTTGTATCTGCTGTTGGATTTGTGGAGATTCTTTTTGGAATGGGATTTATTTCACCTGCGAGTGAAGCAGCAGTCTTGGTAACAGTAAGCTTAAGAATTTTTCTAATAGGAATTAGTGGGTGTGAGAGGTGGATTTTGATGGCTCAGTGGACAAGCAGCTCATCAGCTGAGGTGTTTTATTTAATCTTATTTAGGTCCTTGGTGGTTTGTTTTGAGGAAGATTTTTCTTTAAAGTACAAGAACATTGTCGTATTTATTGATTTTGATGGTGAACAGGGTACATAACTGAGGCTTCAGAAGCAGTGATGTGTTTGTGTATCTTTTGGATGTTGCTGTAGTGTTGTTGGTTTTGCTTTGCACAATGTATACGTTCTTACATTGTAGCTCAGTTTTATACAGGAGATTGTCACCTGCATCATGCAGGTGCATCATGGTTGTAATAGTGAAGTTCGAGTATCTTAAATGTACCTCAAATTCTTTTATTTTGGAAAAATTCTGCTAGGGAGAGATAACAACTGTGTGGTATATATCTCGTGCTCAAAAGCCATTAGGCTGTTGTTGTCCAAAGATGCATCACATCTTGAAGACAGAGCTGCTGATGTTTGCAGCAGACAGTCAGGAGGCTGGAAATATTCTGCATGAGACACAATACCTGATTTCTTTCTGGTTTTTTCTGAGGAGAAGATTCACCTCTTGAGGAATAATATCCGTATTTAAAGTGAAGGAAGTAATATTTGTTCAAATTATATAGTGAACATAACATTTTTGACGTATCCCAGGAGTCAGGTTAAAATGGACAGAGCTGTTGGGGGTTTTGCTGGTCCTCCAGACCTATGATATGCCCAGATACTTCTGATCAAAGCATGGATGACTCCTCTACATGTAAATTGTCTGCTTTGTAGTATTTGGCCTGCCATATGACCATGTCTACCAGATGTGCCCGGAGGGCACGGGAAGACAGAAATAGCTTGCCATTAATTTTAATCTACCTCTGCAGAACTGAAGTGTGCCTATACGGTTTTATTAATCAAGTTGCGGTTTGGAGCAATATCATCACGCTTGCATCACACAGTGATAGGGAAAGTGTGATGTGGTTGGAAAACAAGATAAAAATAACAGTTTCGCTTAGGAGACAAAATGCTTCGTTTGATTTAACATATGCATTGCAACTCCTCTGCCTGTGTGAAGTTCGGTATTAAAAACATGGAAACAAAAGAGAACCAGCTTCTTAATGACAGAGCTAACTCTGTGGATTTTATTTCAAATAGATACCGGCTGAAAATGAAATTTGAAGGGTGTTATGAAATTGCCACAGAATACCAACGCAGCCTTGAGTATTCATTGGCTAAGTAGTTAATACCTAGATGTAACAGAGCATAAGTGAGGCTGGATATTTAAATGCTAAATAAAATTAGGTAGTTTTCCACAAGAACAATTAATGATTAGCAGAGCATCAGGAAGGTGGACAGTGTAGCTTGTGCTTGGACTGCACTTAAACTGTGTTCTGTTTTTATCCTCTCTTCCAGCCACACTGTACTTGTCTTGCAACTTCAGAGATTTGTATCTGCCTGCTTTCTGCCAGTTCAGGCTGGAAAAGGAGTTTATGTTGAAAGTTTGTGGACTATCTTGAGATGGAGCAAAACCGTAGATTGGGTCACCCGTGCTTGGAGTGATCATTGACTCCAGACCGTGCTTTTCATCCTTCATGAAGGGCGTGCTAAACCCTACCCTTACGACATCCAAACTTGTCTTGCTTGCAAACAAGCTAGTTTTAGGGCTGCTGCAATACTTCCGAGTTTGAAGATACATAATTTCTGTTCGCAAGTTACGTTTTTCACTGCCACAGGGGGCACAGGGCGCTTGTTTTGGGAGCAGGTGTGCCATGGGTGCGTGCAGTTCTGTGATCTCAAGGCACGGTTGCACATCTGGATTCGGAGACTTTGGGTTGTTGGGAAACAATTTTAAGTCATTTTGGCAGTTCTAAAAAAAGTCGTTGATTACTCTAATGAAAGGCCTGGGTTTTTGGTAACAATGTAAACCTTTTCGCCACAGGTGAATTAATAGAACTGTCTGAATGAGGCACAAGTTAAGCTGAATTTGATTTAGTAAATGTGAATAAATTTCTTTCTGTAAGGACGGATACGTCTGAGTCGCACTAATGTAACCAGAAGCTTTCTATCATTTTGTGTCCTGGCCTGTGCGCTATTAGTGAGCTTATTGGATGTGCCTAAATCTTTAGAAAGTAGAAACGTTGTCTATGAAAACTGTAATTTGATAGCATGCCCCACAAAATAGGCTTTCCATGAAGCTACTTCAAAATGTAAATGTGAAATTGCTTGCCAGCTGGTAAAATTCTTAAGGATATTATTGTTGTATGTTATTTAATTCTGACATTATGAATATGATTAATAAATAATTCTATGTTTTGACATAGAATTAAATAACATACAATGATACTATGCTTCAGAATTTTATTCTTAAAGGATAGTTAAAAACCCTGATATTTTATTTATGGGCATTTTATGAAACATCTATTTGATGTTGCATTTGAATGTGCTGTTTTCTGCTTGTTTTATGTTTGGTGTGGTTTTTTTTTTCCTTGTTTCAACATTTTTTAACCTTTGTATATAAAATTGTACTTCTTTGTGGGAAGTAACAGGATTTATGACTTGATTCCGTCATAGTGGAGCTATCAACAGAGCTTCATGATTTGCTGACTAGGTAAATCCATGTGCAAAAGTCTTTACCTGTGTGTTGGACACAGTGTTTGCCTTATAAATCCTCAAGCTATATGCTTGTGCTTGCAACACAGTACTGAAGAAAACATAGGTTTATTTTTAAAATTTCTTTAGATGCCAGATGCTTTCCAGATTGTTTAGCAAATTTATTGGCATATTTGTTTACCTAATCGTGGGAGACAGTGATTTGCATCAAAGTTGGGAATAAATGATATGCAGTGTTAATCATAGTTACCTGTGGAGGAAAAAAATATATTGGCATTGATTAGAGGTATTTAATACTGAATCTTAATTATAACTGTATTTTCGTATCTGGTAAAACAAGAGCAGTTGTTATTTCTGAGAGCCAGAGCTGAAATATGTATTTTAATGAAAGCATCACAAAAAAACCAAAGGTACCAGTAAGGTGTGGTTTGAAATTTATTTTAAGGAGAATTGTATTAAAATATTTTAGAAACATTAACACTGAACTAGCCCATTGTAGCTGAACTTGGTTATTAACTGTGGTGGTCGTGAAACAGTATTTGTCAGTATAAAATCCGTGTGTTCATACATACATTTCCTACTAACTTGTATTATGAAACAGGCTAATAGTTCTTGGAAACTATCTGTATCTGAGAAGTTATAAAATTGTTTTAGTAGGGTGAAAGAATTGTTCATTTTAGTAATAAGATGCAACGTCAAGCTCTTTTGAGGAGCCAGTGTGATATGTGTAATAAAACTACCAACTTTTCTGTGTAATGTATATTATGTTCAGTGAACACATTTGTTCTGTTGGTTAACTACAGCCAGGGTGAGCTGAGCTTGCTTTGAAGAGCCTGCTCTACTACAAGCAGACTTGCTGCTGAGCAGCGTATTATCCCATCATTCCCAGAAGAGTATAAATGGGTATATCAAACAATTGTGTATAGCTTAAAGTTTTAACCATCCCATGTTAGAGAAGGTGAAGACTAATACAGATAGGCAAAGTATATAGCATTACTTATCCTGCTTAGTTCATGTTTCGCAGAAGCTATATTTCTATTTCATAGCTGTGTACTTGTCTGTCCTGGCAATTTTTTTCATTCCAAAATTAACGTGTGTAGCCTTGACTTTGTTCCATCCTGAAGGTAAGTGTTTATTACAGTCGGCATTTAAATCCCTCAAGTAATAGGAGCGATCACACAATAGCTTAATTTCCAGCAAATTAACAGCCCTACAAGGTAATTGAGACATAAATGAAGATAAATTTGTTTTAATATAATGAGATAAAGGGAATTCAGGTACGAATTGGATCCTATATTAAAACTTGTCTTCCTATTTTGGGAGCAACTTTGAAGCTCTCGCTGGATTAATCTTAAATAAGCTTTTGTCTACATTATAGCTTTATATTAAAATAGATACCAGAAGGAAAGACAATGTGTTCATCGGAGAATGCAGTCTTCTCTATCAGTGTATAGTATTCGTTCACAGCTACTGAAGGATTTTGCCTCTTACTAGAAACTTACTTGTGACAACAGACACATATCAGCACTTCTAAAAGATTAATTTATTTGCAGAATTTTACCTGCCTAGTGTGGGAGTAATAGCTTCTCTGCAGCTTAGAAAACTAAGTGGGTTTATTTAGCATTACCAAGTTAACACATCTTTTTAAAGGTTTTGGAAAGCAGTATCCAGTGTTACTGTGATTTCAAAAGTGATGCAGAAACTCAGTGTTTAACAATGAAAGAAGTGAGGGGAAACAGAGAGCTACTGAGTCTCCAGAAGTAAAGCTCTTTAAGCTCAAAGCCTTTGATGTTTCTTCCATGTCCTGAGAATAGAGGTACAGGCTGCAGGGAGGAATTATGCTGTCATTGGCAGCAGTACATGTCTGGGGAGGGAAGGCGGGAATATTTGCTGCTTGTCTTTCCATGGTGTGAAATTGTGGTGGAGATGCCTTTGCTCTTAGCCAGCTATTTTAATAGCACATTACCTTTTGATTTGCCAGCTGAAATTGTTGCATTGGCTTTGGCATTGGCATTGTTTAATACCACATCTCCTGTAGTTGTCTTTATTGAAATCCCTGTGTTCATTTTTTGACTCTTTTGAACCTGCAAAAGCAGGCAGTTAGACATAGCAGAAACAGAATAATAGCACTTAAAATGTATACAGTGGTTTAAACATCTACTTGCTTACCTTATTCTTGCTGGGGAAGAGGCACATTTCATGTGAAATACCCTGCTTCCTTGGTAACTGGAAGTCTGGGTTGAGATGCTTTTCTTCCTAGATCGTGCATAGGTGCTTGAGAAGTGAAAAGTCAGGGAAATGATACAAGAGTGAAAGCGATCTGGTTCATATGACTACCCAGCGCTTCAAAGTGTGTTTTAGTCAAGTAGTAAAAACGCAGGTATCATGTATGTGTGTAATCACATTGTTTTAAGAAGTAAAGATTTGTTAACCAAGCACTTTGTCCTGTAAAACTTCCTCATGCTTTTGGTGCCTTGCACTATAGTTTGGGGGTTTGGCTTTTTTGGGTTTGTTGGTTGGTTGATTGGTTTTGTTTTTTGGTCAGATAGTTTGACTTTTTTTCTTGCTGTGCAGGGTCAGAGGTAAGTATCTGTGCGCTTCATTTTTCCACCCTTGTTGGTTGTGCTGTAAGGTGAAATGGAGGTTATCCCGGCAAGTACCACCATAGTCTGTTAGAGCATTAAGTGGATTTGTGTTCAGTGCAGTATAATAACTCATCTCTATGGGTATGGCTTTACAGCACACTGTTTCTACAGGGAAAAATAGCTTAAGAAATTTCTGGGCATATGTTGTTGTGCTTTAGCTGTGCTCATACTGGCTGATTGTTGTACCACAGCTTGAACTGGATCACCGAAAAGACCTGTGTCAAAAAGTTCTTCAGCTGATTTTCCTGCTAGAAGTGGCATCTCATGCAACTACGTACTACGTTGTGTACTGGTTTTGTGCATATGCTTGCCTCAGCTTTATATATGACATGCTTGCACACAAGAATACCATGTTAAATTGTCTGCTAATAATGTAAAATGGAGCAGATCAATCATTGTTGCAAAGAACTGAAACGGGTAAGAATTCTGAGGATGAGACTTCGGGGGTTTTTTATATATTGGCATTAAAGGAGAGGTCCCTTGGCAGAGGTGTCCCCCTCAGCAGGACAGGGAGGTGTATGTTTGTCACAGTACAGAGCAGTACTGTGATTACGCTGCTGGGTGGCACGTGCGGGCACCTGAATCTTCTCTTGCCCTGGAACAGTGAGTCAGTCTACAAACCCAGCAAGAAGTTTGCCCTTAACACATTTGTGGTTTGGTTTTTTTGTTTGTTTGGTTTGTTTTTTTAAGTCTGTAGTAGTTCAATTTGTATTGGCAACACATTTAGGACACATGCAAATCCTTACTGCCCCCCCCAAGTAGCTCAAGAAATTGCTACATCCAAGCCCAAATGCTGTAGGAGTCCAGTACTTGTTTCTGTATTACAGCTGGCACATGGTATGCCAAGCTCTCCTTTTTAAAAGGAGAAGTATAAAAGTTGTTTAGCCTAAAAAATGGATTGAATTTAAAATAACAGGCACAATGGCCTTAATAGTGGATACTTACATTAATGTTTCCCATTCAGAAACATTCGTGGTTAGTGCTTGCTCTTGTAGTTATTACTGCTTCGCCTGTAATATGTAATTGTGGAATAAATTTATTTTATTGACCGCTTATTGTAAACATGGAATATTAAGCTAAAATGCAGCTACCGTAAAAATGTGAGCTGCTATATATCTTAACATCCCCCAGTGTCTTTTCCTTAGGCAGGGCTTTTCACATGAAACAAGTAAACGGTCATCAGTGAGGCTTACGGGCAGAAGCAAATTATTTTTGTTCCTCTGATGAAACATGATTTTATTGGTGTATCAGTTATACTAGTTAGGCTTCTTCCACTTTCCCTCTTCTTCTCCCTGCCAGGTTCTGTTGAGGTTACTGGGATTTTTTAGGAACGAGGACTCATGCAGGAATTACTTCTTCATCGAAAGGGCAGTCAGGCACTGGAACAGGCTGCCCAGGGAAGTGGTTGAGTCTCCATCCCTGGAGGTATTTAAAAGAAGGGTAGACGTGGTGCTCGGGGACATGGTTTAGTGGTGGACTTGGCAGTGCTAGGTTAACGGTTGGACTCCATGATTTTAAGGGTCTTTTCCAGCCTAAACGATTCTTTGATTCTATGAATTAGTTAAGGTATTTGTGCCCTGATGTTCATACTGTTGGCTGGAGATGCTAGCTGGGATACTTCCTGCTGTATTAGTTTCTCTGTTCTGTAGGAATTACAGTAATAAGGTATGGTGACCACTGCTGGTACTGGAAAATACTTTTTAAAAGCAAGGATTAATCCATGGAAGTGTTAGTTTATCAACAAGAATGAGGCAGTGACAAGAAACGTTTGAAGTGTCGGACACAGAAGGAGTGTGTTCTCCCCTGCATGTTGTTCAGGCCAGCTTGCTGAGGCCCTTTAGCTGCTCTATGTGCAGACGCTGAGCACTGGGATGTGCCCGAATAACTGCAGCCTCAGGACGATGCATCTTCTGACAAAACCAGATGCCCAGCACATCGGCTCCAGAAGGGACGCTAGCAGTGCAGGGCCAAGCTGGATGACGGAGTTCCTGGTTGTCCTCATGCTTGGTGTTCGAAAATGGAGGGTTACAAATTTTGTCATGTTTCTGAAGCTCTTTCCCTCCCTTGCGATTTTAAGCACTAAGCAAATATTTTGCCCTTGTGCTCACGTAAAATTCGTTTTTCAAAATTTTTATCAATTAAACAGAGAATCAGATTTCTTACGTAAGCCTTGTGATGAAATGTTAATTTTCTCATGCTTAAATATCACCACGGCCTTTGACTATACAGTGGGAGCACGCCCTTTTCAAAGATGCAGTATAGTGCATATATTCTTAGCCTTCCTTATAAATCATCATCTTATCAATCATCTTGTTTAGCACCAGTTGCAGCAAGGTTAATATTCTGTGCTTTTTGTAGGCAGAGATCTCTTAATGGTCTGTAAAAGCAGTCAAATCAGTAACTGTCATGAATGTTACTCCAACCCACAAGTTTGCAAAAATAATTAAAATTTGTTGTAGAAGTTCAAAAAGCTAACATTAATTTTCAGAAGTCTGGCTGTTCCTGTTAGCAAGAGCATTTGGGTTTAATTTAAAACTAATTCTTCCCCTTTTACAAATTGCTAATGAGTGATGTGAATTGAACAGAGACTTTCCACAAAGATAAGATGTTGTCTGTCATTGAGAGTGATCTGGGGCGGGGTGGGGGATGATGACATTACCTTTCATCTTAAAAAAAGTCATCTTTGTGTAAACTTCCAGATCCCCCCCCCCCCCCCCCCCCCAGCAGTTAAAATAGATATTTATGAGCGTTTGTTCCTTCTGTTGTGTTTCAGTCAGCCATGACCATTCCGACTTCAGCTGAAAGCTGTTTTCTGTCTGTCAATAAGTGGAAGAAAACTTGCTGTGCAATTCTTGCACATCTGTTGCACAAAGGGGCAGGTTTTAACTGAACTCGGTGTTTACTCATACTCGGACACACAGCGGAGATAAATGGTTTCATACATGTTTTTGAGAAACCAATTTTGATTTGAATTAGTGGTAATTTGAGAACACTTTGCATCTTCTAAATGTGCAATACTCTTGTACCTGTGATAAATGAGAAGAGAAATATTGCCCGATGTTACAGGTATTGTATGCCTGGAGTCTTCCCTTTTATTATTTCAAGTGTTCTGTGGTGAAAATCAACGTAAAGGGTGCAGCGGTAACTCTATTCACTGCCTTTTGGGAAAGAGAGCAGTGATCAGATTGTTGATACCTCTGGACGTTTTCCAGGACCTGTCTTAAAACCGAGGAGAGATCAGGTCTCAGGCTAGAGGAGGTTTCCCTAAACGCATCTATGGTGCGATGCAGAGGTACCTTTGTGGTTTCGGTTTTAAGAGGTGTGGAGCTAGATGAGACAGTCTTACCTTGTGTCTTGAACTTCTTGTAAGGAATATTTTCCCCCCAGGTCTCTGCCTGCCTTGTCCTTATACTTGAATGAAGCTGCGCTAATGAGATTTTAGAGACCCGGCTGCCCCCGCCAAAGCAGCCTCACACTGCACAAGAAGTTGACATGTGAACAGCCCTTTGAACCAAGGAGAGACAACTCTGTCAGAGCAGTTACTCTGGCAACAGTATTTCTAATGGTGATTAGCTCCCAAACGGAGCACAAAGAGGAGTCGGTTCATTATGGAGGCGCAGCTCTGGGTTTCGGGGAGAGGAGGTGACCTGCTATTCCTCCCGCGAGTGAATTTAGTCCTCTGATAGTCAGCCCCACGCCCGGAGAGCAGAATAGGAGAGCTTTGTTTAGTGAAAATTAGTGTACGGATAACTTTTTTCTATGTGCAAAGGGAAACGGTGGTGGTTTGCAATGCAGATCTGCTGAGCTGGAGCGCTGAAACCTTGCTTTACAGCTCAGAGACTGCTGGACCACTGAGCTTTCCTGCCTAGTGGTACGGTCCTTCCAATAAACGATCTGGTGAGAAGTTAGCTGCTTACGAATGAGTAGTTTGACTAACAAAAAGTAGCATTTGAGATGAAAGTGGCAGGGGGTGGGAAGGTTAATTTTGTTTTGGTGAGCTAGGTCAGGCATGGAAGAAGAGGCATTCAAGTCAAGAGCTTTCTCCCCCAACTTGGACGTTTTATTCATCTTGCAGACCAGGAATTTCACATGCTTTTAATTAACAAGGCCTTAAAGCAAAATATAACTTCTAGTCATTCTGGCCTGTGAAATTAAGTTTAAATGTGTAAGAAATAAGCATCAGTCTTCCCCAAAGACCAAATATTTGCTAAATATCAGTGCTCCTGGTTTACAACTCTAACTATCCTTGGCATATCTCTGTTTATTTGCAGAAGAGTTCTTGACTTTGCAATTAAATTTTGTTTAGCTTTTCATACTACAGATAGATGGCTTACAGTAAAAATCTCTCTGAAATTGATAGCTTAATTGAGTATGTAAAAGTAGAGAGAATGCAATTGATTTTTAAAAATAGTTGAAATGCTTGTTACTATCTTGATTATTTTTGATATCTGCCACATAGATTAAGTCAGTATTCATCTGGTTTGGAAACGTATCTTGGCAAGTATATTTACATTAAATTCAGAAGCACTGAATCATCTTTGGGATGAGATGGAACCTGAAAGCTTTGCGGCAAAAATATTTCTGCTTTCTTGCATTCGCTACTCACTTTATAGAGCAACGTTTGTTTTAATTGTATAGCTTCCTCTGGACTGACATTTCAATTACAGGCACTTCAATACTAATCTGAAGATTTTGACTCTGAGTAGCCTTAAGTTGGTTAATGAAGTACACTAGTTGACTTTCATTAACAGCAAAAAGATGTTTACGTATGGCCACAGTTTACATCAGGCATTACTGAAGAGCAATATTTATTGCTGTGTGTTTTTCAGTAGAGATTCCACCTACCCACTCAGCTGCCTGAACTGTTGTGGTGGTGCTGCTGCCTTTTGGAAAAAAAAAAATCATACTTTTGGATATATTTTGATGTACTCTGACAAAGTTGCTCATAAATTCAGTGTGTACTTGTATATAGTTGTGGAAACAAAATGTGTTGGTTTAAGGATTTTTCCTACCACTGCTAAGCGGCTAATGAGTGATGGATGGCTTTGAGTCCTAACAAAGATGTAATAACTGAAGTGGGGTTTGGGCTGAACAAGCAATATAGCATGGCTGTTCTCTGGATCTGGTGTTAGTTCTTGTAATTATGGTGTATTTCTCTCTTGCTACACAACCATTTAACTGTGGTTTTTTTCCTCCCTAACTACTGTGTCTGAAGATGTCAGCAGCGGGAGTTAGCAGATCTGTGGGGTTTTCAGTGCCAGCCATTTTAAGTTTTGTGTATTTCAGGGCTTTCTTCTCTGGAATAGAAGATGTAGAAAATGTGAATTTGCAGCAGCACTGCTGAGGAGATATGTGCTGAACCCCTTTTATTGACTTCTGATGGGCAAGATTTAGGTTTCATCTCTTCTCTCAAGGTAGCTTTAGAAAGAGCACAGTAGGTCTTTTGACAGTCCAGCGATTGCCCCACAGATGATCAGTCACGTCTTTCATATGTTGCAAACTTTGAAGGGTCAGGGTACTCCTTTAGGTACTTCTGAAGCTCGTAGCACCATCATATCCAAGGGCAAGTAGCCCTGAGCACTTGAATATTGAATGCAATCTAATTATGGAGTGACGGCTACATGACTGCAATGAAAGAAGCAAAAACTGTTTGGTGTCTCAAAGGAGAGCGGGTTGCCTAATGAAGAGAGGGGAGAGGCAGGAGGAATTGTGCTCTGGCGGGGGATATTAGACATGTTGCCGAAATGGAGGGGGAATTGGGAAGGTTTGGCAGCTCAGAAGGGGATTTCCATTAGGGGGCACATCATTTTTCTAACAGAGGGAAGAGCTAAGAAATTTGAGGCTAAGAACGGTCTATTCTAGAATTTGTAGCACAATTTTAAGTAGGTAACATGAGATCTTCCACTGCAATCTTGCCATTTTTACAGTGCACAGGATAAATTACCCTTTGTGCTGCTCTGTAAGGTTTAGTTTCCAGCTGCTTTGTGGAGTATTCTTCATATTTCTAGAGTAACAATTTGTGCTTTTTTTGCTTTTTAAATTTTTTTTTTTTTTTAGTGTCTGTTTTTGTAATACTTAGGCATTCAGGTTGTGCATTTGAGTAGTTGAGTTCAGACTGTCTTGCGTTTTTTTTCCTTGTGCCTTCCTAGAGTGATAATTTGGCAAGACTGCATTATGTATGTTAATGTGATGCTACAAACACACCTGTATTCAGATTGAAGGAAAGAGGTAAATATTTTCCTTGACTAACTACCTCTCCCATGTGCGAGTGGAAGCTTTTGCTGAGAAGGTAGTTTTCATTCATGTGTGGTTTTAATTCAGTTTTGGTCTTAATTTAGATCTTTACCGCATATGATGAAGACAAATCCCTGTGCATATGTTAAAATCTGACCTTCGGTTTGCTCTCTGCATTCACTAATGTGTTTTAAAATATTTTAATATATGGCTTTCCAGGCTCCAGATCAATAAACCAATGGGTCTGAAATGACAGAGTGCTACGATATTCCTCTGTAATTTAAACATGATTAGCTGATGAAGGTTATGATCAATATGCCAGGGGAAGATAAATTAATTGATATCATCCTTTCAGGATGATAAGAGGCCTATTGGAGGTGGGATGTAACTAATGAAGCTGCTTCTTCATATATACGAGGCATTTTTTATTCAATGTATTCTCACTAAATCATGGTTATGCCATCATTCATTTACATGAAAAACATAAGCCATGGACCAGTTTGTTATTAAAATTGCATTCATTTGAGAAGAAATTGTATGCTTACACTGCTAAACAATATCTCTGGCTGTGTTATAACAGATTGAGGAAAAATAATCTTGGAATTTACATGCATATCTTTTTATATTTTCTGAACAAGACAGATTGAATGCTGTTAGTTTAATTACGACAAGTTTCTGTGTGACTTTTTAAGTAGATGCCGGTAATTGTTGACGTTCTGCCTCACTGACCCATTTTTGGGGGAGATGGTGAGAGTGACTACAGACTCCTTTGTACAAGTTTCATAAAGTGCTTCACTTCATGAAGATTACTGCATGCAAGGAAGCTAAATTTAGTTAGTGGTATTTTTGATTAGCTACTACACTAGTCTCTTTTTTTGAAGACCGAAATTTTGTTTCATTTTCAATTCATGGCCCAAAAGGTAGGCAACAAATGTAGTGTAAAGGATTTTATTTTTAAGTATTTATGACCTAAAAAGGGCTCTTTCCACAGGCCTCAGCTGAATAGCAAAATGAACTAAAATTCCAGTGCATCACAGAATGAATTCCTGAAATAGTTTGACTTTTTTTAAATTGAAAAATTATAGGAGAGGTATGGAAGTTGGTGCATTTTAGAACAGCTCTGTTTCCATCTTCTATTATGAGTCTGCTAAACTGTATATAGAGATGTTAATGACTCTGATCCCTGTATCCGTTTGATAAATGCTGCTTTTCTTTACATGCTGAAGAAAATTTCTTTATAAAATGCAAAATAAATTTGGCATTTTTCCAGCTGTGCTAGTGCTGCTAAGTAATAAAAGCGAAAACTAGAAATCATGATATAGCTTCTTTCCATAATGAATTTGAATGGGATGTGATGTGTGGTGTGGCACCACTAGTCCAGGTATTCTATGTCAGGGACCCTTTATCAGTTTTATTATTCCCATTATCCTTTGCTTCAAATGCTTTAAATTTGTGGTTTCCAAAACTGATTGTCCTGATGCAGTGGCTGGTAATTAAGAAAAGTCCACCTTTCCTCAGCAGCAGAGAGTACATGCCTTCTTGTAAACTAAACCTGCTTGGACTGGGAGTGATAACTTTCCAAATGAACCCTCACTCTCTGATGTAGGACGTCTTTCAGGATCATACTAGTAAATAGCACTGAGATGCACTTGAACGAGATTGTTAGTCAAGTGTTGCTCGTTTTTATATACTGTCTGCAAGGAGAACATCCCAAAGAAGAACGGAAAATGTGTACTACTATAAGCTTTGTCAGTGTGATGTTATAAGCACATAGTGGACTTGTTATAGCATTGCTGGTATTGCTTTTTGTAACTTGCACACCTGTCTTTTCCCCTTTTGCTTGGATATTACTGATTCTCTGGTGCTCACCTGGTAGAGTGAGAGTTTTGGGGCAATTTCATCCGTGTGGAGAACAGAGCTGGAGTCTCACATGGAGCGTAATGTGGACCACCAGCATCTGTCATCTTAATTGGATGTATTACAATCAATTTTTGGAGCAAGCTTTGACAATGGAAAACCTTGTTTTGTGCGTTCTGTGTATTTTTGACATGCCATATTTTACAGTGTGTACTGTCGCTTACTTGCCTGTATGTTTCATTTTTCTTTAGTTGCTCAGAAGATCGTTGCAACAAGGAAGAAACAGCAACTCTCAATTGGACCCTGCAAATCTCTACCAAACTCTCCAAGCCACTCATCCGTGTGTTCTGCCCAGGTTTCTGCCGTACATATCAGCCAGGTACAGACAATAACGAATGCTTGCTTGAAAAAGGAACAGATACATTGCTTTTCATCTAATGTATTTAATGCCAGTGCTCTTTTTGCTGCTTGATAGGTAGTTGGCATTTTTTTTGAAAGGTATCAGTGATCTATAGTTTGAAGCAATATTTTTTTTTAATTGGCTTGACTTTGTTTCAAGAAACTGCTGCAGTAACATAGTTCAGCTTTAAAGCCATCTTTGGTCGTACTGATTTATGCCCAGCAGCCAGCTGTTCTGAGTAGACCAGTTGTTACAATAGCAGGATTTGCTGTACTGTGTTTTAAAATTACCTCACTATGTTTTTGGTTATTGCTCTCATTCAGTTGTGTGCTGAGTGATAATAGCTGGTGTATCTCCGTGGTTAGTGTGCTAGAATTTTACATTTGTGAGCACTGTGCGCAGTTGTAATTGCCTGTCTCTGTTATGCTCAATTGAAATGATTCCTCTTTAATGACATAGCGATATATGTTGCTATTGACTTGTAGATTCTATGTGTAAAAACAAAACAAAATGCTACCTTAATGTACGCCAGGAAAGTCTGGTGGCCTTGATGGTATTTTTGGAAACATACAGTTAATAGCAAAAATTTCTAACTTGCACAATTTTTACCCACATATGTTAATACACTCTCCTGTATTTTCCTTGCGATACCCTTCCTCAGTATCTTTGTTTTCGAGTGTCAAGTGATAATCTCTGTGTACATTCACAGTTAGGATGTATATAAGCTCCATCATTCAGATGCAAGACCTTTGCAGCCAGGCAGATTGTGTTCCCGCTGTGCTCTCACTCTCAGCAGATGGATGCATAGGGCCATCATACTGACCATTACAGTCTGTGGCCAGAGCTGTGGCCTGGCTTCGTGATTGCCACTATAGCAGTCTGAAATGTCTGATATACACCAACTCTCCCACTTTCAGTCTAAACTCAATAATATGCCACTAATGTCTTCTAAGGTTATGTTGCAGTCTTGAGGTGTGAGGTTTTGTTTTGTTTTGTCTATGGACCTTTCTCCCACACTGAGAGTGTCTGCTGTTTGGCAAAAAGCAGTAGAGAGAAGAGGTGTTCTATCTTTGGGGAAAAGGTTTTCTAGCCTTTCCTGCCCCTTCCCCCCCCAGCTTTAATTTTACATGTTGCTGTCTTCTGAAAGCACTCTTGTTTAGATTTCTACCACGGGGTGAAGGCTCTGGTTCTTCTGTGGTCATAGTGACTGGTCTCCTTTTGTGCCCTAGTGGAAACTGCCACCATTGGGTTAACTCTAAATATGTAGATGCCAATTTGGTCTTTGCTGTGAGATGTTCTGCTTTGAGCTGAGTCCAGATACCGACCTCAGACTGTGATTCTCACTTCTGCTGATGACGCCAAAAGAAAATGCTGAAGTTTGGACCCCCCTTTCTGAAGCAGGTGCTAAGGTGCATGACTCTTCTGAAGAACCCTGATACCTTCTGGTGAAGTAGAAGTTCCTCATATGGAAGTGGTTCTTCCATTTCCTACCATATGTGACACTGACCTAGTTTCCTCAGCCATCCTCTTTCTGACTAGTTCATTGCCACAAGTGCTTGGAACAAACCCTCTATGTGAGTTGCTTTTGTTCCAGATAATTTCCTCCAGACAGTTGTGTATGTTCATACTTCTAGACCGAGAGGAATTATGCTGCCTGTAGGGGCTATCTGAGACCCCTCCTATTCAGTGGTGAAAGAGGAAAAGTGCTGTCACAGAACTGTAGTGAACAAATGGCACCATTTCCAGTACTGACCTTACTCTTGGATCCAAGAATGACCTAGTTCATAGTCATCAGCAGACTGAGTATAGTTTTTTCAAGACTTTCTGAGGAGGATAGATGATACTTTGTACAACCTAATCTTAGCCAGTTGCATCTCTGTGTTCTGCATTGTCTTAAAGCAGTTACAATCACCATTCTTGTTAATGAAGCTTGTTTGATGAAGAACTTCAAATATCTAGTTTCTTACCCAAGTCTAGTTTGGAAGCCAACAGCAAATACAAAATTCTGGACAAGTACTTCATCTACACAGCAAACTTTTTGCCAGTAATAAGGGCTGTTTGGGAAAATCAAGACAAGGTAGCTTTTGTGATAAGGATCCATACCATCTCTTTCAATAAAAATGAAATCATGTTCTGCTTTACCATCTGGTGTAATTATCTAACGGGGCAATTGCAACACCAGTCAAAGATGTCTGTCTTCTGAGACTGAAGTCATGGCTAGAAGTATAGGCCATAAATCTGTTTCATGTCTTACCACCTTTGTGCTAGACTTAAAGGCAGTATGACCTTGTTTAATGAAAGGAAGATGAATCCTTATCCTAGACTTAAAAGAACTTTGCAACTGCAATTCCAAGTTTAAGATGATCTGGGGGAAGATTTACCATTTCTGATCTTGGCTGGAAGACTGGCTGGTGTCTTGCCCTTTAGAACATCTCTTTTGACGTAATGATGTTTCACTGAAGATTTCCTTTATGAATCAAAAATGTTATCATTACAGTGCCCTGTCGCTTGCATCCTCTGCAGGAGTGAAGGCCTTCAGAAGCAGTGGTTACACAGATCACTTCAGGTAAAGGGAGATATTGTTCCTTCTCTGGTTGGATCACTCTGGTGATCTAACTCCTGCAAACTTGCCAGATGACTCTGCAGTCAAGAGCTTAGGCTTTAGAGAAAGGAAAAAAGGGGAAAAAAAAAAAAAAAAAAAGTGTCACCTTACCCAGTCTAGTCCTCAGCATACCTTGGGGAAAATTCTAAGGCTTGATACCAGCAAGGGCTTCTCCACCCAGTAGTTTCAGTTTTCAAACAGTGAAAGACTTGTTTGTGTGTTTAGATGCATGTCTATACTCATGTCTAGTAGTCCTACATGGTGAACACCTAGGTAACGTCCCTTTCCAGAAAATGCTCTCAGATATGTCTACACTCATCTGCTTATGTATTTCCAGGGACCTGTTTCACAGAATGAGATGCTTCGTATTCCAGTGACAAAATCCACTTGTGTTTGCAGTAGGCAGTGCTTCTGTTTTCCTTCTCTGACTTTTTGTTTATAATCTATGTGCGTCAGTCAAGGTGAGGGTTTTACTTGGAAACCTTCGATAGCCAGAGTCGATAACCACTGGTGCAAGTACTTCACGTACATATGTCGGCTTTCAGGGCAGCACAGAATGCATGCAAAGAATTTCATTCTCAAACCCAAGGGTATCATTCGTGATCCATGATGGACAGAACTATTACATACTCTGTCAACAAGAAGGATGGTGCAATATTGCTTATATTCTGCTAGGAAACAATCTGTCTGATACATGGAGAAGTACTTCAGTCAGCAGCTTACCTTCTGTTTTTTCTGAACACTTCAAGAGGTAGACTGAGTTGTTTTGAGAGGAAGAAGTGTTGTTCAGTGTGTTGAAGGCCTCTTGTTGGCCACAGGGCATCTCGGCGTAGGTCTTTTTACTTTTGGCCATCAACAAGACACTCACGCCGGGGGAGTACAGACCAGTCACTTCTGTATTAAGTGTCCTCCCCATCTCTATCCCACCTTTCGTTCCCCCTCCCCCTGCCCCTTGCCAGTCTTTCTAGGCATGATATGCTTGTAGACCATGCTAAATCTTACTTCAAAATAGCACAAGTTCCTCTTACATCACAAAACCACATAGGCATTCCTTTTCCCTAAACTCATTCCTGTACTGAAGAAGTTGCTTGTCCTTTACACCTGACATATCAGGAAGGTATTTTTAAGATATTAACTTAAAAGAATAGTGTCAATATCCAACAGTTCCAAAGGACTCTTTTCTCTGCCCAGACCATGAAAGTGGAGATCATCTTGTTCCAAAAACGACGAGGCTGCTCAGGTGGGTTGCCGCCTTTGGTCCTCAGTGCATTCCACCTGAGCTCAAGATGCATCAGAAATCTGTGTGAAGTAGCCTTGTACTGGATAACCTGATGAGTATTTACCTGGCGCCGTGCCTATTTTTAAGTTTACACTGTTGTAAAAACATCTGAAAATCCCATGACACGACACCTGTAGTTGCTGTTTGTGTGAAGGACTTTGGGCCCCTCTTACAGACAAATTGATGATGTGGATATTCCAGCTAGGCGTCCCCAGCAGTGTGAGCTTACTGGTGGACTACAGTTTTGAAGGTGAAAATGAAAAGATTTTTTACCAGTGACAATACTTCCGTGCAATCTGTAGTCTGCATTTATTTTCACACTTGCTTCTTTCCTGGAATTCAGCTGTTTATGTTCTGCTGTGAGAGGGGATTGAAATGGCACCATGTTTCCATGTCTGCCTGGACTACATGTATTCTGCCGTGACAGAGAGGGACCTTAGACACACACCTTCCATGCTCTGAATTTAAAAATATGAGTAGCAAGTGCTACCGTGTAATATCACCTGCAAAATCATTATACATGTTCACTGCAGTGCAAGGAAATGTGTTTACTGGTCAGCAGTGTCACTCTCGTAGGAGATCTGCATTATACCTGAGAAAGGTACGGAGCTTATCATACATTTTACTAAACTGCAGCTCAGGTATGGCTAGCATACAAGCTTGCTCCCTACTACCTGCTGAAAATCTGTAAAGATGCATTATTTATGCTTGCACTATGCCTCCATAAAGTTTTTACTACAACATGATTGTCTAAGTATGTAAATTAAACTATTAAAAGCAAAGTGCAGTCAGCTTAATCATCCGTTATTTTACTGTATATGAGACCTGATTATGGATAAGCACTAAATAGTAGGGTACAATTATCTTATTTATAGTGGAGGTCATTTGGGATGAAGTATTCTGTTTGATATTTTGGGCACTTGAGTAAAGAAGAGACTACATTGCTTAACTAGCTTTTCCTTCTGCTTTTTCATGTAATTGCAAACCAAAAACTGAAGGAGAAGTGAAAACAATATTTAATACCAGTGCAACACACATCATAATCCTTTTGTATTTACGATGTTATTTCTAAGTAATCTCTAACACATTTAAAGTAAGCATTTTATATATATGTGTATGTGTGTGTATATATTCTCCCTCGTTCATGTGTATAGTTTCACACACAGTACACATGTATATGGAAGTGCGTTCTCCAGGACTCAAATGTTAAAATTCAGTGCATATGTCGGTGTACGTTTTCCTCCTTTCTTTATCTTCACAGGACCTCAGTTACGTTCCTGGGTTAGGTTTTGTTATGCGCGTTGTTACCTTTTCCTTTCAAATGTGTCTTAAACTTCAGATTCGGACTTGATATTCTTTTAGATTTTCCAGTTCATAATGCAGTTGCTGTCACTGTAGTATTGAAGCCTATTGTCACATTACAATTACAATTAAATGTTATTAGTAATTTCATTGAGATGACTTTTTTCGAATGTGCCAACTTACTTTGTCTTCAGAAGTTGTCTTCAGATTTTCCTGGTGCTTTCTTGGTGTGTCTGATAGGACAAATCTGCTCCTTTCCTCTACCTTGCTGCTACAATGAGAAAAGGCAAAAGCTCCTGAGGTGGACGTGTTCTAATATGTCCCAAAGGATGAGGTGAAACTGCTAAGTATGGGAAAATAATACAATTATTACAAGACAATTTGGTCTTACTTTGGAGGGCTAGACTTACTGAAATGTCCAGAGTCATTTATCTGGACCTAGGTTTGAAATCTGCTGTCAAATTTGTATTCCATGGCAGCATGCTCAAAGCTTTCTGGCTTTTACTGAGGCAAGGACTAAACAGTTTCCTCCTTGATCTGTCTTCGGATGTGTGACTGTATATCACCAAAATCCTGTGAATAAATTGGACTCACACCTATAGTGTTTTCAGATGAAAGACTGAGATAATGTGACTTTCAGAAGAGAAATCGTACACAAGTGGGCAAAGAAAAATGTGTCGCAACTAAAGAATTTTCCATGAGGCTTCTGTGTTGCTACAGAAGTATGCTTTTCCCTGCTTTCCCAAGAACAGAAGGTGCAGACAACAAATGCATTCTGTCATAGGGTATGTAATCTGTGCTTTTGGTCAAGGCTTGCTTTATTCCTACAGTTCCCAGGCTCCCTGAAGCTCTGGCAATCTCTGGCCTGTTTCAGAAGCAGGACCTACTGCCCTCATTTTCTCCTCAAGCAGTGGTTAGAGATGATTTTTCTGGAGGGCATCCTGGTATATCTAGAGAGCAGAAAAAAACGTTGATTCTGTTTGTATTGGGTTGCTTGTCAAGAAGAAAAAATTCAGTTTTATTTTTCTTATGCTATCATTTAGTGGTTTGGCCTGGCATCTGTACTATGTAAGCTTTATGAACCATTTGGCAATACCAGATAATTTATATAAGATATAAGGTGAATATTTTGCCTTCTTTGCATAATGGGGCAGTCGGGAACATGCCCCTTGCAAATATGAGGTTAAGTCCAACCTTTTCTTAATGCAGGTCACTGTTGAGCTCCTGTCATACCAGGTAAATTACTCACCAGATTGTTTACTAAGGAAACCTTAAATACGTAAAAGCTTTGAAAGTGTGGGATTTGACTTGATTCAATCCTTTTTCTGCACAGAACTGTGGACATTGTATACGAAGTTTGTTTTTTTGGGGTTTGTTTTTTTTTTTATGCGGTACTGGCAGGAATCTCGTTACAGGCTTTAATACTTTCATTGGCAGTGTCTGCCTTTGAGGTAATTGCATTGAATGGGCCTGTTTGGTCAAGTTATGCCAGGCTGATAGTTTCATCTGAGTTGTTCTTGTCTGGTAACAGTGTAGTGACAATACTCTGCTAAATTTGTGCTTGCTGCCATGACCTTGAGTTTTTTACAGCATCAGTCTACATGGCAACGATGCTAGAAGCCTGCGTAGATACTAAAGGTACACGTTTCTGTAAATGGAGTATTGGCCATTCACACAAGGTGTGTTCTGGAAATAACATATCCCCGAAATGAAAGACTTCCAGGGTTTTCTGTAACAGTGTGCTAAAGTCCGGTGACCACCATCAGGCTGTGCATCTTCCTAGCAGGAAGGAAAGTCAAGGCTGTACTGTGTATGTCCAGAAGCCAAGCACGTTTCAGAATGGGCATGCTGCCTTAATGAGGACAGGAAAATCTGTCACCCGAGAAAGCCAAACAGGGATGTATCTGTGTAAATGGTTCTACTGGGGCGAATAGTATCCCTACCTAGAGTCATTTGATTGACCTCTGTCGCTATTGCCATGAGTCTGGTTAGAGCAGTGACTCAGAAATGGCCCTTTATGCTGACATCTCAGGTACGTCCAGTCTTGAGAGCAGCTTAGTGGAAAAACTTGATTGAAAAGGTAATGTTAAGCTGTGTAATGTCCCAGTGGGTATTAGAGTGCTTATTTGATTGGTTTTGACTGCCACAAATTTGAGCAGCTTGTCCACAGTCAGCAAATGGGTTTATATTAGATACATGTTGGGTTACGTGTGCTCGAAGGAAGATTGTTCTTCAGATTCACTGATTTGATTTTTATGACTTGGGACAAATGTTAAGTTCTGTGAATTATAGTTATTGCCACGTGTCCTAAATCCTGTACTTCACTCTAGTGAACTTGTTATTAAATGCTGGCATACCAATGGCCCATTCTCTCTATTGAGGTGTTTTAGAGCAGCCATATAGTTTTATATGTTTGCTGATTATGGGCACCCTCAGTAGGAGTTGGAGCTTGTTCAGTATTGGTGGTCATGCTTTGATTCTATGGAAGCCTTGAAGTTTTCCACTCTTAAGTCTTTCATTGAAATAGATTAATTTTTTTTCCAGCCAGTGGATTTGACATGACTTACTTTGAAACCACCTCAGAATTTTATTTACAAAGTTGGAAATCCAGTGCGGTTAGTACGTGTGAAAAGAAACATAGCCTGCAGGACTTCTTTCATAGAAGCTGTCTGTATAGGAATGTTTGTCTTTGAGGACTAGAATGCCCAACATGTATGTGTGTTCCTTCAAGAGTTACTCGCTCCTGGAAAATAAATCCCTTAAAAACCCATGAGACAGTGCCTCACTGCCAAAAAGTATAAAATGATGCTATAAGATGATGAAAGATTAAAAAGGTAAAATTTTAAGGAATCCTTTATGTACTCTGTCTGGGAAGTAGGCACTTCGCATAGAAATCTCTTAATTTTAGTTTTTTAAAAAAAAAAAAAAAACGGTGGTGCTGCACAGTTACCAAGTTGATCAATATTATGAAATAGAAGATAGCTGCATCCTTTTCTTTTCAACAGCTTGCAGTTCAAATCCTGTCATCAGTCTACATCATCTGAATCTTTCCTTCTTGCCTTTTTCCTCTCCTTTCTGTAGAAGAGGCTTCTAAATGTTTTGAGGCATAACCCTGTTGCAATCTTTTTTTCCTCTACCATCTTCATCATTTATTGTCATCTTTTTTTCTCCTCGGGTGAGCCTTGCAGCTGCATAGTTTTAATCTTAAATGTGTTCAGTGCCTTTTCCCACTAATAATTGCTTCTGTAGATTTTCCTTCTCCCTCATTTCCCCCAGTTTGGTTCAGTCATGGCAGAGTGGACAGTAGGTCCTCACCACTCCTGTCTGAAAGCCATTCCTTGATACCAGCGTCTTTGGTTTCCTTCCCTAATGCTATTTTGCAGTTGTTGAGTTTCCAGATGTTCACCCCCTGTACCTTCCTTTGTCCACCACGTTTTAAGGCTTCCGTACCACCCTCCTCATCTTTGACACGTCCAGTGCTTTGAGTACTCATTTTCAAAATCTTTGTTCGGCAAACTTTTGATGATTGCTTTTGGAGTGTCCTAGTTACTCGTTGTTTTTTCATTACTTTTCTTCATGCAAGATTCTTTCCTGTATTTCTTCAGAGAGGTAATCTCTGACTTCCACTGGTTCAGTGTGTCTTCATGCAGGTTATTCACCCTCCTGTATGTTTGGTGTGTTATTTGGTGTCTCAGCAAGATGCCATAGAGAAAGGGAAAGTGAATGTGGGGTAAATTAAAGTCACTTCTTCCCAGGTCATCCTGCTCTGGTGTTACCATTCTCTGCTAGGATGCTAAAAATTATCATTTCAGCTGTCATTCTTTCATCATCTTTGTTTTATATGCTTGGGCCATCTCTAAATCCTGCTCTACTTTCTCTGGGCACTCGAAAACGTAGAAAAACTCTCTCAAGATCCTCTGTTATTTTCGGTACCCTTACCTCTGGCTTCCTGATAGCCACGCTTCTCCAATTCAGTCAGAATGAAGGGAAGATGAAATTTAATGTCCTTTTATGTATATATGTATATGTTTATATATATATGTATATATGTTTAAAGAGGGGAAAGAGGAGAACTTTCTCCATGAAAAAGCCCACTTGCTGTATTGTCAGTCCTGTCCTGTCACACAGAAATGAGCTGATGAACATGTTATTTACAGAGAAACAGTGACTTTTAGAAGTGGTGTTCCAGGATTTCTATCTGCATTTATTGGCCCTTCAACCCAAATATGAGCTGCTTTTCTCATGCCTCTTCCTCTTTGCCCTTCTTCTTGAATTTAAAAAAAAAAAAAAAAAGGCTGGAAGAATTGCAGTAGGACTTGAAATCACTAAAAGAAACTTCAACTGGATGATATAAAGAAGGATTGTCTCCTTCTCGGTTCTCCTTCAGAGGTTTCATTTGGACGGCTCACCTCTGCTTGCAACTTGAGATCCTGGTCCTTATGCTGACCCCAAGAAATGGGTGAGAAGTCCCGTCATGCTGCTGGTGCCTCCCCAGAGGAGTGCCTCCACCGTATGGCAGCTCTGTGTGCATGTGAGACCCATCACTAGCGTAGGAGCAACGCTGAAGAGTGGACTTTGGAGTGCCTGCTTTTCCTTCTGAGCTTTACCCAGTGAATTCCTACATACAGCAATTGAGATGAGACCCAGTCACATGTTACGTGTCATGGGAGAATCCTTCTCCTCAGGCACCCTGCAAATACCCTCTTAACTTCTTTCCTCAGTTCTTTTAGGAAACTGGACTGCTTTAAAGATGTTCTTTTACCCTTTTGTGTGCATCACAGACCTTTATTCCCCCTTCATAAGTTACGTGTGAGTTGTTGTCCAGACCCTTTACCCACTGCCTCTCTTCTGGTGAGCTTTTTGTCAACAGCATGCGGAATTTTCCAACTTTGCCCTGCCCCTGTCACCCATCAGCATATACAGTATATCCTCAAAGGGTATACTTGTATCTGATAGGAAAAAAAATATCTCCTTTTGTCTTCCCAGACTATTTCCGCATCCTTTGTAATGATGTTTTTGGTACTTATTGATGTTACATGTAATAATAAAAACAATAATAATTTAAAAAAATCAAGATTTTGTTCTTAATCACCTTTGGTCTTTTCCATTCTGTCTGTTTTCCTCACTTTCCTGCTATTAATCACTTGTTACCTCAACTCATTAATTGTTTTATAGGCTGAGTGACTGCTTTATTTCTTACAAGACTATGATGTAACTTTGTATTTTTGGCTACTTTGGATAAAAGGGAATGTCTTCCTTTAAGGTTTTGTATCCCCATACCGATGGCTTCAGCAAATGTGTTGGGAACAATCTGTCACCATAGTAGCCATTTTACAACATTTAATTATTTTTGTTTTCTTGATTAGCTCTCAGTGAACTGAGGTCTCCAGGCTAGGATTAAGTCCAGCTATGCAGTTCTATGGCACTAGGTATTTTTTCTTAGGTTTGAGGCAGAATTTGGTTTAGCAATTTTGAAGTAGAAAAAAAGAATTTAGACTTTCCCCAATGTTTTGCTTACTCTCTTACACTAGAAAAACAAATGAAATTGTCTATATCCAGTTAAGGCTATATTGTGTAGAATGAAAATGTGCCTGCCACATCAACAGAACCATCTAAGTTTTCAAAAAATAATGGCAGGGAAAATATTTAAGGCCTTGGAATAGAAATGTGTGGAAAAGTGGCAGTAGGGCAGTCCCGCTGTGTTCCTGAGCCTAGGCTGCTGTTCTTGCATATCAGGACTAAATAAGATACAGCTGTGGATTGTAATGTCTTGAAAGCAGTGTATCACTGTTTAACTTTAATCCTTGCAGACCAGTAATGGAGGAGGGAGTTTAAGTGATTATTCCTCCTCTGTCCCATCAACTCCAAGCACCAGCCAGAAGGAGCTACGGATTGATGTTCCTCCCACTGCCAACACACCAACTCCTGTCCGTAAACAGTCCAAGCGCCGATCCAACCTCTTCACGGTGAGTGAGCCAAGGAAGAGACTATTGCTGTATTTTACATAGTGCTCTGTGGTGATGGCCTGAACTTCAACCCTGTTGAGTTGAGCTGGTCTAATCCAGACAGGAGTGTTGAGATGGATCTGTAGGCTTGAAAACAAAAACATCTTAGAATTACCATGGGGCGGTTCTGTTTGAGGACTTAAACAGAAACGAAATACAGTGAAGTGATCCTATTGGGAAATGCAGTGAAACAAGTGAATCCACAGTTGAATTCTGGAGCCTTTGACTTTAATTCTCAGACCTGTGTAGACTCCCTGGTTTGGCAGTCATCAAAGAGAAAGCTGGGCCTCTGCTCCCCAGTCCTGCCCGTACACTCAATGCTGCTGACTCAGGGCTCCCGTGTGAGGTCTCCTGTGTTTGTAGAGAGGTCTCAGGGTTTATCATGGGAATACCATGCAGTGCTGCAAAACAACTACCCCATGCTACTTTTATTACTATACAGTCTCAACTCACTTTTCCAGGGTTAAGAGAGATGATGGAGATTAAAGTGACTTCTTTTCTTCCCAAACCATCTGTTTTTTGCTTCATTGAGAGGCAAAAAAAATGTACTAAATAGAAAGCTTGACTGGTCCAATGTGATAGGTCTTTGTTATGCATAAGTAGTTTGGGAGATGATAAGCCTTGAGTGATGATTTCCTTAGTTTAGCAGTCTTGCTGAAAGCTTTGGGATTGCATTGCGTGCATAATTGTGGTTTTGTAAGCAGTTTTTTGACACTTAACATGCTTTATAGCAAGCACAGAATCCCTGTGGGCTCACACGTAAGTCCCTTGGTGATTGTAGATACACATTAGCTGCTTTTAGAAAGACACGACTTCCCTGTCATCATAAAGAGTTTATGGTTTTTTATTCCAAAGGTGATGTCATGTTCACTTCCCAAAACTAGCTTGCTCCTTGGTCGTATCCAGGGAACCGCATACAAAAACGGTAAAACCATTTCCTTGTACTCTAAACAAAATCTGACCTCTTGGCCTGTAGCGAGTAGAAAGTTTTGTCACTGTTTCAGAGCTCTGACAGCACAGAGTCCCAGGGATGGTATTTCATGTGTCTATCCCAATGGTGATATTTTAATTTAAAATGAGATCTTCAAACTCCTACAAAGGAATGAAAATCATGCATTTTTGTTTAGGTGCAAATGTCTAGGTGCAAAACAATAAAATGTGCAAAAATGAGTGGCATGTGAAAAATTGTCCAATTTTTACGCTGATATTTTATAGCAATTGTCTGGATTTCCTCCCGTTGGTGGGAATACTCACTGCTGTTCGGACGTACTCAGGAGTTACCAACTCCACTAGATGTCAGTGTCAGCCCAGAAACTGCCAGCAGAGTAATACCTCTGGAAATAGAGTTGAGACGATACAGCATCCCTCAAAAGCATTCGCCGTCCATTTCTGGTCTGAAGGATGCATAAAATGCTATAAGGGCTGTATAGATGTTGTTGACATCTGGGAAACTGAGGATGTTTTAAACTGGAGTTAAGTGTAAATTTGAGAAAGTGAATAGAGAAAGATATACCCATCTACAATTGTGGAAAAGGTTTGAGAAGAACGTTAAGTCAGCTGCATTTGCTATAAACAAATAGACTAAAGCTCTCATTTGTGATCATGAATAACATAGTGAGAACCAAATTTACTAATATGAGAGGATGTTGATAGTTGTCTTAATGTCTAACACCTGGGGGAAGATTGGGGGGAAAACAAGTCCTATGGAAAAAAAATAAATATAATTTTACTTTTCAGAATTAGTCCTGTCTTTTAAGATCTGGGCATATTGAATGTTGTATAATGAGTTGCCCTGTAATCCACGTCCTGAACTATTTAACACTGACCCTGCTGTAACCCAGGTTTCATGCCATATCAGCCAAGTTATAACCTGGAATTGTTTAATTGAATAAATAGATTGAATAAATAGACAGACCAGTATTTTCTGTCTAGTTATGAACAGAGTGCGTAATCGAAATATTTTATTGTTTAGCTTTGGGTTTCTTGCTGTGCTTCTTTCCTAGCCTGTTACTTGCTTATGCCTGTATCGCTTGCAGAATCAAATATATTTCTGTTTAATTGCAAATTACCCCTTGTTATCTAGCATAGGTAATATGTTTAGTTTCCTACATGAAGATCTTTTAGTGTTGGAAGAAAATTGGGTTAAGTAGAAAACAGATATGATTTTTCTTAAATTGATAACAGCTTTTGAGTTGGAATAGGGTTTAGAATTTTAAGCATGTTCATGTTTAAGTGCATTAAATGCAGCATCTGATTTTTTTTCAGTTTGAATATTAGTATTTGCTGTAAAGCTATTGTTGCAATAGCTGACTTTCTACTTAGGTGATAAAATAGATCAAATATTAGCAGAAGGGTAAAGGTCCTTTGTTTTGTGCAGTGTATTAACAGGGACAACTAAATAATAGCATATAGCGCAGGTGGGGATTTAAAGTGCATGTGAGGTCCATTTCAGTACTGATTTTAACTATATGTCCAGTCCCATGTGGGATGAATGAACTTCTAGTACAGTGAGATGCATTTCCTTTCCCATATTCAATATTACTTCTTGCTTCTTTGCAGAATTGCAAGCAAGACTTTTTTAAAAGTTAAAATGAACTCTCTGTCTCAGTATCTAATAGTAGAGATCAGTATTCTTACTTTTGGAGCTCTCTGGACTGCTGATAGTGGATTCTGGTTGTGCCCTAACTCAGGTGCTGTATCCCTCTGGGATTAAATCTTATTTCACAGACCTAACTTGGGTGAGGTTTTATGTTGACATAAGTCTGCGTATGACTTCCAATGCAAAGGGGAAATGAGTCAAATGATATTCATGCAGGTGTGTTAATTTTTTTGGACTTTTTCTGGTTTGCTTGAATAAAGTTTTAAATAAAATGACTTAATGTGTAGATGTGACGTCAGAAAAAGTCCTAGTAAATGTTGATCCAGTATGGTTTAGAGTCTATTTTATTCGCACTATAGGATGTAAGATACATTGCGTGTGTCATAGGTACAAAAGCATAAAAGATCAGAATATATCTTTATTTCACTGCACGATTTGTCTTTATAAATAGCGGAGCCTGCTAAGATTCTCCACTTGAAAATTTTCTGTATTCTGTGATTACAAGCAGCTAGAATAGAATTTACCTAACAGAAATTCCTATGTTTCTATACTTAGGGCGTTTGATAATATTTTGCATATAGATATTTCCCTTCTATGTGCAGTGTATTATTTCCAGATGCAGTTACTTTTATGGAATGGAAGATGTGATGATTTAAAAATAAAAATGAAAAATAGTGCATAGATATTCAGCTTGCTTTTCAGAAGCAGGATCCTTTCTTTAAAAAAGTCAAATAAAAAAGAAACATTCAAGTTGACAACTTCCCTCCCAAGGATTTGGCTACCTTCACTGAGTTTCTTTAAAATGTCACTTACGGGCGCTTTGCGCCATTGAAGCATTGTTTCGCCTTGTATTATTGGGAAGTGGCACTTTCAGATTCAGAAATCTGTCTTGAAGGACAAGGAACAATAGTTATCCTGAACATTGGATTTCATCCCTCCCACTTGTTTTGCTTTCTTTCATTTATTCTTTGTTTAATTCCCCAGCACGTCATTCCATTGCCCCGAACCATAGTAACTAGTGACAGGAGCCCGCTCCCGGCGGAGCGGGGAAAGCAGCACGGGATCCCTGCTGGGTAAATGTGTTGCTTAGAATGGTGTTACTTGAAGCCCTCCTCCCTGGGTTTTCTCCCTCCCCTTCCCTCCTCTCGCCCCTGAAGGCAACTGCTTTGGGGATTTTTTTTCTTCCTTCCACCCCTTCGTATAATATGGAAAATGGGTATTAGCTATCCGCGATCCTAATCGTTCTCCTAATTTCAGTGTCTTTCAAACACCTCTTTCTGCTGTAAATGAAAAGTGGGATCTTGTGTCGCTCTGGTTTTCATTAACTTCCCATTGTGGTACTGGACATCGCAAATGTATTCGTTTCATATATCATCTCTGATTTGAAAAAGCACATGAAAATGTTTTCCCATTTTCGATATTGTGTGAGTAATGTTCCTATTGAAAAGTAATGGAGTGAAGTTGTCACTTGTCAGTTCAGTTATTAAGGAGGATGACTCTCGGGTCTTCTTTTTGTAATAAAATAAATCTGTCACAATCATTATGCTCATGCGTTCTTTCATAATAATGGACTGGAATCTGAATAACTTCTTAAAATTACTATATAACTTCATAAAGTCATGAAATGAGCACTGTGAGCTTACTCCTAGGGCAGTTCTAACGTTATAGAAAGCCAAGATCAGGCAATTCAAGTTTTAAACATTGGTTAAATTTTACTCATGCTGATTTTTCTTCATTGTGTTCAGATAACTTTTTTCAGTATCAATTGCTACCTTTTCATGTAATTCCAACTTTATAACCATCCAAAAGTAGAAAAAAATAGAAAGTTAAAGTCAGTATGATCAAAACCAGCATCATAAAATTGCATTTCTAAGTAGTTGATAACAATTACAAAAACCATACAGATGTAAGTTAAACGTATGCATGTATATATCAGATTTTTTTAATGAGAAGCTGGAACCTTCACTCCTCTTTGGAGCTACTATTGGAGACTTCAGAAACTTGTCCTCTGATCTGCTGGGTCTTCAGGCAGTGAAACTGTAACTCTTTAAACCCAAATGCCATTTCAAAGAAGTGGATGGCTGAAAATTACAGGTGGTATTTTAGTATTCAGATTTTGGGGTAGTTGTGTACTTTTGTAGGCTCTAACCCGCACCCTTTGAGTCTATATTTATGTGTCAAAATACTTTTTTTTAATTGCTTTAAAAAAGGAAAAAAGAAAGCATCCTCTGTGTGAACTGCTACATTTAATGGAGCACAAACTTTCTTTTTGCTCTGCAGTCTCGGAAAGGGAGTGACCCAGACAAAGAGAAGAAGGTCCTGGAGAGCAGAACAGATAGCATTGGAAGCGGTCGCGCAATCCCAATTAAACAGGTAATGCCGAAAAAATTTTTTTTTTTTTTTTTGCTTTCCGTAGTTGGAGACACACCTCGGGTCTTAAGCACTCTGATGGCGGGCCCATGCACCAAGATGTGTTTGATGTGCTCTGGTGATGAATGTGGAAGTCACTCACTTGACATCAATTAGGAGAGGTTCCTATGTGTATTAAAATAGGATCATTAGAATAAGAAGAGGGAAAATGTGACAACAGGCCTAATGAAGTGCAGTCTGCCGGCCTGCATATGGAGCGGGTTTCTAGGCTGTGCTGGCTTCAAAGCTGCCTTTGTAGAGGGGGCTTTGATTGGGCTGTGTGCTGCCAGTCGGCGGGGTAAATCAGATCGCTCTACAAGAGCCCCTTGTGATCGCAGAAATAGCCTGATGTGGCCCTAATTTGCTACTGCAGACGGACATCTGAACACAGTTTCAGGCTGGTTTGTAACAACGAGGCAATTAGTTGTGATAATCATAGCCGGTGTGTCAGCTGTGCGCTCTTGTTTGTAATTTGCTAATGAAGGAATTGTAACTTTGATTAGGTTCAGTTTCATTTAGACCTTATTATATAAGAGAACGTTTACAGCTGTAATGTGTGGCCTTAATTAAACTTCCTCATTACACAACAGGACTTGAATTCAAGGATTTGTTTTGGTCTGTTTTACTAGCCTAGATGCACTTTCATTAGCCCGGAAACTCAATGCTAAATTGTAGCTGTGAACACTCCTTTGAAAGGCAAAAGCAATACCGGCATCTAACGCGAGGTATTTGGATGAATGAGATAATTTACTTTCTCAAATTAAATTACACTGAATTCATGTGGTTAAGAACACCGCGCTAAGCGTTTGTATGGGATGCTTTACAAATAGTTTCTGTGATAGCATTTGCAAGTATTTACTTTCGTGTGAGTTACTGTGCTGGAGATAGCAAAAGTGCCAAGGGAAGGGAGTTTATTTTCTTCCCACGAGGCTGTTTCCAGTTTCTTTTGGTGGCTTTCCTGCCCTCCAGAGGGTCACTTCCCTCTCCTAATCTTTCCTCAGTCCACGCTTCATCTTGTCAGGTAACCCTGGGCCTCCTATTTGGGGGTGGGTTTATGTGCTCTGGGGGGTTTGTGGGTTTGGTAGGGTTCTTTTGGTTGTTTTGTGGTTTGTTTTGGTTTTTTTTTCTTTTTGGAAGTAAGGGGGAGATGATTTTTGTACCCTTAACTATTTGCAGTGATTTTCTTTCTTAAAGGCAGTTAAAAAGACCTTTTGGGACTATCAGGCAGCAAAAGTGCTGTCGTGTCTCTGAATGTCTAGTAGACAAATTTTAATCAAACACACTGCAATTCAGAAGAGCAGTTTGAAACCAGATAAGCTCAGTATTTGGCTCTGCCTTCAGGGGAGGAGATTCCAGGCATTTAAAACAAGCTGCAATTTTTTTTCGTACAGCTTTTGTATGGTACGAGATGGGTTAGACTGGCTGGAATTCTTTTGGGTAATGCTAATTAAACAAAAGTGTCTGCAAATGCAGCTGAGAATGTAAAACTGAGGAATACACTTTTCAATATTTATTCAAGGCATACATACTGTTCTTCTCTAAAATGCTGTTGTATGAAATTAATTTGATTGAAAATGCACTTGTAGGGAGAGTATTGTAAGATAAGCATTTTAAGTGTGATTGCACTATACCATGTTATAATGAAATATCCCCTACAATCTCTTGAATTTCTGTATTGAAAAATTCTCCCTGCAACCTCTACTTGTATACTGAGTATGGCCAATCTTTTGGGAATGCATACTTTCGTTATTAATCCCAATTATGGTAATTTCATTTTGTCACATACAAGCAATTCTCAGCAAATATTTGAGCAGGTCTGTAGTCAGCAGTTACATCCTATTCATCAGGGTTTTGAAAGGGTGCTAGAAGGGAGGTTGAACGGCATGCAGTGTTGTAGGATGGCTGCTGTCAGTGGTATTTCACATCATACTTACGTGTCAAGAGAGTGGATTTTGGACTTCATTGGTTTTCTACTTTAGATGGAGAGCTCCTATCAGTAGAGGCGGCACCAAGCTAAATTGCTGATATGCCTGTGTTCTTGGTGGACTCTACAGGTGCCAGACAGGTGGACGCTTCTCTGAGGCAGCAGAAATTCCTGCTAGAAAAGATGGTGTCTTTTTTTTATGCATTAACTGTGAATAAGACAGAGGGATGTGAAAAGAAACTTCTTGACCTAAAAGCTTTAGTATGTCATGCTACTGTGCTTCTTACAGTGAGAAGCCCCTTCCGTCACGCTATGTTTCTGTGACAAACGGTCAGGGTAGAGACAGAGAAATCTGTTTTCAGGAAGTTGAATGCAGATTGTAGTATTCACAATGTTGCTGTGGGAGAACCATCTTATACCATTAAAAGACTTTTCTTTTTAGTCTTTTTGTCACCATGTTTTCCAGTGTTTGTCCTCCTGTTAGCCCAAAGTCACATTGCTGCACTACCCCGTGCTAGAATCCAGAGTAACCTCCAGTTATATTAAACGCTCTCTGACTTCTTTAAGCTGCTGTTGAGCAAAATGCCTTTGCCAGCTTCATGCACATACTCTTCTACTATGTCTTTGGGACATCTTCAAAAACATGCAGTAACCAGGCCTTTTTCATATCTGTTGTCAGTACTTTGTTTTATTCTCTGTATGTTCTTATGTGCATGGCAGCAATATTTAAAAGGGCTGCTGGCAAGGCTGTGCTTCTGGTGCAAGGCAGAAGTCCAAGCTCATACTTGCAGATCAGTGCTTCGGTTGTGTTGGTTGAGCTTATTTGCAGATTTACCAATAAAAAAAAAAAAGTAACTTATGGTTGAAACTCAAACACAATGGATTTTGTGCTCTCAGTTCACTGCTACTTGAAAAAAAGGTAATTAAAAAAAAAAAAAAAACTTACTATTCAGATGTTGAAATCAATGGCTTGGTTATCCAGTGTATTTTATAGTGCCTGCGGGTTGTTCTTATCTACCCACGGTCTCCAAAAAATCAAATGCTATTTCCTAACTTAAAACCAAGCCAAAACAACCCCAAAATAAGAACAAAAGAAAACCGCACAAAACCAAAGCAAGTTCACTGGAGATCAGAAATGTTCTGGTTTTGAGAAAAAAAAAGAAATCTGAGGTGCACATGAAAGGTGGGAGGAAGAGCTGATATTAGTCAAGTATGATTGTGTGTGGTGAGGAGAGCACAGAATAAATGTGTGAGAAGTCAGCTCTTGAGGAAGCGTAGATAATGTGATGACGAGGAGTTTGTCATTGATCTCAACTACTTTTTTTTCATAGATCAGGTCTGTATTGCAGCTGTTGAACCAACATAGCTATGGTTGATGTCTGTCATCAAAGTGATGCTTTTGTATACTTGGAGACAGTTTAAACTGGTAGAGGAGTGGGTTTTTTGTAGGGGCATTTAATTTCTCTCCTGGTTTCCCTCTAAATGCACTTAAACATCTTGTGAAGTGAGTGAGCTATGATGGCATAAAGAGTTGCTTATAATTCTGTATCACAGCCTTTCTGGGGACCCAGATACCGGCCTGCATGGCTGCTAGAGTTTGGTTTGGTTTTTGGTTGAAAGAAGCCAAGAGTTGCAACCTGCTTCTGAATTTCGGTTCTCTGTCCCTGAATTCCTGGGGCTTTGGGGGAAATAGGCAAGGTTGTAAATGGCATGTTTCCTTCCAAGGAAGCACCTCACTCCTTCAGGGCTTTTTCTTTAACTTAAAGCAATCTGGTCGAAAGGGGTTAATGTTCTTATTCTTTCTGTCCTTTCTAAATGTTAAAAATCACTTTTCACTGCAGCGCTAAATATGGTTTTATTGGTCTAAGCCATATAAAACTGTTCTGACGAACCTTCTTGCTCCCAGCAGAAACCCAAAATGTAGGCAATGAAAACCAGGTTTGTTTTTTAAAATGTGGCTGCTAACTTCTGCCAAAATACTCTAAGGTGAGTGAAATTTTGGGAAGGCCAGTTTCCCCAGGGAAGTACAAACACCTTCTGCATGCACAGCAGTATCAGCATGCCTTAAATCCTGTGCTCTTAGCATCCTTTGAGAACTATGAATGCCATAATTTTCCAAAAAGAAAAAAAAAAAAATCTCACTTCTGAGCTGTTTAAATATCTTCTACTAATCAAATGGAGTCAGAAAATATCTGGAACAGTATTTGCCCAAAGTTAAAATCCATAGAAAGTTCTGTACTTCTGAGAAAGAGGCAGTTAAACTAAAAATATTTAAGCTCTCTTCTGTAGCATTTCTCATACTACCCTTAAAGCAAACTTAGTGTGAATGGCTTATGCTGTTTGGAGTATCCTCTGTTCAAAACCATTTATTCTGAAAACAAAGCCTTGTTCTTGGTAGCCTGAGTGAATATTTTGAAAAATGTATTAGGCTGTACAGTTTAGGGTGACATACTTTCTGAGATGGGGGGTGTTTGTAGAGTTTTGGGAAGATAACTTTGTTTTCTGTGGTCTTGCTAAATCTTTATCAGCAGGGCATATTCAAATAAAAAAAAAAGCACAACAAGAAAAATAAAAGCAAGAAGCTCAGCTCAGCGGTGAGTGGGCTTGTCATGTATTAATTTTTCATTGCTGTGGAGAATTGTACATACATAATCACTTGATTGCAGTGGGAGTTAGCGAGCTCCTATGGTGTCATTTGCATAAATCTTGTTAAGTCAATGGCAGTTAATGAAGTACAAATGAGCCTGGAGAAGGTGACATGCAAATCGTGGGTGGCAGATGGGAGGTCTGTTTTTGGGATGGCAGCTGTGTGCTCTTTCTTCCCCCCCCCATCCCCCCCAGATTAGAGTGTAAATAAATACGTAAGAGCTGGCCTTGACTTTGTGCTTTCAGACCTTCTTCTATTTGCCATTTGCACTTAATCACAGATGCTCATATTATTATATGGTCCAACTATGTAACCTTGACTGTTCTTTTGCCAAAAACTGGTCAAAATAGATTTTGACAGGTTGCCTCAGCCCTTGGCTTACCCTGGGAGGTGCTGCATCTCTTGTGCCCCCAAATTCCTGCATCATTTAGGAAGAGCAAACTTGGTCTGGCTTAAAAATAAGTGTTCTAATGGTTAACGTTACACTGATGACATAGTGAAAAATTTGCCATCCATGACTTGCAAAGGTGAACTTCAGAATCCATTCGCTTCTCTCAGTTTGCAAATGGCTGTATTAATGGAGAAAGTCGAATATCTTATTCAGGCTTTACTTTTAGGTGATATTTCAAATGACCTTCTTTGCCTACTAGCTTGGCACATTTAAGTACATTAAAGTAATCTTAATGAAATTAGGTATTTTGTCCTTTTTTTTTTTTTTTTTTAAACTCTGAACTAAAAATGGCAAATATTTTTTAGGTCAGGGCTGAGATAGGGGCTTCGTCAGCAAACAGGGGTGGCATCACTGATTTGCTTTTTGGGAAGAAGAGTTTGGTTCCTGGATGCACAAGTTGCAGTTTTTCGTTAAGATGGGTGTAAACAAAACTGGAACTTCACAGCGTACATCTGAATTTTATAAAAAATGACATTAAACTTGGCAAAGATAACTATTTGAAAATGCTTTTGGTAGATGACAAACTTCGCATGAAAAAATTGTCACTTCGGTTAAATAGCTTCTGAAATATTTGAGAAGTTGCATTGCGACTTATGATCCCTTATCGGCAATTTTTTTTAAGTAACTTTTAAATCGACTTGTGCATTCCCAAGAATTTCTTGTTAACTTTTTTGTTTCAAGCCTGGTCATTGCGTTGTCAATTTGCAATCCTTTCCCAAGTGCCCTAGCCTTAGAAGAATATAACTGAAGCAATTTGTCAAAAACGTTCCTATTCAGGGAAAAATCTGTCCTATTTTTAAGATATACTTAAAAAAGCCAAAATATGGAATTTTTATTTAATTAAGGTTTTTGCTAGTGAACTCTTTTAATACATTGTCTGTGTGCTGCTCTGTTGAAAGAATCTCTGGGAAACTGGGAATTGCTTTTTTTCTCAATGATTTTTTTTCCAACCTAGTCTCACCTGGGCACTCTGAGCACCTGCACAGCAGCCCTTGGCCTGAGGACTTTAGAAAGCACCTGAAAACAGAAAGAAGAGGATTTCAACGTGGTTTATCTCGAACTTTGTTTTTATTAGACTTAGTCTTAGCAGTCGCTCTCGATATGTGTCTGGGCAGAAGCTTTGCTAGTAAGTTCAAGCAGCGTGCCTCTTCCAGCCCGACCAAACGAACGCTTTGCAGTGGCTGGCTGTGCTGCGGAGGGCGAGGAGGCGAGCTGCAAGGTGAGGCAGGATCTTCTGGTACCAACCATTTTCCTTCCATCCTTCAGCGTGTCCAAGCTTAGGCTTTCCATTTGCATTACTTCCCTTATTTCTGATCACTACATTTCCAGAGTTGTCTTTTTGCAACCTTTTAGTCCCAATAGGTGGGACTGTAACACATTTGTTCCCTATCAGTCTGCATTGCTCAACTTCAAAAAAGAGGTTTTTAAAGCTTAATTTGAATTTTAATGGACTTTGCCCCATGTTATCTTTCTGACTTCCTGTCTGCCTACTGCTCTGTGCTGCTCAGCCACCTCCTTCTCTTCAGTTCCCTACAGGTGTAGGTCAGTCCTGCCTCTCCTTGACTAGTGCTTTTCTTCTTCCTAACCTCCTTTTCCTTTGTTAATTTTTAGCTCTATCTGGGACGTTTATGTGTACAGTACCAGTTACACCATTCTTGTGTGGAATAACACACAACGCTGTTATCTTGGTCCTTCCTTTTGAACCAGAAAGAACATCATACCTGAAATCTGTTTTGCCCTAAAATACCCAGGGCTGTCTGTACAGCTGTTAGAGCATTTCAGCAAGTATAGCAGTGTCTTGGAAATAGGTTTTGAAAAGAGATCGTCTGCCACATCTAGTCAGTCTAACTGATGTCCTTAGTCCTCCCCACTAGCAGAAGAGCACTGTAATGCTTCAGGCAAGTGTCAGACCCGAGACCTGCCATCATCATAAACAATAAATGCTTTTTGCACCAGGTTTCCTGAATGTGAATGTTTATTTTGTCTCTACCAAAAGAGAGAACAAATAAGGTACCATCTTAGCATCTATTCTTGCTTAATTCATCTGACTTGACAGGGTGAAAAAAAAAAAGGGTATAGGAAGAGCAGGACAGACACACGATGCTACAACTAGTGTGTTAGCAGGCTCTGTGACCCATTGCTGAGCGCTAGGGCTTATCCTATGGCTTCTCTCTTCTGTCTGCATTCAAAATCGGGTTACATTTTGAACTAAAAATGGCTAATGCACATAATGACCAAAAGCATTTCAAAAGAAGGATGGCAGCAAACATCTGGAGGGTGCACACAACTCCAGGATGTACTTGCCTTCGTTATACAGGTGTCTTCTGTAATGCGCCTTTTTGCACAGGTGCTACCTGCAGAGCTCCTGCACCGAAACCCTTGTTTCACTGACAGAGACCCAAACCACTGTGATGCTACTTCTGCTCCATCTTCTACGCCAAAGCGTTCACCAAAACTACTGCTGCTTTGGTTTTTATTTATTGATGCTCACGTAAGCTTCTAGATAGTTGTTTGCAAGCCTGTATTGGTGTCTCCAGAGGGTGGCTTTCCAAAACTCAGAAATTATGTGATTTACAAGGAACTGGCAGATGACGTAGTTTTATTTGTTTATATCTAGCGTGAGGTGTAATTTCCTCTGTCACACTTCTGTCTAATCACAGTAATCAGTATCCAGATCTGCTTGTACAAACACGAGGGTATGGTTTTTAGCCAAATACTCTTAGTGCTGAAATCTTCTGTGTAATTCCTCTGCAATTGTTTATAATCAGAACATACACATTTTGCTGTGTTTTTAATTAGCTGATTACTAGTTATAAAATGTTTTGTGCTCACTGTGGTTCTGTAAATTGTTAACTGGTAGCTACCAGTATAATTAAATATTTCAGAGCACTTGGCTATGGTTGCATTGAACTGTGAAGAAATAATGTTATATAGCCAATCAAAAAGAGATACTTGTAAACTCATTTAAAGCGTCAGAGTGTGTTAGGACTATCATGGTGATGCTTATTGCAGGAGAAATTAAAGATACAGTTTTGTGCTAAGAGGCAATACAGAAATTAGTTCCTGAATTAGTTGTTAATTGATTTGGTAATTCCCTCGGGTCTGCATGCTCTTTTTTCCTTTTTCGTTGTTGCATTCAGTTAACAGTGACTATTCCCAGTGCACTTGAAATATTTTTTCCAATTAGATCAAATGTGCCCTTACATCAGAGGAACGGCTACAGCTACATGTACCTGCCTGGAATAATGTTTCATTTGACTGCGAAAGCTGGGTTTATGTGTTTTACTGTTGATGGTTTTCAGATACCATTCCAAGAAAAGCAGTAGTCCTAAGTATTTGGACTAAAACAGCATTAAAAAGTTCCTGGATTTAATGGAGGTTTTTTGCAGTTTCAGGAAGCTTGCTTTAATTCACACCTCTCTGATGCCAAACAGTGGAAGGAGATGAGGATGCCGTGTGGTTCGGCTTGGTGTGCTGCTCTGTTGGACAGCTGGCACAACCCTGCGAGCTCCAGGCATTAAACCCTCCCTTGCCCGAGGTTAAGGTTTCTACCTGCCAGTCCAAGGGAATGGCCCGTTCTGGCCCTTGGCCAAAGTAGGCGGGCCTGGGCAAGAACCTCAGCATCTCTCAGATTGAGACAATTCTTTTTAATTCCCTTTCTATCAGTCAGTCTATCCTACCGGGTCATCTCCTTCCACCTGCTTTCTGGATTCTAGTCTTTTCCCTTCCTGAGATGTCTGAGGGTTGCAGGAGAAAGCTGGAATTTGGGTCTTTGGCTTATAAGGATTGAATTTCTACCATGTTTCTGTTAATTGGTCTCCTGGTATTTGAGAGTCCCTAAAACATGAGTTTTCTGTCTCCCATCCTATAAATTGCCCTTATTTTATCTCTAACTGCCTGCAAAAGTTGTAGAGTAATAGTCCCAAGCGTGCTAAGGCCAAGGTAAGCAGCCTACAGCTGCTCCACAGGTGTGAAGCTGTCATTTTATCCATTTCCAAGTAATGCTTGGTAGGCTGTTGAGGTGATGTACAAGAGTTGTTAGAGGCCTTACAGTAATGCTGTTTTCCTAAAATTGAAGTCTGCATTGATGTGCATATTGCTTTCAAACATCTAAAGACCTATAAATGAGATATTATTAATAAATTTTTCAGAGAAATTAGCTTTGTATCATTTTTTAAGTGCCTCTGACCATGACCTGAAGTTAATGGGAGCCTCTGGTCCTTATAATGGAAACAAGCTGGTGGTTTATAAATTAATTAACCAGTTTCATTTCAGGGTGGCTTGCTTCATAACTCTTCCCAGCTCAAAAATTTGCCTTTGTGGTACAATGCATATGATAGTAAACATAGTATTCTATTTTTTACTAAATTTTACTTAATAAAGAGATGTATTTAAATGTTTATTAGTGTCGATTTTGGCAGGGGGCACACTATTTCAAAATTAATATTCCATTTGTCTAAATGATGCCGCCTCCAAAGTGAGCAAAAGGAGAACACTGCCTTTTAGGGCAATGATGGAAGGTAATAGTATTAAACAACTTCAGGAAAAAATATGAAAACTTTTTGTTTGCTTAATGTTTTGATATCCATGTTAATGCCGTAAGAGCTCATACACTGCTTATGATTGCCAGTAAGAGGTGTTCAACTTTGTGTCCCGCCCCCCCCCTTTCTTTTTTCAGTCCTATCCAAATGTGATGTTCTTATTTGTTTCTTAAAAGAGATAAGGAAAAACTTCTAGGTTTGACTAGTAGCTAATGATTTCCTAGCTGACACATCAGGTATGATTATAGCTCTTGCACATCGTTAAGATTCAAAAGGAGACACTCCAACTTTTGTTTGGAATGGTGTGTTGATCAGGTTAAGCATCCTTTGAGAGACTGTGGAAAGAGAATGGAAATGGGAAGGATGAGAGTACCAGTAGACCTATCAGCCTCTTCAGAAATAGAAGGGCAGGAGCTTCTCTTGCATAAAAAATTAATGTAAAAAAAAAAAAAAAAAGGCAAAAAAATCCACCTGACTATGTATGTATAAAAGGAGCAGATGCTGCTCTTTAGGATAAACCAGTCAAGTATCTGTTTTCCACTGCTATGTTCATAAGGGAAGAGAGAGAGTATTTGTTTTTTCTGAGACTCTACCATGAAAATCCTCATCTTTTGCCCAGTGCTTGATGCCAGCAGAGAATGGGTTCCCCCAGCCTCCATGCTTTTGGTCCCTGTAATGGTGCACAGTAGGACTGGAGCCTGCAGAAAGCAAGCCAGGCAGCCTCTCCTGTGAAGCTTTGGAGAATTTAATACACTTGGGGTGTTCTCATCCTGTTCTGTGTGCCGGTGTATTGCAAATCCTGGAGCACACATTGGAAGTGAGTACAGAACATGGTGAAGAGGTGTCAGAATACTTTGGGGGAGAGGAGGAGGGAATGATCGAAAGCAATGTAGGTATAAAAGAGAACATCAATAAAGAAAGCCATAATACGACTTTAAAAAATTTATTAGAATTTTCCAGTGCTGAAATGGTGTAATATATCAAGGTGGCATCTCAATGTGACATGCAGAGATTGACAGCAATGAGGTCACTAAGGTATCTTCACTGTTGCCCTTAGGCTAAAAACTGGCCCCTGGCCAAAAGCCTTTGACTCAAGGTAGTTGTGTCTAGATACTGCTTTAATAGTTGCATCTAGAAAATGCTTACAAGAGGCATTCTTTTTATTTGAGCCATCTACATCTACCTAGATAATGGGGAAAAAAAAAACCTGCGGTATTAGTCAGTGGCTTATTGAGTGCATGATTTTATGAATGGAGAGTAGAAATAATTGACCTTTAGTTATTTTTAGTGGATGAGATCTGGAGATGCCTTCATAGTGGCGATCTCTCATCAAGCAATAATGATTGTAAAGAAAATGACTGCAAACTCTTCAGGACCAGGATGTGCTTTCAGAGCTGTGTGTACTGCTCATTGGTTTTCCGTTCAAGGAAGCTTGTTGAAGGTACCAGTGCGAAATAAACATTCCTCTTGCCACTGTGTTTTGGAGGTGAGTCCGTGTGTATGTGGGCTAACTTTGGTGACTGGAGCTCTTCCTCTGAGGGCATGAGGAATTAGGCCGTAGAAGTGACATAGCAAGATTGAGTAGAAGGCTTATGACAGTTAGCAAGTCAGACTGCCTGATAGACTTCGGTTGACACAATGATTATTAATATGTTGTAAAGATGTTTTGGGGATTCCACCATATTTGTATGGTTGCCAGCAAAATGTTGACAGTTGCATTGTGGTTAATAAATTCATTTAGATTTATAAGCATTGTTTACAGAACCTGTTCGCCTGCTGAAACTCGAACAGCATCTGTTCCTTCTTACTAATTAACTGCTAATTACGAATGAGCTTTGTGTGTTTGTCAGTATAACTGGCTCATGCATTTTGTAAGGAACATTAACAAATTGATTTACATAGTGGTAAAGCAATCAAAAGAGTAAACTGAACAGCATGCATTTAAAGCCCTTTAGCCTAATTTTTTGAACAAGGCAAACTTTGGGCATTCTAAGTATTTTCATAATTCTTTTCCTACCTTTTTATTGTGTGGTAATTGCATGTGAATCCGAATCGGAGGTGTAGGTCCAAACCCTTTTTTCTTGTTTTTGTTTTTATTTAAAAAAAAAAAAAGCATCGGCACTGTTAGTATTTGACACTTGTAAGCAAGCATTTACCCAGAGTATAAGGAGCAATGGCAAACTAAAAATAGTAAATGGCATGAAGAAGGAATATTGCTCTTGGGGGGAACAGGGAGCCTTTGAAATGTAAGTACTCTGATGAGGATAACTGCTTTGTTATCGATCTTCGAAATACCCGCTATGGAAGTCCTTGCACTTTTGTTAAAATACTGTTTTCTCTAATCCTACTTTTATTCTTCAGAAACCTTCTGACTGCAGTAATTATCAACACATCTTTAGAGCAATTTCAGCAGACAGGCCAGATGTTGGCATTTAAATATTTTGAATTTAAAGGGAATAATTCAGTAGTGCAATTCTTAAAAAATAAAATCTTAGTTTATTTTTCATGAGTTAGAACAAGGAGAAAAATCATATAACTCAATGTTGTATTTATTATAAAGGATCTTTCACATTACAATAAATTGGAGATGAGTGATATGATCAGATGACATGGATATATTTCACTTACAGTTGTCCTGGAGCTGTAAAGCTTGAAATGAGCCTTGTAACTAGTATTAGGGAGAAGACTAAAGTAATGCAAACACACAGCTGCAGGATTTAGTTTCCCTGAGCAGCTTAATACAACCATGAGGAATACACAGAGTGGTTTATATAGACTAAAACTTGCCAGAAAAACTAGATTGCTTTTTTGACAGAATTTCAAAATACGTGCATGAAGCAAACATAACAGATGTAAAATATTTGGATTTTAGTAAAGCATTTTGACACTGCCTTGCTACATCTTAATTGAGAGTTTATCCAAATGTGTTTGGCTGAAAACTGTGATGTGGATTGAAAATGGTCTGCAAGATCGTAAACAAAAGCTAAAGCCAGACCATGGTCTGAGCTGGCTGGAAGGAAAACTGAGCTTTGTTCAGCTGTAGGGCTGGTGCCATTCAGCGGTGCCATTAATGATAGTGTTGGAAGCGCAAGCAAACACATAGCAATCACATTAGTCATCGCTAGGATAAAGCTGAAACACCAGTAGAGAGAGGCACATCAGAAAGGGGACAAGGACTGGAGTTGGTGATTAAGTGAAATGAGATTTGACTTGTAAAGACGCAAGTCACTTAAGAGAAGCCAAATCATGCTGGTCTGTCCTAACTAGAATCATAGAATCATTTAGGTTCGAAAAGACATTTAAGAACATGGAGTCCAACCGTTAACCTGGCACTGCCGAGTCCACCCCTAAACCATGTCCCTAAGCACCACATCTACCCGTCTTTTAAATACCTCCAGGGATGGGGACTCAACCACTTCCCTGGGCAGAACCACTTGCACATGCCAGACTTCTCCTTGTTCCTCCCTGTTCACTGTTGATAGCAAATTCTTGACGAAGCACTGGGTGCTGTCTCTTACCAGTGCTATGTGTCTGCTTTAGAAAGTGTATTTTCATCCTTGTTGAAAATAGAATGTACTAGAATGGGAGGTGAACTCAGGCTAACCTGAGTTAAAACCCAGCTGCCCAAACTTTTGCTGGTTTAACCCAAGTCTGGAAGGTATTCTGCCTTTGTATTCTTACGATACCTCACCAAGACACTTCTCCAACGACCCCCAGCGACAGGGCGCTGTGCACATGTTTAGAACAGGCACTTGCCATTGCAGCCGTGTTTGCGGTAGGCCGCTGCCCGGGGAAATTGGGCGGCTTTCCTTCCGAAACCCGTGGCTGGTTTCTCTCTTGTACTCTTGCTGAGATAGACCTGGAGGTGACAAGTGCCTGCGAGCCTGACTTGGGTTTCTGTTTGAGAAGTGAATGCAAATGGTGGATATGCTTTGAGGATAAAAAGCCATTGCATCACAGTGTAAAGGAGGTACAACTCGACAGTTGGGAATGACGCGTGGGCCATTTGAGAGTCATACGCTGCAAGATGCACGCAAGCTCGTTAAAGACACACTGATTAGGTAAAGGGTTCAAGGCAGGGCTGGGGAGAGAATCCCACCTCTGCGGGTCTAAAGCCAGATCAGTCTCTGGCTAAAGGTGTTTTCCAGGGGCCATCAGAGTAATCAGGGCATGTTAGCAGTAGTGGTGCGAGTTCCCATATCAGATCATCACTGTTTATAAGATTAGAGGGCTTACTAGAGATGGTTTAGCTGAGTTACAACAGAGCAGTTGTAATTATACATAGGAATCTACAGTGTGTTTGCCAGGAAAAAGAAGTGGCGTTGATGTGCTCTGAGACGCATGTGCATAGGTATGGGGTGATAAGGAGGAGGTGATTTCAGGCTTAATACTAAGAGAAAGCGTCTGGAGTTTGGGGGCTATCAGACTGTATAATGTTCTCTCTAAGGAAACAATATAAGCTTAGTGACTTGGATTTTCTTTAAAAAAGGGGGAGTGGACTTTGTTTTAAAGAGGGGGGAACTTCAGACAGTGAGATTCTGTAAGTCTGAGCACTGAGTACATTTCTGTCCCCTTTATAAGTAATATGATTCTTTGTCACAAAAGAAAAATACCAAGACGTACCATTTGCAAAAGGGTTTATAGTACAGTATATCACCCTATTATGAATGACAGTATTTAAATGGTTGGGTAGAGAACTGGAGAACTGCTACAAATCAAGTAGCTAGATTAACATCTAATGTTCTCTTCTCATGTGAATATTTCAGGGGGGAAAAATTAAGAAATCTTTGGGTGCAGGAGGTATTGGAAAGAAAAATCAATTAAAATAGCAAAGAAAGTAGTTGAATTGTTTAGAAATCCTACTGTCTGAAAGTGAGCAATACATTGGAATGGAGGAGAATAGGGATGGTTTAAGAAGGCAGGTATCCTCATTTTAGGAATCAAAATTTTACAAGCTGTTTCATGGCCAAATGAAAAACAGAAAACCTTTTTGTGTGGAGAGAGATGCACAGTAAATCCTAGACTAAACGCAGAATAGTGAGCTTTGAGCAAACTGGGTGAAAACAAATTGTTCTCAGGATGCAGACCAAGTAAGTATAGAAATATGTATGGTTAGTATGCTTCATGTAAAATAAATATTCAAGTCTGATTCTTAAAATGTATGTGTATGTTTATTTTTTTTGTGTGAGCAAAGTCTCCTGAAGTACATAGGTTTTCAGATTTCCAGTGCCATGTCTGGCAGATGAGCTGCACAGACCCTTTCTGCTGCAGTAAGGGAGCATGTGCATCCATCCATTGCTAAAGTGTACTCAACATTTTGAAGACTGACGTGTCAGTTTTGTTTAAGCTAATGGCATGGCTAAGAACTTCTTCAGAGTACTTTATAAATTGGCCTTTTGTACAGCAAGTGTTGTTGTCAGTTTGTAATTCATGGCAATACTGTATTTGTAGGTGAGAATTTATACATGCATGGTCACTGTCGTTAGTGCTTTAATCTTGCAGCACAGTGATTTTTCTAAGTAATTCCTGATACAGTTTGTCACACTTAATTCAAATTAAGTGACGCTTCTTATTGTTGATGTGATGTAGTGAAGCCAGAGTTTTCTTGCATGTTTATGGAGCACGAAGATTGCAAGCTCCCTGCTTCTGCTGAAGGAGAGGAGGCAGAAAAAAGCAAGGCGCTTTAAAGGTAAAAGAAGAAGGGAAAGAATGCCAGTGCAGCAGATAACAGAATTAGAGGGACAGAACTCAAATGGAAAATGATGCTGCTGTGAGAAGCCAGGTGAGAACCAAGGAGAAGCAAAATCTGTATTAAACAGGTAAGAGGAAGGAGGGTAAATATTGAACAGAGACTAAGAAGGAGATGGGAAGTGGAAATAAAACAGGTGACGTTTTCAATAACATTAAAAATCTTGAGCATCTCTCAGAGAGTGGCACACCAGTCCCTAGAGGCATCTGGTTCTTAAGGTGCTGATGTCTTTAAGCATGAAGCATGGTGATCGATTGCTAGCTTGAAGCAATGCATCGGTGCCTCTGGTGCTCTGCTACTTCGGCACCTTGTCAATGCCTCTGAGCTGTTTCCAACTGAACAGTCTTTAAGAGCTTTCAGTCTATGGATTTCAGTAACAAATGCATTGGAGTTGACGCATGCATGCTGTCAGAGCACTGATTTTTCCGCTGTTGAAATCTGAAGGCAAGATATCAATGTCAGTCAAGAATAGTTCTGGTGGTGTTAAAATAATTGCCTAAAACGCATACGATGGGAATTTGAAACAGTGGAGAGTAAGCAAAGAGGGAATTAACAGAGTCAACATCTCTCTCCTTAGAGCGTAGAACACATGCATGGGCCAGGGCTAATTTCCAGTGGAAGATCAGTTCACAGAAATACTAACATATGGGATTGAGCGAAGGGGTTCGGTGAGTTCGGTTATACTAGACAAAGGCTTCAGAGAGCAGTAGGTCTTGCCTGTGTAATAGGTGTGTGTACCTGGCGAATCTGTCTGCAAGAGAAATCTCATTTCTGAATTAAGGCAGATGTAGGCCTATCTTAATTCAGGGATTGTAACTTCTAAAATCAGATTTGTTTTAAGTTCTGTTCTTTTGCAGGAATGCTTTTTGTGTAGGTAGTTTCTTCTCCAGACTTTTAGAGCATTGGCAGTATCGCAGAGAAGTTTTATTCATCAATAGCACAATAGTGTTTGGGTGCCTGGTTTTGCTTTCCTTCCTGAGTGTTCTCACCAAGTCCCACTCCAACACTGGAACATACATAAGGATAATTTTTTAAATCTGAAATCCTGAAGATTATGTTGACCCAGCTAGCGGGAAAAAAATCTTACTCCCAGCTAACATGTATTTATTCATGCATTTTCAAAACAAATTTCAGTAGCTGCTACGTAAAGAAAAGGTACACTGCTGTCCTTAGCAAAGCTATTTTGTAAGATCCTGCAGGTACTTCCATGGTTTTGAATAATTTGGTGCCACAGGAGTTTGTATGCTTTGTATTACAGAAGAAGTAGCAGTGAATGCATAATTTTATTAGAAATAGGATCTATTTGATGTAGAAATTCTTGTTTTTTCTGACAGTGGGTCATCAGTCAGTAGGTAATTTTGCTGGCCAATGGATTCCGCTGTGTAGTTTTTATTTTGTTGTTTGCTTTTAGTTGTTCTAGGTTTTATAGATGATGCCTTCTATATTTGGAATTTTAAATTTAAATTTTTTTGGAAGATGAACGAGTGTCTCTTGGGTTTTCTATTAAAAATAGAAGTCAAACAAGTTGCGATCCTTGCATCCCCAAATGAGAGAATAAACAAGATGCTCCATAAACAGTGAAGCCACAGAAGACAAGTTATTTTTCTGTGTGATGTTCCTCTCTAACATGTCTGAAATTCCAGGTGGTTTTGTTTTTTGGCTTTTTTGGTTTTTTTGTTTGTTTGGTTGGTTGGTTGTTTTTTTTTGTTAAAAGGCACAAATTGCATAATTTTTTTCACCTTGCCTTATTTGAGGGGTAAGAAACAACATGTGTTATGGCAGGTACGAAGCTGCAGGCAGGCTCACGGTCCATCCTCCTAGCAGAATAGACCAAGCTCTAACTGCAGTCTGCTTTCTAAGTTAGGGACTTTCAGTCTTATAGGCAAATAAGAAATTTAACAAAACTTGTCAGAACATCCCTTTGGTATCTCTGCCCCTCCGTCAAACTTGGTTGACATTGAACTTACAGTTTAAAGGACTGGAAAGGAGACTTCAGGTGTTGTCTCTTAGAAACCTGCTGAAAATGCAACTTGAAACCATTTTAAAATGCTTTTGGTTTGTGTACAATTGATAACTATTACAGCATGCTTGCCAAAATGAGGAAATAATCAGTCTTTTTAATAACATAGGTTCTCTCTCTTCCTGGACCCTTTCCTTGCTGATGGAACAGGTATTATTGCAACCTTGGCTCTGTCCCCTGTAGATGGAGACGCTGGTGCTGACCCACGCCGTTCTGTACTCGGGCCAGTCTGCTTTCCAGCTAACATGGCCCTTCACGCTCTCACGTATGTCAGCAGGAAAAATAATTCTTGGGTTACACACAGAAAAGTGAGAGCATTTATTTGAAATGAAGTGTGTATTTACATTTCTGTTTGGACCAGCTGCGTGGTCTGCCTTGGTTTTATTGTTTGCTTTCACCAGCATAGTCAGGGTTTTTTAAGAGCGAGTCTTTCTGCTATCCCAGCACTAAGGTAACTGCCCTTCTTTATATGAGTGATGATAAATACCTTGCTGTTCTTTACCTGTGCAAACACGTGGGGCCTGTGACAGTTACCAGATAACAAGATTTCAATACAAGTGCATTGAAGGGGTTCGTGACCTGTACAGGTACCTTTAAATAAAATTTTAAAATAATTAAAAAAAGAAGGGTTGGGACACCTCCCCACACAGAGCAAATCTCTTTTCTTAGTCTAAAAAATAATTGTGTCTAACAGCCCTACAGGCTTCAGGAGTCTGTTGGGAAGAGTCCTTCCCTCAGACCTTCAGGAAACTGATGGTCAGAGTTCAGAAGAGGAACCATCCTGCCCTCCTAGCAGGGAAGGGTGGCCTCAGGTGCTGTGCAGAGAGAAGGCACCGTCTGTACCTTGTGTTAGAGGTTTGGAAGGACGGGTGTAGGAGATGGAACTGGTTAGTTACACTTTTTTTTCCATTTTCTTTAATTATCTGTCCATAGTGTATCTATCCCTCATTAATGGGGATTGTGACTAGAACTGTCTGTGAAGAGCTGTCACCATTAAACTAGTTATAATAGTTACAAATTAATGCGCATCTGCCCTTTTTCTTAGGGTGTGTAAAGAATAATATATTGGCACAAACTACTTGGAGAGACTATGTTTTAAATAATTTAGCGATGCGATATCTGTTACTTATCTGAATGGTTTCTAATAACTTATTGGCAGTGCTGGCTTTCTAACATTGCTGCACAATAAATGTGGCTTTTCCCTGGTTATTTAGTTTTGAGGCTCCTTGAATTTGGTTCCCTTTCAGCTGAAAGGTATCCCAGTGGTGGTGGTGGTCGCCAGAGCTCTAAGTAAAAATGACTTTGTTCTCTGCTATGTTAAATTGGCTGGTTAATTCTGGTGTTATTTACCCTGTAATTCATTAGTTTTACTCTACCATTGGCAGCTGACAGGCTGTAATTTCATGCCTTGCAATAAAAGATGTCTCATAATCTGCTTCATTTAGCAGCAAGAGAATTTAATGAAATTAACTGCAGTCCTAATTATGCCAGTGAATACTAAAGACTGCTATCAAGTTTCCTCAGAAAAGGACAAGGTCCACCTCATGAAGGATTTAGAATATAATTTCCTGGGAAAAGTTGCAAATGTCTCCTTCTATTGGCCAACAAGGGCCAATTACAAGTGCTGATACGACTTTAATGAACTAGTTTGTTCTGAGTATATCTCACAAGGAATAATAATTTTTTATTTTTGAGCAAGTTTTTAGAGGTTTCTCTCCTTAGAATAGCTGATCTATGAAAATTTGTTATTTTGCTTCTGTTTCGAAGAATTTTTCCTTGTCTTTTGTGATGTCTGATGCTGAATGCTAGCAAAGGAGGAGGCAGCTCAGATGCTACATACTTCAGATATGGAGTGAAGATAGTGGTTTTTGGAGATCTTCATCCCAGAGGACATTAGACAATTTGTTCTCATATGCCATAATTCATTGGAATTTCATAGCTCAATTACACAAACACCACAGTTGAAAAGAAATAAGAAAACTCATGAAGAAACATGATGAAAGAGTGCTGACATTGCATGACGGGAAAAGAATTGATACGGAGGAACATTTCTAGGGTTGTGGAAACTTTGAGGCTGTTCTTTGCAATTTTGTAAAGGGTTTCTTCTGACGCGTGCTTTTTTGTGCATATCCATGACTTTGTATTGAAAAGGTCTTTCTCTACTTGCTGGCAGGGTTTTCTTGATTTCCATTCCAAAATATTGGTTGATGTATTTGCCAAATGTGCGCTAACTGCTTTCTACACTCTGCCACACTTAGACAACATGATGTGAAATGTAACCGCCATTTTATGGCTTAAATGATGTTAAATGTAGTTAATTGGAAAAACTTTTAACTGCAGAGAATTTCCCTATGAATAGCCTTCATAATAACCATCTCACTATAAAACGCAAAATGCTTTGCTCACAAGGACAACTGTACTATAAAGGTGAAGTGTATTGATCAAATTACCTGAGATAATAAACTTCGGATGAATAACTCCTCTATTGATGAATGGGACAAGTCTTCCTTTTTACTTAATACTGTTAGTGTGATGGGAAGGCATTAGAGAGAACAGTATTACAGAGCGTGTGGTTGTTTCAATCATAGTTTATATTTTTAAGTTAAATAGCTGTGTGAAAGTGTTGATGGAAAATGATATTGGATTTTTTTACTGTTTCTGTTCCTGTTTCTTTATTTTTTAAGCTGCAATTTGTTCAAAGTACAATCATCTTCCTTCAGATAAAAAGTTATAGGACTATATGAAAGTGAATATGTATGGGGAGAGAGACTTAAAATGGTCAGTATTTGCAACAACTTGCAAAACTGAATAAAGAGAGAGCAATGAACATCATACACGTTAGTGAAAAGTGAGGTCTGAACACAACTAGATTCAGGTACTGGAGATGTGCGTACCAAAACAGGGAAGAGTTTAGGGCCCCAGAAAAGAGGAAGAAATGTGGTGGAAGGGAGCTTAGAAGCAAATGAGATGTTCTATTTTTTGCTGCTCAGTGCGTGCTCCTTCCTTCGCTTTCTGCTGAGGAGGGATTTCATGAATTCGTTACAATTCTGGGAAAGAAAAGCAAGATAATGGGTGTATCTGCCTTTCCTAACAGCTTGAGTTTTGGATTTGACCAGAGATGTCAGCTACCCAGGCAACTTCAGATACATAACTTGCAATAAACCTAATGCAGACCTTATTTTATCTTGCAGGATACAAACAGAAAACTCTATATTTCATTCAATATATAGTAATTGCCTGTAGTTGCATTTTGGGTGAAGAATTCAGTGACAGCTGAAGAGAATGGGATGGCTTTAAAAAAACTCGTTAATGGAACATTTTGGAATATTCTCAGAATTGTTGGTCAAAGAGAGTAGAGACAATGCAGAGTATTCAGACATGCGTGTTCTTGAAATGTGCTATGTGCCATCGAGTAAAAAAGACTGGAAGTTAAAAAGAACCACAAGGAGCTGATCAACTGTAGTATTCATATGACAAGCTTTAAAACTATTGGCCGAAAAGAAAGATGTATATATTTCAGGGGAAAGTACTCAACCATAAAAGCATGGCATAAGCTTTTCAACTTAATGCAGAAGGGGGGCAAGGAAGTAATATGAAATACTAAAGTAATAATTGGATTTAAAATTGGTTATGGTGAGGGGAAAGTATGGAATTTATATTCATAATAGACATAGAAGCTCAGGATGGAAAGAAGGCTATGTTATTGTTTCAGGTTTTATCTAAAAGATAGACAAAGTTGACTTGGATACTAAATGTGACTATGGTGTTCAAGAATTTTTCTCCTCAAATTTTTAAGGGCTATAGCAAAGCAGATAGCCTTTAGATTCAGTTGAATTTGTCCATGTGATATGCTTTAAGAACATTAGACACAGAATTTGAATTAAAGTTTTTAAATTATGGAGTGAAAAAATACATGCCTTAAGTTCGTATAACAATAGATTTTTATATTCTTAGGAAAGTCTCCAAAGATTGAACTGGGCAAGCTAGTGTATACTGAAGGTCTCGGGTATCAGCAAGACAAGCGAGGAAGGGAACCAGATGCAGGAACAAGTTTCAGAAAAGCATTGCCACATGTAAGCATCATAGGAGCAAAATGAACTGTTGGACTACATCATTCAAGTCCAAAAACATAAGTATTAGTAAAATAAATCCTTTTTAATAAGGTAATAACCAAGACCAAATAATAATAACCAAGAATATTAGTTTTAAATACCATCATATAATCATGTCTTTGCAGTGAAGAGCCTGCATAATGTGTATCAGCTGGCCTGATTATTTTACTGTGTTGTTCTTATTTCATTTGGTGTATACAACGTATGAAAAATCAACCTGAAAGGCTGTACATCTTGAATGAACCAAAATGTCATATCATAAATATACTTCACAGTAATTTGAAATAGGGCTTAGTGTAGAAACAGACACAAAGCTGGGTTCCTTCATTCTACATATCAGAAGAAATTATTCTTTGACAAAGTTCAGAGACAACGTGAAATATCACGAGACTGTGATCACCTTGTTGTTTCATATATATAGGCATAGGTAGATATAGATATATAAACACACACACACACATATATATATGAAACCCCCATATAAAAAATATATGTAAAAAACATTATCCTGTAGAAATGGAAAAGCTAGAGCAGAGGGCAACCAGAGTGAAACAGGAATTTGAGAATATCCGTGTATTCAAAAGGTGAGAGCGAGACAGGTCTGCAGTCTTTGGAAAGAGATTAAGAGGAGCCTTCTTTTAATGGCCAGGATTGATTTCGCGAGGCTGTTTGAGCTCATGTCAAGCACGACGCAAGGGGGCAAGAACTTAAGCTGGAGGAGAGGCCAAGCACCACAGGAATGCAGGTGGAATCTGAATAGCGATAAAACGGACATTTTTAATATGTTACATGCAAAATTCAGTTTGGATTATTAGCAAGCGTTAGCTTGGCTAAGGGTTTTTAGAGTTCATTCCTTAATGCAATTCATTTTTGCTGGCTATCTTCGAACTTTGGAAGAATAATGTTTAGCTGATACCGGCGAGCTACACCACCAAACTTTTAGCACCCAAAATTAAAAGCCCAGTTTAAAATGTGAACGAGATCAGAAGCGCACAGAGGCAGAAACTTGCCTGTGAAAAGGGGCTTTGATGCCCGTAATGTCTATTGTTTAATGTCTGGATTTTGCTTTTAAATGCCAATGCACAGCATGGAGGCCTGGCCCTCCCATTGTGCAACAGAGGGTGCTTTGGGTGGTAGGGGGAAAAAAAGGAGAAATCTTCCACCCTGCAAGCACAAAGTTGACAGGTACGAAGGCTTTTGGAGATCTTTTTTAAGAAATGGTGTGCTAAAGTGTGCAAAGCCGAAGTAAGCGTGCTGTGTGTGCATGTGTGCAAGAGAAAGTTAGCAGTCAGTCAGGTTTTATCTCTTAATGAATAGAGACTGCTGAAGTAAGGGTTAGGTAATTGAGTTTATAATTAATTAGCCATAACCCTCATCAGATAAAGCAGTTGTCGAGATTTTTTTTATCTCCTTTCTCTCCCCAGGGCCTGCCCTTCTTTGTCCTTGCACTGACAGCCAGCACTTATCTTAGGCCTTCTCCAGGTCTCTGCCCATCAACCCCTCCTCCCTTGGGCTGATTTTTGGTGGTCAGCCGAGACCCTTATTGTCCTGTAAGGCGCACAATCAGCCTAGCTGTCGGGTGCCGGGATGATGAATTAGCGGTAGGAGTTAACGTGTAGGTAAACTCCAGATTGGACTCCCGATAGCTCGCAGAGCAGCTTCTGTGTGTTAGTCACTCTCCCCGGCGCTGATACGCCGCTGACACTTTGCAACAAAGAGGTTAAAAAGGTAGATTTACTAAAAGAAATGGTGCATTTCTGTAGAAAGTTAGGATGCTTCCAAAGAAACCTTAATTTCTTCTGCTGTGCAATTCGCCGCAACAATACTGAGAAAATAAATTAGATTTTATACTGTTTCTTTTGGTGACCTTGTCTCCCTTATATTGTGGGTTGAACTAGTTTGCTTGCAGTAGAGGTAGAAACTTTAGACCTGTATCTTAAAAGCATCAAGATTTTGAAAGGTGTCTAGTCTCTCTGCCTGTTGAGCTAGATTAAGGGGATTTGGACATCAGATTTATCCTCTATCAAAGCGCCATCCTTTTACAGATGCACTGGGGAAAAGGAGCATTCTTGCTGTGTTTACGGTAGGCTTGTGGCATTGAGCTGGGTTTTTTTAGACAGGTTTACCTGCTGGAGGGGAAAAATGTTCAGAAACAAGTCTGTGGGTTTTCTCTTCATCTGGAGTTTTTGAATTAGAGATGAAGACTCCTGTGTCTTACAATATTGACTTCAGGCTTTGGATAAGCACCGTTTCTCCTTAATCTGAGTGGCAGCACTAGAAAACGTAACTAAGTGTCTTGATGCAAGAAAGGCTTGATTCTTTTTGAAAATACATAAAGCATTATTCTTCTGTGGTGTCCTTAATTTCCAAGTAGACTGGTAAAGCTTTCCTTTTTCCTTGTCCCTTGTCATTTCAGCAGCAATGTGCGTTTTTAGACTTCAATTCTTTTTGGACTTGAGCAGCAGAAGCTTCCCTGGGCACACATATGCCTTTCTAGGATCTTACTGAAAGTTAAATCAGTAATATATTAGTTAACCTCCATTTAAGATGACAGTGTAAGTGCATAAAAGATATTACTGATGGCAGAACAAACCTGTTCCATTTTGGAATAATAGCTTAGCCTAGTGGGTCTTACAACCCTGCAGTTGCTGTTCTGTCATGTGGTTTATGAAGCTCTTCAGTTATCCAAGATGTGTACTTTATCCAAGCATGGAAAAGCAAATTTTCGTGTACCTCACTGCTAACTGATTGATCTAATGGAGGAGTAAAGGAAGCACTTCTGTGGCTTATGTTTTGGCATGAGTTGAGACAGGGGAAATTCCAATTCGAGATGCAGAAACTTTGTTTTCCCCCACCAAGAGGATGTTCAAGTATTGGAGCAGATATCTAAAAGGGCTGTGAAATCTCCATCCTTGGAGATGACTCCTCAAATGGAGTGACTGGACAAGGCCCTAAACCTGATCCACATTGGCCTGGCTCTGAGCAGAGGTCTGGACTGGATGACCTCCAGAGGTCTTTCCAACATGTGTTGTTCTGATTCTATAAATCTGGGTGGTGGTCAGGTAATCTAGTGAGCAAAGTCACGTTTTATACGTTGCTGACTGTGACACTTCTGGAACGCTAGTAACATATATATTTATGTTTCCATGAATTTAGCTTCTCATAGGTCAGTTAAAATAGGAAGAAAATATTGCTGGAGGGTTGCTTCCGAGAAGAATGAAAATCAGTGATGGCCTAGTATAAGGTCCTCTGTTCTCAGCAGCAGAGTCCTGCTGCATCGCAGGGTCTGCTCATCTCTGATGGGGAGTATTGCTGCCATGCCGAAGGGCTTCATGGAGGCAACTTCCTGGCACTTTTCACTAATGCACAGATGAGAGAAAAATACAAATGCCCAAGGAAGCCTGAACACAAAACAGTCTCTGTACATGAGTTGTAACCCCACCCCAAAACCTATGTATTCAGTTCTTAGACTGTATGTCGTACATGGAGACAGAGTTGCCAGTGGGATACTGGAGTACCTTGACCAATCTCACCAGCCCCATTTCACTAATTCTGTGATGAAAAAATGAAAACTGCTGGTGATCAACAATCTTCCTGCCCTCTTTTAATGCGGCTAGGGGAGCCTCTTGTAGCATGCATGGATTTTCCTATACGCAGCTCCTGGTTGTGGGTCAGAATGGATGGTTTTGCATCTTGCAACTGGAAGTGAATCAAAGGGAGCAAATGGCCTTCTCGTCCCCCAAAGAGGCACTTAGTTGTGTTTTATACGTGAGAGAGACCAAGCATGAATACAGTGGAAGAAAAGAAGATAATGATCATCTCTGTAATGTAAGAACTGTGCCAAAATTTTTTCCAGGTTGAGAATTTGTACTTCAAATGAATATCAACTTTGTATTATGTTACCTCATGCAGAAGGATAACTAAGTACACATTACTTTTAATTCTAGGAAACAGTGTGGGGAAAAAGCTTTTGCTTTAAATTTGAGTCTGAAATGTAAGATATTGGGAAATACTATCTCTGAACAATTTTTTTAAAGCAAAGCTGACAGTGTTTTCTGGAAAATGGGTGTGGCTTAATAGGATGGATTCAGTCTGGATTGAACTAGTCTTTACATGGTTGATTTTATGATAGAAGAATATTTTTCTTGTTTAGCTTTCACTGGATTTTTTTTAATCAACAGTGTATTGTAAATATATGTACTACATATATAAAAACCCAATAAACTGTTGATTAAGTTTCAGGCTTCTTAGTTGCTGTTGGTAAAGGAAAATGACATGCTTTGTTTCTAAAGGAATGTTTAAATGAGGTTTTAGCTGTCATCTTCAAATGTTCAGATATTCTGAAACAAATGGAGTATGTTATAGAACATGTTAAAGAATGTCCGTGTTTTAAATCAGTACTGAGATTTACTTATACTAAATAGAGAAGTATGGAGGGAAGAGATAATTAAAATTTTGTAGCCCTTCAAAGCTTAGAAAATAGTAACATCTACAGGAAGGTCACAGGGAGGATGTTTAAAGCAGTGGACTGCAACTGAGAGGTACCTTACTCTTACCGACTCAGGCACAGGCCTTTGGTCAAATGAATAAAATTCTTGATTCTATAGACAACAGTATAACAACTTCATTATTTTGCAGGAGTTGTGGGAAGTACCAGTTAAATTTTTCATGATACCAGTACAAAAAGTTGGCTCATCTTGGTGCTGTGGCAGTTCACCGATATGCTTGCTGCAAAACTGAAGCCGCAGTTAGATGCCGTCTGGTCCCATGTACATCCACAGTCCTGACATCTGCTGTGCATCGGTGTCTCGTGTCATTACATCCCAGGGGTGTTGGGGTGATACACTTAAGTGAAGCCTCAAAATACTGTAGTGATTCAGAAGAAAAACTTTGCATTGAAAACACAGAAAACAAGACCTAGAGGTGAATGGTGTAACCTAATTTTCTTTGCTGTTTTCAAAGCTGGGATTTTCCTGTGTTCTTTTTTGCTAACTGCTGATAACAGTATCACCATTGTTTTAAGTGTCTGTGAGTTTGGAAGATACGAGAATGTTCTGAAAGACTGGGCAAGAGCCATGAGTGCAAATAAATGTCCTTTTGAGATTATAAGGCAACACTGATACCAATAGCAACTAATACTGTGATATTACAGGCAGTTCAGTGTGCAGGCGATCCTGTCGTCCTAGAAGGGTGTGATGTATTGCCCGTAGCAGTCAGATTTCTGCTCTTCCAGTGCATTAATTGTTTGTTTTGAAATCTCTAGGATATAGCATGTGGTATGTACTGTTTTGTTTTGCATTTTAAACACTCAAATTATGGTACCGTTTTACACGGTGTTCTGAGAAATGCTAGGGACAGTGATGAAAGCTATCAAATGGTGAAAGCTTTTTTAATTTTTTTTTTTTTTTAAATAAGAAACGATGTAGTAAGAGGAAAGTTGAAATGACTGGACTTAAGACTTGCCACTTTGCAGTTAGGAATTTGAGGGCCTTTGAGGCATTCAGACTTGCAAACAAGCAGTTTAAGGGCAGTCATAAGATAGCAAAACCTTCTGTTTTAGGCAGCCTGGATAAAGTTGCAGGGATAATTTAAATCATGACATATTTGCAAATCTGTTCTGTTTGTAGGAAACAGAGTGGGCTTTTTTCCTGGAAGGTGTCGTTGAGAGAGAGCTGTGATTTTCTGGGCGATGTCGGTGCTTTTTTCCCCACTCTGGTGTTTTTGGAGCAGGGATCGATGGGCCACTCTTCCTTAATGAGTTTTCTGAATTGATTTGATCATTGGGTTTTGTCACTTTTGTAGAACTAACATGGAAATGACAGAAAAAAGTCTGACTGACACACCCGAACACGGGGTATTAAAGTTGGTAGTACCAAGTATCATCATCAGCCATAATTGACAAATAATACCCCTCATAAATACTGCCAGTCTTTTCAATTAGTTTTCATCTCAAATTCAGGATGCAAAATGATAGCCTGTCAACTGACAATGGATGACAAAAATTAATAAATTGTCTTCTAAATAGTATGGACACTTAAGAAAAATTGGGCAGCCAATTTAGCACAGCATGAACCGGGGGGAACCTTTTGTACTGTTGCCGTGCCACTAATGTTGTCTGGGTCTTTATTAATGGTGCTTGGCTGCTGCTGACAGTTTTGTTGCTACTGGCAACTTTCTTCATTAAAATTAAAGCCAGCGTCAAATCCCATTAGCTGCACTCTGGGTACCTTGCATTTTTATTTATATATATATTTTTTTGTCTTTACAAACATGTTCTTTATCTATAGAAAGTTGGAAAAGGTGGTTAAAAATTAGTCTTTCATCTTCTCCGTGGCTGATTACTTAACTAAATAATGGATTATATTTTTTGAGGGAGATTTTTTCCAACACATTATAACATGCCTAGTCTACAGTGAAGTAACTGCACAGAGAAATCCATAAATGATCTTTATAAATTACCTTTTGTGAACATAGTGTTCTTCTGTATCACGTGCAAGCTAGCTGGTTCTCAGATACTCTCTCATAAAACAGTAATAGCCTCTGGAGGAGAGCAGCTCACTTGTATGGTATTCTTCTGTTGCCTGTTCAACTAAAATATTAATGATGTTGCATATATGCTTAAAATTGAGCAATCAACATGTGTGAAAGACTACTCTTATAGGGGAAAATATGCTGTGTGTATCTTTACATGAGTTTTGGGAGGAGCAAATATCTTTGTTTCTGGAAACATCTTTTGGCTTTCTGCTTTAAAAAGTCCTGGATCGACTCCTTCAGACGTAAGTCTTCATTCGTAGAAATATATAGTGCTGGATAACAGCCTTTGCTATAGCTGCAGTCGCTACTGAGTACTCTAAAACATTAAAATGCTGAGTGACCAGTGCATTAAATTACCTATGGTATGTCAAAGCAATCCATATTTTGTATTACAGATAGCACATGAAGAGTTGACCCTAACTTTAAGGCTTCATGTAGAAAAACCTGGTGCTATCAGAAATGCCTAAAGCAGACTGTGGTCTAGTCATGTGCTTTTATTAATGGGATGCTCTTTCTGGAGCATCACACTTTGCCACCACCTTATGTACCAGCCATTTCTAGGTGCAGACACTTCCAACAGAATTTAGTCACTGCCACCTTCATTACAATATCTTGTGTTAATTATACTCTTCTGGGCTTGTGGGCCAGACCACCCTTGCTAGTGTCACATAACATGCCTTTTCTGACATCATTTGGGTGCGAGCCAGTGATCCAAAAATTTATCATCTGCTTCCTGATTCTTAAGGCTTCTGATGGACAGAAATGCCTTGTGAAATGCAGAATATGGCTTGGGTTTACATCTGTGTGATGGGCTGGGTTTACATCACAAGTTCGCTGTAATGTGCCTCTGAGTGAGCAGAGAGGTAGGATGAAGTCTTCTGTCGACACCTTATTTTTGCTGTTATGACAGTAAAAATGTCCTTTGATTCAGAAAGTAGGAAGTGAGATGGTTCGTCTTGTGTCCAGGTGTTGAAGCAATAGCACCATGAAACTGCAGGTAAACCCAGGCTGAAGTGTAAGAGAGTGCCAATGGGTTCGTTGCAGAAAACCAGCAAATAGCTCCAAATGCTGATACCTTCTGATGCACTATTTTCCTATCAGTATAAACAGAGCAAGTGCTGTATACGAAACACCATTTAAATGTTCACTTAAATGGTTATGTTTGGGAATGATCTTATATCGTAAGTGAAAAACAATTTACGGTTTAAATCGTCTTTTAAACTGATGCACTTACAGCAATTTTTTTGACTAAAATATGTGCTGCGTGGCTCAAATGTGAATTTCAATTCAGCTGAAATGTAGATTAAGTGACCCTATCGTTCTCAAGAGTGGATACTTTATAGAAAGAAAATAAACTGGTGACATTGAATTAGCATCCATCTAATAAATCCAAGTTGCGTCTTAGCTTTTCTGCTAAATCTTCTTGGTTTAAAAAATAAAAAAAAGGTGTCAGTAGTTAATTGTTGACTGAAGCTTAATATCTGTTGAAGCAAATGAGCCATGAAATATACTACATAGGAAGTATTGTATCTGGAGTGATTTTAACATTAAAACAATATTACAATTTTAACTTGCTGACACAATATGCAGAATCCTTTATTTTGAAGTTGCACTGATTAATGCTAAGCTTGATAAGTGGGGGAGAGGAGGAGTGTATGCTGTATATAAGGCAAAAGATGCCCAAACAAAACTAGCCTTTTTCCTCAGAATTACCGGTTAGAGGCATATTAAATAAATTTTGTGTTGTCTTAGGTTATTACTTCAGGAATCCTAATAATAACCTTGTCAAAAGTACTGATTTATAATTTCTCAGAAAAGTTCTTTCAAATGACTGACACTAGCAATGTCTCTCATATTTTTTTAACTGTAATTTCTATAACACTTATCACAGTAAAAATTTATTACTTCTGTTAATAACAGCAGTAGCTTTGCCTTTTTGCAGTAACAATTTAAGAACGCAGTGTAATAAACCTGTATTTGAAAGTTGTCTTTACATTGTACCCTTAAATCCCTGGAAATGGCCTTGGATAGGGTTCCAGTGGGGTTCAGAGAGGCACTGTAGATGTGGAGGTACCTTGATATAGAAGAGTCTTCAAATATATAGCATAGATTAAGCAAGTGAAGAGGCTTCAGAAACGTTGATTACAAGTTTGTGCTGAAGAGAGGTGTCCGTTTTCCTTCACTGACCCTGCTGGTGCTACAGGTTGCTTCTGGGAACTGGAAAGTTCCTTTCTTCTCCGCTGGATGTTGAGCTGGTCTTTGACGAAAGGTGAAAACCCACAGACCCTTGTTTTCTGTCGTCTCCTGGTCGGCAGAAGTCATCTAAGGTATTGTGTTGGGGTTTTTTGAGGGAAATTTTATGCCCGGTAAAATGCATTTCTTCTCTCAAAGCACCCAACAGTGCAACTCAAGTCATGGTCCTTGACCAGTGCTAGAAGGTTTTTGGGTGAATAGCTATACATTTTAATATATTTCATATATAGCAATTTTGTTTTCAGATGATAAAGTACAGATTGATTCATCAGCACAATCAGAAGTCATTTGATTGCAAGAAAAAAAGACAATTGTGTATGTTCTGAAAAGGATTATTTAAAAAGACCTGTCTCTGCTGCCCCTAGTAAATACATTGTCACTGTTAATAAACAGTTTGTTTGGCTCAGTATCTACTCAGATGTCAAGCACATAGCAAAGGGATGTGGTCATAGCTGTCTCTTTATACAGTTACCTGTTTGTGTCCAGGCATGTTCTACATTTATCTGAATATTTTCCTCTTCTTTAAGGTGAAATTGAGAGTACAACTGCTTCAATGCATTCGCTTGAATGTAGGCTACAGTTGGCAGTTCATTGTGTCCAGAATGGGCTGTGGTCTTCAGGGTATATATTACATCTCCGGTGTCACAAGATGGTGGCTTTGCTCTTCCTTGTGTCCTCTTGGAACAGCATGGTGGTCTCCATGTAACCAGCTTGGGCACCATCTTGGTGTGCAGTAGGGCAGTGTCTACATTTTTTTCTCTCTTCACAAAACATAAACAAACTGTACCAGACACTGTATTCTAAGGAAAACAAAGCGTATATTTATGTTACAACTATATTAAAGTATTCTCTCCAAAGTGATCCTTGTTGTAATGATCAGGTAGTACAAGAAATATGGTTATGACTAAATGGGTTTTCCCATTTTCTGCAGCTCTTTCAAGAACATGAAACATGATTATGTGATCTTTAGGAAATAGGATCTGGCTTAAACCCAGTTGTGTCATGTTTTACTGAACCATTTTAATGGATAACCCCTTTTAGCTCGTTAACATATCTGCTTGTGTGACTGCTCTTTCTGACTCACCTTCTGTTAACTTATAAAACTGCAGGTATGTGAATGCCTTAAATAAGTGAGGTATAAAGCATTTCTAAACTAATTTCTTGAGACAGACGTAGCACTTGTGATCCCTCTCGGAACTAAGAACAATTGCTGCCTGTTGATGTTGGATCTTCTTGGCAGTTGGCATGCAGGGACATTGACACATCTTCCCTCAAAATCCATCTATACGTACCTCTTGGTGCTAGGCCAGCAAGAAAATGCACCTGGTGCGGCGAGACATTTCACTCACTGAGTTTGAGAATTATGGGTACATTTTGTAACGTTTCAATAACTCTGAAGCAGCTCTGTGTCTGGAAGATGCTAATTCAATATGTACAATTTCCCTTAGCAGGTAAGGTGAGTCAGTTAAAGAGGGTGAAGGAATATTTTCTCATTAGGTTCCTTATTATTTTTTTCTGCTATAGCGAAGAGAGGATACTAGTTGTCCAACATACATTAACTGCATCTCTGAAAGAGATCTTCATGATGAAAGTCATCCTCATTCCTATTCTCTGAGTGAATTGGACATCTGAGGTATATAAACAGTATGACAAGTCAGAGCATGGAATTGTTGTTTCTATGTGTGTATACACACACATGTATATATATTATTTTCTTTTTTTCTTGGTCTTAGGAGAGATTTGAGGAAGAAGAATCGGGTGGGTGGAAGGAAGAGTGATGGACCATCTTTGCAGTGTTGAACTAGTTCAGTGCATCCTGGGAGGCTGGTCACATCACGAAGCAGTCCAGGGAGTGTTGCTACCTATCCAGCAAGCATATGTAGTGGCGTCATTGATGCCAACGATCCTGTGACCAGAGGACAAGGTGTAAAAGTAAAGAAAAATGAGGCAATCAGGAAATACTGTTAACTAAAATAACGAAGAAGGTACCCTTCTATTGTAGAAGAAAAAAAAGATATTTCTTATCTTACCCCTACACAGGTTTAAGGACCAGAGGTATAACTGTTCAGTGAAATTATTTTTTAATGCAGGACACTCCTTTTGATTAACAAATAAAACATTTTTTTAAAAATCCTATTATGGTGCAGAGTTTCTGAGGGTTGTTCATGGAGACCTTTTTTGGTCCCAAAATTTCACAACATAAAGTGTGAATCCTTTCTGCACAATAATATGGAACACAGTTTAAAAAAAAAAAAAAAAAAGCACACACTTTTTTCTGCCAGTGTTCTTGGTTTTGTTATTCAGTAGATGCTGTATTAAATTGGATTTTGTGTCCATCATTATTAAAATGTGAAGTGTGTCGGTCACAAAGCATACATTTCAGGGCAGTTAGCTGAATAATTCTTTTCTTTATTATCCCAAATTACTGCTGAGCTCTGGAGAGGTGAGCAGTTTAGCCAATTATTGCCATTTGAGCTGGATTTGTGGGTGATTAGCTCCTGGTCGAATTCAGTCCTGGCAAGGGCTTTGAAGCCTTCGCTTGTGTGATTTTCACAGCAGTGAGGTAGGAATAGACGCAGCTAATGACAGGAAGGTCGCGTGGGTTATGTGACCTGTGAGGGGGGGGCTCGGGTTTAGCAAATAGGGCATCCACAATAACAAGTGTGTCACTAACCCCGCCGTGCATAATCGGAGTTTTATAGGATTGTTGGAGATGCTGACAGCTCAATTAAAGTGTAACCCTTTGTACCATATACCCTGGCAGAATGACAGAAATATTACCAACAAAAAAGGGAGGGGGCCACAAGGGAACTGGTTAAAGATCCAGTATTCTTTTTCTTTCCCCCCTTCATCGGAGCCTGCACAGAACAAGCTGCAAAAAGCATCCATTTGTGAAATAATAGGTTGTCCGGGGGAGGGGTATGGTGCCAAACATGGCTACAAAAAAAAGCTGCTCTTAAGTGGTCTTCCTGATGTTTCTATGGAAACACTATAGTATCAGGATAGAAAGTTAAAATTGGGTTTTAAGCTTTTCATGGCCTTTCTCCCATGGACACACGCACCCCACCCCCCCACCCCCCGCCCCAATCCCTATTTTATATAAAATATGATAAAGAGAATTTCAGGTTTCAGGGAATGGAGCGCTACTATAACGAGAGCCATATCATCTACCTAGAAGTAGTAATGTCTGCATGATAATTCCTTTTTTTATATCATGCCCCCCAACACTCAGTTTGTTTCTTAAGGGAAATAAATGTTTTGTTACTTCTTTTTCATGCCTGACCCTGCAGCAGTTTCTACCGCCGCAAATGTTTCCTCTCTTAGAGCCTTTTCCAAATTAACCATGTCATGCAGTCATGTTTACTTGCACCAAATCGGTTTCCCAACATTGTTTATCCTTTTAATTTTAGTCTAGAGTAGCTGTGTTTCACCAAGCTGGTTGGCGTGAATGCTAACTTAATTTGTGGCCAGCATAGATAGAGCGCAGTGCGTGATGCTGGAGCCGCAGCAAGAGGTAAGAGTTCAAAAGGAGCCGATCACTGCTGGCTCCTCTACTGCTGACTTAGACCCCTTGGCATCAGCCGTCTGCTTTCTCCGACACTAAGATAATGATTTGCATCGCAGTGCATTTCACATTAGCGCTGACGATGGTGTCAGGGAAACCACAACTGCCAATGCCAAGGGGTTAATAAACCAACTACTTGAGATTATTAAGGGCTGTGATGATTTTTTTTTTTTTTTTAAACAGTCCAGGGTAAGTGGAACAAACCTCGGAAGGCAACAGCGGCAGAAAACACTGTAAGGCAGAAAAATCTTGTGACTCTTTCAGAGTGGTAAACTGGGTTTAGAGCGAGAGATGTGCCATTTCTTTAAATATGTGATTGCATTTTGTAACATGCTTGAATATTCAACTCTGTAGAAGGGACATACAGGTAACTGTAGAGTATGCAATGTGCTATTGATTTTATAAAGTCTGATTTTAGAAATAATCATAAACCAGGGCTAACAAAAGAGCGCCCCTTTCACAAAGCTGTTGGTTGAAGGAGAACTCCTTCAGCTCCGGTTGAAGGAGAAGTCTCCTACTTTGCTGAGCATCTCTGTCGTTCAACTCTGTGTACCACATTGTCTTTTGATGTGCCTGTTTGGGGGTCTGGAGTATTATCCTGGCCGTTGTGCAGACGGGTGCAGCTTTGGTCTTGCGACGTTCTGCCAGAGCAATGTGCTTAGTGCTCCATCTGGATACTGCAGCCAGGCTGGGTCGTTAGCTTTCCATTCAAATTCTTCTTTGGACACCAGGGTGACTGCTCTTACGTGATCATCTTTTTGCCTCTTAAGAAAGTTGCCCGTTAGGTGGGTGAATGTGATGTGCCAGATGATGGCTTCCTGTTCTCTAGACCCCAAAGTGTGCTGCAGTTCACCACTTCTCAACCACATCATGCTTATAAGTAAGGTTAATAGGTTCCTATGGTCATGTTGGAAATACATAGCCTACCTTTTAAAAAAACTGCAGCTGCAATCTGTGGAGTTGTGAAAACTTCCCTTAAAATTATTTGCTGCATATCAGAGAAACTTGTGCATTACTCGCAGTTGGCAGGTAAGGTCAAAATCTGGAGGCTGAATTGTTGGAGTAATCATTAAAAATAAAAACGGAATAACAGTGAGCACTAAGTTTGTTCTTCCCATTTACCATGTCTTTAGCGCTGAGCTTCCTTGCAGGAATTCGGTAGCTGTTCTTCGTTGGAGGTGGCAATCTTCATTGCCGGTGCTACAGTGAACTGTAAGACTTGCTTAATCAGCATTGGGGTTTTTTTTTTAGTAAATCTTTCTAATTTTTTTAGTAGCTTGTGTGTAGAAAGATTGGAAAATAATGGGTTGCAGGTTGATTTTGTCCTTTAAGTTTTAGCAAAGCTATTATCTTTTGCTTCGAGTCAGATCTTAGAGCCTCTCTTTTCTTTGTCTCCAGATGGAAATAGTGGCTGATCAGCCTCAGCATTAGGTAACCATTCATGGTGTAATTACCTGCTGCGCTGAGTTATTGCCTTGTGTTCAGGGAATGTTAGAAGAGAATTGGGTTCAATGTTCTGATTTCATTTTCTCGTAAAGCTGGTGTATAACATAAATTTGAATAGTTTCTCCAATGGGGAAGCATCTTTGAATCTGTAGCAAAACTCTGCTACTGCTGTAGTGCCAGTTTTCAAGGAAGGTGTGGGGTTTTTTTCCTGTGTGCCTGACTGCAGTGAGAATATATGGGGTCTTTTAGGGGTTGGGGTTTTTTTCCAATGTTATCATTAGATACTGAAGTTTGAGGACATTTGAGGTCTCCTGTTTCCAGGCCTCTTTAGAGGCACTCCGCTTTCTTGTAGCCTTTGTTTTGTGGTTCAGTTGGTCCCCAGTAGTGCCTGGTTACTGTACGAGATGTTTGCTACAGGTTTCCAACAGTAAAAACTTAAACAGCTTCATAGCTAATTGACCAAAAGACCAAGCAGCATTCCCTTAAATTCCTGGGAAAAAAAGACTGAAGTTTGGGAAATCAAGAAAACAATTTATGTTTGTATGGAAGGATTTCAAATACATTGGGCATCGTCAGCAGTTTATTTTCTAGAGGATTACTTACATACTCTCGTATCTGCTCAAATTAATTGTTGAAGAGAGAGCAGCGACTACCATAAGCTTCCTGTAGCATGCAAGTATTGTTTGTAGGTGAAGTAGTTTGAGCTGGTGTTTACCATATGCTGGAAGAATGGACTTTAAGACTAGAAACCTGTTACAGCTAAATATTCTGGAAGCAAAAAAATATCAACTAGGAATTAATCTCTTGTGTGTTATTAGGACAAGCTAGACTAGTCCCAGTGCTGCAGGCCAGACTACCTAGAGTTGGCTAGTCATGCAAACCTGTAGGATTTACCAGCAGTTGTTCACCGTGTTAATAGATTTAAAGGAAGCGGATGTTTTGTTGACCAGAATTCATATGTAGCAGTTAGTTTGTGATCCTGACCTTTACAGTTATTTAAGGGAGGATGTTTCTGACAAGCGTGAGTTCTTTTGTGAACAGGATGCAAATGATAGAGCTGTAGAAAATTCATAGCGCTGCTAGCTGCTAATCATAGTTAGGAGAACTAAAAACCTGAGTGGAAAATTAAGAATTTATGCTGTTAATGATTAAGTGTGAGATTACATATTTCATTCTGTCAAAACAGCATCAGGGTAACAGTATGGGGTTGGCTAAAAATTAGGGAGGGGAAGAGAAAAAAAGCTTGCATGATGCCAGTACCTCAGCCATGGCAGTGGTGTAAGCCTCTGAAAGAAAACAGAAAACAAAGCACTGTATTTCCTATTCCAGAAGGTCCAGTCTTGGCTCTGCTGACTTCAAGGGCTCTACCATTTTTACTTGGCATGCCAAGAAAAGTCAAATGTACCAAGTCCTATTAAAACAAGCAAACAAAAAAAAAAACAAAAAAAACAGAAAAACTCAACTCAAGTACTACAGCTGGAGCAAACGCAAAAAACTGTGCAGTCAGTTAAGCTGCGATCACTGGTATCATCCTGTTTTGTGAAACCCTTTGTATCTTGTGGCCCCTGGAAAATCCACAATACATGGGAAAGTGGGAAAATTAAAATGGAGCACAACAGGCCATGAAAAGTATATTGTTTCACACATGGTATTAATACTGTGGGCCAAGCAGTGGCTGTAGACGTCTCTGGATGATCTTCGTGTGCATTTTGAAGACATTTATTTGTGGGAAGTACATAAGTCTATTCTGCTACCATCTGTCTGGCCTGTCTGAAAAAAATAAGGTGGCTCACCTACCAGCATCTTCGATGCAGTATTAAGCAACTTCAAGAGGTCACTTTTTTAAATGCTGATTATTTGCTGCTTAAAACCTGCAACGTTTCCGTAAAGCAAATTCATAATTGTTTCACCATTTGTCTTCATTCGTTGTTTAAGCAAGCAAGGTTTGTAGCTCACGAGAAGGCATCTGGCGCAGCGAGATTTAGCTGATTACTGCGTATTCAGATGAACTGTGTACATTATGCGTAGTGGTCCCTTGACTGGTGTTGGGTGTTTTTTTTTTTACCTTAAGTCCAATCAATCCTACACTGGCGGCTTTTCATTAGCTGCTCCTGCTCTCACAGTAATGATCGGGATGCAGAGCCTGCTGGCAGTCTGTAACTTCTCCTGGTGCCCTGAAGCTCAACAACGTAAGCTGATTGACTCCGTTAGGGCCCCAGTCTCTAACAGCAAATGCAATCAATAAATCTTTGTTGGTAAATAATTGCTATTGAACAGAGTTTTAATATAAATTTATGAGTGGTGTTTTATCACAGCTTGAGGCTACAGCAAGCCACTGAGTGATGGATTTCAGATAACACTTACATTCATTACATTAACTTTGTAAGTTATTTAAAGCTTGTACACTTAACATTGCTTTTGGCTTGCAATGACCTCCTGGGACTAGACGTAGCATACACATTACTAATAAAGAGCTCGCAGTACGTACAGACGGTTCCTCCGTTTGCTTTGTACGGTGACGCAGTTCCTCAAGCAAAACCCGAGAAGTGAAGTTCGTGCACTCTGGTTGAAGTCTTTTTCCTGTGACTCATTAAAAGTACAAGCTAGCGCAGGCTGGTAGGAGAAGCGTTCCTCCATCAGACACAGAATTGCAATTTTGGAGGGAAGGTGGTAAAAAAATTTAATTTGAAGTGTGAAATTCTTCTCAGTTTGTGAGTGAATTGGAGGTGTTAAATTCTTAGTGTTGAATCTGGAGGCTTTGGGTCAGCTACGCCGAACTGCAGGGCTAAGATAGCAGATGGAAGACTGTAACAATGAAAGATTTCATATAAATTGGAAGAAATAATGTTATCCGATTAATAATAATTTGAGGGAGAGATTATTTAAAAAAAAAAAAAAATCAGTATTTTGAAGTAGAAGTTGCTTTACTTAGTCCCTTACTGCATAGCTTGGAGACTAAATGTGATTTTTCTGATGTGCTGTGTGTACGTGGGGGCCTGTTTGGCTGTGACTGGAGATGTGCCCAAGCTACCTCTAAATTGCCTCGGAGGTACCAAAGGTCAGTGGGAACCCATGTATCTCGTTTCCTAGGCAGAGTATCTGATGTGACTTAAATGTACACATAATGTGACTGAAGTGAAGGGCTTTTTCTTTTTTTTTTAAGTAACATTTCTTGTCATATCTGGGCCATTTATTTTTTTTAAGTTTAGTTAATGTTAAAGTGCATTTATAACTGATCTAAACTCCGATACTAAGAGCATTTCTCCAGACCACTCTATGTAATTACCACAGACAAAGTGGCGGTCTCTGGCCTTGGGGAAAAAAAGTGTGGTTTATATGGGCTTCTCTGCTTCATAACACTTTAAGTTAGCTGCTTGTATTCAGAGCAGTTTCCTCTGCAGGTACTAGAAGATATTTTTAATTCTCACATAATATGAAAATCTATTCTTTTTGCCAAGGTAGTGCCCAAAGAAAATGGATTGGGAAGTCTGCTTTGTTAGTTAGGCACAAAAAGGTACATCATCTGTATTTACTGGTGAGTATTTTTTTTAACATGAAAGCACAGAATTCCACTTTAAAAGAAAGGTGAAACCCCATTCGGATCATTTTCGTCATTTAGATCCAAAAATAAGGTTTCATAATTCACACCTAGACAGTAGCAAAACCTCTATGTAGTAAAACCCATTAAAAGTAGTGGGTTTTTACTATTTATTGGTTTTATAATTGCCATGAATTGAAAATTACGTAATTAGTGACATGTTTTTTGTATAGCAAAGGGACGGCTAAAAACATGTGAAAAATATATATTTTACTTTCTTCAACATGTAAAAAAAAGGCAAGGGGGGGGGGGGCGGAAATCGCCGTTGTGATCCTTACAGCTTTTTCCCCTTTAAAAGGTCTGAAAAACAGACCAGTGCAGGGAACAGTAATTTTTGATCCCCACAGCACAGCGATAACTAGAATTGGGTGCCCCTACACGCAAGCGAACGTGCTGCAGGTGAGGTATGAAAGATTGGAAAGGTGAAGCGACAGATCACCTACTATAGACAAACATACAAGTCAAAGGCAGAAATAAGCTTTCATTTTTTAACAGAAGAAAACAACGTCTCTAACCACTGGAAGACGGTAATTGGGATGTGCGACTCACACTCGCAGAAGCTTTTGTAAGAAAGCGTTTCAGAAACCCTGTTCTCTCTTGTAAAAGTTTGAGTTGTAGCAAGGAACAGCAAAAAAAAAAAAGCAATCTGACCCCCAGACGGTCAGAAAGTTCAGAGTTTGTAACACTGTGTAATTCAGTCATCCGCACAAGCTTTTCTTTATGGTCCCATCCACAGATTGCTTTGAATCACGAAGGGTTGTTCTCTGAAGTTTTATTCAACATGTGTGTCCACAAACAGGCGGTTGTGAACTTGGCTTTTCTGCTGGGATCATCTCTGTGGCCGCAAAAGGAGAGTTGTTAGTTCATGTGGATTGTGGCAAGGGACTTCAGCGAAAAGTTATCTGGAATGGAGGGAGAAAAAAAAATTTGCCTAGCTCTGGAGGACTTCTGCTCATGCAGAACTGCGCCTTGTCCCCTCGTGGCTTTGGGATTGGGTCTGCAGGGATCACTTTATAAAGCTGCAGGTTTCATGGAAAAACAGATAACATAACTTGCTTTCAAGGTTTTAACTTGCTTTAGCAAAACAGCTCCATGGGAGTTGGAAGCACCATGCTTGGTAGTGCATCTTTCTACGTTCTGTTTTCCCATTTTTTTTTAAGTTCCATAGAAAATGAGAATGGAAGACTCATTTTATGGGGATTAGAGAACTGAAGTTTGTATTGGTTTAGATTCCTGGTTATGATTTAAGGAAATGAATATAAGTATCTGGTTTTATCAGAACTTGATCTGTGGAACTAGTGAGTCCCTGTGGTGGGTACTGTACCTAGTATCTCCACCAGGACATTTCAGTAAGACTTTCAGTAACCAAAGTACTGTATGAATTCATTAGGAACTGCCTTCTGCCTTGGTTTTGGAAATTAAAATTTCCTAGGGAAGTGCATTGCTAAAGCATGGCTTGATTTACCACCTTCAGTGTGCTACAGCATGTTATATTTTGCTTTTCTAAGTGACTTTCTATTTTTAAGCTGAGAACAGGTTAATATGCAGTAGTAGTCCTTGTCCATTTGAACACTATGATGACTTTTTATCTCAGCTGTTGATTGTTAGCATTCATCACTGATGTTTATGTTGAATAGGATTTGTGGAAAGGTGAGTCACCTTGCCCACTTCCTTTCCTCTCTGATCACACCTCTTTCATTAAATTATCCAGAACTTATTGGAAAAACTTTGTATTTGCCCTGTTTCCATTTTGCTGCTCTTGCTTGGAATTGGTGTCTCTCTTGCTGGAATGAATAGCTAGGAGGGTTTCCATTGCGGTGTCACCTTACTGCAAAGGGAATAAGAACATAAACATGTGCTCTTCCCTGCTTGTGGAGAGGCTGAGCATGGACACCAGGGAATCCCCAGGAACACGCTGAAGGGAGCACAAGCCATACAGTAGGATCCTCACTCAACCTGAGACTCATGATTTATTTTAGAGGGCTAGGAAATGCTCTGAGTGTGGTGTCTTTATCAACTAGGAGTGCATATGGGTAACCTTACTCCGTGTCGCATTAAAATGTGGTTTCCTGAGGCATGGAATTCAGTCCAAAAGGGGTTTTCTCTACCTGTTGGACAAAGCCAGTGTTGATAACAGTCTTTTCTGTTTACATGACTTGCTTTATGAAAGCCGCACTTAGAGATTTTCCTCCTAAATTACAAACACTGAAGCTGCTGATGGAGAAAACGTGCATCATGGGAAAATGAGTAACTTGCAGGAGAGACCGTATCTAAAAATGTTGGCAGTTATATTTATCTCTTTCTGCAACTTAAATAGTTGTACGTTGGCAAAAGGGTGTTTAATCTCTTTTCTTTTTTCCTCTAATAGGGTATGCTGCTAAAGCGAAGTGGCAAGTCGTTGAATAAAGAGTGGAAGAAGAAATACGTGACGTTGTGCGACAACGGTGTGCTGACCTACCATCCTAGTTTACATGTAAGTACACCGTGCTCTCTGAATGTTCAGCAACACGAGGCTCTGATAAAGCAGTGTTAGCGAGTTCATCCTGGCATGTTTTTGATGAGCCCTCTTTGGTGGAGGAACTTCTTGCTTTCTCTTCATTCCCCTCCCTCTCAAAAAGGCATAATCTGAAATAAAATTCCCTGGTGCAACTCTGAGTACAGTGTTGTGGTTTAACCCAGCAGGCAGCCAAACACCACACAGCTGTTCACTCACTCCCCCCGCAGTGCACTGGGAGGGAGAATCGGGGGGAAAAAAAAAAGGTAAAACTCGTGGGTTGAGATACAGACAATTTAATAGGACAGAAAATTAATAATAATGATAAAAGAATATACAAAACAAGTGATGCACATTGCAGTTGCTCACCACCCGCTGACTGATGCCCAGCTAGCTCCTGAGCAGCAGACCCCCAGCCAGCTTTCCCCTAGTTTATATGCTAAGCATGACATCATATGGTATGGGATATCCCTTTGGTCAGCTGCAGTCAGCTGTCCCAGCCATGTCCACTCCCAGCTTCTTGTGCACCCCCAGCCTCCTCGCTGGTGGGGTGGTGTGAGGAGCAGAAAAGGCCTTGACTCTGTGTAAGTCCTGCTCAGCAATAACTAAAACATCCCTGTGTTATCAACATTATTCTCATCCTAAATCCCAAACACAGCACTATACCAGCTACAAGAAAGAGATTTAACTCTGTCCTAGCCGAAACCAGAACAGTGCAGTCAAGCTCCTTTGAATCCCCTGGGACTGGGGTTCCCTTGCATCCCAAGAGGCAGCTGAAACAGTTTAAGCCTTTACAGACTTGTTGTCGATCCCAGGATTAAAAAAGAGAAACATTTTATAAGAAAAAGTGTCCTAGATGCAGTAAAGAGTGAGGAAATTTTCTGGTATTTGTCAGTGTGCAGTGGTTATGGTTTATTCAGAAGTAATTTTGAGCAGCCTTTTGAAAATGGCATACCTATTAAAATATGTGCCATAAGGCATCTACCGTTGTCTCTGCTCAAGTATCTTGTCTGTCCCTCTTGGTATGTGTAGCACAATCCTAGGTACGGTTTTGGGGGTGGAAGGAGCACAGTGATCTGACTCAGAACTAGCCCACGCCATCTGCCCCAGCCACGCCAGCAGGAGGAAAGGTGAGATTTGTCAGAGCTCATTCCATGCCAGAGCAGTTGAAAAGACAGAGCCAATGTGGAGACTCCAGATCTTGAAACTCCCAGAGGATTCCCAGCTCCTTCACTTTCTCTGTAGTATAGGCAATGGTAAAATACAAAAAACATGGTGTGACCCTCACCAAGATTTTTAGAATCGTATCTGGTCTTATATTTTATCATTATACCACATATGAAAATTGGAGGGCGGCCAGTTGTTTCTAAACCTGTTGGTGTCATTTTGAGCTCCTGGGCAATTTTTCATTCAGGAGTGAAAAATCAAGCTTTCAATGAGATGCGGTTCCGTAGATATGCTCTGGGGCTTATAGACCTGCACATGGAACTGGCAGGAAACTTAGGCTTTAGATGGGTGGTGTCTGTGGAGTGTGGCCCCACCAATGCTGTGCTTGCACCAACTTGCTATTCCCTGTCTGCTGAATATTAGCACTTTCTCTGGCTTGACACAAGATTTCATAGTCTGAGATCCTGCCATAATAATGCTTTGCTATAGTTTCTGATGCTACATCCATGTCTCTTTTAAAAATTATTTAATAAGTTAGATGACATAGCTTCAAGGCATTTCTGCGTTCCATCAGAAATCTTGTCCCTCAGCCCTTGTGTTCTGGAGCAAGGTTTTCACTGTTCTTTTTGTGAAACTGTACAAGTCTGTCTGTCCTCTTTGGCCACTCTTAGTGCTTTTAAATTTGGGGAATTCTGCCATGAAGTAGTCCTGAAATACCTGAACTGTGTATTGGTGTTGCTCACAGAAGGGAAGCACAAATACTGCATGCCTTTGAGACAGCCATCATGGAGCTCCCGCATGTGTTGGCCAACTCTGGGTCATCAAGCAAGGAGGAGACAAGCTGCCATTGTCTGCACCCAAGTCCCTTCCTCGCTTTGTAGAAGTGCTCTATTGTTCCTGGCAGTTGCTGTGCACGTGTTAGTTTTTCATTGCCTCTTGCAGACAATAGAGTACTACTTCTCTGTAGGCTTCCCTGGAGCTGCTTAGTCTCCCCCAGAGTGAGAATCCATTGAGATTAGAGGTAATTACTTTGAGATTAGAGGTAAATCCATTGGAGATTAGCGAGAATCCATTTAAAGAAGTAATTACTAGCCTGTAATTGTTTCCCTCTATCCCCCACCATGCCCCACTCCCCCCCCCCCCCCCCCCCCCAAGAAAAAGGTACATGGCTCCGTATTTCCATTTGCTCAGACCTCCTTGCGTAGATTGGAGAGCTTTGTAACGTACTACTTTTCCCTTGGGTATATGTGGGTAGGTAGTGGTGAGGGACCATGCTCAGCTCCTAGCTGACAAGAAGCTGCTGGGGAAAACGTCATATTCTTGAGACACCTTTACTGAATCCACTCTCTACGAGTATCTAGGGTTCTGCTCATTTGTGTTAAAATCTATGACATGATTTGTATTATAAACAATGCTGGTTTAATGCTTTGTTTCTGTTGTCTTTAGCCTTCAGGGCGTCACTGCACTGCTTCTGCAATGTGTTTCCATACTGTCAATGAACTATTTATTGTCAATTAACTATTGTTAATATACCCTGCAGAGCATTTGTCACCCATCAGGCAGCAGTATGTGAGTAGCATCTTCTCTGCCCTGTGCAAACCACAGTGGGAGGAAGAGGCAGGACCAGATACTTGAATTCAATTGCACTCCTCATACAGTGTGTATAAAACTTTGTAGGCAGGAGAGTCAGAATTTCCTCTTGGGTATGGCCAAGTGAATGGGTTTTTCCCCAAACAGGACTCTGATAATGTATTTCTGGTTTGGTTTTGCTAGTTTTAGCTGTAACTGCTTGTTGCTTTTTTCACAGAAAGCCAAAGAAACTGATGAATTTTTAATACTGTGTTTGCATTGCTGTTTGGGATAATTTCTTACATTGTTTTGAAAAATCAGGACCTCATTCCTACTAACCTTCCCATTAAATAGCATGGAAGAAAAGAACTTTTGTTAACCATGTAAAGTCAGTTTCCTAAACTCATGAAAAGCCTAGCTCTAATCTGACCTGATAGTTAGATTTGGGTTATCTCAAGTATGCAGATCATTTTGGTTAGACAGAATTTTGCAGTTGTAATTCTGTGAAGCGAAAGGTGGGCTGGCCTCTAGTGGTGGCAGAAGAAGTAAATTTAGAAGATAATTTGGTCTTTCCAGGCTGTGGTTTGAGTCAGAATATAACACCTGCATTGGAAGAACCTGTTACAATATTTAATGGCTGATAGTGAGCACTGTATTAAATATTGCTTGAGATTTGGCCAGAGGTAGATCAGTTGTCTCTGTCAGATGCATTCAGTGGCGGCTCAGGCGTGAAGGCAGTGTTTTTAATATAATGTGTGCGTATTGCAGAAATCAGTACTGTCATCCTCCTTGAAAGGACTGGCTACAAAATGAAAGGTTTTGGGATGGGGAGTGAAAAATATTAGTACCTTTCTTACAGAGGAGGTGTCCCTGGAAGGGTCAGGCCTGTTTGGCAGGGCAGCATGTTGAAATGACTGCTGTATTCTGCCAGCTAAATGAGTAACTACTAATGCCACTGGGTTGACGTTTGACACAATAGCTAAATTCATTTTCTTCCTTTTCAAGAAAGTGGGGGGAAAGAAAAATGGGGAAAGAAAAATATATGTACATAAGCACCCTACTGTTTTCTGACTTGGTCATGTCAGGTTTTTTTCAAGAGCCTCAAACCTTCCAGTCCCTTGAGATGCTGAGGAGCTATGCCAATAGAAAATGGTGGGGATAATGAGAGAGAACTTTGACCTGCAGGCTTCAAAGTTCACCATAGCTACTTATTCATCTTACGCTTCTGGAGTATAGCCGTTTAGTCGATAACTAAAATTCTGGCTGACAAATTCGGTGTCAGCCTCCCCAAAGGAACCCAGGGGAATTTGTCTAGGCATCTCTTGGCTTTTAATGGCAGAATGCAATGTGCAAGGGCTCTCGAAATGTATTCACTAGGATACCTGCTGGGCAGCGTTAGATGCTGCTTCTTTATCTAAGCCTTATCCCAATGAATAGCTGATGATGTTTCACCACTGTCTGTCTTCCAGAGGGTTGCCATCATGCCACAGGTCAGTAGATGACAAAGCTTTAGCTGTGGATGTCCATTTTCTGATCCTGTATCCCCATCATCATCACTGCCCCTCATTTATGAAAAGAAAAAAAAAAAACCTGAAAACAGCTTTTTTAGGGAAGGGCTTTTTTTCCCCTTTTATATTTAATCTGTTCTAGATTTGCTTTCAAGTAAAAGCACAGCGCTGTGGCACCTTACGGGGGAAGAATAGCTTCTTAGATACAAGAGAAAGAAGGTCCGATGCCCATCATGTAAAAGCCCATCTAGAACACATGGTGTGTAAATCCCATGTACCTACACAGCAAGGTTCGTTTTTGCTTGCTGAGGTCTGTACTGCAGTAATGCTGCTCTTTAACCTTGCTCCGATCCTCACTAATCTAGTTTGCTAACCTGTGCTGAGGTGTGTAGTGATTGGGGCGGGGGAGGGAAGCCCATCTTTTAGCTCCTTGAGAAGTGTGTGGACTCACCTGGTCTGCTCAGTTCATCTGATAGTAGACACAGTTTCAAAACTCTTCCTTAAAAATATTGTTGACCGGGTGAGCAGCCTACGTGAGCTAACTGAAAGGGAGCATTAGCAATGTTGCTATCCTCAAATAAACTCAATGTATTTTTTTTAAAAAGCAACATTTCAGCCTGGTAAGGAGCCGTATCCAACACTAGGCTAAACTTTGCTCAAGAGCTTCAACAATATATTACACGGACACATCTCAGAAGGTGATACAAAACAGACCCAATTCATAGGCCTGTAAAATTCTTTGAGACTTGGGGTGGGGGACTGGGCTTTCAATTGATCTTTCTTTGCTTGGTTCTTTCCTCCAGGAAAGGCAGACTTGGTGAGAAATAGGAGGCTATTGAAAAGGTCCTCTATGTTGGTACCTGGAAGTGTTGCAGATCCATGCACTTCCCTCAGGCCCCATAATATGCAGCATTTTTCTTAGAGCTGCAGTTGAAATTTTTGAGCATTATTAGTTCTTATGAGTTTCCTGAATAATTTGAAAATGGAAAGCATGCTTGCAAGTAAAGTATTCTGTCTCTCCTCATTTTTAAGAGAACACCATACTAGCTGGGCTGTGTGGCATCTTTGAGCGTGGCCTGTCGGCAGCCGAGCTGGGTGTTGCTCTAGCCAAGGGAGCAGCGCTCGCCTTCGTGGTTATGAATAACCACCTACAGACATTGTTTCGGTTCAGCCTTATTTTCAGGGTTGCATTACCTCAGGCTGTTTAATAGCTCTGAAGTGTGTTGTTTGTGTTGCTTTAATAGAAATATTCATGCTCTTATATATTTCTAAAATACCATTGTGTATGCCCTTTTTTTTTTTTTTTTTCCTGTTTTTGCTTCGAAGGAATGTAAAGCCTGGATATTGGCTGGCTCTGACAGCCCTTCTAGCTGGCCTTTCCTATGCACAACTAATCCTCAAATCGGGCTTTAGTAAATACATATTTGAACTGACAAAAGGATATGTATATGTTGCTTTTCACATAAGATGTAGCTCTACCTCCTGAAAGAGTAGTGATCAAAGCCGATCCTACAGAGCAAAAATGAGGATGTAGTTTGACTGGTGATGAAGCTAAATCTGTCTGAAGCATGTGTAAGTTCTTACTATAGTTATTGCATCCATTAATATGCCTAAAACATTGGTTAAGATAGAAGAAATGAATTATAGGAACAGTTACAAAATATGCATATAGTAATTGCTTATTACAGTTGATGAGTTGATGCCATATTTTTTTCTGCTCACCACAACTGGCGCTCTCTGGAAGCCTTTTCATCAAAGCCATGATCAGAGCAGCATTCTCATTTTTAACGTTATTGACTTAAATTTCCCAGAGCTTTCCTTTCTTAATTCTAGCATGTTTCACTGTGAATTTATGTTGCTACTAGTGATAGCTAGAGGATAACTGACCTTTATGGAAAAAATAAGTGTTAATCATGCTGCTGTAACTTTTTTTGGTAAAGATACCAAACGTAAAACATATAACCTATGGTGTTTTAAAAGCAAAAGAGGCTTTTATAAAGTGGTATAGCTGTAGAGATCACTCATTTACTTTATAGCTTCCTGGAAAACTTCTTTATTATCTTAAAGATGTGATGGAGTGAAGGTCAGTTTGGGAGAAAAACTTAAAAATGGATGGGGAAAATAGAAGCTTAAAATGTGTTTGCCGTCCTTAAGTGAGACCTGTCATTTGGGAGAGCTGTCAAGGCAAATTATTTTCCACCCCCCCGGCTTTGTGGCTTTTCAAACTAGAAATGATCTTGCCTGAAAGTGCCATTGCACCCGCTCTGCTCAGTGAAAAATCAGACTGTAGTTACTGATGATCAGCAAGCCACCCTGTGAATTACTTCTTAAATATGTAATCCCAGTCGATGGGGAAGGAGAGGGAGACTGATTATTCACAGTAACTTCTTACAATCACTTTCGTGACTTGTTACAGATACTCACAGGTCACCAAATGCACAAACAAGGCAAATGTGAAGCATTTTTAGTTTCAAGTCCATTCATTTCAGAGGGCATGACAAGATTTATCACGTCATTAGCGTAGGATATTGTAGCAAACACAATACTGCTGTTGCAGCAGAGCTGTGCAAACTTGCGGTACGTAGTAATGAGCAGCAAACATACGTTTCAGTGTCGGGTCTACTCTCTCTTCAAAAAGGCGGGGAAGATTTTTGGTATCGGAATAAGTTGCAATTTAAATGGTAAAAGCCAAGGTATTAATTAATCACAGGGTTTTATAAAATTCGAGCTTCCTGTCCAGCAGAGCTAACTGCTGGGGATATAAATGCTTCATAAGTTACTCAGGATGGTAAAACTCTGATTTGTCTTTTACAGCAGTTCTTGTTACAAAGTCTGAATGAGAAGTGCAGTGCAGATGACAGAGTTTTCTTAAAACTTTATGAAAATGAGTGATCCATTTAAAAAAAATCCAGCATTTTGTGAAACTGCTTTTGTGTTGAAAGTGTTGCCCTAACTTCCTCCCCCGCCCCTGCGACACTGATCAAACTGATTAACACCATAGTATAGATATAGTCAATGCTTTTTATTACTGAAATGTTAATGTTCTTGATTTCCGATGCGAATAAAATAGATTCGAGATGACCTTCTTTTTGTCAGGACAGAGTGCTTTAGAGTGATCAGTGTTTTCCAGAATGCATTTTCATTCCTATGCTCTCCTCAGAAAATAACATTTCATTGCTTTTCTTAAGATTAACTATATATTATGAAGCCGAATGATATTATGCCCATATTTATATGCGAGAGGGGAGGATGGCTAATTTAACAGGAACATTTGATGAATATATTCCACTGTGGCTCATAACCTGATGGTAGGTTTGTTGCTGAGGTCCTTCCTGGGAAGGGGGGGGAAGAGGAGTTACAGACTTTTGTTTCTTCTTAGGTGTGCCTGTGGCCCCAAATGGAAACCAATCAAGGAGCGATTTATGTTCATTAAGTGCTTGTCAAAACTGAAAAATTTTCTAATCAACAGCAATCTAGCTGAGGCCCCTCAATGGCTGGGAGTGTCGCCTCCGCAGTATCGGCTATTTGCCTGTTACAACTCTAGGCTAGAAATCCGCTGATGATTACATTAGGCTAAGCTGCGAAGTAAATGAACCATGTCTTATTTAGGTGCAACTAGCTTCAGTGTAGTCCTGCCCCGCAGGGCACTTTATAGCGTTTTATGGCTTTAAAATTAGTGTAGCTTCCCATTTGCTGCAGGGTGCTGCATGTTATGCCTTTGAACTCAATAAGCAAAGGGAAGGGGGCCTTTTGTTTTTTTTCTCCCCCCTCCCTTTCTTCTTTTTGCAGTTTAGCAATTTTGTTTTGCATCTTTTCCAGACGGCATTTTGCAATAAAAATGTCTGACTGCCATGTACAGGCACAAAAGTCAAGGCTCCATCCATTTACCGGTCTGCCGGGGGTTTGGGGGTTTTGGTCTGGTTTGAGGGGAAGGGGATTGGGTTTTGTTTTTTGGAAGCAGTTGTTGCTGAGGGTGAACAATAGGTTTTGTGAGTCCAGTAGGTCAGCTCACGAATTTGGAATTGTGTTTCAAAAAATATGCCACCCACAGTCTTTAAAATGTCATCCAGAGGTGCAGCCATAAACTTTCCTTTCCATAATAATTTTTATTTCACCTCAGATCAAGAAACACTATCTCAACCTCAGTAAGCTAAGCCTTAGGAGTGTTTTGTCTGATTGAATGGTGGGGAAAAACTAGCACGAAATGAAGGTGTTTTTCTCGGAAGCTCAGTGTAAACCAGGGACAGATCTGGGAAGGATACTGCGACTGGACCAGTTCCTAGCATTGGAAAAACTGGCTGCTTCTGAGAGATTTTAATGGCTCAAAATGAGAAAAAGTGTGACATTCGTACTCGTGTACCATTAAAGATGCGGAAAGGCATTGTTCTCTGAGAGTCTGTCTTGCTTGGTATGTTGTGCATTGGAAAAGGGTGGCAGTGGGACAGGTACATGGTGGAAGAAACACATGGGGAGGCTCTCTAGGAGAGATTTTTTTTTTTTTTTTTAATATATGCTAATGTTAAGCCACATGGCAGTCCTGAGATGAAGGGTTTTGATGTGAGCTTTGAGTCCTGTTCACCAAGTGCCATGATGTGTAAGACGTAACTTCAGCGAAGGGGATTTCTGTGCAAGGTAGCTTTATCCACTGAGAGCTATCCAATCCTCTGTCCAACCGAGCCCAGCCACAGGAGACCCTAATTGCTGTCTTCTACAGCTTGATCCTTCTGTCTTCTTGGTGAGGTTTCTTGGCCAAGAAGACTAGGTTGCAGCATTAGCCTTTTCACGGGAATCCCAGGACAGAAGTACAGCCCAAAGCAGTTCAATCAGAAGGAGTCGGACTCCATCTTTGGTTGCTGCTGGAGCAGAACTGAACTTGCCTGTGCAGGCAGGCTGCCAGGACTTGCCCGCTCGGGTGCTTCAGTGCAGCGGAAACCTGGCTGAGTAAAATGGTTCAGCTCTCATTCTTCATGGACTTGTTTTCCGTTACCTTGGAAAATACTTTGCAGTTGTGCAAATCAAGAGGAAAATACCTACCTTAAGGACAGAAGGATTTGCATGCAGGCAGATATACAGAAAAGTATGGGGAATTTAGCTCTCATGGTACTAACTGATAAATATTCAGTAACTCAGCATTCATACGCATTTTCTTGCTTAATACGCTGCTAATGAAATACTGTGGTTTTGAAATACAACCTAGGTAGTAGGAGAGGCATTTGTGTGTGTCTCTGTGTGTGTGACACAGATGACCGTCTCTTGTATTAAAGATATTGGAAAATCCTCAAACTCTGTAATGTTTTTGATATCCAGAGTGTTACATACCTAACATGGGCCTCATCTTTAACTTCAGGATCATTCTAGGGAGGAACCATACTGCCACCCTCTGTGGTCCTTCAGCGAAGTATCTGAGATATCTGTAGTAGACTTGGATGGTGTGAGTTTGAGTCACAGCTTCATGGAAGCAGCAACCAGCACTTTCTTCTGCCTTTCCCTCCATCTCATCCGTATGTCCTTCCTTCCCTGAAAAAGGGGCCAAGCAGGCAGCAGCAGCACTAAGCGTGGCTGTGGAAAAAGAGATGTTTGACTGTTGTCCTCAGTCTTCTCAGCTGGGAGATAGTAGGCAGCTAACTGGAAGCATCATGTAAGTCTGGGTTCAGCTTGCGGGCCTTGGTGGAGTATCTTCTCTGGCTTCAGGGGCAATCAGAAGCCATTGCAATGTATGGCAGCAAGTTTAACAACCCCTGGCATTTGAAAACAAAAGGGGCCCCCCAAAACAGTAGTGTTTCTTTTTGGTAGGTCTGTTTAGAAAACAACATCATACCCATTTACTCAATTTGCATGTCTGAAAGGCTTCTGTTCAGTTAATTGGTTAAATTAATTTCTGCTGTTGTAAATGGAGAGCTGTATTAAGAGCAGAACTAAAGTAATTTTACTTTACGTTATTCTGTGTCATGGCACATCATTTCTTTCTTACTCAAGGCAATTCATTTTGTGGTGCTGCCAAATAATATTTTGTGTCATCTTCAGTCAATGTAGCTTTTACGATTTTCGCTGATATTTTAACAGTTTATTTAGTCCTCTAGATAATGGTCAATGGCCTTGAGTAGTCAAATTAACACCTCAGCAGCACTATATTTGAGCAAACTGCTAACGGTAACCTCAGGATGAAAAGCAATGAGAATCAATATAGCGAGCATATTTTTAGGGATTATTGATTGATTGATGCGTTCTGGCCTTAACTGGAAGAGGCAGCATTGCCCCACAGCTGACTAAGATTAAGTTGCCAGTTACTGATAACTGCAGGCTGTTACCTGCATGGTATTTCATGAGCTTGGAGATTAGATGGAGACCTTTTATAGTCCTTAGCTGAAGAAACCGTGGTGTTCGCAGGGTCTGTAATGCCGACCTGGCTGCAGGAAAACACTACGCTCTTCTCCGGCTCATACCAGCCATTGCCGTGAGAACTGGAGACAACGCTGATTTGATTCAGCGCTGCCTGTTATTCCTGGAGGGATCTATTTGGGACAACTGAGGCACTAATGGCTTGTCTCCCCCCCGCCCCGGCCTCCGAAGGCAGCTCCACAGAAGGTGGGAGCCATGTTAAGCTGTGCTGCTGTCAGCAAGCTGAGAGCTGTGGGTCTCCCTGCCACAACTCTCAATTGCTAGCAGGTTTCTCTCATTGCACCTCATTTGCATCTGGGACATCAATTAGCATGTTTGTTGAGGCTAATTGAATGAAACTCAATCATAGCTCTTAATTGCTTGACTATGTGAAAAGAAATCACATTAATGCAGCTAATTAAGTGTATGGCAATAGATGCAACATAATTAGGAGCGAAATGTAAAAAACAAGCGATGGTGAAGGTGCAAGCGCAGGGGTGTGGGGGACTGGGGCGCTGGCTTCTCCTGTTATCCACACGTTTCGGGAGGGTTCCCTTTCCTTTGCCGCTTGCTTTTTTTTTTTTTTTTTCCTTTCTGCATTGCTGAATGATGAACATGGACAAGTTGAGAAGAAAAATGCAAATGGATTTGCAATTACTACTTTTTCAAGCTGTTGAGGGGCAGAAGATGGCACTTCTGGGGTGGCCCGCTGTTGAGTGGGCTCTAGGGACTTGTTAAGTGCTGTTTAAAAGTACTTGGCTTTGAATTACCCTCATGCCTTGTTAAAGGGTTTTTTCCCCTTTTTTCTTGGATCAGCATTTTCTACAACTAACATCTAGGGGAGTTATATCTGTAACATTTGCATATCAAAATCAGGCTTGCTGTCTTCTCTTTAACACAGCATATTCCAGATGACAGCAAGACCCTCATCTGTTCTAATCCGATCAAACCCTCCATTGCGCTTCTGAAGCCGCGACATTAGTTTGTAGTTTTAACTTTTATTCCCCAAGTGCAGATCTGAAGGAGTGTGTGTGGGGGTGGATGCTCCGCTAACTGGAAACTTGGTGCTTGCCTCTCGTCCCGGGGGAAATGCAGAGATTATCGCTATGCATCTTGCGCACAATGAAAGAGTCTTTATTATTTACATTTGATATATCCCTATAAATATTTAAGCTGACATTAATACCTATGTGGCATCTGTTGTGTTTGGGCACTTTCGTATAATAACGGTATGGCTACAGCGCATTTATTTCCTGTTTGCCAACATTCAGTTACTCTCTCAAATGGTTTATAGCTCACCTACGTCTGGTTTACTCTCAATTAAAAGGGCTTTAATAATGCCCTGTCACATCTCACAAGTTGGCAGGGTAGCAGGGAAATCGTACACGCTATTCATCTGAAGAATTTGGAATAAACACTTCCTTCTCAAATTTAAATGGCGTACACTGGTTGTTGTACGTTAAATAAAATGTGTCTATTAAAAAGAGTACATGCTGAGGTTTAGTCACTATCTGATTAAGCCTCATTTTAGAGCCCATAAGCAATAAATGCTCAATTATGTTCTGCTTATTGTATTTTAATTTGTGAATAACTGACACTGAACAAGAAAGTTATGCCAACTTGATAATTTATGGATGAAACCGTTTCGTTCATTTCTGTCTAACACCTAGTGAATGAATTTTTATTAATGGGTTGCCTTTGTTTCTTTCGGCAGCAGAGCTCTGTGTCCTCTCCCCACGAATTGTTCAGACCCCCCCCTTTTTACTGTTAATAATTCTCAAACAGCTGAGGGGAAAAAAAGCTGGTGTGATAGCTTAGTTTTGGGGGTTTTATCACAGATTAATGTTAGCTGTGAAGAAATGAATGCTGATCCAGTAGCAGATTGATTTGTTTTGAGTGGAATATATAATTTGTATTGTAAAAACTGTCAAAGGCGGAAGGATTTTTGTGAACAAGCTGATTGCTCCCTGTATTGTGGCAGCAGTGATGTAGATCTCAGGTACGCTTTTAGTCCATTCAGGTATTTGCTTGTAAAATTGATGCTCTGATGGTGTACTGCAGCTTTGGAACTGACCTAATTAATATTGGTAGTCTTTCATGTAACACCTTGTAATCTGGCCACTTGGACAACTGGAAGTTATGTCTTTGCTGGCAAGTCTCTGCTCGTGCAGGTGCCCACAGCATCACCTGGGCCTCTATAAGTTGATCAAGTTCTGTCTGAAAAGGAATTCTCTGCATAGAAGATTGCTCAAGAATACCATTCCCTTGGTTTCCAGTTTAACTCAAGAGCCTAAGTCCAGATCTTTTCCCAGTCTTTAGTTCAAATTGCTGTTTTCCTCTTGGGGTGTGTATACCCAGACGTATTTTTGTGCAATGCTCATACCCCTTTTCACCCTTGATTTAGCTATGCTGTGCAACCCGTCTCACGTGACTTCTCATAAGATACAGTATGTATCTTTCTTTTAGCGTCCTCATAGTTTTTACAGATTAAATTATTTTTTGCGGGATACAAGTAACCACAACCCTGTCTACCAGGAGATGAAAACTTTGGTGTCTTGCGTACTGGCTTTAACATTAACCATCTCTACTGGAAGTACCTCTTCTGATGTATCCCAGGGTTGCAGCCTCAGTGGCTATCTCACCTTAATTAATTGCCATTTGCCCTCTGATAAAGACACCCATGTCCATTTGCTTTTCTGTTTTCATGTGAAGCAGCCCATGGATAATTTAGGGAATGGCTTTGAAGCTGGAAAGCAGAATCTCAACAGCCTGTTTTTCCAGAAGCTTTTTACTGTTTGAAGAACTTTCTCATGGATTTCTTGGGAAGGGCTGGCTTGGCTCCAGTTAGTTGACTGCTGTCTTTCCACAGCTGACTGGGTTTGCTTATTTCCTCTTTGTGGGCATTCCAAAAAAGAATTAGGAAAATCCTTTTCCACCTCTGGCTTCCAGCTTTTAATGTGTTTACTCTAATCAGACACAATTTGCATAATTTTTTCCCTTCTATGATTGGGGGGGGGGGGGGGGGGGGAAGGATCATATTCCAAGAAAACAATGTTGTAATTGCAGAAACCTTACCAGGCAGTGAGTGGCCTTTCATAACTTTTGTGCCTGCCAACCAATTTTGGCCAAGTTTGAGGGAGAAAGAGATGCATAAAATGTTGGCAGAGAAGAGACACGAGTAAGTGCTCATGAGAGACAGTCAGCCTTGTCTTCTCCTTCTCTTTGGGACCTGCTAGCTGGTGAACTCCTACACGTGGCTCAGAATCAGCCTGGTTGTGAGTTGAGGACGTATTGGAAAGCTCAAGACTTTTGTGAGTATTTTTAGTGAGAAGTGTGGAAGGGATTATCAAGAAAATGGAAGGAAGGGGAAAACCATATGCTGGGTGCTGGCAGATGATGTAGGACAAAAGTCTTATGAAAGCACGTTTCATTAGTTCTATTGCTTACAGAACTACTTGTTTGATATTGGGTTTTGCATTATTTTCCCTCTTACCAGGACTATATGCAGAACGTTCACGGGAAAGAAATAGACTTGCTGAGAACCACTGTGAAAGTCCCTGGGAAGAGGCCACCCCGAGCTACGTCAGCGTGTGCACCGATTTCCAGTCCCAAAACAAACGGCCTTTCCAAGGACATGAGCAGTTTACACATCTCGCCAAATTCAGGTAAGAGAATGCCATGCTAGGCAAAAAAAGTGAAGGACTGCATTTCCAATTGCCCATAGGCAATTGTCATGTGCTACTGGGATGGAGATGATACCTAGTAATAATTTACAAATCCAAATAACCACTGGTGTGTAACTTTTTAAGGCCTGACTGCTGATCTGTCCTCCATGAGATATTCTGTTTCTGAGTAACCTTCAACATCTGTCTCTTTATACTTGTTATCTTATACCTGCCAAAACCCTACATAGTGTCACAGAAATCAACATTTGTGAAGAATTGCTGCTGCCTTACAACTGATCTGTTAGGTCTAATACTTTGGAAAAACAGGAGATTTTTGGAAGGGCTTTTTTTGGCTTCCTGGTGGGATCCACAGCACTTCTTTCCACCTTTAGAAAGATGCATAATTTTGGACTTTCCAACAGCAAGATTCTTCTGTAGAAAGCTATTTTAGTTTGTTTATGGAAGTAGTTTATAGCTCCTTGTGAGCTCTAAACAAAGAAGTTTATTGTTCACTGAAGTGCTTGTCCATACAGCTAAATGGATTTAAAAAATTGCATTAAGGAAAGACATTTAAGACCATTTATCTTGTAAAACGCACAGCTTATACAAAGCTCATAATGGTATAGTGTTGGTATGAAAGTTTTGTCAGCATGTTTAGGATGGCATCCATAAAGTGCTGAGTGCCTTTTGCATTTATGATTAACGTAGACACCTCCAGCATGTGCCAACAAAACCATCCAAACGTACTGTTGTCCCTATGTAATATGCACTACACAGGTAGGATGAGCAACCACAGGAAGGAACTTGGTCACCCTGCTATTCAGGTGTCTTCTCTTGGATAGTAATAATTATCTTGTGCTTCCAGTCAAGATGCAATTCCCTGCGTTTTTGCAATGCACATTCCTCTGTTATTAGGGGAAGAGGGAGAAGGATTTTCCTTCCAACTGTGGATGCTGCTTGTTGAGATGAATGTTTAAAAAATGAAGGGGGGGGGGGGGGGAAAAGTGCCTTGTGGCTTTACAGTGGTGCCACTGAGCAGATACCCTGGAGATCTTGTGTGGCATGTTACATTAGTTTGGCTGGGGACTTGAAATGTCTGAAGCCATGATTTCCTCAGACTCTCTTTCAAGTTGTAACCTACCCCTCGAGAGGCACAAAGCTGGCATTGTCACTGGAAGAGTTCATAGGAGAAAATTATTCATGGTTGGTTTGTTTTTTCCATTTTGCTATTTAATTTAGATGACTGGGGGGGGGGGGTGTTTTTCCACATATTCTGTAATTTAGGGAAGAAAAGTGCTGGACTGAGTCAGTAAACCAGCGGTAAGACATTTAAATAAGAGATTTCTGCTTTTAAGACAGTTGAAATTCTATGATTCTATGAACACAGGCAAAAATTACTTGATTGCTCCAGAGAAGTACGTTTCAGAAAACATATTCAGAGATACATACTAATATAGAGCTTATAACATGGAATTTACATGTTATGGCATATGCCTTAGGTTGCCAGGTCAGAGGGAAACAGCTTGTACATGACTTTAATGAAATGTGCAATATTAGTTTTGTTTCAGGACTCTCTGCATGTATAATGCTTTTTTACATGAAACTGTGCAGTAGGCGGCTCTCTCTGGCAGTGGTGGTAGCCACTGTGAATATATCCCGGCTAGCCTGAGGTTTTATCGCACAGCAATTGCTTTAAAAGAGAAGAGTTAATTATGCTAGAAAGTGCAAATGCCTGGAAAACAGCTCTGCTTTTAGATAGTGTTTTTCAAACAACATGGTGGTAATAGTTGGAGCTGCTGTCCTCTCTTTTGGCTTCTTTATCATTGTGCTTAGAAATACTGAAAGACTTTTCTGTTGTTGATGTGTGGTTACCACAGCTCAAGAGATCTACTGTGGTTAAGTCTTAAAATAATTAATGCCCTTCTAATGTATGAGAGAGTTGTATCCAAGGGAAGTTGAACCTGATTGCTCTATCATTACCCACTTGAATACCTTCGTCTCCCCTCTCACGCAGCTGGGATGCTACACTGATCCTTCTTCAATTTTAAGCAAGTTCTTGAACTGCTTATCTTTGCATGGCGCTCGTCCCACAGATAAAGCAAGCGTTGACGTCTTAATTATATTACCCCTATAGCTGGCTGGAAGCATAACAGTTTTGAAGCATCTTTATAACTTGCTGGGGGAGGAGGTGAAGACAGGCTGGACTGAACAGCTTTACGCTCTACATGGCAGCCAGCCAGCCTGTTCATACCTTGCTACCTGCTGTCTCGTGCCCACTTTAGGCATCAGCGGGTATGGAAGGGGGATGTCTAAGGTTTTGGTGTGAGAGGAGGGTCAGTGAAGATGCGCACATCTCTGTAAGGTTATATTTCATTAGTTCAGCTGCATACACAGCGAGTAGTTTCAGACCTGCTGTAGTATTTTCCCTTGCACCATTGCTTCTGAAATCCAGGTCAGTGCATTCAGCGCATTATCAGCCATGGTATCTCTTCTTTGGGTTTCTTCTTCACAGAATTTGTTTCTTCTGAAGAAGCTGCCTTCATTGAATCTTTCTAACTTACAGGCCACATTTGAGGTTTGTCTGGTTTTTGCGTTACTGGAGAGAATGACCAGCAGCAGCAGGACAGACCTTTTTTAGAAAGCTGATTGATCCAAGCAGTGGTTACTCAGTTAAAAACAAAAGAAAGAACTGCTAATCAGTAAAGTATTACTTTAAAAAAAAAGAAATAAAAATGAAAAAAAAATAGTAGTACAACAAACTGGATCTGGGAAATAACTGTCAGCAGCTCAGCTGTGCATCAGTCCATATGTCACTCTCAATACTCTGGTGTTCAGGTAAGACTGAAGAGCTGCATTGCAGAGAGTGATTTTAAAATATTAGAGGAGTATTAGTATTGTAACAAAGACACTGTGACAAGCTGTTGCCTGGCTTGTTAGTCTGCACTTTCATGTGGTCAAGTATATTGACAGTGTTTTTTATGCAGAGGGTCACGGCTTCTGTTGGATGGGACACCCGTAGGTATTCAGCGCTCAGCTGCTGGAGCGCCAGGAGGACTTCTGGTATCTCTGCAGTTGTCTGTCATGCAACTGAAAACATTTGCAAATTATCCCTTGCAGGCTGTGGTGCTGTCTCAGAGCTTTTTCTCAGTTGTTAGTGCTGGCAAAATGTTGTCTCCATCTTGAGCGATGGTTTAAAATTGATCGCAGGGCTGAAATTGTCTGTTACTATGTTTTCATTGGGAGGTTTCTGTATATGGACCTGCTGTTCGGAGGAGGTTTGGACCAAGCACAGAAAGAATAGGCACTTGCTATTTTTATTTTTAGGCATGCAAATACACTGCATTCTCACTGCTTCACATGTTACATCTTCCCCAATACAGTGATGTTTTCTGTTCTTCTGTGCTTTTGCCAGTGCAGACTTGGTACCTGGAATAATATTCTCCATGCTTAGAAGTGAGGACAGTATTCCATTTAATTGTTTGATGTGGTCAGCAACAGACTAATTTTCCTTCTGCTGTTACATAATTGTCTACAGTTTAGTGAAAAAGCTAAGATATTAAAAGAATACCACTGCTCAATTAAAATGTCACGTTTAAGATTCCCCCTGGAAGTAGAATTCATCGTCTTTGCTTATACATGGTGATAGCACAGGCCCACTAAAAGCACTTCTCGGCTGAGATTACCTGTTTTCCACTAACTTGTGTTCCTAGAAATGTCTGAACTTATTTTCATTCAAGCATCAAAAACAAAAAAGTCAATGCATTTTTATGGTTGAAACAGTCAAATAATGCTTATCTTAAATGATGTCTTCGTTTGAAGACATCAATGGTCTGTTACTAAACACTGTTCAGAAGCTGCCCCCTAAGTATGGGTTTCAGTGCCAACTTTGCCGATAAATATATGTATTAGGTGTCTGTTTGATTGCCTGTAACTGACATGTTTTAAATTCATTCTTTCACAATTGCCCAACAGATAATTTTCTTTGTCTCTTAGTGGAATTTCTTGTATTTTGGGTAGATGCCAGTGCATCAGCTGGTCTGATAGGGAGGCAAAGCCTCTTGCCTATCAACTGGTGGGTTGTAAAATACGTGCCATGGGGATGCCATCTCAGAGATTGGTGCCCTTCAGCATAGGTGTCAGGGATAGCATGTGGACAGACTCGGAATAGCTTGGGTCAGGGAATAGGAGCAGTCATCTCACAAGAGGCACTTTGGGGACAGCTTTTCTCTTCTAGCTCCCACTTGATTTCTGAAGGGATGATCATTGATACCTTGTGTCTCTGCGAGGCAGGGCTTGCTGCTAGAAGGCACAACACTGTCCATAAGAGAGCTCAAAATTTAATTCAGTGTCTCTTCTAATCCCCACCTTGGTCTGTGAAGCAATACGGCAGCTTGAGCTCTTCTTTCTTATCACCTTCCTTCTCTAAAGCCTTCTTGGACCTAAGTGATGGCTTGCATCAAACACCTTCAGTCTCTTCCTCCCCCAAGTTTAAGCCTAGTCAAGATCTTCCCCAAGGTGCTTCCTGTAGCATTGCTATGAGAAGAATCAAAGGAATTAGACTAATCAGGGAGGTGTTGTGAATTCAAGAGGGATATACTCAGTTATTTGGTAATACGATTTATAACAGCCAAGCAGTAAGTGAAATTTCTATCTGCTAGATCTAGTTGATGTAGATGTCACATGCAGAAGAAAAAGTTTAAAAGCACGTCACTCCTAGCACGTTGAATTTAGTCGTGCTTTGCGGCACTTCTTGCCTGAACAAGATTGTTTTTCTGGTTTTAAAGACTGTTTGATAAATACAGACATATAATTATCATCTCTGTGACAGCTATCCAGATCTCTAAATATGTGTACATCCCAAATATCTGGAAGCAATATCTCTGGGAAATAATAATCTTAACAAAAAAAGCCAAGTTCTAGTCCTTCTTGAGAGTTTCCATTTCAGAGATCTAAAAAAAAAAATGCAGACCTATGTAAGAATTTATGAAAGAAAAAAATCCAAGATTACTTCTTCCTGCTGGGCTTACACATGGGCACAAGAGCTGGGAAAACGACTTTTCAGTTGATGTGTGTAGTCATGGTAGGACAGTAACCAAACTGGAAGTGAAACAGCAGTGCGAAAAAGGAGTATTTTCTGTACTTTGTCAAGAAACAGACAAATGAGTAGTAGGTAAGGCTGTTTCTGCTGTTGCAAACCTAGTCACCTTGGCTGGAAAAACGTTGGTTTTTCTCTCCCTAGAAGTTTTGCCATGACACTTTAAAAGTTAAAGCAGGTCTCTGGGCTTTCCTGGGTTTTTGGAGGTGCAATTTGGGGTTTATCCTGTAAGAACTGGGATTCTGTGTGGCCGCTTCTCCCAGGCAATACAGAGAGTTGGAGGATTGTTTTGATTTTGTTACATGAAGGCTTTAAGTAACAGATTTTTAACTGTGGCATTATGGAACGTGCTCGTACTTGAATGCTAGCTTCGTAGGAATCTCTGAGTTGGGGGAAATGGAAGTTTGTTCCCTTTAATCTAAAGTTATGTGACTTTTGTGGTGTCTTAAATCAAAGTTGTTGAATGATGGTTAAGTAACTTAAATTTGAATTAAATTTACATGGCAGTGAACATAATTCTGTTGATGTGTCTCAGTTGGAAGTACTTCAGAAAAGGGTAACTTCTGGACTTGCTCAGTTCCAACTTTATCTAATAGCTGGTAGCACATTGCAGCAATGTCGTAAGGGCCAGCAGTCCTCTAAATCAGCCACTGGCCAAGTCTCTGTGCCTTTTAGAAGCTGACTCAGTTCTTGCTGACTTTGGAGCAGGAGAAGGTCTGGGTTTCAATTACTCCCAGGTTGGGTTGAAGTTGAGCTGGTGACCTGAACGTGAACTTACTCCTGAAATCTCTCCCAGGAGTCATTTATTTCTTCTCTTCTACAAACAAGCCAAAGCCTGAGCTGCAGCAAGAGCCACTGATATAGAAAGTTCACATCTAAAAATAGCTTATGGTGTAGAGATAAATTGTTTCCTGATTAACACTTCATTTAAATAATTTGGTGCTATTAAATTTACTTACAATAGTGACTGTACAGTATGTGAAGTATCCTAAAATGTGTTAGCTACATAGCCATCGTTAAGTATGCTAAAGGTTGTTATCTGCTAACTGTGTGTGACACTTCAGACATGTTATAAGAGTGTCATCTTCACATTTTTATAAATGTGAGTTTTCTATCTGTTACTAATTGTGATAATCTATCAAATCAATGCAGTGGTCATTAAGTAATCTTATTTTACACTGAAGTGCTTGGAATCAGGCTGAGTTGGAATGGACTGCCTTCCAGATTTTTCTTTTAAAAAGGTAGAGAATTGATGTTTCAATTAGATGGGTATACCTTCAAAGTAAGATTTCTGACATGGTGTCTTTAGATTCTAATACCTGTCTAATAATTCTGTTCTTTAAACACTGCTTTTTTTTTTTTTTTTTTTTTTTTTTTTTCTTCCTTTTAAGCCTAACTTATACCTACAGCCTTACCTGTTACGTTGGGTAGCCATTTTCCACAATATCTGAATTAATAGCTGCTGAGTCCGGAGAGAGCCAGTACCCTCTGAAGTGTTGTGTGCCATATGCAGGAGGGGAAGTATGATGAAAAACTGTGGGTAGGATCACTCCTCTGTTCTGATGCATTGTGAATTCAAGTCTCAATCCAAAGTATACTAAATTAATCAGTATTTTCATAGATCATGTATTAGTCTTTTTTTAATTGGAGGTTACTGTGAGGATTCAGATGTTATGATCAGGCTGGTGATGAATAAAAATGTATCAAGCCAAGAGCATAGGCAATTGCTCCAAAGCCTATAGGTCTTGTATGCCTTTGCAAATATATGCAGAACTGAGTCCTAAATGCTTGAATCTTCTCCGAAGTCCTTGTTTGTAGGTGACTGAGGTTGTGTACCAGAGCAGTGTGTGACTTGACAGTGCCATGTTTTATCTGGTGGAATTCCCACAAGGCGAGAGGTTGGTAGTTAGTAGTTATTTGCTACTAATTCTGTAGTCTAATGTGGTACATGAAATGACTTGACTTAACGTGAAACATTTTCCGCGCTTCAACTTAAGCGTGAGTTTTACGGTTTTGCCACAGATCACAAATGCAAGTTTGTGACTTACTTTTGTCATTAATCACCAAGTCAATTTTCCATTTGATTGGGTTTGCTGTTAGTTCAGTGATATACAGCTGTAGCAAATGAAAGGAGAAATTGTCAGTTTGCTCATTTCAAAGGAAAAAAAAGCCCGATTTTAAGTGCATTGGAGATTTCCCTTTCATCCCACTAGAGGGGGATCCCTCAAGGTCGTCTTCTCCAGTTCCTTTGGACTGGGATTTGCCCTTTCCAGAACTAGAGAGAAATAAACTTTCAGTGTTAGTACCCTATATTCCTTCATGTTGGGAAAAAAGGAGTAGGGCAAATATTAGAGTTAATGAAATAAATATTTGATTAAAACACTGCATTTGTTAAATATTGAAAAAAAATGAGTTTGTTTAGATTTTCTCTTCAGGGAAAGAAGGAAACAACAAAGTGTCTTACAATTCTTTCTTGAGGTGGGGAAATGGTGCTCATCTCTAATGATGATTAGGTCGATAAAGGGTAGAAATGTGTCATGAAGCTTCAGGCAGATGACTGTAGATGACGGACAAGATGCAGTCGATGCTGCCCAGCCTGCGCCTGTTTCACTCTGGTTGATTTTCATGCCTCCGTTGCACTGTGTCCTGAATAAAATCACAGATCTGTCTTGTCCACCCGATGCAATCTCACCGAGTTTTTGACAGTTACACGTTGTAATACTAACCGGTTGGATGTTAAGACCTTTGCAGAATTGCTCGTTCTTTTTCCCCCAGTGATTTTAAAATATTAAAGCCATCAGGAGGGTTGAAGCTGATTTACCAAAAGGGAAAAAAAATTCACAAATGTGTTTTGAGTATTGAACTGCCGTTGACATCTAAAGTCCCAACCATGCTGTTTTCCTCCACACTCCAGCAATCAGGACATCCAGCAAACCCATAAAAAACCAAACTAATAGCATGAATATTCAGTGACCTAGAATACTAATTATTGTCATGAATATTAATGTGATCGGACTTGCTTTTTCCTCTTCTCTTTCTCTCTGGCTCTTTTTTTTTTTTTTTTTCTCCCCACTCAGCCAGCTCTAAAGATGGACCATAATGAGAGCATTTAAGAGAGAGAGCGCTCTCCGCCGTGACAGGGACCGGGGTAATAAGGAGAGCTTGATTAACGTGGTGCACTTGGGGGAGAGATGAGAAGATTCACGTGGGCCTGTTGTGGGGGAGGCAATGAGGCACCGGCGGCTGTGTTGCTGCTCCCTCAGATTAATGAGGCCTAAGAGTGCATTAGGAACAGTGACAAAGGTTTGATCTAATGGGCTCAGTCATTTTTCCTTTGAGTGACAGACGCACAGAAGTAATTGGCTGTGCAGAATGGCAGCTCATTGGCAGTACTTAAGGATACATTATCCCCGTTGTGTGGCCCGCAGAGGCTGTTTATCAAAACTGCTCGCACTGCAGACATGCATTCACTTAGCTGCTGTTACAGTGGCAATAGCTATTAAAAAAAAAAAAAAAGTCATCTCGCATTCGTATCTATTGTCTCTTTTTTGAAAATAAAGTTTCTTTGTTCCATTTTCTTAGGAGTCTGGAGGATATTTGAATACCAGCAGTCATCCCTCCCCATCCCAAAGAGGCTCTGGTTGCAGCTCACAGGGTTTGGGGAGGTTTGTAGGCTCGTGGAAAGCTCCCAAAGTTAGTTCAGTTAATCTTACCGGGTTTTAATGTAGATCCAGTGCACAGGTAAGACACCCTCCCTCCTCCAATTTCATTATTAATAACTTCCACAGACAGTCAAAGGGATTAGGAAGCACTTTACATCTTTTGCCTCAGGCCCCTACACATGCTTCGCTTTACATGCGAGCAGCATAATACCTTGGAATTATTTGATTTTGCACTGTGATTTTTTGCAAAGTTAAATTCACAATTGTTAACAGGATTCGCAAACAAATAACAGCATACAAAGTATAACATTTGCTGGTGTAAAATGATCACCTCCGGGTCTTAAAGATGCAGTCCCTTAATAAGCAGTTAACCTCAATCAGGACTTGCCCAGAAAGCGAAGCATACCTTATTTATTACTGTTATTTGTTAAAACTACTGAAAAAATAGTAATATGCCTGCTGGGAAAGGAAAGGACACTTTGATCCCAGCAGAATAAATAGTCTGGCATCTTCAGCAGAAGCCTTTGGTGAAGATCTTGTGTTTAACTTTCTTTTAGAAGAGATGTCTCCTCTGTTAACTTAATTTTCCTCCACACTTGCTGTGTTGGTTTGGCATGCTCTGAGAATAATAGCTTTTCTCGTTATACTCCCAGCATCATGTCCTTCACTGCCAGGATATTTCTTGGCATTGCCTTGTTTGTTCATTAGTATTGACCCTTCTCGGTTTGTACACTACTAATCAAGCCCAGTTCGCAGAGGCTGCCCTGCCAGGCTCTGAGATGGAAGGTCTTCCTCTATTAATAGCTGCTTATCTTCAGGAAATTTGTTCAGATAATAAATGCTTCTCAAAAAAAAATCATAAAAATAAGTTAAACCCACAAGGAAGTCGTCTCCTACAGTACTGAAAATTATTGTCAGTGTCTTGAAGGAGAGTTTTAATACTGGAACCAGTGCATTTTGGAAAGGTACTGTCATCTCACTCTTTCTTGTTCCATGTACGAGTAACCTCAAGTTATTTTAGGTCCCTGATAAGGCAGAATAGGCTTATCCTGATAACTCTGATAAGGCAGAAACGATGTGCTGTTTGCACACTGCCATCAGATTGAAACAGAATCAGTAGCAATACTTCAGTGGGTTTTCCCCCATTAATAACCCCACTGAAGAACCTGGTTATGGAAGTTGGAGCTCTCTGGCCCTGGTCCCGCAGCTGATCTTCTTGAGAATGTGGCCAGACAGTGCTCTGACACCTGAGTGGTACCTTCCTTTCCAATGTGGACTTAGTCTACTCAGTTGGAGAGGCAAAGAGCTGTAAGTAGCAGTTTTTCCAGTTTTCAATGCAGGGCGTGATCTCCAGAGCTGGCAAGGAAAGGAGGATGCATCTGTAAAAGATGGATGCTGGAATCTCAGGCAGCAAACTGATGGAACCCAGAAGAGCCATCCCCAAATTTTCCTCAGCTAAAGCAGGAGTTGTCCCATTCATATTTATAGGCAAAGCAGAAGGCAGCAAAGGCAGAAAGTGTCACAGCTTTGGATGGTCAGCCACTTCTTAGGAAAGTTTTGTTCACTGGGAAGATTTCTGCACAACTCTGGGAATTAATTCATAAATGTAATGCAGAATTGAGTAAAGGGAAGGGAATGCTTTTCATCTTTTTGCAGCTAGCAAAGTGGCCTCTTGCGCTTCCCATTTGCACCCTAATGCCTGAAGAAACTTCAGGGAGCAGCGTTGGGTATGGGTTTTGAATGGGCGACCAATAGCCAATCTAATCTACTTGACAGTGCCTTTTACTGAATTAGAGGGCATTTCAAGAATAGGCAGTATTCCTGCAACATAAATTGACCCAACATGATTTGAAACAATTAACCCTCTGATATCAAGAGTCAGGATTTCGTGACCCACAACTCTAATGTATTTTTCATTAGTTCTAACAGCTGGTGAGCACAGCCCTCTGGCCTTAAGAGGTTTATTTCTTTTTTTGGAAGAGAAACTTGTCGGGAGCATGAAGAGCGTAACACAAATAAAACATGGCCATGGTGAAAGCATAGCAGTAGGCTGTGGTTCATCTGATTCAGTCCTTCTGCGCTTCTGTGCAGCCGCTGTCTGCGGGCCTCATACGCTACTGCTTCATGGAAGAATGTAGTTCTGCTTCACGACTCTTGCAATGTCTGCTCATCTCATAAATTCAAGAGTGTATTAGTTGCACTCCTGAACGTAACTTCTTGTGACTAAGTGATTTGTTTGGGAGAAATCACAAATGTGTCTGTAGCAGGAATTGGAGACCACCTCCCTGTGTTTAAGTCATTTGTGTCTCACTTCTTAGAGCATAGTTGTGAATTATATTCATTCTGCATTTGTAATTAGTCGGTGGCGTAGTTGGTGAAGGCTTAGTTTAAAGTGATGTGTCTGGTAAAATAACTCATGCTGCCCAGTGACGATTCACTATATTACTTTTGTTAAGTTAAAAGACAGCAAAAGGGAAATTGCTAAAATGCTGTCCACCATACTGTTCCGTTACAAGAGCAACATGACAAAAACCCTGAATGGTTTCTCTTTTTCGTTGGGCAGGTTACTGCATATATGTAAGATAACATTTATGTTAAACTTTATTGTACATTTCATTAAAATTTTTATAATACACAGAGTCTATCTTTTGGTTTTTACTGACTAGGTGCCCACTAAGCATCTTCTATGGTCCTGTGTTTGTATAAATCTTCGTTATTTTCATAATGTTTCTAAGCACTGTAATCTGATGTTGCATTTATGGTCTGTTGTTTTGTAAATCTAAAACAACTGTGTATGAAGAGCCAAAGGGAGTCCCTCTGTGCATAGGAAATGGAGACGCGTTCTGCCCCCAGTGTGTGTGTTTCTATCAGCCTCTTAAGATGTACATACGTACACACAGGCATGCACTCCTCTGCTTAATTCCTCTTATGCCGAGTCTCTTGTCTTTACTTGCTCTTTGCTGTTTGCGGCTATTTACACTGAATAGATGGACATATAAATTGGATTTTGTGTGAGCACGCTCACTTTTCTTAGAGGCTCTTCTGCTGAGCGTTGACCAAACCTGGAAATTACCTTGAATCTTAATTTGGATGGTTTTTGTAGAGCTTAATTGTTTGAACGTTTTGTAAGCGCGATCATAACAGGGTATTTTATAATATCAGAAAAGATAGTTTTAATAAAGCTGTCTAGAGCTAGAAAGAGGAACTCACCCTTTGATGCTTCTTTGGTAGATGAAAACATTTTTGTTCAATAGGAGACCAGCATCTTTTTTTGCTCATTTGAGACCAGTTCTGGCAACATACTGATATTCATTCAAATATAAATGCCATATTCACTTTGAAATGCAAATTGTTTAAAGAAAAATAGCATATGGTAGAGGTAAGTACCTTTTCAAATCAGCTCCCACACTTTAGGGATGTGAGTACAGCTAAAATTATTCTTTGGAAAGAATCTGGAGCCTTTGACACATTGAAGCTTGAACTAATCAAGGCTTCCCAGTAAGCATATACACATATCCATATCAAGGAAACAGTGCTGAGAATACATGGATTAGCATAGTAATTTAACTGCCCCCTGCTAATCAACTTAAGCAACCAGCTGATGCATATATGATATATTTGAAGAGACTCTTTCACAACTCCAGAATGGGCCAGGTAGCTGACCATGGATTTCATGTTAATGTTGAGATAGGTATCTGTCTGTCTGTGTATAGATAGATATACATATGTGTGTGTATACATGTACAGATGGGGGAGACAACAGATGGAGAATGCATCAAGGCATTGCTTGACATGAAGGCCTCATGTGCCTAACCCAATATACAGGGTTTACTTTTCAATGAGTATTGCTGGCCTCCTCTTTTTAACTGTCTCTCACTTGTCTGCTAAAAGACTGAGATGATTTCTGCTGTTGAGGCTTTTACCTTGAGCAAAAGTAAAGGACAATTGCTTTGTGGAGGTCTGCATTGGGGTCTGCCTATTACAAACAAGAAAAACTGTGGGACCGTTTTGTAGAAGCTTTGTGCAGCATGCAAAGTGTGCAATAACAGCAGTTGACTTCCAGTAGTCCTTGTTTTGGTGTGACAGCATTAGTGCCTACTGGGGTGGTGGAATCCATGTCCTGGGCATGCTGCGATTAGATTGAGAAGCGGGAAAATTAGCAATGGATTGGGAAATGATGATTTTTAAATAAGGTTGTAAGTAACAAGTTTGTGCTAGAGCTGAACATATTCAGGAGAGAGGGAGGAAAGGGCATACTCTGTTTTCTGTAGTCCATCCCTTCTGATATTTACCCATGGATTCTGGTTTGCCTGGTCTGATATATCATTAAAATCTTACAGCATGTGAACAAAGTGGAATTGAACCTTGAATAAATATTATCACAAGGGTTGCAGGCAGCAGGGTTATCAGACTATGGCAATAGAAAAGACAGAGCTGAGTTGGGTTGCATCATTTATCAGTGAAGTATTACATGGTGGGACTTGGTACCTATTTCTTGCTAGCAGCCCATACCTTTCAGAAATATTAAGTGAAAGAAAAAATCCTATTTGATTTGCAGAACAAGACACTTCTTCAACAGGCTAATGTCATAATGTGGGGTGTGGAGTTTCAGAAGATGGCATTAAGGTGAAGGTAAAGCTTTTGGTGCTGACAAGGTGATGTAGAAATCTTGATATTATGCTGGGTATCCTTTTAAATTTTTTATTTTGCATCATGGTTAGAAAGTGACTGGACACTTCTGTTCAAAAATTTGTGAGCTAGGCTGAACATGTCAATATACAAATATGGCTGCTCTCTGCAACTCAGCCACCCAGCATGGAGCAATGGGATTGTGTCATCCAGGCAGAGATGTCCAATAATTGTTTCCATTTTCCCATGATACGTAGGGAAACACTCCATCTCGGCTTTCATATACCAGTTTTCTCCTTCAAGTTCTTTGTTATGAAGATGCTCTTGCAGGAATTCATCACATGTAACTTCCCGTTTTACTGGGCGCAGTGTGAAAGATGGCTACAAGCTAAAAGTGCACTTTTGTGGCATTGCTCTTGAGTCTGTCAGGGGAGATGCTTGTGAAAAATAAGTTGTTTCTGAAGCTATTTACCAGTAATAATTTAAAGATGCCCAAAATGGTGCTACAGCACAAACAAAGCAAAGAGTTTGGATTAATCTGCTACATAATTGTCACCTGTAAGTTTGATTTGGTAAACTCATTTGCAGAGTTAAAGGCTAATAAACTAAATTAGAAACAAGACCAGAAAAAAGTTGGTAACTTTGCTGTAAGTTCAATTAAAAACAACAAATCTAAAGGACTTTAGGTATCTCTTATCCTGTGACTGCAACTCAAGTTGTAGTCAAAGGAACTGCAGCCATTTTGCTGCTCAGATGTGTCAAAGTGCAAACTGTTCAAAATATTTTGAATCAAATGGGAATACCGAGTAGCTTCTGAGCTCAGAAAGGTTGTCTTGTTTTGCTTTGGGGTGGAACAAAACAGAAAAAGGCTGTTTAGTCCTTTAGAGACCCCTGGAAATGTTGGTTGAAAGGGACCTCTGGAGATCATGTGCACCATCCCCTTGATTGAAGAAGCAAGACCGTCACCAGTGTTGGGTAAGTTCAGCTGTGTATTTGCACAGCTGAGCTTTGGAAATTTGAGAGGCTGGAGATCCCTCAGCTTCTTTTGGTAGCCTGTTCCAGTGCTGCATCTGAACTTTCCAAGATGTATTGTATCATCTACAGCTACCAAGCGTGTGGCTCCCTCATCTTTTTCAGTGTCTTTTTGGTAGCTGCAGGCAGCTATTAGATCAGCCATTAGCTTCCTGTTCACCAAACTAAACCAGCCTAGCCTCCTCAGCACTCATGGGCTGTGTGTATTAGAAATTTTAACTGCCTTGGCAGTTCTTTGTTGGCTCTTCTCCCCTTTCCCAGCAGTCCTTTTGAAGTGGGGGACCCAGAACTGAGTACAGTGTTTCAGATGCCCATCATGGTGTGCCCAGCTTGTGGTTTGTGTTGAGTACAGTGTTAAGACACATTCTGGCATCACTTATTGACTCTTGAGTCCTTCACAGCAGTGCTGCTACTCAACCAACTGGTCCCCAGCCTCTGCTGCTACACCAGGCTGTTCTGTCCCAGGAGCAGAGCTTAGGACTTCTCCTTGTTGAACCACATGGTGTTTATGTTGGCCTAAATTTCAAGTTTCTAGAGTCCATTTGGTCTCAAGCTCTGTCATTCATGTCAGCCGCTCCCATTGATTTGGTGTGTCATCAAAATAATTTATTAACGTTCATAGTTTTTCTGGATTGTGAAAACCAGAGTAAAAGGTTTTTTCAAAGTGAGCATCAGCGGTATCACAGAAGTTCATTTGGAAGGAGGTATTTCTTATAAGAGACCTCAAAATATCTACTGTCAGCTAGTGCTTCCATTTTCTGTTGTAACTTCAAGATACTGAGATATAATTTGATCCTCTGCTTTGTACCTTCATTTCTATAGGCCTGTTTTCTTTGCTGAACGTTTCTTTGGAAGCTGTCTTAAGAAGGTGCTAGAACACCAGCATTAGCAAATTGCTCTCAGTTGATGGGTCAAGCACACAACGTCCTGAAGGGGACCAGTTGTTGGAGGCATAAATTTTTTCAACAGTTTGGCAGATGGTGCTCTGATTATGGAATTCTTTTGGACAAAAGGGTTGCCCAGGGAAGGTGATTAGAGAGGAATTACACGCCAATAGCTAAAGCACTGCCTTGGGAGATCCCAACATGGTTCCAAAATCCACCTTAGACTTTGCATAACTGAGCAAATCAATTTTTCTCTATGTATTTCATGTCTACAAAGTAGAGACTGCCAGGCAGAAGTTCTTGAGAATGAGTAAATGCATTCAAGACTTGGGTGGACAGATACTGTAGTGATGGATCTGTGTTAAGGACTAAAGACGAGATTTAGTCTTGGGAAAGGGGAGGAGAGAAAGGGACAATTATGCCAACTCTAATAAACACAAAGTAGTTCACTAAGCTCTGCTGTCTTCCCAAAGGCTGCTCTGGGAAAAGACATAATGATAGAACTGGGAGTCAGGAGATCTGGGTTTTATTTTCAAGTCTGCCACAATCTTCCTTTGTGGCCCTGGGTCATTTAACCTCTGAAAAATGGGGGAAATGATAGCAGATAATTAACAACCTCACAGGAGCATTGAAAATTAATTCATTAATTTTTCTGAACTCATCAGTAGAAGGTGCAATGGAAATGCAAAGTGTTAGGGTATTTTATAAAATTGTGTCTGTTTCTTTCCCTTTACATGTGTTTTTAAAGAGTATTCTTAAACCCGTAGAAGACCTGTGGGGTGCCTTTTGAGAGCCTGCCATGAGGAGTGAAACTAGCATTGTAAAATATTTTTATCTTTATAATATGCAAGTCCTGTGCCAGGAATGGAGTAAAATGTGCTCAGAAACCAAAACTGTAGAGCAGACTTTGGCCCATATCAAGTTGTGAGTATGACCATCAGAAACCTGAGTTTCTGGAAAGGTTTTAATTGTTTTGACTCTAAAATTTATTCAACCAGATCACGCTTCTCGTGTTTTATGGTGAGAAACTTGTCCCTGTTGCTCCCCCTTGCACACACCTCCCAGCATTTTATTGCCCTAGACCTCACTGATCATGGAAATACTAAAATTGTTTCTAGTGTTCACTGGGTAAAGGCTATTCTTTGTATCTCACCTTTTGTGTAACAGGCCTTCAATTAGATTTGTGATAGGTGTATTGCTGTGGGACGAGACAGGAATTATATTTGCAGTCAATGGAGCAAGCCTCTAGTGTGTGCTTTGCATCACGATATTGTTTTAAGATTAAAAATCTGAATAAGTTTTTTTGCTTGATCTCACAATGCTAGTAGTTATTTGCTCCCCATCACTGTGTTCTTGGATTCACCTGGGGGACATACTTACGTGAAATACTATTTAGAGGTAGATTGTTTTAAACTCTTTGAGTTGGCTTAGTAGTCTCATCTTGGTTACTTGTGTAAGCAGTGGTTTTCAGGGATAGATTTCTTCTCTGTGCACAGTCTGTCTTTCGTGCTCTACCTGTAACAAGTGGAGAACCTCTACAAAATGTGACTGGTAGCAAGGTTGTGGAAGATTGTGTTTTCCAGAAGATTTATGAACAGAATGAGCTGACATCTTGAAAATTTAGGCTCTTTTGTCAGAAGTTCCTAGCTGGATTTGAGTGGGCTGCTGAAATCTGTGGTGCCCCAAGCTGGTTACAGGACTGTTGTCTTCAGAGTTTCAGGGAGCGTTGTGCTGGTTTTTGCGATGGTTAAGTAATCTCGTTTTCTGCTCTGTTAAGATGCACCCATCCATCTTCATGCAAATCAATTTTGTCTTCTCTATTGACACAATTTGTTTTCCATTTATGTCTAGGGAACGTGACTACTAGCACATCTGTGTCTCAGATGGCAAGTGGGATCAGTCTAGTCTCCTTCAACAGTCGTCCGGATGGTATGCATCAGCGCTCTTACTCGGTCTCCAGTGCAGATCAGTGGAGTGAGGCAACAGTCATTGCAAACTCTGGCATTAGCAGTGGTAAGAAACCTGGAGCTGGGAGGGGTTATCTGCTTTGGGGTGAAAGGGGAATTTGGTGGTTTGCTTTTTTAAAAAGAGAAGGAAAAAACTATATGACCGGATGTTCACCCAGATCCTCTGTGGGAAGCCAAACTTTCAGCATCTGAGAGAAAAAGGAGAAATAAGATAAAAGAGAACAGATCGAGACACTACTTTTTCAGCAGGAAGAGCTAACGTAATTATAATACTGCTTAATTTTAATTTCAGGTACATAATATAGGTTGTTCACTTGATATTCTTATTTCCTTACTTTGTGTGGTAGGTATTAGCAGTAAATTATCCTCCAGATCTTTTCATCAGCATCTCCTTTCTTGGCTGTGCTCTTCTTTAATGTATGCACACTATTGGCATAGTTGTAGTGTTTTCTCTGTGGAGTGTTTAACAGTATTAAAAGGAGCAAACACTATTCCAGATGGTGTTTTGCAGTGATTAGATTGTAACAGTGAGACAGGGGTTGTTGCTTTTAAAGGGTATGCATGATATTTGGTAACAAAATGGTGCATCTGGCCTCGATAGAGAGCCTGGGAAGGACAGAGATAAAATGCTGTTCGCCTATAGCTGACCTGCTGCCTATGCAAATTAGAGCATCCTTGGAGCAGCCATGGCGGGTGGGCTGGGACTTAGGTGTTTCTGTTGTGGTGTGCTGCCGAGATGGTTCATACCAGTGAAGCACACGTGTCCAGGAGCATGGGGTCTAAAAGGCAGTTGGAGAAACCATGGAAAGTTCATGGAACAGAGGAGAAAAGGAGATGAGTGTGTGAAAGAGAATAATGAACTGAGAAGAAACTGAGAATATGGATAACAGGGGGACAAATGTGAATAGGACAGGAGAAGGCGGGAGGAAAGCTGTTTCTGATGGCTATCCCTAAAATAGTGAGAATATAAGAGTATGAAAACTATTTCACATGTCCTATGGATGTGTATATGTGTGTGTATATATATGTATGTGTGCATCTGTATAAGTTTTCAATCTGAGTATAGCCCTGATACTGGCTCTGGGCTTTTAAGCAGCTTTGGACTGTTTTTCAGTGCCACCTTATGAGAACGGAGGGTTTAAAATCATGGTCACCTTGGCACTGAGTGGCATTAGCTCTCAAGTTTGTAGTTACTGAAGCACGTACATTTCTGGAGCTCTAAACTCATGGGCAGCATCTTCAGGAACATGGTATTTGCATCAAAATGGTACAGATTTTAACCAAGAATTTTCTAAAGCAAGCATCCTTTATTTCAGCCTCAGTGGCTGCTAAGCAGCATGATAAAATGCTTCACTGCTTTTGTCTTCTGTGTCCACCCAACTCACCCACTCTTTTGGAAACTGGTTAGTCTTTTAGGGCAATCAGCATTCCCCTACACAGCGTCCTTTAGACTGAGCTGGTTTCACAGTTAAGGCCACATATTCTTCTCCCTTTTCCTGAGCTGCTTTGTCATTTTAATCCACCTCAATTTTATTTCCCATTTAAAAGGTTATACCAAAGCTTTGGCTTTTCGCACCCTTCTTTTATACTGTAGCTCTTCAAAGAAAAGTTGGAGAATATTGTATGTTTGCACTAGAAGGAAGGCAAGTGAAAACTGAGATGTAGTCTCTGGTTCTTGACATCTTGACATACGTACAGACAGGTGAGCAGATACCATCCCCTTGCTCCTTAGCACCAGATGTGACAACTGAGGCTGCAGTAGAGGAAAATCTTCAAAGTGCAGAATTCAATGAGTTCCTAAAAGTGGCATGTAATTAATATGTTGAAAAGTAGAAATATAACCTAAATTCCTGCCTCTTTCCCTTCCCCTTTACTTCATAATGCTGTTTTTACTTTGGAGATATGTGCTGGATTTGTCTTTTGCTCCTGATGCTATGCTTCAGCTAGCTTTTAATTCCTGGTGAAGGGAACCTTTTCTCCCACACGAGCTCTGTACTCCAAGTATGTGCAGTACCTTTTTCTGACTTGATGTTCATATGTGATTACTTCTGGATCAAAAGACACGACAGCTAGAATTATCTATTAAATATTTATTCAAAAAATGCAGATGACTGGTGGGTAGTTCTGAATAAGCCTGACTTGAATCATTGCTTGCAGAGGTTCTAATTTAAAAAAAAAAAAAAAAAAAAAAAAAACACAGAATGAAAAGTTGCCTTTTTTTTTTTTTTAAATATGTGGGAAAAATTGGACTAACAGTGAGTTTTAGGCAACTAAGGGTCAACAGAAACAGAAGTGTTGCAATAAAACTGCTACAAAACCTCAAGAATAATTCATTGCTATCAGTGTATCATCTTTCGGTAAGCTCATAGACGTGCCCTTTATGCTGGCAAGTTGACGCATGAAAAACCCTTTTTAATTTCAGGGTTTTTTTCCTCCATTAAAAGATTTTTGAATTTTAGTCATAAAAAGATAATACTGTGAAAGCAGCAGGTATGGCGAGAAGCTAAGCATCTTTTGGAATTCAAATGCCAATGTACTGGAGAATACGCCTGCTTATTGTCACATGGTTTTATTGTAGACAAAATAACATATTGGGATTCAATTTTTCTCTGCACCTTTTTTTCACATTAAATTAATACTTTGTGTGGCTCTGGAGAACTTTGAAAAGTCTTCCAAACCAGACCTTTGGTTTCCTGGGGCTTCTGTCTTTCAAGCAGCTGTGAGCATCTCCTAATTAGATAAATTACTTTGTAGTGGGCAGAGCCACAAAACAGGAGGTGCTGGTTAAATTAAAGGGGAAAAATAGAAAAATCCATTCTCTGAAATGGAATGCCCCACTGCTTTATGACTATTACTGTTGTAAGGTTTTACATTTAAGTACCTGAGGTTTAAAATTAAATGTCTAATATAATTTGGCACTGGTAACATGAAGCCTGTGACTGCCCTCGGAGAAAATCTAGACAGCTTAGTTCAGTGTTTCAAATTGCTGTCTGCTTGATAGTGAGCAGATCATGCGACTGGCTCACTATTTAGCTAAATACCACCTGCTGTTCAGCATAATTTTAAATGCAGTAACATATTTGCCTTAAAAACTCAGAAATTTAAAAAGGCTGTTCCAGCAGCACATGAAAAATTAATTCTTTTTACATTTTTTTTTTTCCTTACTCTTGTAAGTACTTGACAGAAGTAATTTTAGCAGCAAGAGAGAATAAAAACTGGGGGCAGTAAATCCCTGTCCGGGAACCTCTTGTGTAGATTCTTTATGGACCCAGAATTGATCTACATGTCAGATCCTGATGCAGTTTAAACTGTTTATCACCCTAATGGCAGTAGAGAGACCATGAACATCAACTTATAATCCTACATGAAAGAAATTGGTGTTTGCAGTCAATGAAGGAGCAGCTTAGCTTTATTGATAGATTTAGAACAATTACTGCTGCTGCAACTATTGGCCAAGAGGTTTTCCTAGATCACATTGGAAGCCTGCAATTTTTTTTCTTTGATAAATCTTTTCCTTGATGGATCATTTTTTTCACCCGGAATTATCTATAGTTCCTCACTACTGGGGAATAAGAGGGTTGTCTGGTCTCAGGGGAGCCATTCGTAACCTGTTCAGGTGTTGAAGTTTGGTTCAAGAATGTGCATCTGCACAGTTCCTCCTCTGCAAATTCAGCTCTTACTTTATTCCTTACATTCTTTTTCTTCTGCTAATTCTCTTGGCTAGAAGAGCAGGACTCTTTTGAGGAATCAAGGAAAAGCTGGCCGGGAGTACTGTTGTGAGGCATCTCAAACTTGAGTACAAATGCAGTTTTTTCCTATGGAAAGCAGATCAATATTAACTAGTGGTGTTGCTGCCATTTATGAGAGATGGTGCTGTCCTCCAGTCTTTGCAGTTTGTACATCTTTAAAGAACTGGAGAGACAGATCCTCAAACTTGGCATCAGAGCTTTTTTTTTTCTGATGGAAAAAACCACAGCCAGCTGTATTAGATTGCAAAGATTAGGTTCATGAGATTTAACTCACAGAAGACTGAGGATGTTATTTCCTACCTGGGGATGAAGTAGCAGCTTGTTCATTCTCTTTTTAAATGTCAGGTTTTATAGTTTGGCTTCTAAGACTGTGTCCTGAGAATATCAGAGGGAAGAATTTCTTTCTTAAAGTTACAATATTAAGCACTTCTGAAGCACTGCTGCAAACAGTAGTTTGCGTGGGACAGGGATTTCTTTTCTCTGGACTTGTAAATTGTCATATGAATTCTAGCATGATATAAAATTCTGCAGTAAATCAAGTATCTGTTTAAATACCATCCACTTAGGCTTTATAACTGTACAATTGCTTGTACGGGCCATTTGATCTCGGCTGTAATTTATGTAAGTTGTAATACCGGGTGTCTTTTGAGTTTCTAACAGTTTGGTGTTAGGGTTTATTAATGTGAAATTGAGTTCTCACTCTGCCATGGGGTATGAGAGGTCATTGGAGTGTTTATATTAATGCAGACCTTACAACTTGCCTTAATTTTCTGATCATAAGCACTTGGAATGATTAAATGATGGAGTCTTGTGCTATACGTTGAAAAAGAAAATGGTTCAACTTGTTTCTGACGGTTATAACACTTCTATTTCAAAAGTGAACCGGAAAACATCGTTTAGAGTTGTTCGAAGTCAATAGGCAAGTTCTTGACTAGGGTAAATAATATAATTTCAAATAGATTTATAGAATTTCAGAACTATTTGTGTTAAGTTTATATAGATGGTTTAAGTTGGAAGAGCATTTCCCTCCTTTTTAAAGAAGGAAATAATTACTGAAAAGCAAATATAAAGTAATTGTCTCCTTTTTCCTAGCTGCTCTAGGGCTACTCTGGGGTTTCCTGCAGTTGCTAATATTTAATATTGTACAATTTGCCATGTATAATACAGTATATGTGCAAGCAGTTTACATTGTCTTTAAGAATAGGAAGGAAAAGGGAATATTCATGTACTTTTCACACCCTTTTGTGATCAGCAGACAAATTGCTTCTAGCAAATACTTCCAGAGGGAAACTTTGTCAGGGTAAACTCTGCTAACAACAACTTATTATTTCCTTTGCTTTCTAAACAGCCTAATATATCTTGAGGAAACTTGGGTTATAAAGAACTACTTTTTTAGCAATTTCTGGAAAATTATCCCCTTTCAGCATCAGGTTGCATACTAAAAAAACTTCCAGTATTAAAATTTAGTTGGCGTTTTTGACAAGGTCTTGCCTGAAGTAGCTCAGTCAAATAGAAATATTAAAATATCCTATGTAACAATGTCCTAGGTAGGTGGACTCCCACCAGTGTAGTGTCTATGCCTTTACTCAGTCAAGAAAGGGAATAGGAAACTGATACTTTCTCAGAATTGCTGTAGCGCCTTCCTTGTGGCTAATAACGCATGGCAAGAACTACCCTGCAGGACTTCACATTTCAGATTGATTTTAATTTATACAGGGGGAGATGCAGTTTTGTAACCTGTGGTTCCCAAAAATAATGTAAGGCATGCAGGGCAGAATGATTGCTGTGCATGGAGTGACAAATAAGATCCTTATAATAATAAATTGGTCTTGAACTTCATCCTTGGTTTCAAAGCAAATTATGAGTTGCTGCTCCTCTTTCTTGAGAAAGAGGACAGGAATAGCCTTATTGTATTTTCACAATTAATGAAATTTGCCAAATTGTCCAAGCAATCTGCCAGCACCACCTCATTGAGACTATAATTTCAGCAGTTTTCACTTGTGCAAATTTCATTGCCTCCGAGTGTTGTGTATGTCCTCTGCATCCTCACCATAAAGTATGTGGGGTAGAGAGAAGACATTTGCAGCTAGATGTTCTGCTATATTATTCTCATAGTTGTGTCATTCATCATTTTTCCATTGCAGCATGACGAAGAGGAGGATACCAAAGACAGTCTGATATTTAAATAAGACACAAGAAGCAGTGGTGTTTCATACTGGCTTCTAGAACTTTTTAAAGGAGGAGGAAGCCATATCATTTCAGTTCTTGGCTAGAAAGAGGAGGTCAGAAAGGAAATCTGATTATTGTCTGACAGCTTGAGCATTAGTCAGAAAACCGTCATGTTGCCTGTGCTCTACCTGAGCTTCAAGGCAGATGGAGAGAGGAAACATGAAGTTTCTGAGATGTGGGCAGATGTCCCGTTTGTCTTTTCACTGAGGTTTCTTCTCCAAAATGGTGTCAGCATAAGGAGAAGTTCTCTGAAAAGGGTTTCAGAGCGTTAAACTAAATGATGCTTTCTGCCTGTGGTCCTTGTAGGAACCAGCATCCAGAAGCAGTAGGACCCAATGCTTACCCATTCCATTTTGTAGACCATAAGAATCTCAATTGAATGGTAAGGTTTAAGGTTGCCTTTCTTGCGGAGGTTCCTACCAGTTTCACAAAATATAAGCGTTTACCTTGTGTTCTCTGGGTACATGTTTGTTGGCAAAATGATGGGAAGAGCCTGTCCTGTCATACAGATGAACAACATCTGTATGTGAGGTGTTCCTGAAATTCTGCCCAACGTACCATACTAAACAAAAAAAATAATCAGGGCAAAACCCTCTGCAATCTGCTACCTCTGTGCAGTATGGGTTCAAACGCTGCTGGCTTGCTTACTGCTTTCAGTATGCCTTTCACCGGGGCACCCAGGTTGCAGTTCAATGAACACCAAACTGTAGATGAGCCATTGCCATTGGGTCCCACTGGATCCATCGGGGAATGCATTGCTTCATGATGAGTTAAAAAAATGAAAGATATGAAAGCGCTCCTTCTGTTTCTGTGTCCCTGGGGGTGGGGGGCGGGGAGATGGCGCCAATAAACCTTTGAGGCTTAAACTGAGCTGCGTTGTGATGTTGGTTTAAGGAGGACTTTGGGTACGTGAGCATTTCTGCACAACTTTGCTGGGTTTCAACTAAGTACTTCTGTTTTTACCTAGTGCTGCTGTTTAAATCCTGAACTATATTATATGGGTTTTTACAATTCTGCAGTTTTTCAGAAACCCATCTGCTTTTCTTGTTTAAGATCCTCTTCTTTCTGCCCCCTCCCTCCCCCCAATTGAAGTATAAAGAATGGTTGCATTCAGCAATTAAATCCTGCGCTTGGTTCCAAAATGGCAAGAAATGTGTGTTTTCATCTTCAGATAATTTGACATTGGCAACCTCATGCTCATCTTAATCTTGTTCACAGCCTGAAGTGCCAAATGCCTGTCAGTAAATTGTTTATGTTGCTAAATTAACTTTTTGAGTGGAAATACAAAGCTTTTTTTTTCCCCGACATTTACTTATGGATGCTTAGATGCGTATTTTGCATTTAGTTTCACTTAAAATTTAAACTGAAATAGGAAAGTGTATAATAGGGGGAAAAAAAGATATTTTTTTTTTCTGGTTATTGATGTTGATTAATCTGACTTGATTGTCTAGCAGTGTTCAATAAATCAGTGCTTTTTCTGCCTGTAGCTAGGCCTCGTTGTCACACCTTCTCTGTTTGTCCCCACTCATGAGAAAAGAAAAAAAAAAACCTCAAACCAAAGCACTATTTTTATTATGGAGCATAAACTTTAGCCTGACAGGGTAGTGAGAACAGTGAGTGTTCTCTTTATCAGGTCTTCGAGCCTGTGTCTGGGAGATGCTCCCCGTTCCTGACCTTTCAGGCACAGCGTTAGTGTGTGGCAGTACACCACTTGTGGTGTTTAACCACCACTGAAAGTCAGTACTTATCAAGTAAGGAAGGTGGATACCTGCACTGATATCACTAGAAACAGGGGGCACTTTTAACTTCAGGTTGTGTTTTAAAATATATATATATATATATATATATATATATATATATATATACACACATATATATCTATATATATATCTCGATCTCCACAGCTGTCGTCTTGTCTAACTTCAGCTGCAAGCTGGTTCTCTGTAGCTCAGGTGCTTGACGTTTGACAGATACAGCACTTAGGAGTCTGTAAAATACATTCTCTGTTTCTGTATTAGTATCTGTCAGAGTGGAAGGGTTAATATTGAAGGTGATTCCACCCCTCTACAAAGTGAATTTTTCATCAGGCAGGCCGTCCCGTAATCTCATTTGTATAAAAAGATAGTTTGATCTTTCAAAGGTTTTTGGTTTTTGTTTTGTTTTGTTTTAATGTTTGTAGTTTAAGATTGCTTTAATCTTAAACATTTGCCATTTGGAATGAGTGTTGCTGTGATGTTTCTTGGCAGGTCAGTCACCAGGTAGTTTGAGATAGAGGATCAGCTGTGATTGTTTTTCCTGGTATCTCAGGAATAAATGTGACCTGTGGTCTTAAAATGTTTAAATAGTGGCCAAGAGATCAACAGAACCACTGCATTCAGCAGCAGCAGAAGGGTGAATCTTCTGGCACAAGCTATTAAAAGCTGAAGAGCTGCATTTGATGTGAGGATGCCTGTATGTATTTAGGAGTGATGTATCTTGATAAATTAAAATTGCAAGGAAAGGTACATGAGCCATGTTCACAGAATATCCTACAGGAGTTTATGAACTTTGAAAAATAAAATCATTATTACAGAGAATAATATAAATTGAGAGACACGTTCTCAAGTAAACATACAGGAAAGATACAATGCTGTAAAAGCAAAGTGTGACACTCTATAAACTCTTCTAATTCAAATAATATGGATTAAAAATTTCATAAACTCAGTACATTCCATATTTAATGATCTTAAAAGTAAGACTTAAGCAGGGAAATTAGTAAACTTCCCAGATCAGTACACTTTTATTTTTCTTAATCTTTTTATCTAAATTTATATAACAATAATATAAATATTAAATTTAAAAGTTTTAAACATAAAATTGAGAAAGTAAAAAATTAATGTATAGCTACCATTGGAGTAATTCCTGATTTCAGAATTTCTTCTTTTTATGTCCCTACTTTGGAAGTTCAAATAGATGCTTGTAATAATTAGATTTCTTGTTTTAATGTATGTCCAGAAGCACACTGCTTTGTTTTGCCAGGATCTGGACGAAGTGTGTGCAAGAAACACACACGATGCTTTTATTTCTTCGCTGGCTTAATGAAGTTTCTCTTCCAATTAACATGAGAGCGATTGTCTCATCAAGCATGTCTGTTTGCAGGCTTGGTTTCTTTTCAGTCCAGATCACAGAGTGTGGGGTACAGGGATGTTGTGGATACATTACCTATGGAATCCAACACTTCAAAGCTTCTTCACAGCATATACAGTTCAAGGAGTGAAAGAAGCCTCTGTGTTAAATCTGATACGCAACTCCTCCACAACCTGCTGATTGTTGGGGGACAGCTGAAGCACAGAGACCTGGCCTTCCTGCAGGTGGAAGAGCATCTCCTTTCAAGTCTCTGGGTCCTTCATTTGTTACAGTTGATATCATCCCTTAATTCAGCGATCCTGTGTGCCACCCACAGTCCAGGTCGATGAGGAGTATCCAGTTTACAAATCGCTCTAGGCGAGTGGCTTTTCTGATGCATGGATTTTCTGAGAGCAAAAGAAGGGCCCTGACTTTGGTTATCTAAACCCTCAGAAGAGCTGGTAACAGCTAGAAAGAGTGCTTCATTAAATTTAAAAATAAAAAAAAAAAACTGTTTGTCAATGACAGATCATCTGACACCTATAAAAGGTAGCAAAGACATAGCTTTACGTTAAGAGCTTTTGAGCTATAGGTTTCTGCAACAGGAAAATGTTTGATTTTGCCTTTGATTAAGAGTATCCTTGGTGTTGCTTCCATTATTTCTTTCCTTTCTGACAGTGGTACTCGTGGCATATGTTACCAGGAAAGCCTTAGTCTTTTCCTACCTAGCATGATGCAATTAACTGGCTATTTGCTATTCAGCAGTTATTCAGCTTTAATTCGAAGATGTTAATAGTGAAAGCGTCTTGATTTTTTTTCCAAAACACTGATATTAGGGCTTGTCACTGAAGTCTTGTGGAGTGACAGTGGAGAGTTTCCTAACCTCTTCTCAATTACCAGTGAGTGGGTTTGATGCTTGAAGTTATCCACAGGTTATACAGACTGAAGGTTAAAGCACAAGAGTAGAGACAAGAGATGTGGCGCTCTTTCTGGCTCTAAGCATTGCTTTGAAGAGAGTCAGTTCTTCTTTTCCATCTCATTTTGCCTATCTTGAAATACAAGGTAAATATTTTAGTAGGACATGATTCAGTAAGGCATGGGTTCATTATTTTCCAAGCGTCTGGAGACCTCAAAGCTCTATTTCAAAGCAAAATATTGTTAAATGAGGTTTTTTTGCAATTAGAAGACAGTGCTGATTGTTAGATCAGGGCGGAGCTCTGACCCTCTCTGTATAATTGAGGTGTATTTATTATGCATATCATTTTGACCAAGGATATAAAATAGTATTTGCCACAGAATGTTGTGTATACTTGATCATGGTGTAGCTTGTTCATCCAAGATGTATTCTTTCAGTGGTGCCCAAAGTGTTTATTTTTCTGCAAATCACCATTACTTGGTATGGTCTTGATGGATTCGCTAGGTCCAGCATGTCGCAGTTGGTAACTATTCTTGAGGTGTCTGATTATGTACCTGGCTTCAAAAGTGGCAGATAGACTAAGCGACACATGACCTGGAATCGAACCAGGAGGTACCTGAAACAGCTGTACAGCTTGTCTTCAAAAGGATCATCCATCTTCTTTCTCCTTCATGGGGTGGCTAAAGAACTAGTTACCTGAAATTAATCCACATAACTAGCTGCCTTTTGTAATATTCCTCGCCCCTCCGTTTTGTACACAGTTGATGGCCAGAAGAAGCAATGCCCATAGCATCATATACCCAGTTTGTAGCAATTCAGGGTGACACCATGTAAGAATCACATCTTCTCAACAGATCTGATGCTGCCCAGTGAAAACATTATGCCAGAAGAATTAGAGACATCCCTTATACATCTAGACTGTAGATCTTTTCAGTGGGAGCCATGAAGTTAGTTTGCCTTGGGATGTGGTGGCATCCTGCAACACCTGAGACTTGCATCTCTTTCTAGTTTGTTGTGCTTATGTATTCAAACAACTTGTCATGCTTGATCTTTCCACAGGGCATATTCAGCATACAGTACAAAGGAGGCAAATGCAAAGATGCATCTGTGTAATGCGGGATAAGATAAATTAGCAAACTGTGTTAACTCGGGGAGTAGTTTATAATGTCTCTGCCCCTGACCTAAACCTGCTTTAGGCAAGGTGTGCAGAGGAAAGATTAGCATCTCGTTGCTGGTCCTCTAAAATATAGTTAGTCTTTACTGCTGATGCTTGTCACCTCATTGGCAACACAGTAGGGTTGCTTAGGAAGAGATGTTTCCTCTCCTTGTGCCAGACGGTAAATTCCTTCTGTGATACACGGAGCTTACTTCATAAGATGGCTTTGAAAGGGAGTTAACAGGATATGGTTGCTTCTTTTATTGCTAGCAATACTTCGATTTCTAGGGAGCAGGGTGGTGTTTTGCTAGCACTGTAATGTGGTGCTCCTTAGGAGGGAAAATGTAACGAGCAATGTACTTTTGTGGGGTTTTTTTTTAAACACTATATTGCATTTTTGCTTTCATGCTTCCTTTACGATGGCCAGACATTGCATGTTAGGAGGAAATGAGCTAGAGGTAACTTTGTCTTTCCTTTAGATAAGGGAGATTGTAACAAGGGTCTTGCTATCTGCGAAATTATTGAAGCCAGTCCTTCCAATGTCTGTGCCTTACTGTCATGAGACTGACTTTCTCTCACAAGCCTGTGGATGATGTCCCTCACTTCTCACAAAGTGGCTTATTAGGCTGCCAAGTGGAAACGATCCTGTCATGCCAAACAGGCCTTCAGGTCTGCTTTGCTTGAGGCATGATACCACATATCAAAAGCCAGACCCTCCAAAAGCAGGGAGATCCTTTTTTTGTCAAGAACGAAGCTTTGTTTTTCTTATTTAATTGAAATTGCTATTAGAGGGAAGGAGGCAGTAACTTGGGCATTCAGTGGGGCTTTCTGTACATGACAGGATAGCTTTGTGATTTACAGGCTCTAGGCACAAGGCTGGAAAAATGGTAGACACCGTGGAAAGAGAATACTCCTGAGGCTCTTTCATCTCCATCCCCCAGTTCTGCTCAGAGCGTCCTTTTAATTTCGTTCAGTGCAGCAGGTTAATTTAAGCCCTCGATAGCTTGAGTGTCCAAGCTGAATCCAGCTAAACAATGACTGGATGCACCTAATTCCTACCGAAGGTATGAGCTCTGTGTACTTTAAAAATATTTAACCTGTTTGGTTTTTTTTCTGTAGGCTGTAATCATGTGCCACCCCCTCTCCCCCACTCACAAGTGTTTATTATCATCCGCAGACTTCTGCCAAGCTGCAGTTTTGACAGGATTTTAATGTCAGTCCTGTACATCCGTGCCTGACTCGAGCCTTCTGCAGTCATTGTGCAATTGCAGCATCCCTTTAACTTCAGTTTGAGGCAGAGGAGGAATATAAAGAACTTGATAGAACGTTTATGGTAATAGCTGTAAAGGGAAGCTGTAGAGCATTGGATTTCACAGCCAGAAAAATCTCAGCTCGGGGAAATGGGTCTGAAATACAACTACAGATGGTTTTAGTCTATTGCTTCCCCTGTTTAAATAAAAGGATTGCTTTTTTCGTCTCTATTTAAAACACACGTGTAGAAGATGAAAGTGTCCAGCTATTTTTTTATTATTCAGTCCACCAGCTACCGACATCTTTGCCTTATTTCATTTCAACACTAACAGCATAGTAAAAGTTCTGAAATACCCTCTTTGGATTCAGCCTTCCTTGGGTCACGGCAAAGATTCCTGCTGCAGTCAGAGCTGTTGCTGTTGTTTTCGTCATCAGTGCTTTCTTTTTCCCCTTGAACCTGGTGCTATTAATTGTGTTGCTGCTTCTGCTCTTTAATTGATCCCATTCACCGGTCCCGCTTTTGTAACGTCTGACTTCTTGTCACTTCGACAAATCAAAAACCCAAATTAATCAATCTCCAGCCACTTGAGAATAAGGCCGTGTTGGGGAGCTGGGCTTGACAAAAAAGTCTAATTTCACTTTGAAAGCCTGTTGGAAAATTTTAACAAGAAGATGCAAGAAAAATGTAAACCAGATCAAGCTCGACTTTGGTCTGTGGAGAATAGCGTCACCTGTTGAGTTTGTTTCAAGTTTTTGTAAATAGGTGATTTGACAAAAATATGAAATAAATCAAAAGACACAAAGATAGAAGAGGTCAGAATATCCTTGTTTCCGCTGCAGATGGTTACACAGGAGAGAGGGTTGTGTGTGTATGAGACAGAATAGGAAGTGGGGGCCAAAGACGGAGCTCCGCTATTGGATTTTTCTCTCTCAGCCTTTGTGCTATGCTGTTCCCGAATGGTATATGTTGCCTCTTTTCCTCATGGTTTTTACACCACTAGCCCTTTTACCCTGGCCTGGGGCACTCGTACCCACTTATTGTCTCTCATTTCCTTCGCCTCCTTGATTTCTGTGTTGGCATCTGCTGCAGCTCCGCTGTGCGGCACTGCAAGTGGTGAAGGAGAAATGGCTTCAGTCCGAAGCTCAGACATGCTCTGAGCCAGATGCTTGGGAGTTTGGGGTGCAAGTCAGTTGCATCCTGTGCTAGGGCACCGAGGAAGCACAGGCTGGGTTTGAACTGGATTTCTTACCCTTTTCAAATCCAGGAGGGCTCTTGCCACTTCCTTAGAGGGCACAAATGGAGTTGTCTTTGAGATCCGTTTGTGGAGCACATGCAGCTTCCAAATAATAAAAGAAAGAAGAAATAAGAAGTGGAACTTTTGCAGAATGTTAGGTTTTACAAACATCATATAATACTGCAAGAGGATATCAAATGTAAATGTTTCAAACGGCAAATAAAGTGCAGTACAACAGCATAGCCCTTGAGACTCTTCTGAGAAGGACTGGTTGGTTTCTTTTTTCATTTAATGTTCTGTCTCATAATTCTGGGTGGTAGTTGTAGACAACATACTTCTCCCCTTCCACCTCTCATTTCTCCCAGCAGAATTTGCCTACCAGAAGGTGTTTCTCTTATGACCATAATTACAAAATGCATCTGGGGGAGAGGCAGGCATAGGACTTGCTTTGTGGAATAAAAGCTGGGTCAGACTTGAACAGTAGAATCTTTGTTTTATCCCATGTGTCATGCACCTATAGAGAAAAATCACTGCTCTAACAGCAGAGTGATTGGGTTTTTTAATATCCCATCTCTTGATAACTTAAGGGGTTTGGTTGCCAAGTGTAACTTGTTGCTCCCAGGCATGGATTGAGCTACTGTGTACTTTTAAATGGCCTCAAATAACTTGCCTAGATGTGAACTTACCCTCTATATACTCTGAATTCACTATTTTACTACTTTTTCTGGAATGAGCACCTATACTTTGTCACACTGGTTTCCATAGAAGCTCTCATGTCCCATGGTATAAGCTTGGCTTTATTTCACGACCCTGCAAAGGTAGAAACTCACCCTTCAATGAGAAACACGTTTTCTCATCAGTACAGAAAGTCGCCAAACACGCATGAGAAATTCACGACGTCCTCCTTAACACGTCGTGAGCGTGCGGAAGTAAACCACGAGGATGCAGCTCATGTCAGCTCTCACAGCTGAGAGGAGTTAATAACTGCACTGGGGAGAGAGGGCAGGGAGGAAGGATGGCCGTTTGCTGGGAGAGGGCATGGGTGTTCATAGCTCGCTTCTGTAGGTTGCAGTCAGCAGCAGGCATAGGCTGGAGCATGGTGATGCTCCATTTTGCAGGAGAATACATTTTTCAGCAGTGTGTTGCTGCACATCATTTCCAAATGTGGCCCAGCAGTTGCAGAACAGAGGATGTGCTGGTGAGGACAACCCCAGCTACGTGGCAAGGGGAGAGTTTTGTCCTTAATGTTGTATAATATAGATATACACCCTGCGAATGATGACCATCATCAAGGAAAGCTGCCCGTACAGTCCATCAAAAACTGCAAAGCTAATGATGGGCTGGGCAGATAATCGTGGGAGAGTTAATTGTAAGGTTTGATATGGCATCTTGTCAGCAGAGATAAGTTGTCACGTTTTCCACTTGAGCTGAAACTAAATGATTGTAAAATAAGTTATGAGTGTCCTTGGGCCTGTCTGCCAGAATGATGGCTAAGAATACATTCCTGGCCCATCAGTCTCAAGCAGCCCGCTTGATATTTATGCGAACTGAATGTTATTTTATTCCCCCTCTAGTCATGCTTGTCAGCTTCCCGAGTGAAAAGTGAAACTGCTTCTTTGACTCATACTTCAAGTATTGAAGCTCGGAGAGGCTGCAGATTGTTATTATTATTACTAGTATTATATATTTTTTCGGGTGTGCGTTGAACATTGATGCCCGATTGGGAAGAACTAATGGCTGACATTGAACGCGCGGGATGGCTGCAAAACAGCCCATCCCAACCCAGCGAAACGCGTCTTATGACTTCCAGTGCCTCTGTCAAAGCTGGTTTAGATGTGGAGTAATGAGGCGCTTGCTTTTTTAATTTGGCGTGCCTTTTTCCTTGCCTTTTTTTTTTTTTTTTTTAATATTTAATAGTGCCAGCAGTGGTCGTCTGTTTTCAGGCATGGTAATTGATACAAAATAAAATGCATTATTTGTATTCAGTCAGGAGTATGAAATTGCGTTCAGCGGGCTGAAGCCTGAACTCATTTACAGTTTTCCGAAGCCAGGCTTTCAGGAGCCCTCTTTTCAATTTGAAGAATACCTTGTCAGGCAAGAGAAGTAGTGGGAAATGGGAAAGCACAGCATGTAAGCCTAGCGCCTTTTGATTGCTCATATTTTAAACCAGGAAAATGTTAAATAACTTACATCTTCAAAGGGTGGTCTCCGAAACCGGGAATACAGGGCATTAATACACCAACAATATCAGCTCGGTACCCGTTTACGAGCGACTTGCGTTTCTTTTCTGGTTGAGGGGGAGGGAGAGCTTCAGGCTGTTTGCTTCAGAGCCGTTTGACCCAAGGACGGCAGGTTATTACCTGGAAAGGGCTGCGGATCACGAGGATTTACCATAGGAGGTTAATTCTTCAGCTCTCTGACGCGAGTAGTCGGACTGTACGTGTATACATATCCTTATTTTTCAGAGCTCGCAAGCAGGTTTTGTTGGTGCAATTTATAGCCTAGAAATTAGACTAAGCTGCAGTAAGCGTACAGATTTGCATTAACATTTTTTAACAAGGATCCTACATGAAAAATATATTCTGTGGTTTTGCGTCAGGGTGGGGTTTCTTCACCGTTTTACAGGTCCAGGGCATCGTGATTGATGCTGGAGTCACATGTGGCGATGAACACAGCCCTCGTATGCCTGCCTTGGGGACCAGAGTGCTTTGGCACACGTCTCAGCATCGCGAATATTTGGAAACAAGCTTTTTGAAAGGCATGGGAGAGGGTGGTAGAACTGTTTTTTCCTGGATTTTTTTTTTCTTCCTTTGAGTAAAATGGGATAATTCTTTTTAAAGTGAAAGCTGAGAATGAGGCCTGTTCATATGCCACTTTCCTCATATTTTCTGAGTGGAAAAAGTGAAGCGTTTTGAGAAATTGTGTTAGATGTGAGCAAGTCTTCCTGGCTGGTGTACTCACTGGAATTTTTCCATGATATTTATTCATTTTCTCTATTTCAGCAAGCAAATGACAATCAACAAGATGCATTTTTGGTGCCCCGTGGCAGAACTTGCCACCACAGCTGGGCCCCTTCCTTGCAGTGCCTGGCTCTGCAGCTGGCCTGTCTCAACACGGCAATTTTCATGTCATTGCTGCAAAGGAGGTCTTTTTATGTTTTTTGGTCTTCTTTTTAAGTACCCGATGTATGAAACCTTCTGAAGTCTCAAACTGGAGGTCAATATTTAGGACTAGCAGTAACCAGCTTGCATCCATGGTCATGCCTTTGTATTGCTGGCATCCTCTTTTGCATCTTCTCTTCTTTCAGTGTCAAGGAGCGAAAGGTATCTGCGTCCCCTTTGCCAAGAACTTGCTGAGCACTGGCATGGGTTCTCATCAGGGTTCGCCCTCACCTTCACCAGACAATAAACACTTGCCAGGATAGCTGCTTTGAGCATTTCTGGGTCAAATACTTAAAATCTCCTATACAGATATACAGTAAATACATTCCCATGATTCTCTTTGTGGTTAAATACTTGGTGATTGGTTTCAAAATAGTGGACATAGGGAAAAGAACAAAAATACTTAATATAAAGCTTATGTTTGATTCCGTCTCTATTGCCAGGCAATTAGGTACATAATTTATCCCCCACTAATAACCTGCAGCACAACTGTGCTTAGCAAATAATTAGTAAGTAAACTTTATTACAAAAAAACAAAATAAGTGTTTCTTTGTCAAATAGGCGGTTGTATGGGGATTTAAGTACTCAAAAAAAAATCAAAAGTTACTTTTTAAATAGTCCTTGGCTTGATATTTTTCTAACATATGGATTCACTTTCTTAAGTGCAATCCTGGTATTGCACTTAAGTGCAATATGGTATCTAACCAAAGTTCTGGGAGCAGCTTCACTTTAAATAATAGCAAGCTTTACTTTAAGTAAAGTGTAGAATGTTATGTTAAATTTTATAGTTAAAAACAAAACCAAACCAACAAAATATAAATGCATTTAGCACTAATCATAGCCAAAAGATTGGTTGCCATTAAACTAAAATCATGTTACCAACCTTGGGGAAAAATACTGGATTAAGGTTACTTGAGTATTTGCTATGCGGAAGGACCCAGATGGAGAGTGAAATTCAAGTATGTCTTCATTTCCTAAACTTTTGTTAAATATTGCTGCTAGATGTTTCTTGACTGAAAAAGAGAAGAACTGCTCAAAGAGAAGGTGTTCATGTCTTACCAGACGTCATCGACCTTTAATTTTGATTTGGTTGAGCAAGCTAATTTGTGGGAGAGGGGAGAAAATGACACTGTCATTAATTCTTAAAATTGTTGCATGTTATGCTATATAGCTAATACAGTGGGAAACTAAACATGATGAACATGGGTTTATTTTTTTTCATTGGGAGCAGATACTGAGTGACCCATTATCACACAATATTAATTGTACCAGGCATGCACACCTTGTTTTCCCACCTTTATTGCCATTACCACCTTTTCTATGTGTGTCTGTCTCTAATATTAATGAAGCAGCATTCAGAGGACATCAGGGTATCTCGATTCCATTATGTATGTAAAATGTCCTAGCGTTGCACGAGTTAATTTGAGGATCAGTAAGATCTTCGTAAGAAAGAGCAATTGGAAGTGATAAAGTGATTTCCCATTGGTTTTTGTGCATTCCAGCTGGCCTGCTTCTAAAATTGGTGCAGAGCACTGTTGATTTAATAGGACTTGAATCAGAACTTCAGCCAAGTTGCTATTTTGCACCTTTTTGAAAAAAATAATGGATATTGTTAGGAGGCTCTCCTGTAGCCTTTGGAAGTCAATGAGCTCAAGAAGTTAGCTGCTAACAGACAGCAAGGGGTAATATATTGGATTCTAGCAATCATTAATTTAAATTATGCAGTATTTTTATTTTTCTTTCTTTTTTTTTTCCCCCACATTGCAGATACCGGGTTAGGAGATTCTGTGTGTTCAAGCCCAAGTATATCCAGTACGACGAGCCCCAAACTTGATCCACCTCCTTCACCTCACGCCAACAGAAAGAAACACCGCAGGAAGAAAAGCACAAGCAATTTCAAAGCTGATGGTATCTCGGGCACAGCTGAAGGTAAGCTTACTCTATTGTGGAAGTCTGAATTTTTAAAATATTGTTCCAAAGAGCATTGTTAAGTACAACTCAACCACACCATTGGCTTTGCATACAGAAGGTAAAGAGAATTGTACTGAAGTAGAGAAATTAAAGACTGATCTTTCAATGGTGAAGCTGAATGATCTGAGGCATCACGCGATGGTGAATTTGACTGTCTGAAACATGTTTGGAACAGATTTTTTTAATAAACAAAAAAATGTCCCAAGTTAATATGGAGCATCATTAGCCGCAAAGGTAAGGTACAGGCATATTTGTAAGGTTAAAAAGAAAGAAAAAGTCAGATTCACTCAGTAGCCCATACATCATGTTAGAACTTGTGTATTTTTTCAGTGTTATTAAATCTCGTGTTATCTCTTCTGCTTAGACATGTCCTGAACTCTAGAATCGCAAATGCTTCTGATGCCTGTTATTGTTTGAATATTCAGCTACTCATGGAAAGATTGTGTTATTTGAGGATAAAAAGGAAAAGGGGAGAGTTTAAATGTTTGGGTTCTTTTTTAAGAACCAGAAAGCAAAAGCCAAAAAGAACTTCTTTTTTCCCTTAGTTTAGCTTACTGTTTCCAACGTGAACACTGCTATAGCTGTTCAATGCCCTTCTGAAGGGGTAACAATGTGTACAGTAGCCAGATATGATATAAAACATGCTTGTATCTTTAGAAAAGAAGAAAAGAAACATGCTAGGATTCAACCAAAAGAGCTCCAGAAAAAAGATGAACAAGGGTAGCTTGGAAAGCTCAGAAACTGGGGAGTCAACATGTAAGGAGAGATGAAAAACGGAGACAATGGAATAACATTGTTGGAAATGGGGAGTGTTGAGTAAGAAAAAGATGCAGTTGTAAGCATTGGAGAGTAAAAAACAGCTAATTCAGTATCAAAGAGCATTGGAACAAGTTCTGAAAAAAGGATGACAATTGCGGACAGCTGAAGAGACATTAAAAATAGATGTGATAATAGTATACAACTGAGAAGGGGCATGTTAACTACTACTTAGTCATCCTTATTTTCCATTTATTTAATTTCTCAATTGCACTTCTATCACATACGGAATTTATTTCCCCAGCTATCTATACAAATCCTTTTCAAAAAGCCATCAGCTTTTTTTCATAATAGCTCCTGTTGCGTTCTCTTTCCAGTCATTTAACTGTCTTTACTGTTAGTTTCCCCCTAGTTTATGGCCTGAAGCCAAATTTTATTTTAACCTTTCATCTTTAATTTGTCATCTTTTTTTTAACAATCCCTTCTACACCACTTATTTTCATACCTCGATGGCAAGTTATAGAGGGGATTTTTCAGTGCGCTCACCATTGGTCCAAGACTATTTTGTTGAAGTCAATATGAATCAAGACCAGCTGGATATCAAGAGCCTTTGAAAATCTCTTTCTAAGTAGTTAATACGTGTATGTTTTCTTTCTCCTGGGGAGATTATTTGCACAAGTCACTGGAGCTGGAGCCTGTGTGGTCCCGGTCTGCGGGTGCAGACTTCTGACCCGCAGCAAGCAATGAAGGATTTGCAGTTGTTGTGCATCTTGCCCCTGCAATCCCTGTTCTGAGTGGAGTGGGGAGTATGTGCTCCTTCATCCTTCTCTGTTTTCTTTTGCTTTTCTCCTTGTCTTCCAGCATGGTAACATGCTAGTCTGAAATCCTTTGGCAATAGTTTTACAAAAATGTCCCCTTCCATATAAATGAGATAAATATGCTTCCAGGGGGACAAGAATTGACTGGCAGACAGCACCGAGTGATACACAAGGAGCCTTAAAACTAGCAGTGAGTGCCAACACCTGCTTTTACAATCTTTGTATCTCTACATTAGCCCATCAGCTTTCTTTGACCTGCCTCTTACATGTTTTCTGAGATGGTCACTCTTTTCTGGCTTGGGGCCAGCGACAGTTATCTGTCTTGGGTGGGCCACAAAAACAGAATCACAACTTTCTACGCAGCGTTCTTGCCATGTGTGAGAGGAACTCTGGGCATCCTTCAGCAGATAACTAATCTTACTGGCCCTTGAATCCTTAGCAAGGTTGGGAGGAGATGCCTGACAGGACAGTCAGCCTCGTCTGTCAGCGGTAGCTGAAGGACAAAGCAATGAAGTGTGCTTGAGTTCCCTGTCCTTTTAGAAGAAGGGCATCTCAGAAAAAGTAGTAATGATTGCAGATTCCCATGAAGTGCTTTCTAGAAAGAGTGACAAGGGTGGGGGTTGCTTTTTCCAAATCCTGGCATGTGAGGACTTGCAACCTTTGTCTGTATTTTCTGGTACTCATGTTGCTGCAAGCCAAAAGTTACGTTTGGTATGCTTTATGGTTGACCAGGCAGGTAGCGTTCATCACTCTGAGCTTGCTGTGACGCTGAATGATGGGAATAACTCCGGTCCTGGGCTAACCTATGTCACAAGCCAGTCTGGTACTGGTGGGGTGTGTGTCTGAGGTGCTTCAGGCTGTTACGGGTTTTTCTCCATGTTGTAGGATGTAGTGTTTTCGAGTCTGCCTTGTGATTGAAAGCAGTTTTCAGTTCAGTAATTCAGCCTTTTCTCTGGAAAAGGCTTATTTCCCTGTTCTCCAATGCTTGGCTACAAATCTGTCCAATGACCTAAAAGATTTCCTTTTGAATTTTTCTTCCTCCACACTTGCAGTAAGCGTAGATTTAAACCCTCAGAGGTGTTCCTCTGGGGTACTGCATTTTTGAAGACCATGAATCCAAATTAAATGGTAAAAGGAAGATATTCCGAGAGAGATGCATGCTTCGCCTTGGCAACTTTGATCAAGTGTTTGAGATGCAGCAGGTGACTTATTGAAAATGGGGTACAGAAGACTGTGGTGATAAACGTGGGAGAACCATATCTTCTTTCTTTCTAGAAATCCTGAGCTCACTGTGAAAAGGTGGAGGAGGATCCTCCTGCAGTAGCTATTCTCAGACAGTTACAATGGATCAGAGTTAAATGATTTGGGTAATTCTAGATTTTATGTTGTCTTCCTTTGGGTCTAGGCACGTTTCAAGTATCAGCTTTCAAACAGAAATTCTGAGTTCCTTCGGTTTTGTCTATAGCAAAGCTTAGGTGTTCAGTGAGGTTTAAATCTGGTCTTCAGCAAACTCTAGCATTTTTACTGCACTTTGCTGTCTTTTTTTCTCCTTGAACATGCCTGCTTTGATCATTGACCTCTGCCCAAGTATTCAGATATCACGATGATGGACACTAGTGAGCCCAGGGTGATTCACTAATTCCAAGGACTGATGCTCATCTCTTTTATGCCCTTCCATAAAGGTCATGCTGATTCTTCTTTCTCTGCACTATCTGCACGTGCACAGCCCTCTCTTTCTGGGATTGATTCTTTCATCTTACATGGTTTATCTTTCTATGAGTTTTCTGAGACAGTGGTTGCAGCAACAAAAATATTAAAGCAACTGTGCTGCAGTTGGATGAAAATTAAAATTCCATTCCTACTTTGGAAGATCAGATTCTTGTGAAATTTTTCCAGTGCAATGAAACCCAGAGAGAAGTTTTTTAGCTCTCTATACAGAACTTGTCACTGAAAAAATTTCTCAGAGTTTTTGAGGGTAACAGCAGGAATGCTTACATTAGGCAAGGTGCCAGCAACCAGCAGTGTTTTTCCCACCATGCTATCTAAACTTGCTCAGAGCAGGATTATACGGTGCTGTGTTTCAAAGAGGAATAGCTGCTCAGAGCCCAGTCTGTTTTGGTACCCTTGTGATGCTGCAGTTAGTGGAACAGCTAGTGATAACAAGAAGGTTTTTCAGCTTGAAAACAAGTAAAAAAATTAAAAAGCTTTCTTGGAAATACTCTTCACAGAAAGACCTTTCCCAGTGTTTATTTTTCTTGCTCTTGTTAGACAGTTCTAAAATTTCATGGCTATGCCAGCTTGAACCTGCCTGCCCTCAATCCATCTCTGAGATTTTTAGGAGCTATACAAAGCTCAAGGTATGGCCGTCTTTCAGCATCAAATCTAGATCATCTGTGCTCTGCATGGAGGTGCCAGTGTATTCCCAAGACTTCTTGGCCCCTTTCAGCCATCCCAAAACCAGAACGACAAAGCGAATTAGGGAAATGCAGTTCTTAGCATCAGGCTCTGGAATCTGCATAACGCCTGAAAATTTGGTATTTTGTGTAAATTGGAAGCAATGCAGCTGTTAACTGAAATGCAGTATATGAAGCATGAAAAAACCTGTGCATTTTACCTGCAGCTTCTCGCCCTAAGTTTTCCTTCATGTCCCTGTGATTTGTCTGCTGGCATTATATGCTGAAATGATTTAAACATGCTTGGCTCTGTACACAGCTCTGTACGTAGTCTTCTCCAGACAATTTTAACATACATTTCCTTAGGCGCATAGTTCTAGTAAGTACACTGTGGCCAGATTGAACTAAAAAAAGGAAATGTCTCTAACCATGTCTAAAAAAAAAAAAAAGTTAATTGGGAATTTTGGAAATTCAGTGAAAAATATGTCTGAGACCTTGTTCAATGAAACAGACGCAAAAAATGAACTATAGTGTTTATGAGAGACTAGATTCTTCGTTTGACAGATGGACTTGAGGTTGTTAATGCTAATACTTCTTTATAATACATTGAATTAAGCACCATGATGAAGGAATATATTTTTACTTGGTGCTCTTTTTATAATTTGGGGGTGTGGGGGGGGTTATGGTCTGGAAGAAACCTTCTGACATTGTCAGAGGACAGCATGTTCAGAAACCTTTCCAGCACAAAAAGTCACAGCATCGTCACTCCCTTTTCTCTGCAAGGAAGATGTGAAATCTAATATCTTGACCTGCAGCTGCAGCGAGGGCAAAACTACTCACCTATTAAAGAGTTTGTAACCTTTGGAATCAAATCTATTAGATGTCAAGGTCCCTGTATGGATTGTGTTGCTTGAAGTAATGCACAGAACTACGCTGCCACCAAAACTTCTTCAAGTAAAAGCTCCTTCCAGTCTGTTATAGGATAATTAAGTATACTACTCTGGTTGTGCAGGCAAGCAGATGTTGCCCATGTAGGAACACCACAGAAGTTATTCCTAGTAATCCTGTCATCTTAGTTATTTTACTTAGTCCCTATAAATCAGCTACCAATATTTACAACCTACTGTGTGGTAGGAGTAGATATGGAGGCGTTCTTGGAAAAGTGGTTTTTATTTCAGTAAGAAGGCAGGTTTTTTGATACTGTGAGATGGGTGAACATGTGAAAATGAAATAAAGCATTAGTGCTGGGATTAGGGAAAAGTTTTCATCATGTTCCTGTGGCCTATGTGTGGACATATCAGAGTTAATTTAACCTAACTTATTTAGAAGCTGTTCATCCATCTAGCCCCATGCTGGCTGCAGAGCCCGTCCCAGCACCCTATCTGTGTGCATAGCCTGCGCTGGGACACTGCTGCTGCCGCAATGCACGTGGGGGCTGAGCACACTAGCTTGGGGCAGGGGGTTCCCCACATGTGGTAAAGAAATAGCACAAAGTCTGGGGATAAATCAGTTAATTATAACTGAAAAAAAAAATTGGGCATGGAAATAATTTAGGAAGAATTGGTTTCCCCTGCTGATTTATCCCCAGACTTTACGTTATTGTTTTACAACATACGGGGAACCCACTGACCCAGGCTAGCATGCTCAGCCACCACTTGCATTGCAGCAGTAGCAGTGTCTCAATGATAAAAATTATAAGAGATATCTTAATAAGCTTTTTCCCCTCTAAAAATATACATATATATATATAGTTATATATAAAATTATATATATAAAATTATAAATATAAATTATAAATAAAAATTATAAATAAAATTTTATATATATATACATACATAATTTAAAACCCCAAATGCAGACCCATGTCATATAGAAGAGGAGTGTGTTGGAGTGTGTTTCCATCCAGTTGTGCAGTATTTCTATGCATCTTGTGATGGATAGTTTAATGAGAGCAGGTTTTGCTTCTATTTCTGGTCTCTTAAGTGCCTGAAGTTTTAGAAACGAAATGTTCCATAGTTCTAAAAAATGTTCTGCAGTATTTAACGTGAGATTGATAGAAAAGTGGCATTTTGACTGCAATGTTGAATGAAGAAAAGAAGCATTTATGTGAAACTGGAAGGGTTTGCATTATAAGCAGATAGCTAGGAAGGTGTTTGCTGGGGTTTTTTGTTTGTTTGGGTTTTGTTTTTGTTTTTGTTTTTTTTTAATGTTTGTAATTCATTTAGGGTTACTGCTGAATTCAGTTAATGTACGATTTGTTGATTGTTAGTGTCATTTGTGTAGTCCTCCTGTGCATTAAACATTTCAGAAATTTCAGCAAATAGTATTTTGCTGAATTTCATACTGCACACACAAAAAACCCCAAGTTCTGCTTTGCTAATCATCAACTGATCTAGAGTTTAACAAGCTTGTTTTTAGTAAGATTTTAGGAGTGTGGTTTGATAAGTATATGCATCCTTATTTTGTGGATTATCGCGGAAGAGTTGTAGGCCTTTCCTGATACAGCTACTCTCTGCTCTAGCTGCTTTGTAGGTAAAAATTTCTTTAAAAAAAAAACAAAACAAAAAAAAAAACCAAAAACAAAAAAAACCACCCAGATCTTAGTTGGCATTAAAAATGAAACAACAATGAGCAAAATATCTAGCTGTATTTTTTTCTGTCTGCATGAGGACTTAAAAAAAAAAAATCAACAGTATGTGACCATATTTGTTGTCTGTAATGCCAAATGCTTGTTTTGATTTAAGTGTACTGCAAGTGTCTCAGAGGTTGACACCTATTCAGTGTCAAAACACTCTTTGGTTGTAATTCCACTGATCATCAGTAACTTCATTCAGTGCTTCATAAGAGATATAGTACTGGCCGATTGCTGTACACCTGAGAAACAGGAGGACAGAAATTAATAAAATCTAGACCGAATCTTCAGAGACTTACTTTCAACCAAGGCATAAAGGTCACTTGTTGGGCAACCTTCAGCCTCAGTCGTCACAGCCTATCTGACATGAAAGGTTTGCTGCTGAAAGACATTTATGTTGATGCTGAGGAGTGAAAGACAAGGGAGGTGAAGCTCATCTATTGTTTTAACCTACTTCATTGCAGGCTAAACAAGTTGAAAGATTCCTTCTTCTCTTTAAAACCACTGTTAGCTCAGGGTCGGAAGAGGCTGCAGGTTCCGCCTACCTGGTTGAAAGGAAAAGTGCCTCAGTGGTGGTCAGCAGGAAAGGGGATTCTGGAAAGGATGAGTCCTAGGATGAGTCGGTGGTGGTTGTACACATTGGCACATCTGGATAGCTGGAGAAAGTAACACTTTTTTCCCCCCCCCATGTTTCTCTGAAAAGTGGTCTCACTCTTTTATTACATTAAGTGCTCTGCATTGTGACTGCAGAAGGGTATGCTGTGTATCCTTAGTACAAGTGCTGCGCTGTGATTTGCCCTGATTTTCTGGAAAAGGAAGAAGTTTTAAGTAGCTTTATAATTCAATGAAAACAAGGGACACCTTAGCGTTTTACTGGCTTCAGGTAATTAGTGTCCTTAGAACTATGCTGTCAGCCTGAGACAGAGACCCTGATTATGAAGAAGGTTCCTGATGTTCACAAGATGATGTTTACAAGATAGCAAGAAGTACCTGTAAGATATTAATCCTGCTAGAGAAGTTAGTTCTGTTTTGTTACTTAAGTAAGAGTGCCTACTTTAAAAGTTCCTTGCCAGTTTTTCCAGAGCCTAAGACCGTGTAATTTCATTATGAATCTATATACCTAAATTAAAATATCTTAAAAAATAAAATGAGATGATTATGTATTATGAAGCTATAGTAAATGAAAAGGCTAAAATAAGGTCATTGTGTTAAGTAGAACTTAGTTCTGTTCACCACATAACTGACCTCTTGAGTCAAGGTGTCACAATTTAAATGAACAGGCTATTTTAGTGTAGAAAACTTAGTTTCTGAAGGATGCCTTGTCCTCAGCTTTCCGCGTACTTGGACTCATTGGCTTATTGGAACTGAGCTACAGAGGTACATTGGGAAGAAGCTGCCTTTAAAGAGTGGAATTCCTAAGTAATTCTCTTCAGAAGACTTTAGGCAGCTAAACCAGAAGCACTAGATTAGACAAATACAAAGAAGAAAAATCTGTTAAAGTCTCGTAAAATAAAGATTACAGTCTCTCCCAGGAAGTCCCCAAACCGTGGACTGTTCTGGAAGGTATACCAGGGTGCATGTTGCTGTATCTGTTGCTGTTCTGCTTTCTGTAGGCATCTTCCACTAGTTGCTGATGGAAGCAGAGCAGGCTAGATGGACCTCATGCCCAACCTATTGTGGTGGTTCATATGCTCTGCTTCTCTACGGCATGCCTTGTTAAACTGATGTTTGCCTTAGGAGGCACGGGGCAGCTTTGAGAGGTGGGTTGATGGGATGCCAGTTAATTATAGGCATGCTTTTTTTATTTGTAATGTGGAACATGAGATTAATGACAATGGCTTGATTGAGGAGGTTTGCCATGTATAGCTCAAACCTAGAATTCAAGGGGAATGTGTCAATAGGTCTGATCTACCCTAGGGTTATAAAACATGCCCTTGGCATTATGCTAAAAAGAACTTGTAATCAAGAGGTACACACGGAACAGAATCTAGAAATCACAAGTTAGTCTTTCTTTTTTAATTGCAGAATCCTACACTTTAGTCACTAAAGGTAAGCCCTGAAGAATATATGCTGCTACTCAGTGAATTCTTAGGGCTAAGAACCGATCTGAGCATAGTGTGGGAAAATACTCCTTGTATAAACAGCCTCCTTGCTCCAGGTCTGAAGAATCTTAATGGGCAGTGAAACCACATCTGCCTTTAAATCCAGGTGAAACAAGTGATGATCTTTCCCAAATGCACAGCTTTGCCGGTTGCCTCTCCTCTCTGCTCCAAATAAAGGTATTCCAGGCATGGCATCTAGCAAGAGAGATGTAGAAAGTCTCGTTTGATAAAGTTCGTGAATTTAGGTGTACCTAACGCCATCTGCTTACAGGGAAGTGAGAGCGAAGATGATGTTTCCAGCTGATTGCAATTGAAGAGTCTGCACACACAGGATTCTCCCAGCATCAGGAGTCTGACACTCTTTTGTACCTTGTAGGCATTACAGGTTTGGGGAATTTGCTAGTTTTACCACACACAGATAAACTCTTCACATTTTTACAGTTGCAGCCAAATGCTTCCTCCCCTCCCTTTCAATGCTGGTGGGAATTTTTTTTTTCCAGCTTTCTTAGATTTTGGGATTTAATAACAACCTATAGATCAAGAAGTATTTTTGCCCTTTCCTTTTTGTTTTTTTGCAAAACATTTGTGACACCTTTTGTAAAGCAGGTTCAAACCAAAACTGAGGAAGGTGGCAGTGCATATGAATAATTTTACTAAATAAGTTGTTGAATATGCATATATTTCTCCCAGGAATTTTTCTTTAAGAAAAGTGGGCAAAGTGCAAAAGCCTGAGCAATTTAAAGTTGTTTTCCTTGAAGAGCTCTTCAAGGAAAGAGCTCTTTCTCTCCTCACATTTCCTCTTTGTGCTTTTGGTTCTTCCAAAGGTACCTATTAATGCTGAGATTGATAGACTGATGGTTTTAATTGTTGTTTCTTATTTCTGTATGCTAATGGATGTTAGTCTCGTCATGCGGTGATTTTCAAAGGGTAGGTTGGGGTGAACTGGGCATGGTGTTTCAACCTTTCCTGGACCACAAGTCGCAATATCACCAACACGCATGTTGGCCGGTGCTGTGAACCTTGGGTTCTTGCTTGGTGATAAGAGCCCGTGACAGTCTGTGTTAGTGCAGCATGACATGCGGTGAAGTGTGGAGCTGGACATCCTCATCTTGCCCTGAGGAGGAGTCTCTGAATGGTACGTGTTTGAAAGGGTGACCAAATAATATGAGAAGAGCGTGGGGTTCTTGATACTGAAATGCCAGGTGAAGAGATGCATGGTATGGGGTTTAATCTGCCGCAGATGTAGGTGCTGCAGATGTACGTGGGCGTTCTTAACTAGGCTGACTTTTCCTTACCCTTAAGCATTAGGCTCTTGTCTGATCATAGCAGCCTTCTCCATTTGAAAAATGCAGCTCTGGAGCAATTGCAGTTTTGATGCTCTGTGGTATTGATGTCGGGCATTTACAAGACAACCCTGTAACAGTGATGTAGACCTCTTTTTATTTCCAACTCCTGACCAGTCAGTCATTTCAAACTTGTGTTGTTTTGCCAAGTTTTAATCAAATAGTTGCCTTAAATTAGCTGTCAAATTCAGTGAGCAGATACTTGGTATCTTTCCATCTGAAGTCTCTACTGCAGATACATGTGCTGTGCATGAGATTTCAGTGGTGAGCTTGCTGCATGTTTGTTTTATACTCTCTGCTTTAATCTCCTGTTTTCAATCCCTCCACCTTTCTCTTTATGGATAGGTTACTTGTGATAGATGTTATGCATTATATGTAGTGTGCAACTCCAGTGAAAGGAGCGGGTAAAAAGAAAACTTGAACAGGCCTCATCATTGACATTTTCCACCACTTCCCCCCTCAAAAAAAAAAAAAAAAAAAAAAAAAGGAAATTAATAAAGGTTTCTTTTGTGAGCGTGAGATGGAGAAAATTGGCCATTTGTCTGTGAGGTAATAGGCTTTGGTATAATATGAAAATCTATCAAATGATTAAATTCAATGACATTAAATCACAATTCATGAAAGGAGAATACTGCACAGTTTAATTCTATTTAATTTTTGAGGGAAAAAAAGCCAAAAAAAATGTTTGAGTTTCTCTTAAGCTGATTTCTCTGTGCTCTTTCTTAAAAGTGCCTTTCTAGTTGCCACACAGTGATGTGATCATTATCTGTCACCTCGTCGCCTTGCTGCCTCAACACGCAGTAAAATACAAAAAAAAAAAAAAAAAAAGAGGGAGAGAAAAAAAAAAAGACCAGAGGAGCTTGTGAAGTATGACTTCCTATCCCAAGACTCATTGCCTGCGATTCGTACCGCTTGACAGTAATGATCTTATTACAGTACTCTGGACCTTGAAGAGATTTCATGAGGAGAGCGAAAGGACGTGCCTCCATGTAATCAAGTGGCGCTGAATATTCCACGCGTTTTTGATCACACACTGATTGGGCACAGTTTTAGCCCATCTTCTAGTCAATTATGCATGGCCCCTCGTGCTCCTGTGATAGTCAGAAACATTGATAGCTGTTGTCTGGGGGGGCTGGCAGCCAGCCAGAGGTTTGAAGTGCAGTCATTCCGGGAGAAGTGCTTTTTAGTTGGAATTGATTACCTTTCTTTAGGTTTTTGCTTAATGGCAAAACTGTGTTGGAGAGGGCTTCAGGTGAAAAATGGACATATTAGCCATTTAGAGTAGCTGAACTCCTAGTCAATTTTTAGCTTTCCCCTGTTTCCATCTAATTTATATTTAATGATGTAACGTTTGATAATATTTAAGATATTTCATTTTCAGTTGCTGCTGAGCACACATGTTGAGCACATGTTAAATTACAGCGTATCAGTTTTCAGGTTTTTGAAATTAATCCAGTTTAACCTTCAGGCTGCGAGAACATGTCTTTTTTGGCACCTGTTCCAGCGAGCGTTCGGTTTATTTGCAAGTGGTACGAAGATGACGTTACCAAGCAGAGCGTGTGCTGTTTCCATCCCGTAATGAGGATAAATCTGCGTGCTTTAAAAGAAGCAAAGGGTCGGTAGCTGGGTCCTTAGTTTAGATTCTCTTGTCTCAGAGGCTGATTAGGCTTCTGTTAATTTCTTGCCTATAAAAACATCACATCTTTCTTAATTCAGATTTCTCCTAAAATGAGAAGAAAATCATTAAAGGCATGCATGTCGAACTCAAGCACCATATAAGAAAATACTTAATCATAAGCAATGCTTCTTGTTCCAGTACCACCAGTCTTGTTTCTCACATTTGAATATCCTACAATATATAATTTTTGGATGCGTGTGTAGTTTGGAGAGATGAGAGGAGGACTTTATAGTAGGCTGAAGTACAATGTTGTATTAGCCATGTGTCAAATGAAGAGCTTATGTTTCCCCTGCTTGGAATATGCTGTGACTGGCAGCGAAAAGATGCAGTAGAAATACTCTGGTAGCACCCCAAATTTTTATTTCCTCTTGTCAGTATAATTCTGCTCTACCTGCCTACTGCTGGCTGAAATAATAAAGCAGACCTGCAAAAAGACATGGCAGGCTCTCAGCCTTTTCTGAAGGCATTTCTGCCACTAAATGTCTCCCTCGTGGGACTGCTTCCTCCCAAGGTCCAACAGAATTTACAGGGTTGCTTAAACAGTGTGAAATCTGAACAAAAGCTAAGTTGCTCCTTAAACTTGCAAGTGAAACCTTCCTTATGGACCCTGTCCCTCTTCTGTTGCTTTCCTTTTAATTAGACTGTGGGAGGTTTTCTTCCTAAAACTAATCCTATGCTGGCTAGTCCTACCCCTTAAAAACCAGCTTTAATTTTTTTTAATTTCTTCTGGTCTTTGAGATAAGTTCTAAGTTCCCATATAGGGGCCAAACCAGAATTAAAAGCAAAAAGAACAGGAAGATGGGTTTTTGCTCTTTGAAACAGAGCTGTTGTGTTTTCTTCCAATGATTTCAGGTTCAGCTATTGTCTGAAATTCCATATCCTAATTTGGGAGGATTTATGTGGTTTATTTTCTAGTAATGTTTTTACTACTTCTGAGTAGCCCACAAGAGCTGTGAGAATCTTTTTTTTTTCTCCTCCTTTGGAAGAGAAACTTCTCTAAGTCTGTATATTTGCTGACCTGTGTGTGCTTGATCCCTGTACCAGCAGCCAGGATTGCTGTGTGCTCTTCAGCTGCCTGTCGTCTGCACTGGGAGATGAGTTTTTCAGGCTGGGGGCCCTTGTTGCTTCTTGCTTGGTGAGGTTGTGAACCAAGCCTTTAGTGCCCAAGTTGTAATAAACCAGAAGGCCCATGGTCAGCTCCTAATTTTCTGTATTTGTCTCCATCAAGGAGGTAAAGGCCTTAGAAAGGTCTCCCCCCTTTTAAGGGGGAGAAGTTCTACATCTTTGGCTCTGTTGACTTTCTTTCAGTGGTGGACTCAGTTGTTTGAGCCTGCTACCAACACTACCTATGGCAGTACATGCTTTCCCTGAAGGATTATTTAACTAAGGGCTGGGAGGAGACAATGATGGAACAGCTCCTTAGTAGCAGAAGATACCTTGCAAGCATCTCATAACATATTTAACAGCATGATGTATGCAGTGACATCAGCAACTCCTGTTGCTGAGGCTCAGACGCATCATGGCAAATTTCCTGTTTGATGCTGAAATGTGGGAAATACCTGTGTGGTTTTTTTAAAATAATGTTTGATGGAATATGATTCTCACCTGGTAGACTCCAGTTTCCAGGGTACATCTGAGAAAAGGTTGTTTGGCACTTGTCAGCTTCTGGTGCCACGCATGCGTCATCTTCGTTGGGGTTTTCAAACTGGTATGGCATTGACTTGACTTTGACTTCCATTGCACATCCCTCCCTGGTGCTTTGAATCTGTCTTTTTAATCTGGAGAGGAAGTGCTGCAGTTTGTGGTGATGGTTTACAAAGCTAGGCTGGAGTATTTCTGACTCTGCTTCATTTGACAAGAAATTGGCAGCTCCCTCAAAGACTGTTTCAACTGCCTTTTATTTCTCCTTTCCCAAGCTCCACCTTTTGGGACATCGGTGGCTGTGTGCATGGTGTACAATTGTCATGCAAGCTAGTATTTCAAGGAAAAAAAAATACATTCTAGTTTTTAAATCATTGTTTGAAAATTGTTAGTGATGGTGACTGGTTTGTGATTATCATAAAAGCCAGTGCTTTTCAGCCAAGGTAATACTTTGTAGTGGTAAACAAAACACCAAAGTGATCTAGCCCATTTCCAGACAACTTGAATGCTTTAACCAATGTATTTATACATAAAAGTACAGTTCATGATTTACTTAACCTTAAAATTGGAAGCAATCCTATTACATTGGGCCTAATATCATCATTGTCGCACACATAATTACTTTTTGGTTGGATGGCTGCCAGTTAGTGGGCTGTGAATGGTCAGTTATAAATAACTTCTTTTTTTTTTTTTCTTTTTTTCTTTTTTTCTTTTTTTTTTTTTTGAAAAACCAATTCAAATTTTATGGTGAGACATGCTGTTTATCACATGAATGTCGCAGCAGTCTGAGCTTAGAAAGGTGGATATAGTGAAGGAAATCATACAATACTTACGCAGTGACTAATACACATCTTTCTGCTCATTACTGATCTTTTAAAATATTTCTGCAGTCTCTGGAGATGTCTCACAGCCAGTAAGTGATAGCTGGCCAATTGAGCGATAACTTTTTTTTTTTCTTGGTATTCTTTATTTGGATCTTGGTTGGTTAAAGGATACACTGACTTTCAAATTATTAAAAAAAGGTATTTTGAATACGAAGTTATCAAACATATTTTCCATTTCCAGTGACTCACTACCTTGGGCTCACAGTGCATTCTTGCCACGTGTCATCTGCAGTTGCAGAGAAATGTGGGTGGATATTTCTAATACAATTGTACACAACTGGAACAATCAGCCGTTATGTGTAAGATGGGCTGGGAAATTTTGCACGCTGATTTTCATATTCCAAATTCAGCTGCAAGTTCTTGACTTCAGTATGTCAAGGGGAAATATTCTGCATGTGGAGTTGACATTTCAGCATCATGCGTGATGTAATCCAGCCACATAAAGGATATGGCCTGTGGCCTATAGCTTGGGGTGCACTACTGTCTGCCCATAGTGAAATGCCATCCTGGTAAATCTCTGTAGCGATAACCTCAGCTTTTTTCCTCCATGCAGGTACTAAACATGTTTTACCAGTCCAAACTTAGTGCAGCCTGGATGTACATCCACCATTTGGACCAAAACAGTGTCTGCAGGTGCTGGTGCTCATTTAATATTCCTTTTTCCTCTGAATGAACAATATATAAAGGAGGCTTATAAGAAGGATGGAGAAAGACTTTTTACCAGACCTGTAGTGACAGGACAAGGGACAATGGTTTTAAACTGAAAGAGGGCAGATTTAGATTGGATACAAGGAAGAAATTCTTTACAGTGAGGGTGGTGAGACACTGGAACAGGTTGCCCAGAGGTGTGGATGCTCTTTCATCACTGGAAGCATTCAAGGTCAGGTTGGACGGAGCTTTGAGCAACCTGATCTAGTGGAGGCTGTCCCCGCCCATGGCGGGGGGGTTGGACAAGATGAACTTTGAAGGTCCCATCCAACCCAAACCAGTCTGTGATTCTGAGTCTCAGCATACTGCAGGAAAATGCAGGAAACTTTGCTCTTTTGGCCATTTCCGTCACTTCTGTTTCCACTACCATTTTCTCTTTGACCTCATCTGTATCCTTTCAAACTTCTTTGCAAGAAGGGGTTGCTGGAGAGTTCCCTGTAGAATATACCTTGGCCCAAAGATACTTACGTTTTCTCCCATTCCTTGTTTATCTGTGCTCTTGGGGCTTCAGAACAGGCTATACAGTTAATTACACACTGACTTATTAAATAGGCACCTGTAGAACCCTATATAAAAGAGTAGAGGTAATTATGGGGATTGAAGACAATGTTTTGAAGGCAATATACTTTTTAGAAACGATGCTGTGAGAGTTCAAGTCTGTTTAAATACAAAATATTTCAGTAGTTGGAGCCTCCAATGAGAGATTCCACTGAAATACTGTAAATAACAAACGTGTACATTTTCTTCCTAAAACTAAGTGCTCATCAGTGGTATAGTCCACAGTCAAGATCTTCAAAATATCACCAAGGATTCCTGAAGAATTGTTTTCAGAAAATCCCTGCTTGGCAGGCAACATACCTGAGTTTTGTAGAATATTTGAGAGGCCTCAGTATTTAATTGAATTAGAACAAACCTAATTGTAATAAATCATAGATTAATATGTGCTTAACATATTTAATAATAAGGTAAAATGTAAGTTAATACTTGCCAGATTACTTAAAGAATCTGGTGTGAGGATCCGTAGCGATTATAAGGAGAATGTGAAAAGCAATTAATTTTTAATGATTTGTCAACTATATACTTTTATCTCTCAGACTCTATGTATACAGTTAGATACCAGTTTGCCTAGGCAAAACTCGTATTAATAATTAGGTCACCATTGCTTATAGGTAACGTTTTGATCCCTGATGCACAGTGAGAAGGTAAACTTTGGTAACAGACTGTTAGTGCCTCATGGAGGAATGGGATGTACTAGAATGATGTGGAGGTTTTTCTCTATGAAGAAAACTTGGGCTTTGACTTATGTTGTGATCTTAAAAAAAATAAAACAAAATTGTGTCTAATGGTGGACTAGTAGAGCAGGTGTTTACCTGTAAAGTTGTATTGTTTACCCAGTCATCTTAAACAACATTAGAACCGTTATGGGAGATGGTGGTTTTACTCTGAAGATGACTAGGGTTTCGGTAAGAATTAGCTTCATAATTACTGACTTCCACTGTTTTCTAGAGGCATGATTGTGAGGTACGGCTGAAGCTCCTAAGAGCAGGTCTACATCAGGATCTGCTTCTGCAAAATTACATATACCAAAGGTTTTAAATGCAGTACTCTGGTTTATTACTAACTAAAGGGTACAGGATACGTTCAGAGCTATTATGACATGAAAAAATAGCTATGGAGGAGATTGCAAGTAGGGTTTTGCTTTTTTCTTAACCATATCGATAATTACCGTCTGCCTTTAGTAATAAAAATATCGAAATAGTTCATCGATTTGTTCTTTATTTTGTGAATGTTATTAAAAAGCTATTCCCAGGTGAACAGCTGATGACACTTAGAAAGTATTTGTAAATAATCTATTAATAATGAACTCTGCTGCTTCTCCACCTGCAAAATATCCCAACAGCTTCTTTACCAGCTAGTTGGCATCGGCCAGCAGACTGTTGCTTTCAGCCAATACAGGCAGAAGCGTGTTGACTCTGATAGAAATGTTGATTTCGTACAGACCATTTCTGTAATGAAGAATGATAGCAAAGTAGTACAGAAAATACTATGTAGAGGCAACTTTGCTTCTAAATAAGATGACTTTCAAAGGTTTTCACATGTTGTCTATACACCTCCACAAGCAAAAGAAGAGTTTGTGTCTTCTACATGCTGTTTTAAGTGAATACAGTCATTGTACAAGGAAACCCTGCTTCATGGTTAATTGAAGTATTTCACCATCTGCAATTCCTTATACTAATGAAGAGGAAAAAGTTTCTTTTTTTTTCCAGAAATATTTCTTTCAGGCTTTTTATTTCCTCCACAGCCTTTGACTGGAGGAGATGTTCTTGTTACATATCATCAGGTCCCATAATTTGTCATAATGCTACTCAATGGCTCGTCTAAAAAATGTAAAGGGACGCTGTCAAGGTTGTTAGGCCCAAAGTTTAACCTACAATACTTTTGAAAAAAGAAGAAAAGATTGACATAAACTGTCCCCCAGAGCCCGAACAGAGCCGGAATAAAATCAAAAATGATTTTCTGAGCAACACGGGAGCCAGCGCATTGGTCTCTTTGAGTCTCTGCTTGTGAAAATTGTTCTGTGCTTTGGTCCTGCTTGTAGGAGGACATTGAATATACAAGAAACTTAACTCTGTGGCGTGTTAAGAGGAGAGGACTCTTGTTCATTCCAGTTATCCTTCTGGAGCGGAGTAGGCCTCAGAGACCCTACAAGGTACAGAGGGGTTTTGTCATTTCAAGGGCAATGCCACATTCAGCATCTAGGAATTGTCACCTCCTAGCTCTTAGTCCCTACCAGGTACTCATTCTTCAGAGCATTGTAGGTCTGTCCTAACACATCAACCAACACCATATGCTGAAGCCTGAGATTTTGATTGACAAATCTGAAATGAATATATTTTTTATCCCCTTTTTTGCTTTTAAAAAGCTTTGGGGAAAGAGGAGATGGAGATTTTTATCTGCAAGTGAAAAGTACTGCTAAATGCCGTGCAGCCTCCATAATGGTAATACAAGTCAGAAGTCCAGCCACTTTTGCAAGGGGGTGGGAGGAATGAACTAGGTGGAAATGAGAACTGTGGAAAGGCTGAGAGATTTACTAGGAAAATTTCCCTTTAAATCCCTGTTTATGTCTCAGCTGTATGTCTCTGGGGACAGGTTTCATTATTTCCCCTCCACTTTTTGGGTGAAACTGCATTCCAGCAAGGGCTGTGCAGATCAATCAATAGGGAGAGGTTCTCCTGTTTGCCACTTATACTAACCTGAGAGCTTAAATTAAGTACTCGTGATTTTTCAGTACATCCTGTGTATTCCCATTTCAGGCAAGAAAAGCTGACTGTATTGCTTGCAGCATTTTTAAGGATTTTGTGTCTTCTCGGCAATGTTACGGTGTACCTGGGGAAAATGTGTTTTTATCGCTCTGGAGGGAACCCAGCAGATCAGTCTCTGGTTGATAGCTCTGATTTTCTCATGAGCAGGCTTTGTATTACCTACGATAGCACCTTGCTTTTGCTTGGTTTTTCATGCTTAGTTTCTTTACCAAACCCATTTGATCTTGCCCACCAAGCAAGCGGTCCTTAACTTGTGCGCACATGCAGATAAGCCCAATAAAAGAAAGAATCTACTAGTCCATCAACCTTTATTATATGTGATTGCGGAGTGTTTTGGCAGTAATCTTGTACTATTATGTGTCGTGGTTTTTCTGTGCCATCAATTACTGCGACTACCTGCATGTTAACTCCACGTGGAAGGGTAAGAGCCTCTGCTTTCTTTTAGAGAGCTGATTGATGGGTTAGAAGAATACAGCGGGGTCATGCTAATACTTTACGAGGCCCGGGAGGTGCAGAGTAAATAATTAAATGTTGTTAGTCCCACTCCACCTGGGCAATAAGGCATGTGCTTGAAGTTGAGATTGTACAAGGCAAGCCTAATTCCTCTGCCTTGAACAAACACAGCATAGTTCGCTTCATTAATACATATATATGTATGTAGACAAACTCAAAGCTTTTAACAGGCTTATTTTCTATAACCATGAACAATGGTGAGAGAATTCGTGTGGGAGGAGAGGTTAAACATAATTATGTGAATAATCAGAAAATGTTTAGGAAAGATTAAGTGCAAAAGACCTACAGTCCTCCACTCAAAAGGACGCCTGTATTTTAAAGAGCATTATGATAAAGAGTGGAAGTAGAGGAAACAGTTTAATTCATCAGCAACAAATAAATTCTAGGCATGATACAAATCTCACACTTAACAAAAGACTATAATAATGAATCCTGATTTCAAAAAGGAAAAGCAAGAAATTTTCTATCGTTGGAAAGAATAAGAATTCACTTTACCTTAAATTTGTACTTCTTCTAAACAGTTAAGCAACAGCTAAACATCATCTATGGTGTTTGTTTATTTATTTAGTTATTATTTATATCTGGATAACCAGATTAGCTGAGATCAGGAGTACTACAAAGTTGACTTAAGAGCTTTCTAATCAACTGTCGTATAATTTTGAAGGGATCTTGTAACAGTGAATCTTTCAGAGAACTGGAAAAAAATGGATATGATGCTTGTAGCTGAAAAGAGGGTATCTAGGTATTATTTAACCTCATATCAATCCTGTGCAAAATAGTGGGAAGGCTGGTATGTGATACGATCAGAAAATAATTTCCATTGGCAGAGTAGGTAACAGAGTTGTCTAAATCTCTTACGGGAGATTGTCAAGTCATAAAAAGCCGAGCAGTTTTTAATGCTACATTATCACAAATATCTTTCAAGAGCAAATATATTGAGTTAGTCCTGCCTGATAATGTGAACTTAAAAAAAAAAAAAAAAGAAGTTGTACAGACACTAGAAAAATAATCAATGTAATTTAAATTAAAAGGATTGAAGTGGCTAACCAGTAGAGCACAAGAAGCAGATGGAAATGGTATCCATCATCCAAACACAGGGAAGAGTTGACTTCGGTTTTGTTTTCAGCCACATGCTGTTTGGTGATTTTTTTTTTCCCCGCTTCCAGGGATGTTAGTCATCTCCATCCTCATTTCTGCTGTTAGTGGGGGTGCAGCCTGTAAGATTTTGCCTCTCCAGGGATCTTTTAGGCCTTCTGAAGACAATTCTTCTCACTATTTCTCCTGCTTTGTCAGGTCTCTTTCTCCTCCTCTTCTCTGAACAATCCCACGTGTGCACATGCAAACTGAGCTTTCGTCCTTCTGTGGCCGACTCGGAGAGATTCATCTGTGTGGGGCTTTGTATTCTCTATCCAAACTCACCACTGGGTGCACATCTCCTCGTGCGGGTAACCGACTACTTTAACCTCACCATTGCTATGTCCCTTCCATGTCACTCTGACCAAGAAAAATGCCATCTTTAACTCCTTGAGTGTTGCTGAAGTGTGTGGTCTGGGATTCATCTTTTGACTCAGATCTCTTTCACCACCCAATATCTCAGTCGCTACAGCATCTTTTTTCCTGGCCTTGACGAATGTGGTACCCATTCAGCTCCATCCAGATGCTACTGCAATGATCGCTCCCTCAGCCCGTTGCTTTTCCTGTGTCACCCTTCGCTTGGCGTCCTTCCCAAAGGCCTCCTCTGCTACACCGCATCAACGATAAGCTGCTGCTCTTCGCTTTGAAGACCCTTCACAGCATCCGCTCTTTCTGATTCACTTTCACCACGCTGGTGTCTGCCTCGTATGAACCTCAACATCTGTTTGTTAAAAATGTCTTCTCTTTCATGGGTTGAGCACAGGTGATCAAAACACATTCCCATAGGCCTCCTACAGCCTAAAAATACATGCAACTTTGCAAAGAGCTGCACTACATTAAGGCCTATATGTGCAAATAGTGGAAAACCAAGCGAAAACTTCACTTGTCTGTGTAGGCTGTAATCTAAATGGGCACTTCAGGTGTTGTGTAACCTTTAAATATGATGGAGCTACTTGATCCTTTGGCAATCATGTAAAAGCTGGGTTTTATTGTGGTTTAGTTGGATTGTCGTATACTGTTTATTTTATACTTTTTTTTATACTATATTTATATATTTTTTTATACTATATTTTTCTTTCGTTATGCCGGTTTTCCTCATTAACTAGAAGTAGGCATCATTTTTTTAATGTGAAAAATTAAAACTTTTGAGTGCAAAGTCGAAAAATAGCACAAGAGTAGGCAACGTCCAGGGAGCTCAGCACTCTAAGGGGTTTGCTGCTTTTGAAAGACTGGCTTGACAAAACACGTTTGACTTCTGCAGGAAGTAGGATGACACCGATACAACCAATGAGATAAAGCTACTATTGATGGACTGCTTATAAATACAAAGCTTCATTCATTTCTCAAGGAGCGGAGGGGAAATCCTGTCTCATACTGCCTCAAAAGCAGCCACATCCCTCTCTCCCATCTGAGGAGAAAATGGGATTTGCGGTACACAGCAGGCAATCTGATATTATACTACAACATAACAGTCTTGACAGCTCTGTATGATGCTGCAGTTCGGGTTTTGCTATAAAGAAAAATCTATAAACTCTATTGAGCTTTCTGAAATCATTAATGCCTTAGTTGTATTGATGATTTCATTTCTGCGCTAGAGGAGCGTGGCCAATCTACCTAGCTGCAAGCTGCGGCTTCCCATTTTTATGATACTCCTCCTCTTTCTCGCCATGCTCTCCCTCCCCCCACCGAAGAAAAAAAAAAAAAACCATCACGTGAATTGATTTGGGGATCAGCCTTGATAAAATACCAGCATTCAGCCCCTCGTGACAGCGTGGCTGTATTGTTAGCTGTTCTTGATTATTTGGCTGCTCCGGCAGAAGCTGCCACATCAGAGTTGGAGGTGTGCAGAGATTAACTGGTGTCTGTCCAACCATTTGTCATACAAATAACAGTGCCAGTAGAGTGAAATACTATAAATCATTTTTTTCCAGGATTGAAACCTTTTATCAGTTGTGTCACTTTCATTATTCAATAAGCGATTAGTAACAGCCATTGTCATTTAGCCATTTAGTAGTTAACAACTCAGAGCTTTGGCTAGTAAGGAAGCCTTTGACACTAGCATCTGATGTAAATGCAAGATTTAATATTTATCTTTCCAGACAAAATGCAGTTGTTAGTGTTTTACTGGAAGATGAAAGGCAGCACAACTTAGACGTGAGTCTCTTAATTTGTTGAGCCTCCTGGTTTTGCCTTATCACGCAGCCATGTGGTGTTTGTGTATGCCCTGACAAAACGTGCAGTATTTAAAATATGCAAATATAAAATTACATCCTCCTTTTTCCAACTTCTTCATTCTAAAGCTAATCACAGCATCTCCCCAGGGATTTTCTGCAACCGCAGCTTATAAAAGAAGTCAAATTACAGGAATGATAACCTTCATGTAAGAGCAGCTGCTGAGAGTCAGAAGTTAACCCTGATCTTGTTGGATTTGTTCAAAACAGTGTCTGGGCAGATGTTGGGTAATAGCACATCAAGAATGTCTTCAACTTGCGATTTTTACATTTTTCACTGGTTAGGTGCAAATGAACAACTTCCAGTAAATCTGAGGAGCCCTATCCAATACAAACACAGGTTAGCTTCCTGCATGTGAAGCCCTTTGAAATCTAGATGCAATCTGTGGAGAAGAGACAAAATGTTGAATCTGCCATGGGAAAGAATTTTTCTGTTGCCACCGGAAGTTTAAAATGGAAGAGTCTTAATACTTATTTTCTCCCTAGGAAGAGACCTGGGTTAAGACTACCTGCCCTCAGAGGCGGAGACCTTCAGGCTCCGTTGTAGGTCATTGTAGTAACCATGGGTTGAGCAGTGAGTTTGGGAAGTTAAGTTGGCTAATCTGTAAACTACTTGTGAAAGGTCTGTGCTGCTTTGTCCCATTGCCTGCTTTGAGCTAGCTATTTAATTTTGCAGGCTTTGGGGAGTCCTAAAATGCAAATTAATAGATTTAGTGCTAGCACACCTAAGTACAGGTGTTGTGGGTGTACTACTAGATAGGAACTTCTACCTAGTTCATAGCTCCAACGAACCCTCTGTGCCTCAGGTCATCCTCCTTGTAATGTAGGACCCAACATCTGTGGGCCTGTGTTTTCTAATGAAGCCAAGGGAAGGAACTGAAAGTCGTCTTCTCTGTCAGTGCAGGCTGATGTAGAAGCTCAGGCAAAAGGGGAGATGGTGACCTTCCTGTTTTAGCATGAGCATTCAGGTTTATGGAGAAATAATCATTACAGATGGCTTAGTAGTTTGTAGGAAAAGACCTTGACACAATAAATCTCTCCAACTAGAATTTCTCCAGTGAGGAATCCCTGTACTAACATGGGAAGTTGTACCACAAGCAGAATAACATGCTAAACTATTAAACACCTAATACTGGCAGATTGGCTCATGCTTATTTTTACAAGTGATTAAAATTAACGAAGAATTCATGTTATATATAGCTGCAGTGGAAGCAGTGCTATGTCTGCTTACATATGGACATGATTCCCCAAGAACAAACAAAAGCGGTTTGTGCGCGTATGCTTCTCAGACGTGCCTGTCACTGCTTACCATGCTGGAGGGCAAACTGCTAATGAGCCTGGATCATGGGGTGGATTTTTGCAAAGGATGGAAACACTTCAAATAAGCCCGTTTCTAAGATTCCTTATGGATAGCCTTTTCTAAAATGGTGTAGTACAGGGTGTTCTTTTGCACGACTTGAACTGTCTTGTGTTGTTGAGCGAGGTTTGGATCCTCTAGTGAGGTTATCTTGCCTGTGCTTTACAGTTTTGCTGTCTAATCATCCTTAGGAGCTGATAGGGACAATTGCTTTTTCAGAAGAGGAAAGTACTTGTGAAACCTTATGCAGCTATGCTTTTTATTCAAGTTTTTATTTGCATAGTGTGAGCTTACCTTTTACAGTAGGGTGGATGGTATGGATTAAACGTGAGAAAAATGGGAGATGATAGGAATGAAATTCTGGTTTCTCAATTTCATAATTGTTTTAAATTTCAAAGTAAGTAAAAGGTGGAACTAACAAAGTGACTCTATTGCCTAATCTGGCATTATGCTATCTTAAAAGACTTCTGTACACAACATAAATGCCTCCTTTGATGACTATGAGGGTAGTGGGAAGTCTCTCCTTTATTATTTTAAGATCATTTTGTTAAATGCTGAACAAAACATTCAAAATGAGCAATATACCTAGGTCTTTGGAAAAATCTAACTCTTCATCATCTATATCTACAAAAAAATCTCAAGGAAATGAGAACTATAAGAATTACATAAATATTCATGTTCCCTGCTGCCTGCATACCGGCTCAGCTTTGGTTTGCTTCTTGTAAGATACCTTGGTAGAAGTTGCTGTGAAGCACATTGTTCGTGCAGAGAGCACCTTCCCATCCTACTACATAGGATACATAAATATTTTTTATCTTCAAACAAGTTATGTTTTTTCTACCATGTGAGAAAATAAACGTGCTCTTTTTGGCTTTAATTCAGCCCAACAATACTACTTTATTGTAGTATATTTTATTTTTAGTTTGCGGTATTTCCACTCTGACACCTAATATCCATTGGAAAAGAAACTTCATGAAAAAGCAACGGCCACATACTTGAGAAGTTTCAAGATGCCTGCACTGAGTATATCTTTTAAAAGTGAGCAGTGAGAATATAACTCCTTTGAGCAAAAACAGCTCTTTCTGTTGTTTTGTAACTGTTTTCTTGACAGTAATTGCTCACACTATCAACAAAATGTGGCTGCTTTTTGTTCAGAGGGAGAAGGGTACAGAACAATGCGTCTTTGGTTAATAGACTTAAATGCTCCTTGTTTATCAGCCTATAACGGGCAAGATTGTAGTCTCCCTGTCCATAGATGAAACTGATGGCCCGAAACAAGAATAAATCCCTCATGCCATAAAAGTAGTGCTTCTCCATGGGGTAGGAAGCGTTGTCTCTTTTCACTGAGTCAATACTGTGTCTAAACAGCAGAAAGAAGGTAGGCTGATGGCGAATAACAGGCGCCCTCCATATGTCCCACTCTTGCTCCTCTAATCTTCCTCTTCTTTGTGTCCCAGATGCTTCCCCCACGCTCTATTTCCTCGTCAGCCGTCCCATGCAATGCTTTTTCCTGCTCTCTTTCAAAATACATGGGGTTGTTTTTAGTGATGGTGCATTTTACATTATATAATGGTAGCCTTGCCAATAAGGATCTCAAAACCCAAGCGGTTTTTATGTCACATCAAACAGGGTTTGTTGTCACAAATGTAATTCTGTCCAGGTGTAGCGGTGTGAACAAGTCTCAGTCGGTGTCCCCTTTCATCCTGGAGTCGTATTTGGCTGCAAGGTGCAGAGTTGAGAAGGGTGGCTTCCTCGCTGTGTCTGGTTTTGAGAGTGGCATCCCAGGTGGTGGTGTCACTTGAGCTCCGATGATACTAATTACAAGCATGGGACTGATCTTGAAATCAAGATGTTGACTAGATAATTGGATAGCAATTCAAATATCTTTGAAATTCCAGAGGGCCCAATATCTTGTATCAAATCTAATTGTGTAGCAAAAAAAAAAAAAATTAGTACTAAAAAGAAGTATAATAGCAGTAGTTCATATTTAGGATTTGATGCTAAGATATAATGACACAAGCAGCTTTTCCCCAAGTGCTTTGTTACTAAACCAAAAATAAGCCAACATGCACCGTGCACTTGCTTAGCTTCTGGATAGCTCTGGTAATTTAATACAAGATGCTGCTAGGTTATTTTTCTCATATTTCCAGTTGTAAAAGACATGATATAAACAATGGAACAGAGTGAGAAGGTCTGCTTATGTGCTGCTCCAACTATCCGGAGTAGATTAATATGGACAATAAATATTAAAAAGCAATTAAGATAAAAATATAATTTTCAATAGACACATTTGAGGGTTTTTTTACACTTGAATTACTAGAGTGGGGTCAGCTGGGGTTTACAGAAAACTGTGATGTGGCATTAAAAGTGAAAAAAATCAATGATGATTTTGACAAATCGTATTTTGTCAGGGAAATATTTTGTTTTCCTCTGCAGTTTTTGTCGTTTGTTTTGGGTTTGTTTGGTTTGTTTTTTTTTAGTACAAATGTGTACAAAAAAAGTGGAGGCAGGGTGACAAACTGATTCTCTAATTCCCAATTGGAGAAACTAACCTTAGAAATTGGTCGATCAAATGCTACAAGCAAAGTACTTGTTTTCCAGTATTGAAGTCGGTGGTCTAGTGATCACAGCCAAGCAATTACGGCCCTGTTAGATAGCATGAGTAGTAGTCATTAAATAATTACACCTTTGATTAGCTGCTTTAACTGTTCGTTGCCTTTGAAATATGATAGTATAATTTAAAGCTTTTATTAAAAGATAATTTTTCTAGGTGGCTGAAAAGGATTTTTGTGTGTGTATAAAAGACCCATAATTTTCTGCTTCAGATAATGAAAAACTGAGAAAAATGTTTCCAATTAACATTTACTTTTGTCAATTTGAACCTTGTATGTTTATAGTGTATTGGAAATGCACTGAAATACTTTAGTTGGTCCTTCACCTGCTGCAAAAGTTTCAGTGGAGAAATCTTACAGAGGGGAAAAAAAAGAATTAAAAACATTTTTTAGAAATGTTCAATTAAAGTAACTTTTTTTCTCTGTCATAAGTAGAAGTATGAATGTGTTTTCATTTTTTTCCTTCAGTTGAAATGTTCAAAGCTGAATCTAAGCCAAATGTAATTAACTATTAATGTGATTTGAAGTATTACTTTTAGAGTGTTTTGTGGGTTTAAAATAGAGCACTGGAAAGGATTTCAGTTTTAGAGGAGAGCGGGTTTTGTGTTTATATCAGACATAAAGTTTTACTTGTGTTTGGGCTAGCAACTTTTGTAACTCAGCATGTTTAGTAATTTCCTTTGATGCCCAGCAGCTTGTTTTTCTGAGTGTTCTGGTGTCCAAAAAGGCTGTATTAAGGGCTATTACTATCAAATGTTTATGGAATAACTGGCAGCAGTTAAGTCTTTTGTATTTCGGCTTCGTTTTTTTGGTCTGTTGGGATAGATGTCCTCTTAATGCCAGTGTACTAGACAGCAATGTTTGGAAACTTTAGAGTCACGTTCAAGTGTTCAAAGGTGTTTTACTTTGGAAATCTGGTTTAATTCTGGTTTAATATATATGCTGTATGCGTTTGTTAGGAATTATAGAAAAGTACCGTGCATATTTATGAGATCCTTGCACTTTGTGGTTGTTGTTTCATTTTTGTTGGTTTTTTGTTTTGGTTTGGTTTTTTTTTTTTAAATTCAGTGTTGGTCAGCTCTAGAAACACAATGTATCCAGACTATTTTACTTTCTAAATGTCATATAGTATATATGCCTGGTCTTTTTTTTTTGTTTTAATTCTTTTTGAGGGATTTTTGCCATTGCTGCTTCCATGTAGGGCAAAAGAGACAGTGTCAAGCCCCCTTCACAGTCATAGAAACAAGTTTACATGGTGTAAGGATGTCCTGGATTGCATCTTCATGAGATAATTTCAAGCCTCTTATGAAAGAGCATGGTCTTGTTGAGCAAATCACTGTTCTGCTGACCAACAAGAAAGAAAAATCCCTGCTCTGCCATTTTACAGCCCCTGATGAAACCACGCGTGATGCAGAGTGAGTTGAAAAAGAGCAGGAGGAGGGCTGAGGGGCAGAATCGTTTCCCCAGTGTGGTGGCAGCTAGATGGTCCCGGAGTTTATCCTTAAATACCCCTCTGATGCTCAAGTTTGCCTCTCATCCAGATCTTATATACCCCTATTTCTCTAGATAGATGTTGCACAGGTATTGTATGAAAAATGTTCCCCTGGCCTAAGCCATGGGAGAGTGTTTTTCCTCATATATCTTCTCAGTCTTTAATTGTTGCACAATAAGAATAAGTAAACAAATGTCCTTAGGTGAATGGACAGTGTTATTTATTTTGTGGAGATGATGATGAGATGTTCTGTGAAACGAGTGGCATGCTGACTCCATCCCCAGCCCCCTTCCTCCAGCATAGGTGAAAAGATCCTATTATTTCTGATAATTGATGCTGAGGGCTGTGGCGTGCCTCATTTAATCAGCACTGTTCAGCACACTCCAGGGATGTAATTCATGCACGCTTTAACATCCAACATGGCTGACAAGGCTTGGACACACAACCTAACGGCTACATCATTTTTTAATCAGCTATCTGAGGACTATTTATCTAATCAACAAAGAACTCTGTCACATGGAGACCAGAGGTGACATTAACACATTTGTAGTTTCTCGGTACAGCAGTGGAGGAGGATTTTTAGGGTGAGACTGTAGATATTAAGACTCTCCTAAGAGTAAAAGAATATTTCTGCTTACCAAAGTGTATAAAGAACGGAATTTGAGCAAGTTGAAGGGGGTTAATCTGGTGTTTTGGTGAGTATAGTATCTTAAGCATTCTTAGAGAACTTCATAAGTATCGAACAGACATATCCTCAGACACACACATGGGTAAGTATTTCTAAAAGCATCTACTGCTTTTAGAAATAATGGTATGTGATTGTAGTGGTGGTAAACATATTTACTACAATACCTAACTAAACTAGACAGGAAAAGTAGTTTCATTAACACAGAATAAATAGCATCCCTATTAAAGAAAGCAACCACAGAAATTCTGTCTGCAAGGCGTTGGTCACAGATGTAAAGTTATTGCCTGAACAAATACAAAGATATGTGGTAATTGGGAGCCATTAAGTTTAATTGATTCGCAGATACTCCATATCTTAACAAAAGGCTATACTAAAGCCTAGTTTTCTTCTTCGTATACTGACATACCTACTCTCATTTTAAGATGTATACATTTAATAATAAGCAAGCTTATGTTGCATACAGCACATATGTTAAATGAGTATAGTTCAGCTCACAAAGTGGAGTACTCAAAAGCATCAGCAAACGGAGGCTTGCCTGTGTCTCCAGATACAGCTGGATGTCCTCCCAGGGCTTCAGCTGAAACAGCAAGCAGTTGCCACCATTTTATCATCGGGGCTTACTGTAATGGACAGAGACCTAACATGTAATCATCTCCCACAAGATTTTAAGTATCTTTTATTTGGATTCAGTTTTTAGAGGTCTCTTTTAATGGTGTTTGGACGTTCAAAGACTTGTACAGCCATTAAGTAACCTGTATAGCTTCCACTTCAGAGTGCATGCATTACAATTTCTGAATTACAAACTGAAAATTGCAGATAAGGACCTAGAAAACTGAAATAACAGAGTGGAATTGCCTCTGGTCAAGCACAGTGAGTCCAGTCAGTACCTACAGAGTCATGGGAAGGACCTTCACGACTCCCATGCTCTATGTGTTCTGCAGCCACAGACCCTCTCTCTGTTTGCAACGGTCAGTCTGTAGCATTTCTTCATGTCAAACAACAAGTGTACTAAGTCATGTTTGATTTAGGCAGTTTGTTAAGGCTCTTCATAGGAAAGCCACAGTAGTAAACACTTCTGACCCTTCCAGATTTGTATGGGTTTTTAAAGGTCCAAGATGTAGATCTGGAGCTGTATGGTTCTCATGTGGTTGGTGAAACAGAAAGACAGATTGGTGGGAGTAATATATTTTAAAAATAAACAAGCAGGAAAAGTTTGTTTGGAACAAAAAAAGAGTAGGAGCTTTGTTTACCTTAACTCCAGAAGAGGTCAAAGCCTATTTTCTGGAAAGATGAGTTTATTGAATCAAGATCAACTCCTGAAGGTGTGCACCATTAGCAGTTTTTAGGTAGCTAGATGCCCAGGACATTGCTTGATGAGCTGCAATGCTCCTTTACCTGCAGTTTGTCTATAATTATTCACTTTTGCCCAATGGTCTTAGAAATCAGCCTCTCTACGGGCCATTTTCTGGTGCCTGTATCACATGAGGCGGGTGCATCTCCGCACCCTTCTGTGGCAGGGCATTTGTCTGGCAGTACTGGCAGCAAAGCTGTGGGGGGAAAAGGGGATTTATGGCTCCTGGAAACACTGCCTGTCCCATTTCAAGACTCTTCAGGTTGAGTTACATTTGCAGAGGGATGTGTGTGAGGAGTGTGCCTTGCTGCTTCCCTGAAATGGCAGGGCTTTGTTCAGCAGGACTCGATGAATCAGCACGATGGTTTTGAGGCTCGAACGAGGGTTATATGCAGACAGCTTGAATTTACTTTCGTATAATGTTATATGCAGAGTTAAAGAAAATTTGACAGCCTTCATGGGTAACGCAACCCCCTCTGAAACAACAGATCACTGGTACGATAGCCCTATTTTATAGAGAGCACGTCCATCGAAAAATATTAATCCACCCTCATGAAGCGCCAAGTAGCCGTACGCGTTCCGGCGTGCTGCTTTGCAGGGCTGTGTCCGCTTCCCAGCTGTATGCAAGGAGTGTGCAACCAGAGACACTGTGTTTGCTGATAGAAATTATGCAAAAGGACACTTTTCTAAGTGGCTTGAGCAAGCGTTTAGCCTGGAATATTTCTTCTCGGTCTTAATTCAGTGCAGGGTCTGTGGGTGCTGAAGGCCAGGCTTACCTCCTGATGCCAGGACACATCTGTCCTGGTCAGGGCTTCTGTGAATTCTTGAGGCAAAATGCAAGTCATGGGCAACACCTGTGAAATCTTTGTTCTTGGGTTTTGGTTCTGGGGTTTTTTTTGCTTGTAAGTAGTCATAGGTGAGGCCTGAATGAACAATAGCAAGTGTTTTGTCTTATACTGTTGGACTGAGTCGGACTTTTTTTTACTGTTTAGATGGAGAGGTGGCAAGGTTACTTTCTAAAAGTCTGAACTACCACATTTCAAATATCCCTGAAACACAAAGCTGGTATTAAAAATAAAGTTGCAAGAGCGTCTTGGATAAGTAAAGTAGGAGGAGTGAAGGAGGGAAACAGGAGGGCTTCTGGAGAGGCTGTGGTTATATGCCCACAATAATCCCTTTGATCGGGAAGGAAACAGGCTCATCCAGTCCTCCCTCCTGGATGCAGGAACTGCAGTTTTACCGCAGCAAAAGTTTGCAATTGCTCATATCATTCATTTGCCATAAAAATGATGACATTTAGGATGACTTTAAAAAAAACAAACAAACAACAAACCAGGCAGTTTGGTCAAACAAGCAAGCAGCTGCCTGTTTGTCAGGCATATGCAAACCGAGGAATTACTTGTTTCCAAATGCGTAGCAGCATTGCCACGCACTGCAGGTGATGTTCTGGTGGACGAAGGGAATGCTTTTCTAATTTCTACATTAATGAGAGGGGAAAATTCACTCCCCAGGTTGGTGTGTGACTTTCTAGGGCTGAGCTGACGTGGCTGTTTAGATAGTATGTGGTTCTTTTACAGCATACGGAGATTTTCAGCTGTCTGCTAAATATTTTTCCCATATGATTGAACAATTGCTGACCTCTGTCCTACCTAAGGAGTAGCTCCTGCTATAAAAAAATTAATATACATATGGCCCATTGTAACACTTGACACAGCTACAGAGAAGCACATCATTCTTTCTTCCTTACAAATTAATCTGGTGGCTTCCAGGTCCTTAACTGGTGTATCTCAACAAGATACCCCAGTACGTATGTGCTGCATGAGTGGTGCTTCCCATCATAGATGATACAATTGAAAGCAGGTTCCTTGCAAGAACTCAAGATATCATTTTAACCCTTCATCTTAAAAAAACACATCTCGAGCTCTGAGAGTCAAAGCTTTCGTGGTTTTGTGCTTTGTGATGTCTTCCCATGGTCACTGCTGGGAGGAATGGCCAGGCGATGGCTTGTTCTGAGTTGAACGTTGCAACGATCCCGGCATTGTTTTGCAGGGTTGTTAAAAGCCAAGCTCTGTGCTGTTGCGTGACAGATGACTTCTTGTGCTAGTCCAGGTTGAGTTTTAGGATGCACAAATTAATTTGCCCAGCAAAGATAGGAGTTTAATCTTGGCAATCTAAATTTCTGGAGTTAATGAGCTTGGATAAGAGCAGAAACTATGCTGCTACTCTGTATCTACACACTGGTCGGGATGGGGGGACTGCTTTGATTGCTGCGAAGTGTTGTTTTTCTGTCGGCCGTGAAGCCAGAGATCAGGGCAAGTGTCAAAGTCAATAAAAGATTTTCTTGAAACATTATTAAAATATATTAGTCATTCAGATTGTGCTAGCACAACACACTAGGCAGAATGCTAGATGCCATTTCAGTACACGCTAAATTAAATACCTGGTGTCTTCTGGGAAATAGTTAACTGCGTTCCAGATATTTGACATTTCAGAGAGGTGTTTGTCTGGATTTTTCTAATATCTCTAGTTAAAGATGCTTCTTAGTTAGCTTCTTAGTTCTTAGTCTTTTTTGAAGAAAACAGGCTTCCGGAAAATACTTCAATCTACCTTAAAGATCTTTCTAATTAGGGAGCTTTGTTGCTGTTAAATAATGAAGTATTTCTTATAACTTTTTATTGTAAACCAGTTGGGGTTTATTTGTTTGTTTAAGTGTATATATATACACTATACATAGATACAGATATCCCGAGTTGGCAACAAGAGCTTTTGTTGAATTAACTTTTGAACCACCAAGTGAAGCCAGACCAAACGGACTGAATATCCTGGGATGTAAGTCAAAGACAAACCAGGCAAATAATCGTCGTCAGTGCTCGTTAAGGCCATGTTGGTAGGTAACAAAAATATGTAGACAGTATGTAATTTTGAAGGCAGGCAGGGTAGGATGGCTAAGCTGGGCCCTGGTGTTCTCATGCACATCAGTCGCTCTGCAGAGGCTGTGCTTGGCAGTGTCCAAACCCTGCTGATGATAATATTATTGAATCCTCAAAGACAGCAGAGCACCACGAGGAAGCAGGCTGGAACCTAATCAATGCTAAAGGACACACTTGGATGTATCAGGACCTCAGCATCACTGCAAAAAAGTCCATTTGTTTAAAGAGAAGAAAAAGGCATGACACTTAACACATTAAAATGGATTATTTCATCAATAGGTTAATAGAAAACCAGGCTGCGAGTTCACTTCCTGCTCATATGGCCGTACTCGAACGTGCCATTAAAGTGTGAAAAATGAAAAGGGACTGGGAGAGGGTCTTTGTGTACTGAAGACGGTCTTCCCTTTCTGAGGGGTGCCAAACCTCGATTTTGCCTATTTATATGTAAATTTTTTTCAGGAAAAACAAGTTTTCAGCTGGGGAAATTGTGCCTCTAGTTGCTCGTACCTGCTGGGACTTGTTAAACATGTCTTAAAACTGAAGATTTTTTCATATTGAAGGATGCACACAATTAAGATATTTTTAGATTTGATGAACTTTAATTTTTAGATAGATCAAACTTAGCCTTCCAGATAGTGTCATCTATTTTAATTTCAGCAAGATGCATTCTAAAGGATGTCACTGAGACATCCAGTCCTCTGTTTTGCCTTTGAGTATATAGCATTAAAGCCTGCAGATTGCTTTATTAAAACAGTATATAGCTTAACAGTCTAGAGTGTTTAGGCATTTCTCTTACAGCCTTAGCTCTTTAGCTGAAAATCAAGCTTTTTGTTAAAAATTGGAATGACTTCGCATCGCTGTTCCTTTTCTGTGGAAGCAGCCACTTGGCCTGAGTTTTGTGGGGCATTAAAAAAGTTATCTCGTAAATATAGAAAGAAAATTTTTAAATGGTTGTATCACAGTGCTCACTATGTTGTGCGATGTTTGTGTCATTCTAAAGGGTGAGAGGGAGAATGATCTTACTCCAGATATAACATATTAATTTCTTCATAACAGACTCCCGAGTCGAATGGGAGTGGAAAACTGTTACATTTTCAAACACATCTTAGAAATTAGTCATAATTAATGTAACTGATGCTGTCCTTTTTAGAATTCTCACACCCAAACTCAAAGCTCTCTATTGTCTGTGGGCAGGAGGGCTGGGTGACCTGCTGAGAAAGGTGGCTCAGGAGGAGGTCTGGATTCTCTTCCACTTGTCACTGACCCCAGTGATCTCTTCCCTGCTCCTACAAAACAGATTTTACAAATTAGTTGCATGCCAAGCAGTGCTGCATCATTATTCCTTGACTAGGTAAGCTAATGCGGTGGCTGGAAAGCCTATAGAGATACCACTTTTAGCACATACGTGGTTCCCTCCTCTAGATGTCCATGGGTGAAGAGGAGGGGACATCTCCGTTATTTCAGTTGCTGTTAGGTGCCAGCACTGTCACGGTGTACTCGGATGTTTCATATGGTTCCCGTGTGAAACTCAGGCTAAACATACTGTTGATTGAAGGTACTTCTCATGCTGTGAATTCACTCTTAAGGCAAAACATGTCGATTTTAAAGAACGTGAAAATGTGCTCTCTCCTAATGAGCACGGGAATGGAGTGCTTTTGAGCAATGTTTTCTGCTAATTTTAAAACGGCAGCTGGGAACTCGGAGAATCTCAAAGTTTGGTGCAAGGGTGTTGCCTCTTCTATAAAGAATACACATTTTTTTACTTTCCAAATAAACACTTGGATTTTGCAGTATTTGCCTGGGGGAGGAGGGGAGGACCACAAACATCATTTGCATCAGTGTCTACTTGACACTCTTCAAAATAATTAAGTAATGCGTCTAAGCTCAGTGCTACAAATAACAGGCATTGTTGTTATGAGTATTTAAGGCCATTACATCATCACCTCAACTTTTAAAGGTGATGATGTAAAAAGGTGTTCTAAAGGTGAACTACAGGCACCAAGTGATCAATACAGGCTTTTGGAGGAACAGGAGCTCATGTCTGGCTGTGTTTTGTTATTAATTAAATCTCATTTTACAGTAGCTGCTTTGTCTAGTCTATCCTCTATCCAAATACTTCCTGCATTTTTTTACTTCTACTGGTCTGTTTTTATCTATTCCAATAACAGATCCATTTAATCTTGTAAAATCGTGTCATGTTGTAGAGACTTAAAAAAACCACTGTCAATAAGAGGCTTTCCTTACCATCCATGGATTGGAGAGGCTGTATAGTCCTGTGTGCATTTTCTGTGTGTAGCTCTTCACGTGTTAACAGGCTTGTGCTTGTATTTTACTTCACATGCTATTTTGATGTTTCTTTTCTCCCCTTTTTCATTTTTTTTTCCCTCCTTTTTCTTTATTTTTATTCTCTTTTTTTTCTCTTCCCCTTCTGCTCTCTGGACGCAGCCAAACGCAAAGCTTGGAAACTAAACCGTGTTGGTAGCCTGCGAAATATATACAGCAGCAGCAGCACCAACACCGAAGGTAACAAACCCACCCATTTTAGATGAACACCTCCTCTCTTACCCCTTTTTTTAACCCGCTTTTCCAAAAATCGTCCTCCTTGCGTCTCTCCCTTACCCAGTGCGGGCATGGAAATCAAATTTGCCCAAAGCATGCGTGCTTTCATCTCGTGTTTGCAGAGTCATTCCAGTTGGTCTTTTCATCTTCTTGTTTGTGCGTTTTATTTTGCCATTCATGTTCCTTTCAGCTTACTTAAATTTTGACCTTTCCCTCTAGTCGTGGAGTGGTGATGTTTAAATTACTTCAGGAACCCATTTTCTTCTTTTATTTATTTTTTTTTATATATATGTATTTTCCCTTTCTACATGTGGGCACTCAATGTAATATTTCCCAAGTTATTACAGTTTTTAAAAGTGTTAGTATCAGGTGTAATGATCTGTAGCCAAGTACAATAGTGTGCTGTGACATTTAAGTAACAGTCTTAATTTGTTTTGTGCAAGCCTTCTCCATAATGCTCTTTGCAGCTCTAATCCAAAGGCGAGACAGTGCCGGGTCATTTGCATGTGCTACTCTTGCTTGTAAATTCTGTATATTGTTGTATTTCTAAAGGTCACCTGGTGCCAAAGTTCACAAATTGACTTACATTGCTTTTTTTCCACCGAAGACAGCCGTCATGGCTTTTGTATAATAGCACATTGAATTTTTTTTTTTCCCCCTCCACCTTCATTTGAACAACACAATTATAAACTTCCTTCTTTTTTTTTTTTTTTTATTATTACAAATGTCAAAGGTCAGAATTACTTGGAAGCCAGGCAAGGAGAGAAAAAAACAAAACGTCCGCCACCATCTCCAACAGCATGTAAGAGGGATGGTGTAAGAAATAGGGAATGCAAAATAGGTCGCAACTCAGTAATCTCGGTATAAGGGAGGGGGATTTTTTTCTTTTTCTTCACTTAAGTGCAAACCAAATGGGTCAAGTAATCGCAAGCGCATGCCCTAACACTAATTGACTTATTTTGGAATGATTATAACTGTAATATTTTTCTTAATGTCACTGTTTTCTGGGCTGTTGATTTTAGTGATTGCCAAGCGGTGGCATTAAATCTCTTGTAAATTTTAAATTGCATGCTATTTCTGTAAACAAGTCCCTCTGTTCACATCCTGATCATTAACCTTTGGTGATTTATATCACCGTCCTTTTTTTGCACAATTACTGCTGTATTGCTGTCGGATGCCTTGCTCTCACTGCCAGACAAAGTGTACGTAGGAAACAAAAGTGTGATTTTACTGCGGCTTGTTAAGGAAGCTTTTTTAATTATAATTTTGTTTTATTTCTCAGTGTAAATGTAAAATTATTACCTTTCAGAGCAACAGTTGCAAAACTGTCTATTTTAATCTTTTGGTATCTTTTCAAGAATGCAGTGCAAAATATGAAATGAGAGAAAGTGATTGTTGGACATTAATAAGTTGGGGGCATGTCCGTTTAATAGGAAACTGACTGGATACTTTTTAATGCTTCCTAATTTTGTATGGTTTTGCTGGTTTTTATCTCCCAGCCAGATTTTTCTTCTAATCATTGTGAGGGCATGTTTGTTGTTACAGGTTTACTCCTTGAGAAGCTTGTGATTTTATATCTACCCGTTATTAAATTGCAACAGGGAAACAAGTATAAAGAAGTCCCTTGTGTTTTACAGATGAAGATTTCAATTTTTAGGGCCTGTCTAGTTTGAGGAATCTTTTATCTTACTGATCAAACTATGTATCAAAGGCACCTTGGATAAGCATATGGGAACATGTTCCTGATGTCCATGGTCCGAAGAGTTTTAAGACATATCATCAAAATGAAATTCTGAAATTAGGCAAATGTATCTTTTTTTGGAAGTATTATCCCCACTAAAAACTGAACATTCAATGTGCTCCATAGCTTTGCATCTTTGAGCCTTGTACCTTAAGCCTCTGTGTGAAAGCTGGAATGGTGAGACATGCAAATGTTGAGTTAATGAGCATTGTAAGTATTAAAAGCCACATGTTTAGATAATTATGCCTTCAAAAAAGAGAACGGTGATAGGAGATGACAGTCCAGAAAAACAAATCTGCTTTAGTCTTTAGCAAATGCGTGCTCAATTGCACCTACATGTTTTTACAAACCAAAAATATTCCCATCATGTACAGTCCCATTTTTGAAAGCTCGATCTAGAAAGCAACCTCTCCAATAATTTTTAATGCCGGTCCTATTATTTAGGTATTCTGTATGCTTCCAGGTAGCAAAATCTCCAATTAAGATGGAGAAATCTGCAGCTCAGGTGCTGCAGTTGTTCTGTAGATGCTTGGCAGAAGCAGGTACGTGGATGGTCCTCAGCGTGGTGGGTCTCTTGCGCTTACACAGGGTTACCTTTTGCTGCGCACCATGCAAACCTGAGAATCCTCCCTGAAAATGTCTACTCTCTCTTGGTTATTTGATAGCAAAAATATTGCATTTCTGATGTGTCTGTCCTGGTCACAGAGGAGTGAGGAAGGGCAGGATCTTCACAGAGGTGGCTGGGTGTAAGATCACAGCTGAAGAGCTCCAACTTCTTAGGGCAGAGAGAAGCAGGAGGTTGTACAACTATGTCCTCCACTGTTCCTTCATCAGTTTGGTATGATTGCAAGAAATTTTACTTTCTTTAATTTTACAGTTTGCCTAAAACTCTCAGTTTTCAGATTTGGGGTTTTTTCTTTAGGGAGCCACTGACAAATGAAGAAGTCCCACCTGCTCCTTATTGCAGGTGGCCAGGCTTTAAGCAATCCTTTGATTCTCTAGGGGGAAAGTATGTAATATCAGTGTGTTATACTTAAAACAGACCCCGCTCTGGTTTTAAGACAAGCTGGAGTCACTGGTACCTGCTATGATAGCAGTATTGTTAAAATACGGAATTATTTTTCCTATATCAACAGATTTTGCAGTACAGCAGAAAGGAGTATCTTTACAAAATTAAATGGCTGTGCTCTGCATGCTATGGTTTAACATGCATAAAGATACTAAATTCTTATTTTTCCACTCTTCATGGTAACATATGTGACGTGTTAAACAGTGCTGCATGTGAGTTGCCAGGCTCTCATGAAAGCTTTTCTTCTGCATATTCATTAACTCTGAAACTACCGTTTGCTTAAAAGTTAGTGGTGCCGTTGCTGCAGTGGTGCTGTGCCTATGCAGAAAGTTCGCTTTTGCTAACCATGGCAGATGGAAGGGGAGGCTGTTCAGAGCACCCGAGATAAGCTCTGCCCAATAGACTCGGCTTTGCAACGCCTCTCAGTTAAGCAAGCTCTTCAGGTTTGAAACACGTACAATTTAAAAAGTAAACCACAGGCTTGAAACATGCTAGGAAACACCTAATGCAGGTGTAGGCTCTTGTACTGTATGAACTGAATTTTAAAATTACTTCATGGATTTCTTCAAACCGTGTTGTCTTGGCATCCAAATAAAACAACAAGTGCATATGGCAGGGGAGGCTTAGTCCCTTGAGCTAGAAACTGGCCTTTCATTGCCAGTTTGTCACTCACGGGTAGTGATATAAAACAGTACCGCTGAAAAATTCTTCCAGTGGAACACAACCTTTATCAAGAGCTGTGGGCAACTGATAGCAGGGCTATATTGTCTTGATAGGGTTGATTTTCAAAACTAATTAGATTTAGACACTGGGTTTGGAAAGGGGAGAGAAGTATTAGCATAGTCATGCCCAGTGGGACATGGCACAAATATTTCCTTAATTGAGGCTGCTAATAAACATACTTATCTTCCAACTTACAGGGATAATTTACACTAAATGGCAAAAGGTAAGGATAGTTAACTTTATATAGTACGTAAATAACACGTGCCTTTGTTGTAAACAAACTGTATATTGTAAACATCTAATGTTGATTGCTAGGGCACCTCGGCGGTTTTTCATTCTTATCCTTTTGACAAGATGAAGGGTTATTAAGGAAGAGTGCTTGAGCGGAAGTGATTTTTGAGAGAGGGAGAAGGGCGTGATAAAAAGGGAGTTTAAATAGGTCTCAGTGTTACTTGAGGCAGGCTTGACTAGGTTTCAAGCTGTAACCTCAACTCTTGAAGAGGCTTCACGGGTGTTTGAAATAAGCCATTGAGAATCTTTTGCTTCTGCACTTGACTTCTTGTTTCTGGAAAGTGTTTCCTGTGTGAGTGGCATCATCCACCAGACGTGCACGGTGAGTTACTATTAATTAGCAGCAGCACCAGGATCCTCTGATGACAACTACATTGGGCAAATGCACAATCTGGCACCTAGTGAAAGAGGCTGGTTGGCTTGGAAGCCAGAAGATCCAGTTTTATTTCTGATTCTGGCAAAATATTCATGTGTACCTATGAGAAATGCCTTAAGCCTGGCAAGTCTTTGTTTTATACCCATGGAAAAATAGAATTTTTTTTTTGTTGTTTAAAAGCAAACTTTTGGGATGAGTGTAACTTCTGACTGTAGAGTGCCTGGCGGAAAGGGACCCCTGTCTTCTGTTGACTTCAAACTGTGCTTGTGGTTGCCCACCACTGGTGAAGGTGTCGGTGGCTATGTATGCAATTCTTAATATTGAGAATAAAAGATGTGGAAAGTGGAAAACAGTGAATAAACTGATATATGCACACCATTTAGAACTGCTCTTACGGGATACCAAGAGGCATAACTGCTTCTGGACGTATGTTTTCCCTACATTTTAGAAGACTTGATTGAGTTCTCTGGAACAAGTTATAGACTAATTGTATCCTGTAGTTATTTTCAGTGTAGTTCTCTAAATCTGATCCCTGTTACATGCCATAAACACAGGCATTGGTACGGGAAAGCAGTGAGACCATGCCTAAATGTTTGTTTTCCCTTGCACAATCCTTTGCTGCTAAGAAATTGTATATCTTGTTTTCTGTAAGTGGGTGGGCTGTAGCAATGTCTGTCTTTTGGCAGAGCGAAATAAATGTTAACTTGGGTTAAATGCAATAACTTTACTATGAAAAGATAATGGTAAAAACACTATATGCAGCATAAACGATGGTGTCTTCGAAGTGGTGTGGTGGTTATGATGGTGTGGTGATTTTCCTAAAACTCACTGATTGTATGCCCACTTCCATGGGTCCTCTAAAAAAAAAAAAAAAAAAATCGCTTATGCCTTAGGTTACATATCATCATAATCTTATAGTTTCAGCTCGTTTCCCATCCTAGCCACCCCTTCCCACTTAAAAAAAAAAAAAGGGCAAAACAAACAACAGCAACATTTTAGACATCTCCTGTTGATAATAACTTCCAAATGGAAATCAGTTGCAGCTGGTTCTTCGCACTTTAACCCTTTGTCTGCTGGCCTTCCAGGAAATAATTGATGACTGATTGGCCCATTAACCTTTTTACAAAAAAAAAGTTTGACAGCCTGGACTTGTGTAATGAGGAGGGATTCCTAGTGAAATCAGGTTGATGGCTGAGTTGCTTGCCCCTGAGGATGCAAAATTAGCCCCACGGGACCTCGTCTGCATAGAAACTGGACACAATTAGTGTAATATCCGGTGTTATTAATGTAGTTTGGAGTAATTGGGCAGGTTGATTTCGACAGGTTGATGGTGCTAAAATACTATTATAGTGGACCTTTCTATGAATAACTGTTAAACATGGAAAACTGTTTAATAAAATCTTGTGATTGGGCTCACAGGGATTTAAATAGCACAACGTATAATTTTTCTGAAGAGTAAAACTGAACAATTTTATTCTGCTGCCTGGATTTTCCTGTTGTGTATGCGGTGATTAAGGACGTACACGTTCCCTACTCATCTTTTGTAGGCATTGCCCTGTGGGTGACTTGGAGCAGGCATTGCTCCTTTGTTTCACAATTGTGCTTGCAAAAAAAAATTTGGTGTATTTAAGCAGAAAATGTATTATTGAACACATCTTCAACTGGCACAGTTGCTTTTCATCTGAGCTTTTTAGGGAGTAAACCTGAAGCTTCAGTGGATATAAGAGAGTGCCAACTTGTATATTCTTAATGTATCGTCAGCGACGACCAAGTTTTCAGTTAACTTACTGATGAACTGAAAATGTCCTTCCAGCCCAGCCTTAAAACACACTGCAGCCCTTGTAACCCGCGGTGGGGCCGTACCAGGACAGACTCACCGGCATGTTACATGGACTTTGCGTTCCCAAGCCACAAAGGCTGTGCAAGGTCTTTACAGCTTTTGTCACGGTGTCAGCTGGTCACAGCAGAAAAGGTCAGGAGATGAAACACAGGAGCCTCTCCTTTGGGAAAAGGAGACGGCATATAAAAGAGCGACCACGGGAAATGGCTGGAGGTGTTTCCTGAATTACCCTCCAGTCGCCTGAAGAACCGGGTTTGTGTCCTCTGCCGTAGGCCTCCCGTAAGCAGAGGAATAACTTTGTGTAGCATTTCTGGAAAATGAAGCTTGCAGAGGTACCGCTGTGAGGATGATATTTCAACCTTGCTTTTAAACGGTACGCTGGCTGAATTGCAGAGTTTATTTCTCATAAGCCCTTCTTGGGCAAACCAGCTTCATGTATATGATCAGGATTATTGCAAATAGGAGATAGGAGGATTCAATGATGCTGCATCTTGATTGTATCTCTTTTAAGGTCTGGAATTGTAATGCTGGAAGGTCACGTAGTACTTAAATGCTGGGATGAACTGATACACAATTAGTGCAGGGAGACTCTCTAAAGGTATACCGTATATACTTGTTGAGTTTTAGTTATGTACCGCGTATACTTGTGGAGTTGTTGTGCATTGAGAAGTCAGCCCTGCCACGTGTGCTGCAGAAGTCTTCTCTCTTGTTGTGCTCTTGTGTGTCTTTGCATCCCTACAGGGCCTCCTCCCTCCTTGAAAAGGGGGTGTGGGGAATTTTTAACTTGAGGTGGCAAGATGACTTTTCTGTAGTAGGCAGCTCCTTCAGCTTATACCAAGCCTTTGGCTTACATAGAAGTGGTATGGTGTATGGTCAGGGGAGAGAGGTGCAGGGAAAATAACGATGCAGCAGGGCACTTGCAGCAGGGCTGCGAGTGGTGAAGGGAAGGGCTGAGGGAGAAGGACATGAGGTGCAGAAAATGGAGTGAGACTGAAGAGGGCCTTTGTGTCACTGCATATTGCAGGATCCCTGCCGTAACAATACGCATGTCTCAGTACGACCCGCACTGAGTAATTTATATAGAAGGATTTTCTGAACATTTAGTGGCCATCATTTGGAAACCCTCCTTCAGTAAGACTTCAGGGGTACAAAGTTTTATCACTTAGAAGCCATTGAAAAGCCTAAGAACGATGCATTTCCTAAATTTGACTCTGCAGGGAGCTGCTTCAGGTGGGATTCAGTTTTCGATATTCTCTTCCTTCACTGTCGTTCCCTGTTCTCGTCAACATATGCATAAATCTGCATATGCCTGTACCCTCCCCACTGGCCATATGCCATACCACTTCTACATAAGCAGAAAACTATAGCTGTGTTGTCCTACAGGAGACCATGCACAGGACTGAATGTAATTTCCTTTACTGTTGAGTAGTTCCTCTTGCATCTTCTTCATAAACTCTTGAAAGCTCTGTTTGATAAATGTGGCTTTTTTCATTATTTAATCATAGCATTTTGGATAATGAGTCTACCTGTTTGTTTTTAACACAGTGTTGCTAAAATCGAAAAGTAGTTATAGCTGTACAGTTGCATCGTTTCTCTTACATTTGTTTTCCTGCTTATCCCACACACTATTGTTTAGTAAAACTGCTGCTTCGGGTGCCCTCATGGACCTGGAAGTAACCTTCACCTCTGTGTTTATTCTCACCTCAAGGTGCAAAGTAACCTACTATTTTTTGAGACTTCATTAAAGCAGTATAAGCACTGGCCTTGCTAGCATGGAGTTTATCAAAGAAAACCAGTTATCCCACAGGTTGGGAAGATGACTGCCAGTGAGCAGCAGTATTGTCTTTAAAGCTGGTGCTAGATTTGTCACTTATCTTTGCATGCTTATGGATGACAAGGTAATGCAGGAGTTTCATGGCTCTGAATATATAATAAGTCATTAGCAGACAAGCGAATGTAAATGCTCTTTCTAAAGCCCATTATGGCTGATGTTCACAGAACTTTGTGCTCTATTATTCTGTTCGTTTCATGCTTCATGCCTGCCCTTCCCAATTCCACTCGCTCTGTTTCAGCTTCCTTGATTTTTTTTTAATGTGACTTGGGTCCCATGTGTAGTTGGAGCATGTGTCCATTTAGTTTAGTTCTGCTGGTATTTTCATACGCTGCAGTCCCCTGGCCTGAATACTTGTCCTTATACTCTAGTAGCCCTAAGGATATTTCATTGACCCTTTCTGTGAGCTCCTCAGATCATTTTCTCATCTCCCGTGTTGAACGTGAATGTTGAATAGGTTGAACTGATTTCAATCCTGCATTATAACCTAATGTATTTATGCTGTAGACAGGAAAATATACACATCCACTTTTAATACATCTGTACACGTAAACAAGTGCTTGAAGGAAGAGGGTAAATTTTCAAATTTTCTGGATTGTCAGCTCTTTATAGTCCATTCATCTTTTAAGTTATTTTGTGACACACTTTAGTTTTTACATTATGTAGCTCTTAGCACCTCAGGTTTAAATCTAAATAATGCTTGTTAGCCACTTTGTGTTGGAGAAAGGTATAGACTCGATACCAAACTCACAAATACACACAGGAACTGAATATTTACCCAAAACAGTACTTTATCTACATAGCATTGGGAGAGAAAAAAGTAGTGGATCCACAGGTCGTTTTCTGATGCATTGTGCAACTGCAGGGTAGTTGGATATACCTCAAAAGTCCAGACCTGCATTTGCTTTTTACATTGCAGAAATGCTCATCAACCAAGATTGCTTAGGCCTAGCTATCAATATCTTTAAACTTAAACTTTTCTTCCTATTGCATGTTTTGTTTCAGAACAAGAAGAAAACTTTGAGTTTATCATTGTCTCTCTCACCGGCCAGACTTGGCACTTTGAAGCTACCACATATGAAGAAAGAGATGCCTGGGTACAAGCCATAGAGAGTCAGATCTTGGCCAGTTTACAGTCATGTGAGAGCAGCAAGAACAAGGTATGGTACACAGAGTAATACTGAAAATAATTAATGGTTGGTTGAGCTTTAAAAGGAAAGCAAAATCAAGAACTTTGAATTTTAAACCTGTATTCCAGGTATGAGGCACATGACAGAGCAGTATTAAAGCTGCATGCATATCTCAGATATTTCAAGACAGCTGGTACTGTAGCCTGTTTTACATTTATTTTTTACAGCAATTGAATTAACGGATCTCCTGGATTATCTTGTTTTGCCATCAGTATGGCTCTTAAAATTTTGACTGAAACTTGGGGCTAGGTCACGGACTCTCCCTACTGAGAAGTTGCATAGTGTAGTCACTGCTGCAGATTGGGGTTTGTTTCAGGTTAGAGGTCTGCAGAAGGCCCTTGAGGAAAACCCTGCCTTGGAGAAGAGTGGAGGCAGACCGAAAAAACAGCATATTTACTAGTCAAATCTCTAGTTAAATCTACTCAGCTCCTGCATGGCAAAATTTAACTAAATGTTCTGGTTGGCCTAACCATAAATGTGTGGTAGCATTCAGCCATAGGACTCTGCCGTGATCAAAAAATCACGGAAATCAAAATTAAGCTATTGCTTTTGTGTCTGTTGCTTTACAAAGCATATGCACAATTTTTCTTTTCTTTAATGTTGTTGAATTAATTTTTCATGGTTTTCTGCCTTAACTAATATAGCAGAAAGCAAATCGAGAAACAGTTCATGAGAGCTTTTTGGGGGAAGATGAACATTGTCTAAGAGGTACAGGCCTTCTACCTTGCAATGCTCCCATATCATGAGAGAAATAATTAGTTCTCTTTTCCTGACTAAATAAATAAATGTATGTTTAAAGTATGATACTTCTTCAGCCACTGCTCATTTTTGAAAGGGCAAGAGAACTCCTCCTTCTTGAGTCTCTCTGTTTGCAAACACTTCACAACTAGAGAGCAAGGTGTTGAGTGGTAGTGGAGGGAGAGAAGTGAGAAGTAATCATTCAGACCTATAGATCCTTTAAAATTTTTTGCCTAACAGATGTCTTTAATGATTTTATATTGCAAGGAGGAGACTCATATTTTGAAATTACTGTCTGCTTTCATTGCCCTGATCTACCAGAGTAGATCAGACACCAGTAGTTATCATCATCATAATATAATTTACTTCCCATTTTATTTAAAGAAATTATTTATTTCCTATATATATTTCTGAGATAGAGAAAAATGACTCGTGTTTTTTTGCCTTTCATGGATTTATGCATTCGACTATGTATGTTAAGGGAGTGCAATAGAGGAAATTTGTACACTAACACCTATATAAAAGTACTAACACAAAAGAGGATAAAGAGTGGCTGGTAATATTTACTATGCAGTACCCACAGAGAAGATTGGCCTTTGTCTATATTAAGTATTCTTTTGAAAGGGAGAATCAATTGGTAAGATTATGCACGTACAGGGAAGCTTTTTGGGTTACATATTTAACCCGCTACAATGCTCAGACAGGTTTTTTTTTTTCTCTGAAGTATTACTAAGGTCTCAAAACATGTCAGAAGAACTAGCTGGAATAGCAAGGTGTAGTTAGTTGGACAGGTTTAGTAGGTGTCCTGTTGGTAGATCGAGAGGACATATCTCCACATGGACATGCTTAAGACCTGGTCCTCATCCTGCTTAAATCAATTCATTGCAGGGTCCATCACTTGCTACATCTAACAAATTTCTTCTCCGAATGCCCACAAGATGCTTTGGTTGGGTAGAGCTGAACTACTGGTACATGGTGACACTCTATCCAGGTCCAGGTAGAGGTCATTGGCAGGTCAGCATGGAGAGAATTTAAATGGGAGCCATCTGATTAAATCTGACCTTTTGATGATAAAAAGGTTTCAGTTGCTTTTGCAAACCATCCCTTAGTCTTCATTAGCAAAAGCATAAACATCAATAAAAGAAATTGATTTTATAAAATAATATTCTTATCTAATTTATCTCAAGAAGTAAACCTACACTGTGACCACTTGAATTGTGAATAGCAGGGTTCATTTTGAAGCTCGGTTTTCCTCTGTGCAGTCTCCCCACTTGTTAGCATCCGGACTGGAGACCCCAAAACACTGGGAGCTCCTGGGCAAGGCGGAGAGAGCCCTGGGAGAAATCCTGACCTGTCAGAAACATAGGTGGAAAGAGGAGTCCCTGCTTGGCAGGTGTGGACTTGCAGTACTTGGAGATGCCAAAGGATCACCGTTTCTTGAGAGGCAAACCAAGGACTTGGGTTCCTTGATCATGTTTGTTCGGCCTTGGTTTAAGCTTTGAGTTTTGCCGTTCGTTCAGCTGACGGTTTTGTCATCTAACCCTTTTTATTGGGTTCTTGTTTGTTGCTTATGCATTTCTTTAAATCTACGCAGTCCCGCCTGACGAGTCAGAATGAGGCCATGGCCCTTCAGTCCATAAGGAACATCAGAGGCAATTCCCACTGCGTGGACTGTGAAGCACAGAGTAAGTACAGCCACTTCACTTCAGAAAATTGACCTCCTCTTCTTGGCCAAGACGTCTTCTTGGCCGAGACTTAGGTGAACGCCCACCATGGGCTTTGTCTTTTTTGGTATTATGTTCCATATGTTGTTTGAATGTCTCTTCTTCATTATAGAGTTTGCTTAATCAGACTTATTTTATGTTAATTCATACTTAATATATGCTGTGTCAGATGCATCCTAATTTTTTCCCCTTGTTTTACATGCCATTTTAAATGTCAGCATTTCTTTCCTTTGAAGAAAAGGAAAAAGAAGTTTGCTGTTTGACATCAGTTACTTCCATTTTCCTCCTGTTTTGCATGGAGAGAGCATGTGTGCCATGGTAATATTTTCAAAGAGGTAGAACTTGATTGGGTTTTTTTGTTTGTTTGGTTTTTTTAGGGTTACTTGTCAGAAGAAACCAAAGTCATTGCTCATTATATCTGGATACTAGAAAATTGATTTGGGACTTTTTTTTTTTCTCTCCTTTGTGTTTCTTTCCCTTTTTTTATTTTTTAAAACATATACTTAGTGTTCAGAAAAGTGTTCTCGAGAATACTTTGAGCTGTGGTTCACCTCACTAACCCCAGCTGAGGTCATTATTCTGGTGCTCTTTAGTTCCAGGGGTTTGCAACAAAGCCACAAAAAGGAAGTACTCTTGCTCTAAAGCAATTAGTTGTAGAAGCAGAAGGATTGAGAACTTGTGCATTTTTATTTCTTTGATATTTGAAAGCCAGAACTTTTCTTGTGATTTTTGCATGTGCTTCAAATGGAAAAATATTCATTTATTTTTCTTTGGGTATAATATTTTTTTAAGACTTGCTGTTCAGGATTTTGACTACTGGTCTAAGCCATTCTAACATCCCAGGTAACTTTAAAATGAACATTCATTTGGAAGTGCAAGTGCTTTTGCATGACTAATTTGCTATCTGTATAGTTAGCAATTTAGCTGATTCAGTCATCCACCAAACAAATCGATTATCCCCTGCCTCACCCTCAGAAGGCTTGAAGGGGAAGATAAAAAAGATTTTTCCATACCATCAAAATGTGCTTCACATACAGACTGGTTTTAATTGCTTCTTTTGAAAACGCTCAGATATTCGTATGCCGTCCATAGGAGATGGATCAAGAACAAAGGCAGCTGCCCTGTCCCTGGCGGTTCAGCACACAGGGGTGTGAGCCCTGGCTGGACCAGGCTTTGAGCACCAGGCCTGGGATGCTGTTAAAACAGCCTGTTGACCTGCTGGAGGGAGATCCCAAAGAGAAATTTCACAGGGATTTTTCACAGACAGAGAGAAATAATAGCAACATGGATAAATTAAGGTCTTTACATTCCAGTGGCTAGTATGTTGGTTTGGCTGGTATTTTAACATGTATAGCCCGAAGTGACTCTTATTTATTAGTGTTCTTTCATATTGACCTGGTAGTCATTCAGATTTACACCAAAGCTTTGATATAGTTCAAGTAAAAGGCATATAAGGTGCTGTGCTGTATTTGAGAAGGATGGGGTCTTCAAGTGACCTAGATGTATATTTAGCTCATTTGAAGTACTCACTGCTGTCTGTGAGCAGACCGCAATGAGAGTGTTACTGATTTCTGCTCCAGTCTGTCTCTACAGCTGTGGGTGGCATTTTCCCAGACCCTGCTTAAGTGGTCACCCAGGCAGAGTGGGAACATGCAACCTCTTCACTGCATGCGACTTCCCACGCCCATGCGTGTCCTTTTGACGTATCCATGATCCATTTCAGCTCCAGCCAGAGTCCACACTATCCCCAAGGTGTGTGTTTCTCTCCCCAGTCTTGCATGTACCCCAGTATTTATGCAGCCAAGCTACGTGTTTAATCAGGAAAATGATTGTGCAAGAAAGCAGCACAGTTTTTCCCCCCCCCTTTCAGCCGGGTTGTTTTTCATCCAGATTGCTTCATGGGTCAAGCTGGCCACATGTGCAGGGTGCCAGCAGAAGGGACCTGCCAAGAACATGTTGCTGAGAGAGGCAGGGTGGGACTGCCCTTTTTGGCAACACTCAGCGTTTGGTTGTGTAGCTTATGGGGGGATGTGATTTTGGAATCTCAGCTGGAACCTCTCTTAATTGTTTGTATTCTTGGAGATGATTTAAGTCTTCTTTGACTCTTCTTGCCATTTGGCCTTCCTAATTTTAAGGCTACCATCTTTCCTTTTGACAAATTTGAGATGTTTCCAAAGCGATGTATCTTAAAATGTAAACATGCACAAGGTGAACCTCAGCCTGCTGCTTTTTCTGCCAGGCTTTGCTTTATTTCCTTCTCTCCCTTTCTGCCTTGCCTGGGCAAGTCCTTACCCCTGGAGTATTTAGCATCACAAACACCAGTGCTCTTGTGGAAAGCTTACGTAGTTTGCATCTTCACAAAGCCAGATGTTTGGGAGCAAAGGAATATGAGATGTTACTGTCCCTCAGCTCTATTCAAGAGCCATCCATCTTCCACTTCAGAAGTCTCATTCTTCCTCTTTCTAGAGCTCTTTGCCTTTTTAGCACTTCATCACAGCACTTTGTTTCACCAGGGAGTTTCTGCCTTGTTGTATGTTAATCAGCAGCAGTAGTACCAGCAGCATTTGTGTGCCACCAGCCTTCTGGCCCTGTGGCAGTCTCAGACTAAAGTTTTTAAGTCCTTTTTTTAATGTTCCCATCCCGGAGCAATAGATGAGGCAAAGTGCTCTTTAGGTGCTGGAGTTTTTGCCCAAGAAGATCTCATTTCATGTTTCAGAGGGAAACTGATGTTGCCTTTTCCCAGAGCATTGGAGTCCCAGTGCTGACTTCTGTCTGGAGAAGGCTCTGAAGACAATCAAATTGCTTAGGCAAACCCAGTTAAATTCCTGCCCCCGAAGGATTTTAGCTCTTCCAGTCTTACTGCTTAAAGAGCAGATGAGAAGATAAATATGAGTGAGTCACTCTTTCAAGATATCTGGAGAGCGTGGAATATCAGGTCTTTTCTGTTGTTGAAGAAAACAGGGAGGGCTTAAAGAGGGAGAGTCTCATGATGAGTTTTCCAGTCCAGGAGTCTAGTAACTTACTATGGTGTATTTTATATTTGAGAGCCAAACACTGACGTAATAATTTGGGTGGCCCTGGCAAGCCTGTCAGACCCATCACAAGATTCAATTTTATATTCAGAATAGAAAAAAAAAAACTTGTAAAGAATAGAAAAGATGTAAACTTTTCTCTCTTTTGCTGCATCTCTTTGCAAGATGCCTTCGCCCCCTGCTTCTCCTTTCCCTGGCTCTTCTGCTCCTCCCTGCTCCTCTTCTGCTCAGCCCAGCACTATCTTGCACGTGCTTGAACTCATCAGGATTTAGCATGGCAAAGCCTTTCATCAGCAACCTCATGTCCAAAGGGATGAAGGAGATGGTGGGGAGGGGTTATTCTCCTAAAAGAGCTGTTCCAAGAGCTTTCACCTTCAAATGATCAATCTGATTGAGGTGCAAGTCAAAGTGGGGAGGACGCTTTTAGAGACAGAGAGAATGACATACCTTTAAGAATATGGGCAGCTGAAAATTGTAATCTGGGAATATCCAGTGATGTTTAAAAGGTCATATTTTGTTTGACAAATTGTAAGTAAAACAAAGAGAGGAAACTAGCTTGATAGCAGCTATAGCTGCATTGAGTGGGGTTTTTGCTTCTTTTACCATCAAATGTCAATGTATGCATACTGGAGAAAAGCCTGCCATGTGCTTGTAAGTATTCTGAGCATCCTCCAATTCAGAATTACTCTTAGCATCAGCAGGAAGAGTGAGCTGATTTTTAATCATCTAAAAAAAAAGGAAAAAAACCAGCTTGAGTAGTTATAGCTTACTAACCACGTGTGGTTCTTTTCAATATAAATCAGTGGTAACAAATTTGAAGCATGAGATTTAAAAAGTGCTCAACTACATATGGGAAAAGGAAGATGCAGATAGGAGCAGTGAATTGAAAACAGGGACATCCCTGAGCATGTAGTTTACAACAGCTTGCCTTTATTATTGGTGGGTAGTGACTTCTGTCATCTAGCATACCTCCTTTTGAGAATAATTTTTCACGTGCATACACTGAAACAGATGTCATAAGTGACATCATGTCAGTATTTTCCCAGAATCCATCAAACAATGCCACTTGTCCAAGCTCCTGATTAGAGCCCTGTCTTGCTCCGCGTTATTCAGTTGTAACCAAGATCAACAAGTCTGGTTTTTTCACTGGATATCTCTAATGAGTTCAACACTTGCCTTTCCTAGTTTGCCACCTTCAAACTTGTTGTGTGTTATCAGATTATTGAAATTTAAAATACTATCTTGACAGAATTTCATGTAACTTTTTGGTTATCGCTTTGGTGGATTACTTCAATTGTACCAGCCCTGTCAATTGGAAGTAGGTGAATATTTAAAAAAAAATATTCAGTAAAAGATACACTAGATGTGCTTCAAGTACACAGAAGTATTTGGGAGTGAGGTCAGGTCCTTAACATCAGTTCTATTAGAATAATCGGAAAAATATTAATCAGTATTTTTTCTCTTGCTTCATTCTGAGTTTGTGCTTCTTTGAGCTCATTGCACTTTTTATTTTTGTGAAGATAACCCTGGCCTTTGCAAGTCAGGGACAGAGATTTCATTCTAAGAAATGGTTTGCAAATTTTAAGTTATTATCTGCTCTATTTAAGCTTTTACTGACAAATTAGTATGTTTGGATTTTTAGTGTGTTTCAAATATACTACTGGTTCTCCCACTGGCAAGACACCAAAAATACCTGGTGGAGGTGACCTGAAGAAACATGCAGAAAAGGAGTTTGTCATGGTTGTCTTACCAAGGACTTGGAAAGCATGGAGGAGTTTTGTCTCAATTATCTTTTGGAGATCTGAAATGCTGTCTATTCGTAGCATAAGACTTGGTATGGACAGGAACTTTTTCTGCTCAAGTGAAATAAGATGGGGGATTTTTCTTGTTGGGAGTATTTTTAGATTTCTAAGGAATGACCGAAAAATGTCAATCAATGCCTTCACTGAAATGTGGGAGTTTACAATTAAAATTATCTGCTTTCCTTTCATATCTTTTGTCCAAATGTGACATGGCAAAGAACTAGGAAACGTTTTGTTTCCACATATTTTAGCTGCCAAAAATAACTTTTCAATTTTGGGTTACATAAAGTAGAAATGAGTCTTCAGATGAAATTTCTCTGAATGGAAGGGGACACTGGAATTTCATTTTCTATCAGCTCTAAATTTTATTTAGATTTGAATGAAAACTGCCTGCCCTCTCAATTAATCACCTTTTTCCTGCTTGGCATTTGTGATAGCCTACTGGTTCTTTGGGAGGCCCACGGTAAGGTGAGAAGAAAAGATCTGACAGCAGGAGGGAGAAAAAAAAAGCTACCAAAAATTCCTCTGATACGTCTTTCATTGCATTTGTTAAAATAAATGTTTGTTGGAGAGAGGGAGATTCATACTAGTCTAGATTTAAATAACACAGGACAGTGACAAAAAAGTGAACCATCTTGGGAAATTACTTTGAATTTCCCGGCTTTTGTCAGGTTTGTCACAGCCTTATCATTTGTGGGGTTATTTTTTTTTTGTGTGTGTGTGTGTGTCGGTGGAATTTTTCTGGCTCGTACACTAAAACTGGGACTGTTCAAAGTATCACATTTTCATCTTAGTACTTATCTCCCTGATCTTAGAGATGAAAACATACCCCATAGTGTGTTAGATGTAAAAGCCATATGTAGGTGATGATATAGATGGTTATTAAGGGAGTTGATATAGTTAGCAACAGAGACATTGTATCTGGTCGCTCTTTTTTTTTTTTCTCCTTTTGCTCTTGTAATTGGCTACAAGTGGCTCTAGATTCCCAAGGAGGGGCTTTCTCCACCACTTCATCATCAGCTGCCTGCCACTGCATTTATATTTTCTTTGTTTCTTGTTTTCACTGTAATTCATATTTTTCTTTTGCCTGAAGGTGGAATGATACATCTTTTGAGAATCCCCTCCACAATTTTTTTTTTACTCCTTGAGGGTTTCTTGGAAGGGTTAGTATCTCCACAGGGCAAAACTGACCCTTCTGGAAGACCTTCCAACTGTGCTTTTGGACAGGACACCTGCATTTTTTTCCCCAGAGCCAAAATCTTTATCCACAAACATTAACTGGAAAGTTTTGTTAGGTGTTTCATTGTACTAATTGCTTGTATCCCTTTTCCTGTAGATCCTGACTGGGCCAGCTTGAATCTGGGAGCCCTCATATGTATCGAATGCTCAGGTATACACCGAAACCTTGGCACGCACCTCTCCCGGGTCCGCTCTCTCGACCTGGATGACTGGCCTATAGAGCTCATCAAGGTGATGTCTTCTATCGGGAATGAGCTGGCAAACAGTGTCTGGGAGGAGAGCAGCCAAGGCCATATGAAACCTTCGTCAGACTCCACAAGGTAGGCTTTCCTACTCCATCTCACCATGGCATGCAGCGGGCAGGTAGTATGTGATACTGCACGTGGCTGAGGCTGTAAGCTATGAGCCCATAAATCTTCATTTTGGCATTGCAGTCAGAGGTGGTAGGGCGTTACAATGTTTTACAACATGGACTTTTAAAATTCTCCCTTGGAGTAAGCCTTGTAAAAATCATTATGTATATATATCTTCACTGCATGCCCAGGAAGAACGTGTGTCAAAGTGCGGGAGGGGTGTCAAAAGTTGAGTGACCCTGTTATTTTCACTCTTGTGAAGGTTTCCTCAGCAGCTCTACAATTTTTTTGTTCAATTGACTGACCAACAAAACAGTGGGAGATTGAAACCTCCCGCCTGGTTGTTCCTCAGTCTAAATTATACTGTAATGTGTTTCTTTGTTTTGGTCAGCCACAAAGTTCCTGGCTCTTGGTCTATCAGTTTGTGCTTAATAATCTGCCTTGAGTAGTTCAAGCTCACCCAGGAATTTGTACCTGGCCGTCAGGTCTTTGGGTTGTCATCACGGATGTTGAAAATCCTGCTCGCTCTGGATGTGAAGGTGTAAGTTGATGGGGGAGTGTGTGTTTCCGATGAGAACAGTATTTTACGTACCAGTCATAGCTCAGCACAGTGAAAATCTTCTTTCTGTGATGCATTGTCGTACCGAAACCTAAAAGGTTTTTGTGCTTAATTTATCTGATCAGTGTCAAAGGAGGAAGATGTTCTGAAAGTACAAAATGTAAGTGCTAATAGTTATAACTAAGGTATTGGCTTGGGGGAAGCAGAGTGACCACTGGCAGACTGTGTTTCAGCAGGGGGGTTCAGGCAGGAGAAAGACCTTCTGGACTACCTTGCACAGCTGGGCCAATCTTTGAAGTTGTCTTCAGAAGTGCGTTATAATTGTCTTAGGCTGCCCCCCTGGAGCTTGCCCCGCATCCGAGCACCAGTTGGTCCCCTGGTAGCAAACGGCACGATGGAGGTTTAGCTCTCAGTGTTTTCCTCCTGCATATGAGAGAAATCAGAGGGAATTGTATTCTGATTTTGTTATGTAATAACATAATCAGATCCTGCTTTTTCTAGTACTGGATCAAGTGAAATTATAACCTGGGAGCATATACCTGGGCCACCTCCTGCGGTGTAGGAGTAGGTTTGTACTGTTGTCTGTAATAAAGTCAACTGTTTCTTATTGCATTATTTCGTTAGCACTGAAAAATGAATTTGTGGTGCCACCTTTGGTTCATCTTCGAGAATGAAGCCAGTACATTAATCAGGCTACTTAGATGAATGACTATGCATATAAAAATGTTCAGGAAGACCTACACAGTGATTTTGTTTATACATAAACTGTATGTCTGCTGTATACATGTATATTATTAGACAGCTAATATAATGATTTCATCAGGTAGATTAAAATCAACTTATTGCTGCCTTTCAGTCATTAGTATTACTTTAATGCAGAGATCTTATATTGTTGCAACTAACAAATATATGTTGCTCCTTACTACTGAGGTGAGGTGGAGATAGCTCAATTCTAAATACTTGTAAAAGGAAAAGGCATACACTCAATTGGATTTTATTTTTTTTTAAAAATAGCATTTTAGTGTGCATATAATAAAGTTATCATGAAAAATCTAAAATACATGTGACTGTGATGAAAAGGGAACCATCCATTTGAATTAAATTATTCAGGGTTTTATGTTTGGAAGTGAGTTTTATTTATAGAAAATCAACTTTGTTCTCTTTGTATTTCATGCTCAGAGCTTATTTTAAATCTCCTTTGTTTCTGTACATCTTTGTGTTTATAGTCAGCTGTTTATGTTTGTCAGTGACTTATTTGCACTTTTTTTCCTGGACTATAGCATTTTTGAACAAAAGGTATAAAGATTCGTTTTATACACATGCATTTCCATCTCTGTGTCCAAGTGCACACTTACGTGATGGAAGAGCTGTTAGAAAAAATAGAATTAAGATTATGTGAAAATTTTCCCACAAAGCAATTGTAATCTTGCTGTGCTACTCCCGTTTTTTCCGCTGTTTGCAGCGGGGACTGAAGTGATATTTTTCACATAAATGCCTGAAAGGTCTGCTTTTTGAAAGTTATGTGCCTCCTTTTGTACTTTACTTTGGTCTCTACTAGCATCGTAATCCTTCTGTCCAAGATGTGGCAAGAAAATGAGTTCACGTTCTTTAGATATAAGTTATGTATTCCATTTCCTTGCTGCTGTTTGCAGTTTTGCATGAGGAATCCTATCAGAAGCAGCTACAATGGATCTGAAGTGAGGTTAAACACTCCCCCCCCTTTTTTTTTTGTTGTTGAGGGACTGAAGGGGGAAGAGGCAACTGAAGTTGAGGAACTGGTGGAGGAGGCAAGAAAGTAAGCAAGTAGAAAGATGACTGGGGAGCTAAGATTTGGAGTTCTAGTGGAGGAGGGATGGAGGGTGTCCAAGGATACTTGGAGATCAGGGAAGAAAGAATCATTCAGCAAAACTACTTCTGAAGGGGAAGAGAGCCAACAGCTAGTGTTGGGGGGCTGTTCCTGCCCATGCTGGTGGGCTCTGGGGTCAGCTGGAGTCTGAGAGACACTATATGCAGAGATTCACGCACTCAGTATGCTCCTGCTTTAATGAGTTCTCTTCTCACCAAAACCTCATCAGATGGAAGAGGGGAAGTACTCCCATGTTTTCCTCCAAGTTTCCCCTGAACTTGTTCATATCCTCGTTCCCTTCTGCAGCCCCACTTACTACACCTGTCCCACATAGTGCTCCTGTTTTCAGTTCCACTACATATACTCATTAATCCACCCTCCACGGCTTTCCACATGTGTGCTCAGACCTTCAGGCTGTGCCTGCAAGGAAAGTGTTGGAAACCCAAGGACAGAAGATTTCTTAACCATTCCCCCAGCTGATTCAAAGGTTTAGCACAAAGCATCAGTAACAGACCTTAGACAAATGCAGTCTTCTCACGTGTTTCTTTGATAGGCATGTCTATTAACTCTTTGGTCACCACTGTGCCCACCCCCCGCAAAGCACCAAAAGTTGTCAGCACAGTGATGGACCCCCTGTTAATAGACATTTGTCGAGGGGATCAGACATACATGGGTTTCACCATTTCGTATTGTGTCTTTCTACTGGAGATGAAGCCATCAGTGGAAACCCACAGGCTTTCTAGGGGCAAAAAAAAGATTATTGACTGCTTCACAAATACTGAATCTGTTGGGCTGTGAGGCTCGAGGAGTGTTCACATGCTGAACTAAAAGGAACCTGGAAGTCTTGACATGGCTTCAAAAGCAATCCCTTCAGCTGGGGAGAAGTCAGTACTGATGACTGAATCAGTACAGTGGCATCCCATGCGTTTGGATTGAGTAGAGGAAAGGGTGGAGAGACCTAGGGAGACCAATGTTTTGCAGGACGGATTGCCAAATGGCTACTGTAGGCCACAGTATAATTAAAGAGTCTTATTCAGGAAAATGTCACCAATATTTATAAAAATAGAGATATGCCAGGTATTGAGTACTGCTTGCATTTTTAATTTTGGACATGCAAAAATAAGTTAAATATTATCAAACTTAAACCGCATCAAACGTACCATACCGCTGTCCTTTCCTAGCCCACTCAAATTCACTTAAAACCCTTTCTTCGAGAAAGTCATGGGGAAAGATAAACCTAAAAAGGTATTTTGAAGGTCAGAAAGACTCTCAGATTGGAGGGCGTGAACTCAAAGCCTGAGAGAGTTGTAGCAAAAGGTATTACTCCTGTTGCTTTCATCAAGGATATATTGCCCAGGTATGTCCTCTAATGTTAACACGTGCCAGGTCTCATAAAGTGTGAGAGGCAGCTTATAAAATAAGCAGATCTCTAGGTCATTCAGTGCCTCTGGATCAAAAGCAACACCTTGGATGGCTTCTAGCATTAAACTGGAAGGCATCGCAGGTTATAGGAGCACAGGTGAAATGGGATCCCCGAGGAAGCGGCGTAGAGTAGCATGAGGCAAAGTTCAGACTGAGGGTGTTGGTGTGATTACGGGGAGAAAAGAGGAATAAACGTGAGCTCCTGGTGAGCACGAAAAGTTGGCAAAGCAGCAGAAAACCCAAGCACAGGTGAACACGTGCGTGTGGAAGGGAAAGGGGACCAGCTGGCCTCTGAGCGGTGGTGTCCGTGGGTCCCTGATTAGGTCAGCTTTGGAAGGCTGGTAATTGGTTCCAGCAATTACCAGCAGCCCTGAGAACCGCCGCTCAAACTTCGGGAGCCCTGTGACAAATTGAAGCTGACTGCTGGTGAAGGAGTATCGACTTCCCATTTCTAAACAGGGGGATCATTAGTCAAGAAAAGCATCTTTTAATTACTTGCAGGAAAGGGGGGGGGAAAGGAGGAAAAAAGGAAAAAGATCTTTCAGTATGGATCCTGCAACAGCTGCCATTTTTTTTTCCAAGTGTATTCAATATTAAATTTATTGTCTTGGAGGGGAGGGGGTGAGCAGGGAGAGTTTGCCTGCGGTCCCTCCTTTGGTAATGTGCGTTTAATTTGGAGTGAGAAGTCAAATTAGAGTAAATCAATGTTGCGACAATTAACTGGGTCTAGGGATGAGATCAGGATTTTCCCCTCTAATTGCTATTGATACTATTTAAGCACACTCTTAAAACATTGATTTGGAGTGGTGTGACACAGGAGTAGCCCAGTGGGGCGGGGGCAGAACTGCTCCATGGAGGAATGTCGGAGATGTGGTGAAGCCAGCGTGGGGAGTCTGTGCCATGTTTCGCCTGGGCCTGTTGCACTGGTATGTAGATCTCCTACCAGATATTTAGCTTTCTTCTGGACACACCTCATGTGCTTTGCTTTCTCCCCATACTATTCTTGCCCATGTGGCTTCTGGTTTTTAGATATGCTTGCCACCATCGACTTCTGAAGATGTTGTTAGCCTTTTCCAAATGAGATGAGCTGCCACCATCCCTCTGCCTGCACCAGGAGGTGACAATCTGCTCCCTGGCCCTGACACTCTTTCTCTGAGCTCTCAAGCTCTCCATCTCTGTCTCGCTGCGAGTACTGGGATGTGCCAGCAATGAGGCCACCTCCCCCAGCTGGAAGCTGCTGGCCACGAGGAGGGAGAGCAGTGTGATATCCAGGCACCATCCCAGCCATGCTTTTTGTTCTCCTGCTGAAGCGATGCTGAATATTTGCATTAGCTATGTGTAAACTTCAAAGTTAAGGGCTCCACCATTTTGGTGTCTTTTTGAGAATATTCCTAAATAGAAAGAGCCTCCATCTCCATTAAAGCGAGTGTATTTTTAAAGTGAGGGATGAGCAGTTAGTAGAAGCTCAGGCATAGTTTTAAGCTCTGCCGAGGCAGCCCCAAGCAGCAGCTCGTTAAGTGGAGATTGGAGTTTGGAGCATCTGCTGCAATTTTGCTCAGGTAGTCTGTTTGCATAGCAGTCACCCTGTTTATTCTGGTTACCAAAGGTTATAAGAAAATAGAGAGGTTCTTAACACTGTCTGAGAAGTCTGGAGTTGGGAGCCAGCAGTGTCGGGAATTGACTTTCACCTTAAGACGTAAGATCCAGTTTGATCCCTCGCTCACTAATGAACTGAATTTAATGGTGTCAGAAAAAACATTATGCAGCTCGACTATATTTAGCAGACTTTTACAATCCTAAGATGAAGCCTGGCTTGCCGTTTCGAGACTTGAGTCCACTATGCTGAGCGTGCGCTGGTTTCTTGGGGATAACTGGGGAGCGACTTCTATGAAAAATATTAAACCATGCCTTCTTTTTTTTGTAAAAATAATTAGTCCTTCATTATAGACAGTACAGATAAAGGGCAAGCACAGGGAAACTGTGTAGTTAAGATCCCGGTATCGTATCCTGAATCTTGTAAGGATGCTCCACTTCATCTCTCTCTCATTTCTTGTTCCTTTTGGCCATCAGATTGCTGTTATAGTCCTGTTGGTCTCCGATTCCTGGCATAAGGCTGCAGCGTTACAAATGGGGCCTGGGGGAACATCGGTACCTCTCTATCCGCAGTTGTCAGGTCTGGTTTCTTAGCGGTTCTTGGCCTGATGAGGTCAGTGTTTTGTGCCTTTTGAATGCTTCTCCATGCTTGACACCTTTCCCATTTCAGAGGTGGGGGAAGGGTGTTTTTAAAAATAAATAAATAAATAAATAAATAAATAAAAAAGATTTTATTGTGAAGGGCTGACCAGAACCCATCTGCAGTTGGGTGGCATCTGCTCCCCACATGTCACTTCCCTCATTAACAAGCAATTGAATTAATTAAATGCTATTCAGAACACGCATAACAAGCTACCGGCAGTGTCCAAATTAGCACTGATAATCAAGGATGATTTCCTTTATTATCCTGCTAAGTGGTGTGCAGGCTCTGATCTCCCTGTCTGCCCTCATCTATTTACATACCCCCAGCTTCTGCCTTTAGAAGCTGAGGTTATCTTACCTAGTTAATTTGCCACGATCACCAAGCATGGCGGATTGATATTCCTGCCTCTGCTGAAGCAACCCCCCCCCTTTCTCCCCCTTTCCTTCCTCCCCAAGCCTGGTCCTTTGTATCTCAAGCTCACTGATAAATTAAAAGCCACCCCTGTGGTCTCTCAAGTGAGTAATAGAGGCAGAAATTTCATTTTGCAACTGGCTGATTTAATGATCCAAAGGGTAATTAATGGCCTGATTATCTTAATGTTAAATATGTCCGGCAGCAATTACTGTGACCTCCCGCTTGTCAAGGTCCAGGCTATGCTCTTCTTTCAATTAAGTTCTCTGGGGCTTAATGGTATGAATAAACTCCTCTGATTCTATCATTCCGGACTCTGAGATTTAAGCGAGCTAGGGGCTCGTTTGGAGTTTTAATCAGCCCGTCTTCTACTTGAGCGATCAGAGTTAACAATTATAACAAGGACAGTTTAACTTTCTTTCTCTCCCCCCCCCCCCCTTCTTTATATTTTTATTTTATTTTTTTTTTTAAGCGCTCGGAGGGAATTTTGTTGGCTGCAGCAGCAGCTTTGCTTAGGCTAGTCTCTCCCTATATAAATTATCATGTGAATGCTGCTGTTTTTCCATTTGACAGGCTTAATTAATTGGCAGGAGCGCCCGAAAATGACAGTGCCACTAATTGCAACTCCAAGTCCATTTCTGTCATTGCAGCACGCTTGTCAGCGGGCATGCCCCGCTCCTCGCCGCGGCCGGAGTTTGTTGACGTTTTCCATTTCGGTTTTCACATCTCGTCGGGGAATGTGATGGGATGTGATAGCCTAAGATGTGCCTTTGGGTTTTCCAGGCATGCAGTTTGTGTGCAAGAATGACATTTACTGCCAATAAAGTTTAGACAGCTGGGCTTCTGCCCACCCAACAGCTGCTAGGGGACTTAAGATTTGAGTTAGGATATTTCAGCAAGTCCTATGAACAGGGGAGACTTTGGGAAGGGATTTATTAAAAGGAGAGGGAAAAAAGAAAAAAAAAGGGCAACAAACCCTGGGAGTCATAACTCACCCCTGGTCTTTCTGGTGGCCAAACTACACTGAACAGCACATCTCCCAGTGAGCTGGAGTTATATTAGCTCTGTTTTGGACAGCAGATATTTTGTAAAGATAGTGAGGAAAACGTATAAATTATTAGTTACAAGAGTATTGTGTTTTCAAACGCACACATAAATAAAAAGACTTGATTCATTGCTGCCAGTAAACTAAAACCGTTTGCCGTATGGCTGTAGAAGTGAACTGATTCTGACATGCCAGATTGCATGCTTTCAGATTAGAGTAATTGTAATTGTTTTAAAATTAAATTTAAAAAAAAAATAAAATTTGTCACTTACCAGTAGCTTCCAGGAAATGCATCTAATAAGAATAACTAAGTGAGGCAAATGAAATGTCAGCTTGGGTGGCGGCTGGTCGGATTTCACCATTTGGAGGCCTCAAAAGCTCAAATGCAGTACTCCAAAGATGAAGGTTAATAGTAGTACGACGTATTTTATTGTCCTTGTAGCTGCTTCGCAGACCTTGTCATCCAGGAGCTGATCCAGTAAAACACTGGTGCCTACATAGCAGCGTGGTAGATGCCTGGATGATTAAAAATAAAAACAAAACAATAACAAAAAAAAAACCCTCGACCCCAGTTGTCCAAGTTAATGAGTGCTTTAGTTAAAATGCTCCCTGGTTCAATTGCACGTTTCTTATGTGCAAATACGTCTTTGATAAAAACTCAAGCATCTTGTAAACAGAAGCCCAGCTTGCAATTATTATTATAATCATGATTCTCCTTGTTGCCTCTGAAAGAGAAACCTGCAAAGAAGAATTTCTGTCTCCTTCTGCAGTACATTAGAGCATTTGTTAAAAAGCAGAGGTGTAAAAGCCACAGTACTATTCGTATTTTTTTTAAATCTAAATAGAATAGGTACCACTTTTATTAAATTCTCTGAATATTTAACTTCTATGTGTATATGGACCAGACACATTGCTCTCTGCACTCATTCCTCGCATGGAACATACACATGCTATGTGGGTGCTGTGATGTAGTATGTTATGGACCCATACGGCCCATGGTGAGCAGAGATTTCCAGTTACACTGGGTTTATAGTATTTCCTTTTCATCTTGCTTACCAACTATCATCTGGACAGTTTGCCCAAGTATTGCTGGTGTAGTTTTTGGAGAGAAATGCTAAAGAAATCCTCATTGCTTTTGTCTTTTTCTGACTTTCTCTGATGCCTCTCATGTGTTAGACTGTTCATACATCCATTTGTTGTTTGTCCTTTGAAAAATGTTTTTGAAGAAGATGGGAGAGCAACGTGTTTTGGCCTTCTTTCAATACCTGCTAGCTAAGATACCTCCTAGATAAGACACTAAGATCCTTCCTCAAACCCAAATTTTATGGGTATGGTGACAATACAAAAATGAAGATCAGAGTAGCGGGCCAGAGGCAATGGTCAAGCTTTGAATACTGAACTAAAGATAAAAAGAAGGGAAGGGCCTTCAAGGGGCCTTGAAAGAGAAGACAAGTAGCTTTGCTTTCATACCATACAACTGGGTTGCTCAGACTGGGCAACAGTCCATATCTTAGCAGCTTTTTGCCATTTTCTTACAAGTCCAGTGACATTTGGTGTTTTTTTCCCACCAGGAGTTGTGGAAAACAGTCATCCCTTGTTTTTGAAGGTAGTTTTTAGAATTGATAAAAAAATGAGAAACCCACTCTGAATACTCCCAGAAGACCTGAAGAAAGACATCCTTGAGTGTATTAAGCTTACAAATCAAAGCTGCTTGAGGACATCTTGCCTCTTGAGGTTTCTGCAGTAGGAGAGGTGATAGACACTAAAATGTTTTACCTTGGAGGTACAATCAACTCAAGGTACCTTTATTCTGCTGAGATTCATGACAAGTTTTGGTTCTATTTCTGTGTGTATTTGACTGCCACACTGAAAAGCACCAAGTTAAGCTGAAATTCCCTAAAAAGGACATTGATGAGCTGTTAGACTTCAGGAAATCTAGGATTTGAGTTCAGGACTCAAGCAAGGAGGATTTCTTTCTATTGTATGAACAGTGATGATTGAGACAGTGGGGAGATACATTGGGAAAACAGTATTCATAAGTCAGTAATCAGCTGTCAGAAAAAGTGGTTTTTTTGCTTGCTAGAATAATAACCAGTCTGTTGGTTGAGAGCCTGTTCTAAAGGCCTCAAAACAGTGTAGGCTCTTGGCTTCAAACTTAATTTTCAGTTTAGATATGGACTGATTATTTCTTGTTGTGTGTTAGTTCTCTCCCAGACACCTAGCAGTGCTACAGAGCATCTCAGATTTGAAGACCAAAGTGTCTTCACTGTGACTTCACATCTGCTTGGCCATAAGCTACTTGAAAAGGTCAAAACAGAACTTACCAATAGAGAGATAACCATCACTGTGTTTATTAGAAACTACTTGGGCCAGTGCTTAACTGTGGTACTACAACAGAGGAATGGAAGAGCTAATTAGAACAAAGAGATTAATTTCAAATGAGAAAAAGATTTATATTGTGTTTATAAATTGAGGGGGAATATGGCTTACATCAAGCTCATGGCCAAAAGCCAGTACCACTTAAAATGAGTCAGATGCCAGCCACTGTGGGTTAGTCTTTCCCCAGAAAATTCCTTGATACCTTTATAAGCATTTAGAAATAAAGTAGAAACGAGACTCAATCGCATGCCACAGCAAATTCAGTCATTAGAAAAGATGGTCAACGGTACCTATATGACAGTGACATTTCCCATCCCTTGGTGACTGTAGCCTTCCATCCATCTAACTGCAGCCCAAAATCGTTGCAGACTTGCAAAGGGACAGGTCCATAAGCAAATGCTGTATTTCAGTCCAGAAGCTAGACCAGGATGATGGTTAGCTGTTCTGCAAAAGTGCAAAGACCAGGTAAGTTAGTTTTCTCTAAGGTCTTGAAGAGATCTGGAAGCCTTTTACTGAGAAAGCAGCATCAGGCTTGGGTAGTGTGGTGTATGTCCTGAAAGAGACCATCCATCTTTCCCTCCTTCCACCGAGAACTGCATTTTTCTGTCCTTTCCCCCATCATCATGCAAGCATGAGTCCAGTCGGCTCGGGGATCCCATCAAAATCTATAGTTTTGGTGCATTAGGTTTCTTCTGGTGCAACAAACCGGTCCCTTCCACCCTGCAGCCTGTGTGAGCACTGTACCAATGTAAAAAAAGCGGTGGGCGTTCATGGCCAGGGGAGAGGGCGCAGATGGAGGCAGGTCAGCACTTCCAGGAGCAGCCTGCAGTTAGAGCAGATGAGGCATAAGGTGAAACAGCGCCCTGCTATTGCTCATTTGGATCAAAGTACATCTGTACTTGGTGAATAGTTTTGAAACGGGTAACAGGTAGACTCTAGAGTACATTTTCTCCTGATATATTTTGAAAAAATAAAAATAAAAATTGCTACCTTGCCAGGCTTAGAATTGGCTGCATGGACTGGAGAATGAAACCACACTAATCGTGAGATGTTATTTATGGTGCTTATTTTAGCTGTCTGAGATGAAATACCTGAATTAGGAGTACAGTGTAGTGCAGCTTTGCATTCTGAACTCTGAGACAATGCAAGTGTAGTGTAGAGGAGTATTAAAAAAAAACACAAAACACAACCACCAGAGATTTGATTAAGCTCATGTGCTCCTTATTTTCAGGAGTTAGCATCTATCAGATTGGATGGGTTTTTACTGGGAGGGCAACAGATACTTCTGTGACTCCAGGAGCAACTCCTTGTTCAAAAACACTGAAATTATTGAACTTTGAAACAGAACATTTGCAGGGGAGTACATTTACATTAGCTAGGCTTACTTGAACCCATTTTTTATCATTTACACTGAAATTAAGTTCCACCCTGTTCAATGTGTGTGTGCGCACACATACCTGCTACTCCACAGTACCTGAGGAATAAATATGGAGAGGTTCATCTTAAACGTGGCAAGCTAAAAGCAACTGAAAAATTAAATTTACTGTATAAAGCTTTGGGCAGGCTTACCAAAACGATCTTTGCCCTCACCGTCTTTAATAGTAGCTATTTTATCGGTTATTTCCAAAAGGAAAAGCATTTAACACTTGTGTTGCTATCGAAATTCAGGCGTTTGTGAGGCTGAAACTTGTAATAATAAAAAGGCAAAAAAAAGCAATTGAGGAAAAAAATGCCAAATGCCAAGCATCAGCTATTACGAGGTCCCTCGGGTCAGATCTGAATGCTCATCTATGAGATGCATTCAACTTTGGAAAGTATTGTGAGTTGAGTACTTGCTGCTGCTGAGGAACTCAGCAGAGCTGCTTAGCTGGGAAGGAAAATATCCAGCATATTAAAAAAGAACATATTTTGTTAGAAAGAGAGCTTATGTAAAACATTTTCTTTTTATTTGAAGCTTTTCTGTGTACTTGATGTTTAACCTGTTCTTTTCATTTCTCCTGCCCTAAGGTCATGGCTGTCTCTCTGTATGTTAGGTCTTACCAAACATAAAGTTGTTTAAACATAACTCAAATTGGTTGATATATGTGGCATAACAGCAGTTACTCTAAAGCCAGTTTATTCCTGGTTTGTGCTGCTGAAGCTTTATTACATAAATTATTTTTAAAGTTTCTATACACTTTTTCTGCTCTTAAGAGATACATAAACCAATTGTGGTTAAATACAAGGACAGGCTGCTGCTGGTTAGGCTGGGAGCCTGGGAAGGTGGTCCTCATGTTATCTTTTTCTGGCTTAACTTAGATGGGATGTTATCAGAAGGTTGAGTTGCACAGACAAGAATTTTTCGGTAGTGGTCACTAGTGATGGTGGTAGTTATGTGCCTTCATCCTCCTGCATTGTTTTTGACCATTTCAACCCTTTGGAGGTTGTTTGGATGGCAGATCGTTTTGTTTGAGGTTGTGGTACGGCAGAGAAAAGAGCATGCCTAAAACCAGCGGCAGCGATGCTTAACAGTACTTTAAAAAAAGGCAGTGCCTTGCCGTGCTACTGGTGGCTTTGCTGGCCGGTGACACTAGGCACAGAAGCAGCAGCATGCCTTTGCTTTGGTCGTGGCTACAGAACCTGCAGGGCTCCATAACAGTAACTGTGACCAACTTTCTCTCTTTTGTGATTTTTTTCCTTTTTTTTCCTTTGTTTAAGACTGAGCTTTGTTTCTGGCTCTGCAGGAAGCTGGTAGCCTATGGCAAGGGACTGGGGAGATAAGACTTCAGTAAGATAACTAAATGAAAAGGGCAGCAGTGAAAAGATGGTGCTGGCTTTTGACTGGACTGAAACTTGATATACACATCAGCCCAAATGCAGTTTCCCCACAGCTCTCAAATATTATCCGTTTGTCAGAGGCAATGCGCTTACTGCTGGATTTTTAGATGTGCGGGTGCTGGTGGGGGAGCCAGCAGCGAACCCCTGAAAGAGAAGAGTGACCAGAAGAAATAAGACCACCATCACTCCAGCTTTAAAGTAATTAAATAGCAGGCTAAAATGTGTTGAGGTGAACACAGGTGACGAATCGGAGCCTTTAGAGGGTAGGAATTAGAGTGAAATAAAATGCCTTACTGTGCCTATTAACTAGATTGTGCAGACAGTGCAAAGTCCTGTCGCTGAAGCATTTTTTGTGTGAGTCTGCAGAGACATACGGTAGTGAGAAGAAGCCATCTCTTAATAATTGGTAAGCCTCAAAAGGTACAGATGGGATATGCTTCAAAAAGTCTTCATGCTGAACAGATGATTATGTCATGGCCTAGAAATCTCCCAGCTAACTTTTCTTTTTCCCAAAAAGATTTAAATTTCCCTGGTTTCATCCAGGTCAGAATTTCCAAGTGGTGCTTTTGTTGTATTTTCACTTCTCTACAGCACCAGCCAGACTTGGAAAACCAAGGTGCATGCACAATTAAATCACAACCTCAGTTAACACTTTTAAGACGCCTCTGCAAGTGGAAAGAATAGGATTGTGTCACTCTGGACTAAAACTGAAGGATATCTTCAGCTTCCAACTTGAGATAATATCCAGAAGCTGACTTGTTTCCTTTCTCATCTCAAGAAGCAAAAATTTGCAGCTTCTAATCCTTTGCTAATTACATGTGTGTGCTCCTGTCTGAGCCTTTCCAGACCAGATCTGCTTCGGCCACTTGTGCAACTCCCGCAGCTCAGATCAGTCATAAATAGATACCTGAAACTGCTTGGATTGGCCTGTCTCATTAAGGCAAAAAAAGAGGGGAAAAAAAGCCACTACAGAAATTAAAGTTACTTGTTCGGTCCTCCAGTCCAAAATAGAAGTTTTAATGGATTTACAATATTATTGCAGTTGCAATTTTGAGAAGTAGGCAGAACGGCAATTTTGATTGGTATAGGTGTACCCAGTTTCAGCTGGCTGCTATGGACACCATCAGCAGTTGGAGAGTATTGGTATAGGTTAGTGCCTGCTTTGGCTGGCATCCCTTGGGGGAAGACAAGGATTTACTGGTGTGCCCGTGCTGTATGCACACTGCAAGTGATCCGTATATGTGGTCTCTGGGAAATGTCCAACCCTCTGCCTGTGCATGGGGTGACTACGTGCAGCACGGGTTTATTGCACACAGCCTTTCCTTCCTGTTCAGGTCATCAGGTGTTTGTGAGCTTAGAAAGGCTGAGCACTGCTGCCTTCGACAGGGCTGGCCAGTAATCTCCACTGCAGTGTATAAAGGAGGACAGGTTTCCTGACTGGAGAGATGTAGACCGTGGTCTGCAACATGCCAATGGGCTGTGGTGGTCAGAAGAGCTGCCCATGTTCTAGCTAAGGATCGGGCCCCTTTTAGACACACGGTGAAATCATTCAGCTTATCAGGTCATTTCTGGAAATAATAGCCATTCCCTCCTGTGAAGTCTTATGTTCAATTATAATTTGGTTGGATCTTGTTCACTTTCTTATTTAAATAGAAATCCACTGGCACTAGCATTTTGCAGACAGATACAGGTTTTTTCTCCGTGGACCCAGACTATAAAATATTGCTGAGTTTACATGTTAAAGAACCATGTTAAGGAAAAAAAAAAAAAAAGAGAGATGGAGAAAAAGAGAATATCCCCTAGCTTCAAATGTGAGCAGGGTAGGAGCTATGCAGAGACAACTTGCTTTATACTTTTAAGAGTTCGCCAACCTCATTGCTCGGCTTATTGCTTTAGGGCAAGTTAATTAAAGCCATCAGAGAATTTAAAATTGGGGAAGGGGAACATTTCTTAATTATGTTGTGGAATTTCTCTCTAATTCCTGTCCTTTCGAAACTCAGTCTTTGTGAAGCCCCTTGCCTGGGGTACCCCATGCAGATCAGCCCCAGGACCAGTACGGCAGCGTGTAGCTGGCACACAGGTTTGCTGGTGCCTCCATGAAACATATTTGGAGGCTAGATAAACTCAGCTGCGTAAGATCCCTTTGAAATGCAAGGTATCCGTTTTGTGTGACTGATGACAGTTCTGTTACAAATAAGTCACCAAGATTTTGAATTTTCTTCATGTGGCCATAGCATGGTTTCGCGTTTACAAGGGGTCTTGGGGTGTTTGGAGGGGAGGCGTGGAGAATCAGCCTAGATTTAGGGATGTGCAGAATGTGCAAATGGAATGTTTGAAAAGATATGAGAGAAGAGAGCGTCCAGAAAGTGACTCTGCTGATAAAGTTTTGGGACAATTAATATATGTCCAAATGTGATGTTTTAGTTGGCGTTTGTTGTCACATTTGCGTTTTTGTGGTGCCAGGCAGCTTGTTGCATGCCAATGTATGTGTTAAAATGTGGAATAAGAGAGAGAGGAGAACATGAGATGTCACGGTGTAAATTTTACTGTAAGCTTCAGAAAGGATGTTTCAGTAGTGCAAAGAAAATACCCTTCAAAAAATAACCAACATCAAACGTGACACTGTATTAAGAGGCAAGTGCATGTGACATCCTGGAGGGAGAGAGGCTTGGTTTGTATTTTTCACAGGCGAGATGTGGCGGACCATCTTACTGCTATAGTGGGACATACAGGAGTCAACCCAGTCTACAAGAAGGGCTTTCAGGATAAAGCAAAAAATAGCATTGACAGCCCAAGAGTAATGAAATAATAAAAAAAAGAAGCTGGTTTTATTATTCCTCGGATTAGAGATAAATAACTTGGGCTAACAGACAGAGCTTCTTGTATTACAGAAAGGTGTGTAATGCACCAGAGCTCCAGCTCACCGAGCAAGAACAAGACTATATGTTTCTGAGGAGGGGAATGGGATGCAGTGCCTGGCTGCTCTGCAGGGAAACTGGTCGAGTCTGAAGTTAATCACGAGAATAATTTGTCAAGCAGTATTTAATGGACAGCTTATGAGTGTGTATGTGGGCAGGGTAGCTTGTAAATTTGAATGTGCCTATTTTCTTTGACAGCAATCAATAACTGTGCTGTTTATTAATGTACTTTGAGAGGTCTTCTCAGACTTTTTATGATCGGTCTGGGCTCTCTCAGATCAGTCAAAAAGAAATGACAAAGCAGAGCAGGATTTCTGTGTTTATAATCAATATTGTGCTTTTGTTTTCATGCAAATAAAGGAATTGTAATATGCTTTTGCTTGGGGCCCATTTATACCACTCAGTGCAAGGCAGCAGACTTGGTGAGGAGGGTTGGATTGCGAAGTAGGTGCCAAAATCTGCTTGGACTGGAGCAGGCGCTAGTTTGGTTCACGGGATGGTCTTGGTGCACACAAACGAGATTCCCTTTGGAGAAACCCAACTAGAAGCTCCACATCCACCCAGTGTGCTCCAGACCCTACTTTGAACGTAAGAGTCCAACCCATGGTGCTTTGAACCTCTTATGCAGTGGGGAATATTTGATTCAAAGGATGAGGCTCGATCAATTTAAGGTAACACCCCTGGATCATTAATATATAGGGTCCTTGACACCAGCTGCTCCCACCTACACGTCTGTTCCTACTGCACCTGTCTATTTGCCAGTGTAGGCAGAGCCTGAGTTTTCCACAGAAAGCAGTAGATTGAATTATGCCGCCTGGCCCAAACCCAGCAATCAGCTCTCATTTGAAGTGCTTGCTTCCAGGTTTCCTTAGGGTTTGCAGTATAATTTGGGGCCCTTTCGCTAATGTCCAATTCTTGCTGGCCTCAGAGTACTTGATTCTAGGGTTTTAATGGAATCTTGATAAGTACGATACCAAACGTATATTTATCAAGCAGAGCAAAATAATATATAAAATACATAAAATAGGAAATATTACTTTATATACATATATGGTGCCCTTTCGCTATTAGTTTAACATTCAGGAAAACTAGTTTCACTGCTTTAAAAAAAAAAAAAAGAAACATTTTCTCACTATGCAGTTTTTATCCAAGAGTGCATTGGGTAGCAGTTTGCAAAGCATGTAAATAAAACTTGGCTCATTTGGGCGGGGGGGAAAGAGGGGTGCATCTTGGGCCTCAGTTAAAAACCTGAGCTTCCTTTAAGCCAGAACTACATCAGCAGTGAAAGTGGGATAAGACTCACAGTAATTGAGCTTGACACGGGTATCGAGGTGGGTACGTGTCATGACCGTAACTTGCCAAAATAGAAAGGGAATTTTGGACAAGAGCGATAAGAAAGATTTCAACTCTTCAGTGAGTATCTTCAGGAGGAGATGCTTAAAGGGGTTAATGAAATTATAATAATCGGGGGAGTGGGTGGAGGGGTTCTCGGGCATTTGGAGGTGATAAGCTCCTTGGAAAAATGGGTTCCTGTAGTTCAAGAAAGTGCTCCTAGGAGTAGGGGATGAAATTGAGAGGAAGGGTTTGGACTTCAGCTGTGCAGTCATCTCCCAGGGAAAGCAATGAATCCCACCGCTAGTGAACACATGATGGGGAGCAAGGCAAGGGACCAAATGATCTAGGTGGCCTTTACTTTCTAGATTCACTGAATCTCTGATAAGGAGTCTAACAGCATTCAGCAGCTATAGCAGATTTTTAAAATATTTCTTCCTGTTTCCTGTTGAGTCTTCCATCACTCCAGAAGACTACAGAAATCAGCTGAAATCAAGATCTAATTCCAGTGCTCTTTCCTCCCATGTCCCCTGCTCCCCTCTTGCATCCGCTGGATGTCCATTTCTGTAAGTTCTCCCTTCAGAACAAACCTATCATTTTTCACCACAGGATATTTACAGCTTCAATCAGTGCCAAATTCAATTGGCTTCTGATCTCATCGCTGGAAGTTATAGATGCAGATATTATTTGCACTGCGGTTAATTATGGAGCAATCAAACTTTGGCTTTTCCACTGTAATTTCCTCTGCCAGCTAATTTAATTAATCACCCCCAGCTCAGCTCTTCCAGCTGCGACCGGCAGGGTCATTAATTAGACATGTGGTGGTAGCTCATAGACCAGTTCCTGTTAAGGGGCTGCTGCCCACTTGATCTCTAAGGGAGCAATAGCTTTTTTTGAAGCATCCAGGCAGGATTCCAGGTAGCTGCCAGGTTATTGTATTCCTCAGAAGCGGAAGCGATTCCCAAAAGATGGACTGCAAGTAAACAGTGGGATTGCTGGGACTGCCAGCACTCAGCTCAGCGGGCATGGATCAGCAAGGCAGGACTGGGATGAGTTACCCACCGAGACACGATTTAGGGTCTGACCTGGCAGTTCTCAGTGGTCCATCCTTTCTGGTCTGATCCAGGAGCTAAAAAAAAAAATGCTCAGAAACTTGATAGACCTCCTTCTGACTCTTTGTGGGAGCTGGCTGGCTTTTGTCAGATGGAAAATACAAAATTTCCTAATGCAGACAAGAAATTAAAACATGCATTTTAATTGCCAGATCACATCAATAATAAGAACATTTTTTTCACTATAAAAGCCATACAAAATAACCAGCTAGGTCTGTCCCATTTTTTGGATCTCAGAATAATCAGTAATTATTATTTTTCTGAGGGTGGCAGAACCTTTTACAGTAGACAAAATGGGTTTGGACAGCTTAAGAATCTCATCCTGAACATTATCAGCAGAGGGTAAGTGATTTGAATCATGTGATGGCCCAGCCTAATAGCCCTGGAAAGTCCAAGCATTTTGCAGGGAAAACAACAGATCCTTAGTCTTTGCTCCTGCATGGTCTGTTTTGATAGTCAGCTATAACAGATCCTGCCATTGGGTTGTACTCTGCATCTGAAATACCAAAGCATCCTCCAAAGGCATCGTGTTCTCAGCCTGCAAATGCAGTTGTAAGCGTCCTTCGTTTTATTACCAGGGTCATCTTTATCCTCCTTGGATAAAGTGCCAGCAAAGCCGCTGATGTTCCCATCACGCCACATATTGGTTCTTGGAGTAGGTAAGCTGGAAAAGCTGAAAATCGCCAGGATAGTTGTAGCTCTCAGGCAGCTTTTTCAACAACATACGACAGCTAGCTAGTTTTACTGCACTTTGATTTCAAACCTGTTGCAAAGCTGTCATTTCTAATCAGTGCATCTGTCTGCCAGCGGTAGATTGCTGATGGATTAGTTGGAGTCTCCCCCACTTCTTTTCAGAATAGACAAACTGCGCTCAAGACAACTGTTTTAATCATCTTGGGTCACAAAGCCTCCTTTCAGACTCTTCTGTCCAAAACATCCATCAACCCCACCCTGTGATAGTAAACTGAAAATAAAAAAAACAGTTCTCTTCACCGCGTAACTGTAACTGTGCCTTTTTTAATCGCAAAATAGCACTGTGGACTCAGGCGAGCTCGCTTTTCTGAAGGAGGAGAAGGTGCTTCTGATGCAACGCTCCCTTCAAATGCATCATACTCTTCACTGGTGGCTTTTTTTCTTCCTTGTATCTCTCAGAAGATTCCCTTAGCCTGAACTGTTTTGGGAAGATGCTTTCAATACAAAGTCCCTTCCTTGCTTGCAGTCAGGGAGAGCTTTAGGGATTTTCACAAAGATGTAGTTCAGCAACTGTTTCAGAGTGGAGGGGTCACATCTGCTTCTGCCATCACAAGAAGATTGTTGACATGTTATTGCCATGGAAGTCCTGAATAAGAGAGATTTGTAACTGATACGAAAGCAGCCTGTCTCTTCAGAGAAACTCTGCACCTTGCTTGGGAGCAAAAGTTAGTGCTTCTGCTAGACATCAGTGTGTACAAACTTCAGTAGGTAGCAGCCAGATCACCATGCTAGGAACACTCCTTTTGGAAAACCTTTCATAGCTTGACGTCAGTAGTCTCATAGCTGGAAATGCTGCCGCTGGAAGTAGCGGGGCCCATGGGGATCTTCTATCTTTATCTTAAAAAGGTACTACTAAATAATTTACCACCCAAAAGTAGAACACTGCCAGCATTAACTAGAAGGTAATCTGCTATGAAGACCTGAATTTGGAATGACCCTCAGTTCCTCATTGAAGAAAGGCAGCATCTGAAATGCCTAAAATAACCATTGGTGTTCTATAGGCAAGCTGGAAAATTAGTTTGTTTTTGCTCTGCAAAAATTAGAATTGCACTTGGTCTTGATCAGCAGATTGCAATCACCCTGTGCTACTTCACCTACTCATCTCGCTTGGTTTTGTTTTATTTGAGCAATAAATATCTTAAATCTTCCCTAAATCTATTGCATGTCTTCTGTGGAGACTCATCATAGTCCTGCCAAGCGTTCATCAAGGCTTCCACTGAATCACCACATTAAGTATTCCTCTGCTCCTTATCAATCAAAACAGTTTACTTATAACTTTACTTTTTCCTCCTGAAGTAATCAAAATTTGATATTCCACAGATTGCAGAAAATTGTCACTGCTGTATTCTGGGCTAATCCATCACATGAAACAGGCATAATTTGGGCATCAGAAGAGCATTAAATGTTTAAATAAGCAAGAGCCAGTCAATGAGAGAGTCCATTAACCGCTCCAGATGACAGGGCAGAAAAATGTTTGGATCACAGGTATGTTGGGAATTGCAGCACAGACCTTACAGAGCAATGGGGCATCTACATTCTGCAACAAGCGAAAGGTTTTCTGTGTTCTTCATGATATTGCTCAAATACTCAAAAGAAATATATAAGCCAACAGAATAGCATGAGTTTTTTTAGCTTAAGCTGCAGTATGAAGCTCATTCAGCTCTTTGTGGAAGACAGTACAGGAGATAGTTAAAGACTTCATCACGTTCTCATAGCTTTGTTTTCTTCTGTACAAGCTAGTAATAGCTTTCAGGAGTGGCTTGTCTATTAATGATGGGGGGGAAGTAATTTTTATCCTGTAGACTTGAGCAAAACATACTCATTTGCCATCTTCAGTTCTTGAAATAACTGCTCTGATAGTAAATGCAATGGGCAGGCCCCATGTGATGAGACTGGCTGGTGTAGAGCATAGAATCATAGAATCATTTAGGTTGGAAAAGACGCTTAAGATCATCAAGTCCAACCATTAAGCTAGCACTGCCAAGTCCACCACTAAACCATGTCCCCAACCACCACATCTACATGTCTTTTAAATCCTCCAGGGACAGGGACTTCAACCACTTCCCTGGGCAGCCTGTTCCAGTGCCTGACTACCCTTTCCATTTTTCCTAATACCCAATCTAGACCTCTCCTGGCACAACTTGAGGCCATTTTCTCTAGTCCTATCACTTGTTACTTGGGAGAAGAGACCGACCCCCACCTTGCTACAACCTCCTTTCAGGTAGTTGTAGAGAGCGATAAGGTCTCCCCTCAGCCTCTTTTTCTCCAGGCTAGAACAACTCCAGTTCCCACAGCTGCTCCTCATAAGACTTGTGCTCTAGACCCTTCACCAGCTTCATTGCCCTTCTTTGGACATGGAAAGGTGTGTGGAAGATGTTTCACTAGTTCTTGAGAAGTGCTGGGGTACTTGAGCTCTCCTTGAATTATGAAAAGTGATGAGGCTTCTTAGCCAGAAGGTGGATGCTGTATTTCTCTATGGAATGCCAATTCCAGTAGATTCAGGAGAAAATTCTCCACAGAGGGGCCGTGGATGTGGGATTTCTTGTGCCTTTATTCTGCGGCAAGGACCTAATTCAAAAGTCTCCTTGGTGGAGGAATGATGGTCTTCTGGTGAGCATTATGATCCTCTTGTGATTTGGCAAAGCATCAGCAAAGTAGATGTTGAGTCATGCTGGATCAAGGATATGATTTGTGTGTACTCGCAGCCCTCAGTTCTTCTGTCCTCTCTTATTTGAGTCAAGGTGCATTTTAAACTAATTTCCCCTTTTAGTACTAACTATCTGTATGCCATTTCCCTTCGCTTGGCATTGTAAACCAAGTTCTTTCTTTTCAAGGGGAATAAATACTACATGCAACCGATGGAGTTCTGCTGCGCCAGAGTATTTTGCACCAATCCAGGGGCACATCCTCTCTTCAAAATAAAAGAAGACTTATTGTAATTAGAGTGTAAGCCTTCTTTTAAAAGGGTGACTGGCAAGGGGAAATTATCAAGACTTGAGACAGTAATTATCAGCCACTGAAAATAGCAAATCAAGCTGTCCATACCAATATCCCAGAGGAAGGTGCCCCAGGAGCCGCGGAGAGGGGTTAGATTAGAGCCGCCTGGGCACGAGCCCTCTGAGCCGCGGAAGGTGCTGATTGTAGTTGTCAGTTTTCTGCTGTTATAAGCTCTCCTGCTACAAATACAGCCCAGCCAGCCTCGTCTTAAAAGGATCCTTAAACCTTCCTTTTCTCCCCTTCCACCGCTTCAAAAACACAGCGGCTGACAGTCCAAATGTTTGAAATAATTGGATTCTGCATTCTAATTCATCTGTAAAGTATTCGTTGATTAAATTAGCCTAATAGATATTATTTCTTACATGACTGCATAATTTCATCCTGATTGGATCACTGTGGCACTAACGAGTCCCCCCATTTACTATTGACTTGAGAATCACAGAAGGCTAGAGATAACTATCATCTTGTTTCCATTTTTTTTCTTTCCCAGGCTAAAAGTTAAACTGATTTATACTAAAAGGGCATACAGCTGATGCTCAGGTACAGTTGTATTTAAGTCTTCGAGACCAGTGTTAGAATGAAAAAAATATTGGTTTATATAATCTTGAGCCCTCTTTTATTTATTCAGTGACTTGTTCTGAAGCAGAAAGAGTAACTGACCATTTAAATTCCTTTGGGGGAAAATGGAAACATTTTTAAATAAAATACATTTTATTATCTCATCAAAACAGATAGGCGCATTGCAAATGAACCTCATAAGGACTGCACACATTTGAGGAAATGAAAATACTCCTTTAAAGATGATGTTTCAATGAAAGTGGTTTTAGCCTCTATTAGTAAGATTTTTCTTTGAGCTGCAATTTGAGTGTAACCAAGAGAAAGGAAGAGGAAAACAAAATTACATTTAGTTTTAACGCTAAATGAGAGCAGATATTTCTTTCCTAAATAAGAAGGAGCTACCTTGGAGTCCCGCTCATCTGTTGTAAGGATGACAGGCTCGCACCCCTCTAGCTCTCCGCCTGCAATCAACCACCCAACCCAAGCAGACCTCCTTCTGCAGAGGGTTTTTGTTGGGAAGGGGTTAATAGTACGATTGGCTTTCTCCCCTGCCCCAGTGGCTGGAAACAGCTGGTGGGTTTTGTATAGCGCCGGTGAACTGAGCAGTCGAAAGAAGTTTTTGGCAAACACTCAGCCTGCCCGGGACAAGAAGAGGTGGGTCAACTCAGGAAACCGTTTTCATGAGCAAACGGGGGAAACAATGACAGCTCAGCAGGAACAGAAGGGAGACCCGCTCCCGTTGAATAGCTCCCCCCAAAAAACCCGGCTCAAAAGGAAGAAGGTCCATTCGCTTCTGGGAATCCAATAAATTGTTTCAGGAAGTGAAAGTCTGTCCAGGCTAATGGAGCCGTGATTGACAGGTGGTTCTCATTACGGTGCCCATCAGGGAACAAAGTGAATTCCAATGTTATTTAAGAGGTTAAAGAGAAATAAGATGCAGGTGACAGCCCAAGGCTGGGGCATCGCGCACTGCTCTTCTTACGGGGTTTATTTGTGAAGAGCCTCCACAAAATTTAAAATTAGTAGGGGCAGGGGCAGTTTGGCAAGTAAAGTTTGGTGCTGGCGTGACTAACGATGAGCTTACCTGGCTGCATGTCAGAGGGAGCAGGGAAATGAAGGTTGCTTTGGTAATTCTTGCTTTGGAGAGTTCCTCTTCCTTACGTCCACGTAACGTGGCTGTTACGTCTGTCGAGGAGGTGCAGCGAGTTGAGCTTCCAGCACTGACTACCATGTCCTGATCCTCTTGGGCATCTCAGTGGAGGAGGAGGAGGACAAAGCGCCGTGAAAGACTATGGTGGTTTGTTGTTCTTGTCACAAGCTCAGAAGATCCTGTGACCCCTTTCCTGAGCCTCCACAAGCACATCTCATGGCGCTCAGAGCCGAAACAACTACAGTCAGAGGACATTTGTCTGCTACTCGTGCTCGTGCTGTGGCAGCTGACGAGAGCAAATCACAAAGCATTTACCTCAATCAGAACAAATTTGAAGTAATTTTGAACTGAAATATGCAAAGGCCGCCTAGGGTTGGGTCAGGTTTCTGGGTGTACTTCTCCAAGGTCTGAACATAGTTTGAGAAGGAAAAGAAAAGGAAAATGCATTACTAGTGACTCAGGTTGCCTTGTGTTCCTGACCAGGAGGCATCTTTGTACCTGTACCTGTACCGCCATAGGCTACAAAGCTGAAACTAAAGTCTGTTTCTAGCCTTGTTTAGCAGAAAACGAAGGCAAACTTGCTTTGCAAAGCATCCAAAAGACAGTGTTGCTTTCATAGACTATAAGCACTAAGATGTGGTTTAAGCTGTGACCAGAAGTTTAACCTAAATCTGTATGTATGCTGAAGATGCTAAACTGTACAGATGATTTATTTCTCTCTGCTTCTGTATTTTTCCTTTTTCTGAATGCCCAAATAAGCAGCATTGGGTGTCTTAGCACTTGTGGATGTCATGGGGTGGGAAGCTGAGAGATCTGCTCTGAGTCACGGTATTGATAGAATATTGCATGGTGCGTGGTCAGATACAAGGATGTAATTTAATCAAGAGATTCACGGCTGGCTTGTGAATGACGGTGAAACTTCCCAGTATGACGTGTGTAATAAATCTGGTTCGATTCAGAATTAATGTGGTATTCAAAATGATTATTTACCATTTGAAGTTCAGACGTGACTGTGTATGAGAAGTAAATAGCTGTGCACAAGGTATTGGGGAAGGGCACTTAGAGGGGAGAAGAAAAATACCTGCTTGCATTGTTTCACAAGTGCATTCCCGGGTAATACTAATGAGAATTGCACTTTAAATGCAGGATTGATTTGTGATGAGATCAGCTCTAAGAGTACATTTGTGGAATGATAACCTGATTGGTGGCGCTGCCTCTTGAAGGGCTGAAGGGGTCTAATTGGCATATAACGCACTATAAATTTATTAGCAGCTTCTGCTTTCCCATTGGCGGACCTTCTCCAGCTAACCACCAGGAAATTACCAATTTTCAGGAGTTAGTCACTCAAGTCGCACCACGTCTGGGTTTTAAAAAGAAGCCTACATCGCCGCTCTTATAAATCCTGGCTTAGAGCTTGTACATCAACGGCTGGCTGGAAATCGGTCGCTTCTGTAGTGGACAACGTGAGCACTGTCTGTTTACTGTTCAACTTCTATCCTCCTTGGCTTGTTCCTCCTTCCCACCTCCTTCCCGCAAACCCAAGTTGCACAAAGACCATTAGGAGGTAACTAATCAGTTTGGCAGCCCTTGGGCTGCAGCTGCCACAAACCAGAAATTACAGTTTTTTGGCAGTTCACGTCAGGGCTTTGATGTACTTATTGATACATTCAGCCCTGGGGCGTATCGGGCAGAAGAGGACATACACACTATTTATTGTTTTTGAGGAGCACAATAGAAATATTCAGGAGCCGATGTAATTATGTCAGTGACTTTGCTTTTAAGATTGAGTCACAAATTAGAAAATAATATTCACATGTTTCTTCTAATTGGTAACAGATATGGGATATTTTATCTTTTTTAAATAATTTCCAAATGTGTCCTGAAGTGGGATTTTCAGGGAAGTAGCTGAAAGAGAGAGGGCACTTACACACTGAGAGCACTTGGGCAAGAGGCTTTAATTCTGGCACACGGATTTTAAATCCCTGCACACCTCTCTCTGGAGGTGCTCTCGAAGTGGAACTTGCTGTCACTTTTGGCAGGCTTTTCTGGTGCGGATTTTCTTTGCTGTCAGGTTTTATGCGGGTTTCCCACTGTTAAGCACCAACCGTATGGCTTGTAAATCATAAAAGCCTAAAGGTTTGCAAGTGATTAATAGGCAGAGGTGCGCAATTAGAAATGCCTCAGCAGTACTTGAGCACTCAAGTGTCTTTTGAAAGCCAAGTCCATTTCTTATCTCACCTTTTGGGGCACATTTGGGTAACCCCAATGTTGCATGTCCTGTTGTTGAAAATATGCAAACAAAAAACCAACGCTGAAGTTTCCTTCTTAGGTACAGAGGAAACCTCATGGATTTCTGTGGATGTTAACTGCTGAGGATTTCTCAAGTCTTTTTCTTTTTTTAGTTTTAGTTACTCAAGTTAATTCTTCATCTCCTTTGCTTTTTCAGAAATGTGAGCTGATCTACCAACAGCCTTTTTTTAAACTAATGATCATTTGTGGTTTTAGAAAGGCATCAAACACCTGCAGCCCACTAAAACTGAGGTAGAGGAAAGTCCCATCACTTGCTGAATGGAGAGAATACCTCAGGAGATCTAACCTGCCAAGACAGGCATCATTTTTACTAAATAAATCAAGCATTAAAAAATGCGACCAATTGAAGAGTCTGATGACATTAACGATTTCTGTAGAGTCCTTAGCATCAGTGAGATGCAAGAGGCAGCCACAGCAGCTGAAGAGGTAACCATTAGAGGTGGCATAGTGGAACAGGCAAAGGTGTGTTGGTGGAAAAGGAAAGATGTGTCAGAGAGGAAGAGGAGGATATGGGATATATTGGAATTGCCGATGAGAAGATGTTGGAGGGTGAGGGGAGAACTCCCAAGTCACTAGGGAACAGTTGGACGGTGGAGAGGTCCCTGTAGCATCTGAAGAACGTGGGTCACAGAAATGCTGCCCATGGGGATGGTCATGGGATTCCCAGCCCTCTAAACCTTCAGCTGCAAACATGCCTGCCTTCCACTACTGACTCGCGCAGAGCAAGCATTTGTTTTTATTTGCTTGCTACTCCAAATGTGTTTTTCTTCACAGTCTATGCTCAAATACAATGTTTATTACTTGTATTTTCTCTTTTATGTCTTATATAAATCCAATGTAATGTCGGGGAGGGGGCGGTCCAAATACTCCAGAGAGTATCATCTTATTGCTTCTGCTGGAATTAAGATAATACTAAAGCCCCCTGAAAGGGCTTTTGGTGTTCCTTGTAAACCAAACTATAGGAATTATTGGTAACAAAGGATCCAAATAATCAAGAAGATTTTTTAAGGTCTTTGTGAAGTATTGTAATTAGACTGTCCTCTTCCAGTTCCTGATCCTCGGGTAAAGATTGCATTCCCCTTCTGCAGCCCACAACATATTTTTTCCATTTTGGATCATTGAAGCCACCTTTGTGTGCTAAGCAAGCTCTCATTTGAGATCTCTTTAATGTCTATGCCGCAAGTTTGTCAGCCCTTTGGGCAGACCTCAGAGGGTTTTCCCCCCGCCTCATTATTTATAAGGCATTGGTGCACTCATAGTTATGCTACTTCTCCACTTTACAGCATTATGAGCAGAGGAAAAGCTCCATTTCTCTTCTCTCATCTGTTTATGATGTGATACGTTCCAAAGCAGATCACATCAGCGACTGTTATGGTATCCTTAATGCGCTGTGATAGTCGCATCACGGGAGGAGCTGCTGGAAAGCACAGCGCTGATGTACATCCCTGTTACATGCCACATTACTCAGGGTCTGTGGGAACCTCACTTGGCTACCTCGCTCCGTCTCTCACCTGGCACAGATTATTGAGATTTATGCATTGAAATATTTGTATGTCACTTCCCCTCCCCCTTTTGAATACTGTACAAGAGCGTCCTCTAATATGAATATGAAAGCAGAAGCCTGGTTTGGGGTGAAAATAGGCAGATTTTTAGACATAAATAACCAAGATAACAGACTACCTTCATTTCCACTTAACATTTCCTGATAGTTCATTTTTAGTTCCATTATCTGTTCAAAACGACTTCCACGTTTTGTGTGAAAATTGATTTCGAATGGAATTTTCATATTTTTTCTTAAAAAAAAAAGGAAAAAAGTATGTAATGATTTCTTGAGCTATATTTAAAAATAATATTGCTTTAAGTATAGCCTTCCTATAGGAGAAAATTAGTGTTAACAAATTGCAAATTAATGGAATCTCCTGAACTGAGTATATCAAATTGTAAATTGAAATTTCCAGTCTGTGTTTAGGTACTGGCACAATGCAATTTGATTTATACGCTTAAGACATCAGGTTAAGTATGGTTACACATGAATAATGAAATGCATTAGATACGTTTGCAATTACTATTCTCTGCATATATATATATTACTGCAAACAAGCAAGAAGCAAATCTATTTCTTGGTTTTAGCATTTCCATGCAACTGTTGTAGAGCAGCTTTTGGCTTTTTTTAGGTAATATTTGTAGTATGCCCAAGTGTTGAGGTTAACCACCCAAGAAATGGAAGCAGTCCATGTACGTATCTAGAACCACACAGTGATAACTCGCTTATTAGCCTTTTTTTTTTTGGTAGCCAGCACAATGATATGTTTTGGTTTAAATTTTCCATAGATGTTTATGTGTTTGTACATCAACATCTAGGTAAAAGGAATCAGATCATTATCTCAATAGTTTTTCTGTTGGTCAGCAGAGGGTAGGTGGAAGGGAGCGGTCATTCATGGCTGTTGTATTCCAGATTCTCATAAGGTCTCTCCTTGCATATCTTAGCAGAAACCTATCTTCCTCCACTGTTCACGGTGCTTTTTTAATTGTTTTCACCAAGCTAAGTGTTTAAAATTCTTAGAGTTCACCATTGTTAGGTTTTTTCCCTCCTAAATGTTGCTGGCAGTGCTGTTTAAAAAAGTTCGGGAGCTTTTGGGGTTAGTGGAAAACTACAATTTTTGGCATTCTTCAAGCTTTTTGTTAAATCTCTAGGGACTGTTTTCATTTCACACAGTTGCACGGAACAAAAAAAGCTTGGATTCGTGTTGAGAAAAGACTTAACCAGCTTGCGGGGCTTACACCTACAATCTTTATTCTCAACTTAATAAGCCTTTTCTTAGTATCTTCAGTATTCCCTACTGTTGTATGTCACATAGCTTTGCTTAACTTTTCACAGAGTAAACCTCAGATGTGTTATATTTTATCGAGTATACCTTAAAAATTATTAGATTGAGTGTTGCGCAGTAAAAACATAAGTTTGCTGCAATTTTATGTGATATATCAGAGCACACAATTGCAGGATATTTATCTAAAAAGCCTGAAGTCAGTAAACCTTGATGTCTCGGCCAGGCTGGTAATTAATGTTGTGCAGTAATAAATCCTGCAGGTGTCTTAGCACCTAAGGGAGAGCTGCTGGTTGCTCTGTGGCATCACTGGAAGGCTAATGTAGAAGTACAGAAATAACAGCTATTTTGGAGCCCTACGTAGGGAGATACTGTCAGAAGAGAGGGCAGAGAAAGTGGAGAGGCTCCGCTGAATCCAAATTACAATTATACCGGTAAGCGTCTTGCAAGACATGATTAATTTGAGAAGCACATTCAGTTTTGCACGTATGAGCGATCTCTGTCCGTCATGCACAGTAGGGCTTTTTTTTCCTTAAACACACAGCTAGAAAAGGAAAACTGGAAAATGTAGTAGTAGAGCTAATGGAGGAGAAGATCCTGACCTGTGGGAAAACAGCTCCCTAAGAATGCGAGGGTCTTGGGCATGCTTCAGAGAAGAAACCACCTTTATTTGTGTCTTTTGGGGAAGTGTTTTGTTTTGGTTGCTTGAATGGGTCTGATGGTAGAAGTAACTTGAATTTGGAATATTTTTATGGCACTAAATTGTCTCTCTCTGTCTCTCCTCGCTGGTGGACAAAACTTTGCAGGTTTGACAGTGGGTTGAACGCAGTCCTCAGCCAGGTAACTTCACCAGCAGAGACAATAAGTAAATCATTTCCAAGCTGGGTTACTACGCTGCTGGCCTGGAGAGCCCTGGTCCAGAGTCCAAGACAAGACACGTGTTGGCTTATCTGCAGCTTTCCTATAGGGCTGCTCTTCGTCCGTCAGGGATGTTTAACTTGTAAGAAGTAATAAGCTTAATAGGTTGACTTTATTTAATTATTAATGATCCCTTTCTGTCCTTACAGCTCATAAAACACCCTGTAGGTTGGCAAAACACTCATAATATTGATCAGGAGCCAGAGAGATATTTATTTCCTCTTTGCCCCAGCGCACATAAATCTTGGTCCTTTGCCTCCTTTTCCTCGGCAGGCGGGATTTACAGTGGCCTGTTTCTTAAAAGCTTTTTGTAATTAAGGAATAAATACCCATCGGTCTTTGTTTGCTGTCTGGAGCCCTCTTGTTTGCCGAGGACCTATATATCCCCGGTGGGCTTGTGCGCCTTCCCCCTTAGCAACGCAGCCGGGGAGAGAAGGCATGCATGCTAGGAAGCAGTCAACTGCTAAGCACTTACTTTGCAATAGAGTGGGGTCTTCTCCTGCAGAGAGAGGAAGCCCCTGTGTTTTCTCAGCATATTGTTCCCAGCTCCTCTTCCATGCCTCTCCTCCCAGTTCCTGCTTTGCTTGGGGCAGGAAGACACTTTGGAAATTCCTTGCTGCTAGCCCTTTCTTCTCTCCTTCTCTTCTTCTCCCCCCTTTGCTAGTTGCAATTAAAAACATCATGAACCTTTCCCAACATTTCAATCCCGTCTCCCCGCTGTGCTCTGAGGTTTCTCCTTTACCCATCCCAACGTTGCACCGCTGACCCTGTCCAAAGCAATGCAGTTTATTAGATGCACGCGGGGTCGTCGTGAAGGGGTTTGTTTAAATGGCAAGCCCCGGCACAACTGGCTGCCAAGCGCTGGTCATTAGGTGATGCATGCTTCTTGCATGCTGGACCACGAAGCTAATGACGCATTCTGGGACTCTCCAGGAGTTTGGGAGGTACGGGGGTTAGATTTACTTCATTTTCTTGGAAGAGACACATTAACCTTGTCAGCTGGCCAACAGGAGAGAAAATTTGGCAGTGCTCTTGCTGAGCTGGCCAGGTTACTACTGTGTTAAACGGTTGTACTTCAGTGAGCAACCAGAAATGGCAACACACAGGCACAGCACATGCATGGCAACACTAGAGAGACCATTTAGAGGCCTCCTCAGTTACAGTATTATTTTCTTTAGCAAGTGAGAAGAAAAGATAAAAAATTTCAAGAGCTTTTTAGTGTTGTCGGAGGTATGGAGGATTAAACTTCACTTCAAAATGCCTTCACCAAGCCTGCTCAGTATTTCTCGTGGTGGGAAATCAAAGCTCTGCCATGGTAAATACCTGCTGTCCATTACGTTTTTAATGCAATCTTTCAAAATTTCATCGAGCCTTTTAACAAACAGTGAGTAATTTTAGATAATGAGCAAGAGACACAACATTTTTGTCATCCTTGTTATCGCTTTGGTAAGAACAAGGCTGCTTTTGCACTGGAGCTAGTGAATTTTGATGGCAAGTTCTCAGGCTCTCCATCCACATGCTGTTGCCTACACAATCAGTTGCGAGTTGCCATCTGAACACGGCTTTTATTTCCACCCTGCGCATCCTTTTAGTGTTTGCCTTTCATGCCTCTCCACCAAGTATATGTGAGGGACAAATGAAGTTGAAGGCAGAGGTGAATGGGAGCAAGGAGGAGTAGGATGAAGAGTCAATACCAGCGGTACAAGGCTCCTGCTCGGATTTGTTGCGTGTAAAACCTCACACGTTGAACCAAGGTGGGAGAGCCACACGATGCACTCTATGCCGCTGAGCTGTGTAGGACGTGGGCTCCTAAATGAGCATCTCTGGTGCAAACCCACAAGTGGAGAATGCAGTGTAGCTCCTGGAGGAAAACTGTGCTCTAAGCAAATCTGCTTTTTGTATTCTCTCATGCTACCTAGTTAGCCCTCCCCCCTTACAGTGCCCGGTATTTATGTTTCCAGACAATAATGATGTGATGTGGCTGGCAGAGTAATTTAAATAATTGGACATTATCTTGAGAAGCAAGCGCCTAATTAGATCAAAATAAACTGAGAACTGAAATTTTCATCTGTTTCTAATAACCCTTTACCTATGTACAGTATCACTGCCGTGGCAGAGATTTCATTATTCGCACCACTGTCTGTACTTAGAGTTCACTAGTGATGGAGACTCCTGCAAGAGCAAAGAGCTTGGTGGTATTTTTTGGCCAAGGCTTAGTGGCTCATTCCTCTCCTGGTACGGCAGAGTATTTTGCAGTCTTACTGTGTTGTATTTGGCCCTTGTATAACCAGTGAGGTTTGAAGTTTGTATCAGCAGTCCGGGTTTGAATGCGTAGTTTCAGAGTTAAAAGGCTCAAAGAAGGTCTGATCTTATAACTATGTTTTTTCTTTCTCTGATTTTATCTAGCAGTTTATAATCTATTAGTTCCTTTGTGTGTATGCATTGAAAAAATAGCAGCTAGCATGATCACTGAAGAAAAGAGAAGTCATTTTAGTACATATGAGGAAGAGGCAGCTTGCACATTCTCCAGCATTAGGTATGCTTGGGACCATCTGAGCGCATGATGATGTTGCCTCTCCAGCAAGCTGCCTTTAATCTGGTCCTGAGAAAAAGACTCCGCTGGATTTTGAAAGTTCGGTAACAGAGTCTTGTTTTGGCTTTGACAACTACAACTGAAAGTCTCTGGTGTTGAGGGTGTCGTTTAGAGTGGAAGTTATCAGGATTACAGCTAAGGGAAGAAAATGAGGGAAATATTTACTAGCTGATGTACGTTTCCTTTATTTTTAGGGGTTGGTTTGGTGTCTTTCTCCTGATTAGTTGCTCTTCCTCACATTTCCTCATACTCTTATTCAGCTGATTTATTTAAAGGTATGTCAGCGCTGGCTGAGATGAAACACTGGGCCTCCTCTTCCTGCTTATTGCTGACCGCTCCAATAATTCATTTTTTAGCTCATTAGCTAACAGGGGATGTGAACAGTGGTCCTCCAGGGGACTGCAATGAGGTTAAGTGATCTACTGCTGACAACTCTGCTCTTGGACTGGCCTTCCTTGGGGGAAATGAAACCTTGACCAAGACAAGCTGTGGATCCCAGCAGTGAAATTGGGGCATCAGAGAAACAATTACAGTATTTATGTCTTGTTGTCGGGATTTCTAAGATGAATGCGAGTGGCGGAGCTGAAGCTGTCTTCCAGGAAAGTCCCCAGGACTTTCCCTTCAAAATGAAATGGTTTGTGCCAGAGATGTAGGGAGGATGTCCATGGACGTTGGCTTTCTAGATACTCATTCAAAAACGGTCCCACTACATTTTGGCTGTCCATGGGGCGTGGGCGAGTGTGCTTTTCCTCCTACCTCTATGATGAAGTTTCGTTTTCTGCCAGAAAATACAAACAACCTATATTTCTTGTGCCCAGTTTGTACAGTTGAATATGATCTAAATCTCATTTGATAGCTGATGTCAGTGACATGCTGCCCCCAAATGTCTGAGGCTTTTAAAACACCTTTATTTTTGTTTGTAATGTTCGCTGTTTTCCCACCACAACCCTTAATGTCACTCCAAAAGTGGAATTTGGCCTTAATGAAATGAGTCTTTTGGTGGCCTACATGGTCAAGAAAAATTAGGCCGGTTTTCTGAAAAGGGAAACTGAAGTGAGGTAAAATAACCAGGTGCGAAGGTTGAATTTTTAGGCGAGCGTAGCCCAGTGGCACAGCCTGCTGCTGGCTGCAGGGACCTGCTCTGGCCAGGCACGCCAGTGAGCATCTCCTGAGGGACCCCATGTCTCCTTATCTGCTGCCTGGCTCTGCAGTAGATTTCCTCCAGTGAAGGGATGGATCCTGACCAGAGCGTACAGTCAGTGTTAACGCAGAGCATTTACGGGTTACTTGATCATACTGCAGGAGAGTGCTTTAAGGAAGGACAATTTGCATCCTCTCCATCACTAATACAGGTGGCAGCATGTTCCCCTTCCTCAGAGTTAGATTTATTTTTAAATGGGTTTTCTGTTCTTTTCCCAGCCTTTTGAGACAGTAGGATAAACCTGAGCATCATCGGGTTGTTGGTGTCTCTCCTGCTCTCTTGCAGCCTTCCAAGAGCAACAGGATTGCCTTTGCTCCCATGCGATGCACGGCAAATGTGAAATTCGTGCCAATGAATTCATAAACCAGCAGCCTAAAGCTCTGAAAGCCTCCGCCTGAACTTGGCACTCATTGCCTCTGTTTCGGTACATACCATAGCTCACTATTACGGTTTAAGGTGAATTGTGATTACAAGTGGGAGACTTGTGTAAAACAGCTTGCGTTCTAAACAGAAAGGGACTTCTCTTCAAGCCATGGTGATCACAGCAACTGATGCTCTGACAGGAGCCAAAACTTACTATCACTCAAAAGATGGTCTGGGGGACAGAGGGGATTCATTTGCAGACTCTATTTAAACATAGACATATTTAAAAAACATAGGAGAGCTTTACTAAACATTCTTGAAGATACACTAGATGGTTACCGGACCTAGAAGTGTTGCAATGTTGCAAGAATGCCCATTTTATTGTAAATAATTGCATGGATATTATTTTATCCTCCTTGTTGCACTGGTTTTGGTTTGGTTTTTTAACCTTAAAAAAATACAAGCACAAAAAACATGAGTTAAGGATGCAGTAGTAACAGAAGTCCTTTTCTTCCTCCTCTCCATCTGGAATACCTGAAACGATACTCTGTTTATCAGATCCTGCCATCAAAGGGTAATTTGCAGCTCCCCAAATGTTTTTTTTCTTTTGTGTGTGTCTTTTAGCTTGCAGGAGTCATTCAAAGGTTTGATTTAAACGAAGCACTCTTTGTGTTAATTTTCTGTTTGCACTTTTGCTCTGAAAAAAGCCCTGGACCTGTTTGTAAGGTAAATTGTGGTGGGGTAGAGAAGCGCCTGCTTTGGGAAGCTGTGCCTGAAAGCATCCAGGGAGGTCAAAGCAAGGTCACTCCACATGTACCAGGAAATGATGCAAAACTAATCCAGATTTGCTGTTGGAAGGATCTGTTTACATAAGTATTTAAAAACAGATTAGGGCTAACCTGACACTAGATTACTGAGAGTAGTGTAAACACGGCTGAAAGGCGTAAACAGAGCTTTGCCTTTTGTACTCCAGAGCAGAAAATCTGTCACTGGTAACAAGTTGCCTGGCTTAGGTGATATATATGGTTTTCACAGACTGGACAGATTACCTGAGGTACCTCTAAATGGGACTTTGTCTAAGGCTAGATCTCTTAGATCATATAATTGTATGGTAATTTTTTTAATGGAGAGTTGAGGGACCTGTTTGTAGTCCTTGTTATCCTGTAACCTAATAGCATCCAGAAGGCTTTTGATAGTTCTTTGACATATCAGGAGGAAATGGTGCTTCAAAGTATTGTTTTAGTGGTTTGCATTTTGGAAAAACAAACAGAGGAACCATCCATATGCCTTTTGCATTGGAAACATTGCTCAACTTGTAGAAGGAAAAAGCACCCTTCGCAAGCAAGGCTGTGTGTGTCTTTCAGGGCTTGCTCTCCCGTCTGAAATGCAAGCCCAGGCGCTTGGTTACTTCTGGTCTTAGATACAGAAATTTGGTGCATTTTCTGTAATGTGTTTTGCAGCACAACCTTAATGTGGAACCAGGCTGCCTGTTTTGTCTTTTATCTTCATGATGGTGAGGGCTCTTGCACTGACTTCTTGCCAGTCCTCAGGGCAGCCTGGGGGTTTTTAAGACCTCTTGGCTGTTGTGATCTTATGACCCTGTAGGCATGGCATCCACCAAGAGGGATCTCAGGCATTGCAATAATATCGCTCGGTAATGAAGAGATGGGTGACATAAATATCGCTGCGAAGATAAGGTTTGGATGAACTGTTTCTATGATGGCTTTCTTGCCAAGGGGGAATAATTTTTGTGTTGGTTAACTGCTGTTTGCTAGCATAATGATAGCTGAAGCTGAACTTGCACCATTTTAGAGTCAGCGAAGTTGGGTTAGAGTGACCTGTCTCCTTTGGCTTCTCTAGGGAAGAAAAAGAGCGCTGGATACGTGCGAAATACGAGCAGAAGCTCTTCCTTGCCCCGCTGCAGTGCCTGGAGCTTTCTCTGGGTCAGCATCTCCTGAGGGCTACAGCTGAGGAGGACTTGCGGACAGTCATCCTGCTCCTTGCCCACGGGACTCGGGAAGAGGTGAATGAGACCTGCGGAGACGGTGATGGGCGCACTGCCCTCCACTTGGCGTGCAGGAAAGGAAACGTGGTGTTAGTGCAGCTCTTGATTTGGGTAAGTACTTGGTGTCTTGGGAGGGGGCTGGCTGCGTTGGCTTTCGCTTCGCTTATGTCCCTCAGCAGGACCTCCCAAACCTCCTTTCTGCGGGTTCCACAAAGCCTTTGCTGGTGTGCCGAGTCTAGATGTTCCTCATTGCATGTTCTCAAAAGGCAGCAATGTGATAAAAAAGTATATTTCTGCCTGTCTGCTGCTACTTGACGGAAAGTAAAGGAGAGCGTAGGAAATGAGGAAGGAGATATTTCCCTAGCACCTGTTTGAAACACCACCGTGGCAAATTTTGTTCCACACATGAGCCTCTCCCCATAGAAACGTTCACGTATGTGACGCAGTGCTGCTCACGTTGTCAGGCTGGTATCCTGCCTGCTCTCTTCTCCCTCTCCCCATCCTCAGTTACATTCAAACCAATCTGTCCCAAGTCGCTCCCTTCATTTTAACGCTCTGTTGGCACCGCAGCTTCCAACAACACATCTCTTCTTTCTGTAGTATGGCGTCGACGTGATGGCACGCGATGCCCATGGAAACACGGCACTGGCCTACGCCCGGCAGGCCTCCAGCCAGGAGTGCATTGACGTTCTCCTCCAGTACGGCTGCCCTGACGAGCGCTTTGTCCTCATGGCCACTCCAAACTTGTCCAGGAAGAACAACAACCGGAACAACAGCAGCGGAAGGATGCCCACCATCATCTGAGGAGCTCACTCGTGTATTCGCTGACCTGAATTACATCCGCAGCCTCATATTCCTCCATCCCCATCACGGCTCTGCTCTGTGAGTCTGGTAACTCTCCTTTTCCGTTTTCCCTTCGGTACATCCCTGTCCTATCCGGAAATGGCGCATCTGGAGAGCGCGAGGGGATGAGAAGGAGCAAAAGGGGCTGCAGAGAAAGCAGTTGTTTCAGTGACAGCTCTCGAAGGATGGAAACAAGCGGGCGAGAGCGCGTGGGTTGAGCAGGACACGCTGCACATGGCACCGGGACCATGGGATAGCGGTCATCCCCAGGGGGGACGCAGGCTCCCCGAGCGTGGAGGGAAGGGGCGGAGGGAGAGGCGAGCAAGAGGAGAAGGAAGGAGAGATGGTGACTTTCCGTAACTGACAGTTAAGCACATCAGTACATTTCACCTCTACCAAACGCGACGCCTGGATTTCATTCTCTTCTCTGAAGAGCTTGACGGCATAAATCAGAAGCAAGCACAGAGTTTGTCAGGTTTGAAGCTCCTATGATGGTATGTGTCAAATCAGTTGTAGCTAATCTGTCCGGGGAGAATACTGGCTTCATTACACTTGTATAGTTGAGTTCTTCCAGCATTACCGCTGTTTAATAGAACATGATTAGTCATCACGGAGAAAAAAGCATATTAGCTGAGGAGGTAGTTACATGGCACGCTTCGGTGATTGCTTGGATGTGATTGCAATATTCTTAGAAGCATCATATTATCTCAGACATGTTCTTTCAAGCCCTTGGAGCCCTCCTTTCTAAATTCACTGTCATAATTTAGTATCTGTTTAATTTTTCAGTCCAAAGAGAGGAAATGAGTTGCTGAGTGTTATTTGACTGCAGTCTCCTTGGTGTAAAAACAAAATGGAAAAAATAAATAAGAGTAACTATGAAACACAAAAAGGAATAATGAATACCGCTAAGGAAAAACATTTCAAGTACATTTAGTGAAATTAATAAACGTATTAAAGGCTAATATTTTTTCAGCCAGCAGAAATAGGTTCTGTCATTTTGCCAAGGTAAATGTGTTGAGTTTTTGGTCACTCCTGTGATGCATTGCCTAACTTATACAGATTTTTGTATTGTGTCTCTAGATTATATCTATGTAAAATCTATTTGAATAAAAAAAACATAAATATGCATTGATTTTTTTTTTGTACAGAAAATGACATCTCTGTTAATTTATAAACTGTAATGGATGTGAACTAAATAATGTGCAACTAGTTAGGATCTGTGGGTTGCAGATCATTGTACATTGAAAATATTCCCAGCAGTGAACTCTTGTTTCCATCACAAGCCTTTGAGGAACATATCAGAAGGAGATTATGGCACGTTTGGTGTGGAAAAATAAGCGTACAAGACCTTTTAGAAAGGAAAAAGAGGCTGTTTCTCAGTGCTGTAAATATATTTTACTCCAGAAGTCACGAAGCTTTCACAAGCCAAGACAAAAAGCCCTAGTCTGGCTGTGGGAAGATCAGATTTGATTAAGTTCAGAATTGATAGCCTTCACCGCGGCGGGCGGGGCATGGCTGCGCTTGACTCCCAACTTGGCTGCTTTCTGGAAGAAAAATGGCTTGTGAAAGTAGCCTGGACAGTTCATTTGAATTCCAAGTTTTAATACTTGATTTGATTATTTTGGTATTACCAGGCAGATCCCAGCTTCTCCTGTTTTCAACAAAGTAGGATTCTGGCATGGGGAAGCAGGCTGTGTACGGTTTTTGGCAGGCAGAAAAGTGATTTCTTTAAGTGGCATATGGCAATGCGAAGATGGGGGAAGGGTATATCACGGAGAAAGTTGAAAACTCAACTGAATTTGATGGCAAAGGAGCAATTATGTGAAGGCAGTGAGGTGCACAAAGCATAGTAATTTGCAAATCTACCTGCTCCTATGTATTTCCCAAGCCTTCAGTGGTGCTCTTCCTTGGGGCTCTGGGTTTCATTTGGCATACAAATGGAAGGAACGTAGCAATTGCTAAATAAACTACATGTGGACAAAATGTGAAGGAAAAAATGTAATCTGGTTATCTTAAGGGAAAAAAGTCAGAAAATTACGAATTTGATGTAGAATCATCAAATTGTGGAAGAAAAGCAAGCCTCAAGGTGGAAGCACGAGAATATTGACCAGCTTTTCCTATTTGGTGGTGTTCTCATTTTGTACTTTGTTACTGTATAGACCTTTGACTATTTGGGGGGGGAAATCTTTCTTCAACCAGCCTAGGCTGGCTGCATCAGAGTAAGGCTACAGCTGATTGTCTTCATACTGGGATAATTCTAATTTTAATTTTTTAAATTGAGGAGTGGTGTCTGTTATAATTGCTATTTCTCCATCATTCCCATGCAGCTCCCTGATCTTTGGTACTGACGGGTGGTCCTTCAGCAACGGGACAACCCATCTCATGTGCAGCTGAAGGGATGCTGTGAAGCCCACTGTGTCTTGGTGCTCACGAGCTTTACACCCCTACCGGGGGGACACAGCAGGGATTCAGGAATCGCGGCTCGTGGTCCCAGAGGTGCTATAGCTGCCTGCTGTTCCCCTGGGAGCATCAAGGGCATTTGTATCCGAAAATGAAGTCCAATGTTTCAAATACATGGTAGGCAGATTTGCCGCCGTTAAGTTCTCAATGCATGTTCCATTTCCGAGCTGTTCTTTTCCTAACGGAAAATGTTTTCTGTATGTAATTTAATGCTCTCTTTGGGCCACCTTCCTCTTACAAAGCTGAGAGTGATGTTTGAGAAACAAGGGCAACCAGGCTGTCATGCAGATTTCAGGTAGAATTATACACTCCTTTCATAAAAATTTTCTGAAGGCGAACATCGAAAAAACACAGCATATTTTTAGAAGAGGAAATTCCACTATATTATAGGAAAAATGATATATCCAGGCTAGCCAACTAATAACCTCATACTTTAATTAAGCAGTAGCACAGTTGCTTCTAACCTAAACATAGTTTTCCCTTGGGAGGTGTAAGCGTTGGCAGTAACTACGTTGAAGTGGCGTAGACTATGTGATGGCTTCCCCAAACACGTGGGGGTCTGTGAGGAGGATACCTGGTCATGCATGCAGCGGCAATCCCTTCAAAAGATGGGAGATCACCCAGCACTGTCTCTCTAAGTGAGGAGAGACCTTTCCTGGCACTACAGCTGGTGATGCTCCAGCCACAGGAGAACAGACCAAGGGTCTGTGCCTCATGGGATGTTGGCTACAGCATCCCCCTTCAGATGGGCTTGGTTGGATGTCTGTGAGAAGTTGTGTGGCACCTCCTGAGCTAGTGGGACAGGCCATCTGGCAAGGAAGTCGGGCCAGGGTAGACTCCATCCCCTTCTTGCATGGTGAAAGAGAGGAGAGGGAACCCCTTTCTACCACAGCCGAGAGCAAGGACGGAGGTAGTTCTCTGTGGCTGGAACCTGGCGGGGCTTGGCTTTGTGAGCTGAGGTGTCCGGACTGTGCGTGCTTTTCAGGGGATGCGTTTGCACTTTGCAAAGGATGTTCTTGAAGTCGTCCAGGTGCGGAAACAGGCAATATATACTGACACTTTGAGAACCTGCAGGAATCGTTCCCCTTGCTTTCACTCTGTTAACCTGTCCATGTTCTGTTCTTTGTATCGTGTTTAGCCCCTCTCATTGCTTTTATGGAACCTGCTTCCCAGGCTGTTTATACCCTTTAAGCATGTTATGAGCAAATTAAAAACAAATTGAGATCCAGTCAATAAGAAATCCCAGCAGAAATATGTTCGCTAAAGCTGTTTTCTCCGAAGATGGAGTCCGCAGCTGTGGGTTTTGTTGCATCCCCTGTTCAACCCTTTTCATCATCCCAGATACCTTTAAATCCCCCTTCCTCTGCACTTTATCCACGACTACTAAAACACTAGAAGCAAGTCAGCCTTTGCTATTAACATCAGCACTTTCCTTTTATTTATTTTAAGCTGATGGCTGTTGAATGGTAGAGATGAGTCGGATATGTCATACCTGGCATCTGAACCTTGATATTCCCAGAGCTGAGCAGGGTTTACTTCTCCTTACTATTTATGAAGAAATAAGATCTAACTTTGGGAAAATTCAGGGTCCTGCCAGTGCAGAGATTTGGCCAAGGGCTCCCATTACCAGATTTCCAATTTTGATGCTAAAAGTGGGCAGAAGAAAAGCTATTTTTGGAGAACCTTGGTATATTCTGGACTAGGTGCTGCTCAAAAGCCAGGTGAGCTCCAGGAAGGTAGAGAGGATTTTTAAGCATTTGGGCATAGTGTATAATAACTGTGTAAACATTAATATTGTTTAATTTACTGTCTTCTCCCTGTTTCCTTAACTTATGTGTGTTAGTGCAAAAAAGCTTTAGCTGCACTTGGAGATTTCCCCTGGCCAGAGGAAGCTGAGTAACGTGGGGAGAGGAATAGAGGTAGAAATGCAGATAGGGGATCAGAAATTATCTCCAGCACTGTAATGTAGTATAATTAGATTATATGGGGTTTGGATAGCTTCATCTTTTATATTTGTATGGAGATCAGGAAAAATGAAGTAATTTGTAGTTTCTAGTATAAAGTAGTAATAGTGGAGACAAGCACAGATTTCACAAGGGGGTTCCGAAGGGGCCCTTTCCAAACGTCTCGGGGAGCCGCGTTTGCACCTTAACAGGGAACAAATGGTCATTGTGGCTGGAGGGACTCAAGGTAAAGAAGGACAGCGTTGGGGACCAACCTTGGGGCAGCTTGGCTGGATAGAAGGCAACTTGCCCATTCCCATCTCATCGTCAAGCATCTTCATTTCCCCTCCGGTGGCTGCTACAGCAATGCATACATGGGATCTCGGGCTATTAGTCTTGGATCCTCAGTTCAAGATCTCCTTCATTCTTGGTGATTTGTGGGTAAAATTTATTGCGTAGAAAACTGGTTTTGGATGTTCTTGTGTTTGCTGCATAGCAGAAAAAAAAATGCTCCAAATTAAATTTCTTTTCAAGGTAGAAAAACACTAAACTATCCCAAATTAAAAGGTTCTGCAATGAGTTTTGATTTCTTAAATTCTAAGCTACAAGAAGAAGGTTGGTTTGAATGGATTTATTAGAGAATACTCTCCTGTTTGAAAAAATATAGAAGTAATAGAGCAAAATATCCAAAGCTGTAGGTAGGTAGATTTGTTGTATTACGATATTCTAGGTTTTCTTCTGTTGTTTAGCGTGGGCCAGTTTTTAAAGTAAATATTGGGTGGTCTCATCTCAAACTCAGTTTACCTTGAGTTGACTGAATCTGTCTCACGTTTTAAAGGGAGGTTCAAAGGGTTTTGACCAAGATTTTCAGGAGCTATGAATAGCTCATGTTTTGAGAGGAGGATTGCGATTTCTGAAAATAAAAGGTTGTTTGTTTTGGGTTTTTTTAGAGCCATCTTAAGCCCCAAATCACTAGGCATGCTTCTGGTCATCTTGGCCTCTGTGTTTCATTTCAGGTGACAGCAATATGTGGGTGAATTAACTCCCATCGTTTACTATTGTTCCCTGAATGTTTGGGGGGACTTTTGTTTGTGGGCAGATGAGATAAAAATGTCTTTGTGCATTTCAGCAGTTTTAGCCTCTTCATCTCTGTATGTCCATGTATCTCCCAAATCCCTGTGGCATACTGAAGCCGTAGCAGTCAGTTCTGTTGACATGCAGAGCTTCAGCTTTCTTTTGGCCATGAACTTTCTGGATGTGTGTTTAGCTTCCAGTACTAAGGATTGACTATTTTGCAGTGCTTCAGAGCTAGTAATTTTTACCTGTGTGTTATGTACAAAACGTGAAGGGGCGGGGGGGGTGGGGGGTGGGAAGGTGATGCTTACAGAGGTCTAATGGCATGCATTTGGGATGACCATGTTGCTTGCTGACAGTGAATGCACCATCAGCTCTTTTGTGTATGCCCCGTTTTCCAGAACCGATCAGTGTTTTTTTTCTTTCTGAGAACTTAAGTAGCTGAAAACACTTTCCTGGTTCTCTTCAATGACAAGGTACATGGAGTAACACGCCTCACAGCAGACAACTTGGTAGGGTCTGATCTGTGCTGAAGGCAAACGCTAAGCTCATGCAGGACCAAGGAAGGGTTTTGGTACCGAAGGTGGTGGTTATTTGGCAACTAGTTCCCAGGTTTGGGGATTGAGTTGAATTGGTGGATGAAGTGGCAGTCAAGGTGGTTTGAGTCCTAAGGTAAAGGCAGTGTATCACATGGAGGTCACTAACTACACACGCTTTGCATTTGATGTGCGTATGTGTGCTTATATATGCATATATGCTCTACATACTGCTCTTAGCGATTGTGGAAATCTATGTGTGCACATTTACACATTAATCAAAATCAATAGTTAGAGCCAGGTTTTCAGTTAGATGTTTCTAAACGGGCAAGTTTCCCAGCTTGAGTAAGACCAGCCATTTCCAAGAGTGCAGGAGGCAGGCACAGGATGGGGGACACCTGCTTGAGGGATGGAGAGATGCAGGAATACAAGGTACAGGCTTACTGCGGCTCTTGCGAGCTATCAGACGCTCAGGACTCGCACAGATGCCTGCCTCAGAGGTATTCAGAAAAATCCCGCTCCTTCAGACAGCAACACTCAGCTTGAGAAAACCTTTAACTTGGCCACCAGGACTGAAGTAGCCCCCTTGCTTGAGAGAAGAAATCCCAGCTCGCCAGCCCTGGGGGTGTTATCATGGGAAACACCAGGAAAGGAGATTCCGAAGGTGAAAAGGACAAAGGACTTGCTGCTCAGAGGCCCTTTCTTTTATATGAACTTGCTTGAGACTCAGCTTACTGGATGAATTTAAGTGTGGGACCAGCGGGAATCTGCTACCTCCTGTAGCTGATTCAGCAATGCTTTGGGTCCTGTGGGGCTGTTGGGGGTGATGGCGGTGAGATGTTTCTGAAGAGCATTCTCCAAGTGGGTCCTTCCCCAAGAGCAGCTCCTCATCCCTCCCTTCACGTGTTCCTGGCCATTAACCTTTGGCCCCAAAATTTTGCTGTGAGGTAGCCACAAACCTCAGCTAAAGTGCTGAGGCTTTGCGTGTACCAAGTAGTCCAGGAAAACTTGCCTAAGCGTTGCTCACACCATTTCTACCCCTGCTTTCGGTTTATAGTCCTACCAGGGGAAATCAATAGGAAGAGGGCAAGTCTGGCAGAGCGAGAAGGATGTTTGCTGGAGCTAGGCAAGGTATGGTCAGAAACATGTCTGGGTGTGCAGCAATGATGGGAGGATCTTTCATTTCCCTTCTTGCGCCTTGCTCCGTGGAAATACCAAGTTTCCGGGGGACCACATGCATTTGGCCCAGCTCTCTTTTACTATTTCAATGTCAAGAGCATCTTCCACTTGCAGATGGCTTGCGTAGGTGGGTGCACAAGCTGAAGGGGTATTTGGGAGAGGGAGTGTCTTTTAAAACACCAGGGACTTGTTTTGTCTAACTATTGCCTTTGGACTCTGGTATGGAATTGCCGGGGGCCTGATTCTGCAGCTCCTGCTGCCTTAAACCTCTGGACTTCAGCAGGGTTTGAGTGTGTCCCGAATGCTTTGCCCAAGTCTGAGGCAAAACAGCTTCAAGGTGGCAGAGCTGGGCACGGATGGGCTGTCTCTTGACCTCTCTGAAGTTGGAGTTTGGCCCCTGGTTTCAGCGAGGTTGTGATTTGAGGTTCAATCTAGCCGGCACCTTTATTTTGGGAAGCACCATTGGCACTGCTTGGGAAGCGGATGCATACGCTGTTTTTTTCCTCTTTATTCCTTAATAACCTGTGACCGCGTGCAAAGGCTAGATTTTATGTTTGGCTGTGTTTAGCCCCCAAGTCTTTCAGTTTTTCTGCTTTGTGATGTTTGTCTTTCTGGTTGGGATGAGGAGAAAGGGAGCCCAGGTGAGCAGGGACACCTGAGACCTCTGCTTGGGGTAGAGGCAGAAGATACCTAGCACGTGGCAGGCTTTAGAGCAAGCTTTGGGTTTGTTTTTTTTTTTCTGTTCCTGTAAATAGTAATGTATAAATGATGACAAGACAGTGTGGAAATTATTAAAAAAAAAATACGTCTTTTGTTGTTTTTATATTACCTCATTCAGCAAGTTTGTTTTACAATGACTCAATGATGCTTTATTTATATTGTTTGTACTGTAATTAAACCGATTGACAAACATTTCACTTTGCTTGTTGTTTCATATGATTTTGGTTTGATTAAGTATGCCAGTTTGTATTATGTTTCCCTTTCCTCTCTCTCCGCATTGAGATTTTTGTGTCAGCTGTACAGTATTCTGAATAATTAAAAAAATAATAATAAAAAAGGAAAAAAAGTTGTAAAGTGCTGCAGAGAGAGGCTGCTATATTGTATAGGTCTCTTTCTAATAAAGACAAGAAAACTTGTTCGTCGCAGCTTGCTTCTTTGCTTGAGTCTTCATTGCTGTGTTATTGAGATACACCTGCCCTGGCCCCACTTTCTTCTCATATTAATGATGAGATACTGTCACTCTTTGCCAGTAATAAAGATGAAGTATTATCTGAGACCTGGGATGTCAGAAGAGCCGGTAATGGTGCAAATTGATAAATTAAAAAGCAATAAGTCAACCGGACCGTAATGGTGTATATCTAAGAGTTCTGAAAGTGCTTATGAACTGAATGACAGATCTCCCAGCAAAAATATGCGAGCTTTCATTAAAAACAGTTATTCTCCCCGAGGAAGAGAGAGTAGTAAATGTTGCACCTAGGCTTTAAGAGTCTCTGGAGGAGATCCAAGGAATTAGGCCAGTAACGGTTACATCTGTATCTGCTAAATTGGTTGAAATGATCATTTAAAATAAGAATAATAAAACATCTTTAAGGTCATGATATGGTATAGTCTAATCACTTCTTTGAAGGAAGATCGTGGCTCTCTATTAGGCTTCCCTGAACAAGTCATTTAAAGCCCTGAACAATGGGCAACTGATTGTCATTTATTTACATTTTTAAAGGTCTCGGCCCAAGTACATCACGAGAAGAAATCAGGAATCTAAGTAGGCCCAAGGAGAAGACAAAATATTTACATGATGCAGGAGGTTGAGAGAAGGGATGGAGAGGGAAGCAAGAGGCGATGGGTTTTCACCTGAGCAGCCTGGTAACTAGCCACATGCAGAAGGGTCCCTGCCAGGACCAGTATGTCTTGATGGGCTGTCGATACTGTTAGTGATATCGGTGGCTGTGGAAAACTACATAAAGCCAAGAGAACTGTGTGGTATCAAGGTGGGTACATAGAGAATAGAAGATAAAATTCAGTAAACGTGCATTAATGGGGGAAATAAAAGGAGATGACTTAACGTGCCCTGGGATGAAGAAAGAAATGTAAGATTTTAAGATCCATAAGGGCACCGTGGAGCAAGACAACCAATGCTACGGTTTGGCCATCTATGCTTGTCCTACCTCAGAGAAATTAGGGATATTCAGACATGAGTAGACCTATGAGGAGGTGGAAAAAGTGGGGAATTTCCCCCAAAAAGAGACACAAAGAGGAGGGGTATGATAGCTATAGATAAGCAGTAGAGAAGCAGCGGGTTGGGGATGTCTCTTTTCTTGGTCTTGCACTCAACACCATTCATGGGCCGATACCAAAGGGCAGCACAGTCAAAACCGATACCAAGATGGATGGCCTCTCCAATGCACCACTGGACCAGAGACCTCGCTGCAGCACGATTTTGCTCAAAAGAAGATCTGACCAAGATTGGGAAGGTGAGCTTGCGTCTTCACAGACTGAACGGGACTGCCCACAGTATGGGATTGGGGTTGTCTGGTTTTGTCTTTTATGTCTGCTTGTGGCTTGGCCTAAATTTGTTCCTTCGTCAGGTTATTGCCCATCCCATCAGGTCTCCCACCTGCAGGGAGCCATTGGTTCTGTCCTGTCTGGGGATTTTGAGGGGGGTTGGGGGAGGTTTTCTGTTTCCTTTTCTGCCCTTCAATCCTCCAAATGCCCCAGGGAGGCTGTAGAAGCACTGTGAGGTATGTAAAACCGTAGGACTGCTTATGGATTATTTTCTTTTTTGAGGGTTTACATCACCATTTTGTTGTGCAGCAGCTGTGTCCTTTGTTCTTGCAAGGTTTTCCCACCCTTTTTAACCCCATCACACATCCAGCCAGCACTGAAGCAGGAGGTGGGTGCTTTGTGTTGTCCCCTTCTGGATTTGAAATGTGAACTTTGAATCTGGGAGAACTTGTTTTGGATTCCTCCTGGGTGTAAAGCTATAGGAGTGCTTTTTTTAGGAATCATCTGTCCCTCCCCTCCTTTGCCCCCCTAAAGGGGTATGGGGTTTGATTTTGTGATGGACATGGCTGGCTGCTCTCTCTCTCTCTACCAGCCTTCCTAAGATCTGGCTTCTCCTGGAAGATCCTGGTGCCAGGGATGGTGGAGCAGATTTAAGGATGTCTTTCATTCCTGCATTTCTCACCTACCCCGAGTCCACCCCCATGTACCCCTGAAGCGCTCTCAGCTGGTGGCATTGACAGAAGCCTAGGAATAAAAGAAAATATCCTACTGCAAAGCAACAGGGGTCAGAAAGAGATTTTGAAGGAAAACTATTGCTTCCCATAATGGGAGCAGGGGGAAACCCCCCCCCCTTTTTTTTTTTTTTTTTTTTTTTTTTTTAAGAAAAAAGCAATTACTGCAAAACTAGACTGTTGCTCTGCTGTAAGGCCTTGCTCTGTTTCCAGCCTTGCCTACAAAGGATTAGCTTTGATGGATGCTGGGAGCACCAGCCCAAGAAACCTGCTCCAGAGCCCAGAAGACGCTTGCTCCATAGGTACCGCATGCTTTTAGCCCTCGTTCAAAATCACTCTCTTGGCAGTTTTGCTGTTTCCAATTTGTTCTTTAACACAAATCCAAACTGGTATGAAAGGAGTGATGGGACGAGACGACTGAAGACAGCACACACAGTGACCACATGCAATGTGATGGTAGGATGGGGCTGATCCCCCCTGGTAAACAGCTTTGTTTTCCAGAAAAGAGCCAAGCTTACCCAAACTCAGCTGTTTTTCATAGAAAAACAAAAGAAAACATTTTATGCTTCATGAATACCAGGTAAGAGTAGCCTTAAAGAGCCAGGTCAAAGATTCACCTGCACCAACACTTTTTCTCCACCTGTGGCTAAAATCCAATGCAGGAGGGGAGTGCAAAATCAGATTATATGGGGCTTTTGCTATGTATTTCCCCAGACTGTAACTGTTCACAGTTCAGGGTCTTCCTGAGCCACCTGTTTTTGGTGAGTTTAGTAATCCTCAGTGGATTTCTCTTCCATCAGTTTGGCTGATGTCCTGAATCTCTTGAAAGCTTTGAGCATCCACCGCATCCCGCATCAAGGAGTTCCTCAGCTGAACCACAATGGTGGTGAAGAACCACTACCATCATCCTCCCCTCCTCCCTTGGCACTACCCTGGGGAGGGAGGGTGGCAGCGGGACCCTCTGGTTCGCAGTGACTTGGCCCAATTTATCTTCTGAGGGCCCTTCCCAGGGGCAGCACATCTCACTCATGCTGAGTTGCTCAATGACTTGGTGGCAGCAGGTGGAAGTGGTATCCAGAGATGCTGCTCAGAAACTTCACTGCAGAAAACCCAGCAGAAATCCAGGCTGGGGAGCAGCATAGCCCACACAAAGCTCTTCTGAGCCCAGCATCACCTGCCTTTGATCTGATCTTTTTGCCTTTTTTTCTCTATTTCTAGGATGGATCTGAGGCAGGTGATGCTTGCAGGGAGAAGCAGGCAATGTGGTGTTTCCCCAGTGAAGTATTCCTGTAGCATTGCAATTCCCACCCAAGTGATGCCCAGAACATGACTTCGGAGAACGACAGAATCATAGAATCATTTAGGTTGGAAAAGACCTTTAAGATCATTGAGTCCAACCATAAAGAGAGAGCACGGACTGCAAGAGTTACTGGGAGGGCACATTAGGGAAACGCAGCTACTCCTGGTGAAACAACTAAATGTGCAGTAGGAAAGCCACGAACGGACAGCAGGACTGGGAAACCCACCAGGCAGTCATTTATCTCGCCTAACGTCCAGTAAAGTCCTTAATTGGCCAATAAATGCGGTCACAATAACTGCATTCGACTCACAGTGCCACTGCCAGCAATTAGCACTTATTTATTTGCATTCTGCCCCCACTGATGTCCATTCCCCGACTTCCAGATCTGTTTGTTTTTAAGCCAGGGAGACTCCTTGCGTTTGCCAAAGAGAGGATGAGAAGAGCTAAAGTGGCGGAAGAAAAAAGGTGATGCTGTGCCACGGGGCAGGAGTGATGAAGGGATGTGGAGCTGTAAAGCCATCTGCAGGGCTTTCCCATTGCTCGGAGAATTAACATTGGGCTCCTAGGGAATGTAACGTGCCTGGGGTTTGCTCAAGCCTTTTAAGAAATGGCTCAGCATCGGTGCTGCTGACACCGAGGGCTGCTTGTTGCTCAGTTGAAGAGAATCTCCTGATCGCCTTTTGCAGTAGAAAATAATCATTTATTGTCATTTTGGCACGCGAGCAAACAATTCACGTCGTTTTGGAGGATTAGCGGAAATCAGAGGACAGGTATTTTCATCTAATGAAGCGAGGGCTGGGATCCCAACCAGCCTCAAGTTGCCAGAGGCGGAGGAAGGATGCGGTAGAGAGACAAGCAAATGCCTGATGCCCATTGGCAGCTACCAAGATGGGGGTCCCCGAACGCCAAAACACCTTCTTCTGCAATGCTGACAGCAACGAATGGGTATGTGTCTTGAAATCCTACCTCTGCTTTGGGCTGTGCAAGAGGGCTTGCATCTACTTCGCAGGCAAGAAGAAACCACTGAGACCCCTTGGCTTCTGTGCCGAGATGAAGATGTCCATCAGCATTTTGGTGCAGGTCCCCAAAGTGCCGGCTGGGTGCAGGAGGGAAGAGCTGGGACTCGGAGTGAGGTGTCAGAGCTGTACATCGCTGTGGGAAAGGGGGGGAAGCAGCCTGACCCAGCCAAAAAAAAATATGCCTCCCAGCCCTGTGTTTACCCTTCCGAATGGGCTGTCTTTGGAGGCATTCTGCAGTTTCCAGGAGTTTGTGGACTGGAAAGGGATTGGGCTGCCAAGCAGGTTGGTGACTGAAGCAGAACGGGGCAATCCCCCCCGACAGCATCAGGGCAGGAGCCCAGGTGAGCATGGGGACACCAAAGGCTGCCGGGAATTGCCCCAGACGGATGAGCATCTCCGATTGCTGCTGAGGAAAGCGGATTTCAGTACAACCTTCCTTCCCACCCCCAGCACGCTTCCCTCCTCCTCCTCCCCACCAGAGATGCAGCATCTACATCTCCCGCTTTGCAGATCCAACTGGTAATGGCCGGGCTGATTGACTGCAGATTTCCCTGTAACTGAGCTTAATTAGCAAGCTAATCAGGTCTGGAGATGGTTCCAATTTATTTATTGGCTGATGGCTGCCACTAATCGGCCTGGCCAGTTAATACTGGCAGCGCTAAGGTTTGTGCCAGGTGAACAAATATATCAGGATTTCACCCTTTCCAGCACTCGGAGCTGGTAAAATTTGCCTGGCGAGCGCCTGAGCTCGGATGCGGGGAGGGTGGTACCCGCAGCATCCCCTCCCCCCAGGGTGAGGGATGGTCCAAGCACCGTGCCCAGCTCGAACCAGCTCTGGCTCACTGGGAGGATGATGCTTGCAGGCAAGGATTGAGAAGGGGTATTTTCTGCCCTTTGCAAGCTGGCAGCGTAACACCCAAAATAGTCCTTGTGGCAGGGACAAGGCATCCAAAGGCAGTGTCGTCCGTGGGTCACCTCTTTTGAAGGTGACCTAGAGCAAGCCTCTTACAACTTGTGCTTCTTAGTTCCTTCCAGCTGCACAAAGGTGATATAAAAGAGAATTTTATTTTGCTTTAAAAAAAAAAATGAAGGGGAATTTTTCTGGATTTTTCTTTTCCCCTGGAATCACCAGGAAAATGGCATTAGTGTTCCATGGGTTTGCTGGAGCATCTCTGGGCTGATGCATGATGTCTCTTGAGCAGAGGCAAGGAGAAAGGGGAGCGCTGGTGCTGTGGCAGAGCCTGCCTCCCTCCCGAGTGTTGGGGAGCCATAATTAGAGCATGGTGAAAAGGTCCCTTCCCTCAGCTCTTGTCCCTCCAGAAGTCCTGCCAGTCTCTGGATGTGGGATGGGGACATGCATGTGGGGTGGCACCAAGCAAAGGAAGGAAGGGAATGGGATTTCCACACCTTCATTCCCTGCCGTAGACAGGAACCAAAGGGAAAGGAGGCGGGATGAAAGAGGAGACATGGCAAAACAGCTGGAGAAGGCACTTGCTACGGCAAAAATCCTCACTTGGCTAAAGCATCTCTTCCCCGAAGGCATCCAGCCCTGAGCTGAAGACCCCGAGGGCTGGAGAGACCCCCCCACGCCTTCTTAGTTGGCTGTGATCTTTAATGGTCCTCCACATTTTAAGAAAAAAAAAAAAGAAGGGAAAAATGCACCTTACTTCTACTTTCAGTCTGTCTGGCTTGAGCTGCTGACATTGATTCTCATGCTGCTGTCCTGTTGATTCAAGAGCCCCTCAGTGCCAGTAGTTTCTCCCCATGAAGGCACTTATGGACAATAATCCAGTCATTTCTCAGTCTCCTCTCTCTGATAAGCCAGGAGGTGGTGGCTGTCAGAGCACCAGACACTTCAAGGGGCCACGGACCCCCTCTGGACCCTGGCACCCTGGTGAAAAGGGGTGACAATTCCAGCGTGGGACCTCCCAAATGTAGCCAGTGATGATGGCTGGCGGGACTGGGGAGGATCCGGAAGGAGCATCCTTCTCAGGGGTGCTGCAGTGCACCCCACCCCGGGGTTTTCAGGTGATGGAGCCCATCCCTGCCAGGCAGGGAGAAGGAGGATGATGAGCTGGATGAGGCCAGAAAGCCCCGATGCAGGCGATGCTCATGGCGCCAGGGGAGTAGAGGCAGGCAGGCGGGTTTCATGGCTGTGGCTCTGAAATCTCTTGCTGGAGAGGGTTATTAGAGGGAGTAATTGGGATCACCTTACTTTACAAATGTTACTTTGCAGAATGAGGCAGGAAGACAGATCGATCTCAACTATTATTCATTAAGGAAAGTCCTTTATAAATCCCAAATTAACAATTTCTCTTAGAGAGAGACTTCCTATTACCCTTCTTTCGCAGGAACTTATTGCCGCTTTGGAAATGGGGAAATATGAAAATAATTGGGGAGGGGGAGAAATAGCAGTCGTGGGCTTAGGAGTCGAGCATCTGTTTAAAAAAAAAATACAGGTATGTGTCTTAAAAATGACCATTACCCTAATTCAGAAAGGCAATGTTTTTGATAGATACTATTAGACCACAGCCATAATGATGTTCATAAAAGCCCAAGTGACTTCTTAGCAATGAACAGGCTATTTGTATATGTTCGGCGCTCGATGGCATATCTACAAGAGGCGATGGTTTGCAGAAGGTCTTTGCTATCATCCATCCTCTCCGTACAAAGAGATGAAAGAAATGGGGGGGGATGGGACCAGAAAGCTGCAGTTACTGGTGCCAGTTGGACTGGGTAACTTTTTGCACTGGTCCTTGCCATTGGGGCTGCACAGTGTTTTAATTATTTGGGGTATGTTGCTGCACACAGGGGGTCTGTCTTGGTGTTTGGGGGAGGGGGGAGAGACAGAATTTCAACCCACATCCTCTTGATGTTTTGGGCAAAAAACACTAAGGAAAAGATGCTTTCTTTTTTTTTTTCAAGCAGTGGAGAAAAAAACAAAACAGTTATTGCTACTTAAAAACTCTTAGGTGCCTTCCAGCTTTGGTGCAGGGCCTTGAAATTTGGCAGGAGAGTGACCTGATAATTTTAATGTAGAGGTTTGGGGGGGCCTGTGTATTTCACAGGGTGCATTATGCCCAGACACCAAATTTGGGGTGACGGGACATGCCCTGAGGATGCTTCAGGGATGTGCACAAGAGGGCTTTGGGTAAGAAATCGCCATTGCCCAAAGAAGTCAACTGGTTTGCTTTGAGCCAGGGTTGCCAACAAAAAAAGCAGTTACTTAATTTGTATAACCACGCCTGTGGCTTCTTTTGGCTGTTCTGGGAATGCCAGCAAGGGAGGCAGACATCTCTCAAAGGGGTTTTGGGGGCCATACCCACGTTTTCCCACATCATTTTTGAGTTCAGATGCTTTTGCAGCAAGAATGGACATCTTGAACAGGACCGCAAGCAGAAGGAAAACAGCAAAGATTTTTATTTTGTCTCGGGCAGATGCAGTTTTTGTCACCCCAGATAGCATCAGGATAAGTTACCTTCAGAAAAAAAACAAAAATCACTGCCCATGCCCCTTTTTGGGAGGCCAGTTTTGGGGTATTGATACCCTTTACGGTAGCTTAGGGTTGTGAAGAGGGAAGAGCTTCAGGCTTTTGGCAACACGTGTTGCCTGTGAGCTCCAGCTCCACGCTGTTGATAACACGCTCCTAGAAAATTATAAATGGGAGTCCCCAGTTTGTCTTTCACTCTGTTAATTAATAGGATTTGAGCATTAAAACTGCTCCCCCGGAGTCAGCGATAGGCCCTTTGCCACTAATTCAGGCCCCTTGCCACTAATTCAGTCATCCTGGCAGGTCAGTGTAAACACCCCATATTTTACTGCCATTTTTAGATTATTCCCCTGCCTTGTAATTATTTTCCCAGGGGATGGCAGGGGATTAATTCCAGGCTCCCGTTCCTCCGCAGATGGTGGCGTGCCCTAGCACCGAGGCGATGCAGAGCATCCCCTGGCAGCGGATAACGCTGCCGATTCGAGGTCCGTTTACCCGCTGACGAGGAAAACGTCATTAAGCTGGGCCTGTGCTCCTCTTCCTCTGCTCCTTTTATAAATGAAAAGGAGAAAGGACTCGTTGCTGGGCCAGCCCTGCCTGCACGGGCGAGGTGGTCCCCTGGGCGCAGAGGGATATCGGGCATCAGCAGGGAGATGCTCGCGTGGCTGCATCGGGGGTGCCAGCCCTGGCGGGTACCACAGTGGCTCGCAGGCACCTCGAGCGTGGGCAGCCCTCGCTCAGGCTGTGGTCCGGCACACTTGGCATCGCAGCAAGGGGCTGAGGCTGTTTATTCCCGGGGGTTTTTTCCACACTGCGTTGTTTGTAGAAGGAGGACCAGGAGCCTACATGCCCCACAGCAGGCAGCTTCAGGGATGCCCTTTCCAAAGGGAGGGAGAATCGTTTTGTGTATACCTAAAATACCCCTTTCTGTATGATTTATCTGGATGACTTTATCTCCCATTAGTGCTGGGAGTCAGAGCACCTGCAAGACCAAGAGAACACCGCGTTTTTTCTTTGGGGCCAAGATGCTGGAAGCTAAAGCAGAGGTTTAAAATCCACGTGGCTCTGAAAAAAAAATAGCCTCTATCCCGCCTTCCTCTATCAGGCCTGCTTGGAAAGGCAGCCTTTTGCTTATCCTCTTAGGCTGAGCCCTGGGGAAAGTTGGGCAAGTAAGTTTGCCAAGCTGGAGGGAGGGCGGCACAGATCGATTGGCGAGTTTAATAGGATCAGGTCAGTGTAATCCTGTTTTAGCCATTGTAATTCAGGCAGCCAAGGAGACCTCAAACTATAGGGGAAGGGGCTTTTAAAACCTCAGCAGTCCTGCCACAAAGCCAGAGGCTGGGGCTGGGACAAAAGCGGGAGAGAGGATGAAGTGGCTTGAAATAAATAGATTAAGGCTCTCTATGGGCCAGGGGTAGCGGGAGGGAGAAAAGAGCAAGCAAGGGGCGGGTGAGCATCCCATGGCGGCGGGGAGGGGGACGGGAAGGGACCTCGGCCCCACGAGGGATGGGGGGTGGCTCGGCAGAGCATCCCCTCCTGCTGTGGCTTGGCCGGTTTGGGGCGCAGGGTGGGTTCCCCCCCCATGTGTGTTTCTGAAGGGTTGGGATAGGCAATCAATTTTTATGATGCAATTTATAATTCATACAGGTTGTCTTCGTACATATGGTGTTGCTTTTGTGTGTCAGGGTGCCGGGTGCTTTATGACGGTGACGGCAGGAATTTGCATTGGCGGCTGCTTACCGGCCTCATCGCTCTCCTCGCGGATGAAGATTGATACAGCCCCATGGAAGCGCGCGGGGGGGCCCAATCCTGGAGGACAGTGAGCCCAGAGTCTCTTGCAGGGAATAACATGCACCCTTTTGGGGATGGGGGAGATGCTCAGTCCTTGGGGGGATTATTTTTAGCAGACGTACGGACCCCCTCACCCATCTCTCCAGATATTGGGGTCGGCACTGCTCTGGGGGATGCTTCATGCGGAGGCCCCTGCCATCACGGGGGATAACCCCAATAGACGGGGGGGTCCGACACCCCCAGCCTGGGCACAAAGGGGTCCTTGTCGGCGGGGCAGCCACATCCCCGAGGGCAGGAGGGGCAGGTAAAAGGCACAAAGCCGAGCCTGGCCAGTCCCAGCTGAAATAATTAAACCAATTAAGTCAATACAAACAGAAACAAGGCGGAAGGCAGAGCTGCCCCCTCCGAGGAAGTGGGGGATGCAGCTGGAGTCCCCCTGCCACCCCCAGCCCGACCTGCCCTGGCATGTGCTGAGTTTGTCTGGTCTCTGCGGCAGCCCTGGCACACGGTGAGTTTGCCGGGTTGCTGCGGCGAAGGGGTAAGGGGGGGGGGGTGTTAAAAGCTGTGATGTCTTATTTAAGAGCGAGGCAGCACGTCCCTCGCCCCACCAGAGAGGGGTGGCCTCCTCCAGCCGCCGCATCCCAGTGCTGCAGAATGGTGGTGGCTGGGAGCTTAAAAAAAAAAAAAAATATATCTATAAAAAGGGGGTTTCCTAAGGCAGGCTGGAGGTGAGGTGGAGAGGAGCGGGCAGCTTTCCTTCCCTTCCGACTTTGGGCTGCTGCGAATTGGGCCGGCATTTCTGCTGTGCTCCCCAAGCAGTGCAATTATTTGATCTGCAGATGTAAGAGGAATTTATTGTAACAACAAATATAGTGATGTCAAAACCCAACCTTGGATTAAAGCCGGCAGCCAAAGGGGAAGTGTATTAATTTCAAACAGCATCAGAGGCCAGTGCCTATTAGGACGAGCTATTCTTCAGACCCCCCCATCAGAATTAATCATTGGGAGTTAATTTGAAGCTCAGACAAGTTGCTGTTAATTTAGTGCAGGGAGGACGGGATGGAATAAAAAGCTGAGGTGCTGGCCGGGCCTCCTGGGTCTCATTAATCAGCGAGCTGAGACGGCCTGGCTTGATTACAATTTGCAAAAAAATTCATTAGAGCCTGGGCGATTGACAATTTTTCTCTCTGCCTGTGATCTGACTCATTAGGCAGCCAAATGAAAGCCATGATGATGGTGATGATGACAGCTATCAACCCCCTCGCTTGTTTATCTCCTTCTCCTCCGGCCCCGGCCCGGGGCTCCCCCCTCCAGCCCCAAAGCCCCGCTCCTGGGGGTGGGGGCAAGGGGGGACCCCCAACCCACGGAGCAAATAACTTTCCTGCGCCTCGGGCAGATGCTGGCTTGGAGAGGGAGGGCTGCCCCGGGGGGGACAGGGGTGAGGAGCAGCTGCTCCTCCCTAAAATACCCCCCCCGTGGTGGGGGTACAGCCGGGCTGCCGCTCGCCCGAGCCGGCTCCGGCTTGCTGTGCTTTCCAAGCAGCATCCCCTTTGCACTAAAAGCAAACCAAAATAAATGAAAATTAAAAAAAATAAAATAAAATAAAAAAAGGCGCTCCGAAGAGGAGCAGCGCTGGGAAGCCCGAGAGGGGGGCGGGCGGGGCCGCCCCACGCGTGTCCCGGCTCCCCGCTCCCTCCCGCGCAGAAACGAAACCAAAAATTATTATTAATAATATTTTTTTTTAACGAGCCAAAAGAGCGGGCAGTTGGCGGCGGCTGCCGAAAACGCTGGAATTACCCGTGGGCTCCCGCTCGTCCCCGCGCGTCCGCGGCTGCCCGTGGGCCCGGGGCAGCGGCAGGCAGCGATGCTGCCCGGGGCCGTTTCGTTTCGGTGAGCGGCTGGTGGGAGAGGGGAGCAGGGAGACCCCCGCTCCCCCGCCGCCGCTAGCCCCCTCCGAACCCGGCGTTAAAAAATAAATAATAATAATAATAATAATAATAATAATAATAATAATAATAATAAATGATGAAGTGCAAGGGCTATAAATGATGTGACCACCGCCGAGCCTTGATTTACTCGCCGGAGCCTGCCCCGGGAGCCTCGCCGTTACCTCGGGAGCGAATCGCTCCCTTGAATGACCCCCTACTTTAATTTTAATAGACATCCCCCCCGCAACCCGTTTTCCTCGGGAAATTAATGCTTTTTAAATTCCAAATAGCCCCCGACGGCCGCCAACCATACGGTTTCACCGGCACGGATGCAGCCGGGATGCGTAAACTGGGGAAAAACCGGGATGAAAAGGATGCGGGCAGGGGGAAGCGGGACCCTCCGGCCCCGACCCCCCGGGCCGGGCCGGGTCGCTCCTGCCCCGGCTGCGCTGGTGGGGGGGGGGGGGGCGGCCGCGGGGCTGGGGGAGCGCGGCCGTACCCCCCAAAACACGGGGCTGGGAGCCCGCCGGCTGCCGGGGGGGTGGGGGGAATGTAGGGGTGATCCTGCCCCCCGCCCCCCGTCGAGGCCATCCATGTTTATTCGCACAAAAAGCCTTTTTCCAGCCTTCCCACTCCCCCCCCCAAAAAAAAAAAAAAAAAAAAAAAAAGGGAAACTTTTTGCCGGTCTCCCCCCTCCCCGACAATAAATGTGGCTTGGCAAAAAAAGGCGAGAGCAGCATCGCTCCGCTCCGGCAGCGCAGGAGGGGAAAGGAAAATCAGCTCAACGCCAAATTCTGGACAGAACAGCCAGAGGATGGAGGGCTTTTTTTTTTTTTTTTTTTTGTCTTTTTTGTTTCTTTGTCGGTTTTTATTCACAAGACTTAGTTTGCTCTTAAATTTCATAACTTATAAGGAAATAAGCTACATTGAAATAAATTAAACACAATAGAGAAGATCGTGCTTTTCCCTCCCCCCCATCTCTTTTTAAACATGGCTTGGTAGAATAGGCAAACCAAATCGACAGAAAGCCAGGCAAAAAATATACTTAAAAAATCGTCCCCCAGTGCCTGCCACTCAGCCATCAGAAATAAAATCAAACAATAAAAAAGGCATGAAATGAAACTCTTAGTTTTCTTTCGTTTTTGTTCTCTCGTCTTTTTACCTTTCGCCCCCGATAAGAAACAAAACCCAAAAGATGGCTAAAGGCGCGCTGCGGGTTTCGCTGGGGATGGCTCTGCCGGCGAGGGGGGACACGGGCAAATCGCTGCTGGATCCGGCGCCGACACCATACCGCATCTGTGGTCCCCATCGCAGCCAAGACAGCACGAGTATGTACAAAGTGGGGGCAGCGTAATAATAAATATCTGTGTGTCTCTTCCAGGGTTTGATATTCCTGCTCCGAACCAAAACAGTTTCCAAGCCTCTTGCCTTCGCCGACTCTCGCTTGACTCGGTAAGTGGAAAGTTTCGCTTTAAAGTTCGCTCGTGGCGGGGATTTGCTGTGCGCTCGCGTGGGATTTTTTTCTTGTTGGCTGTTGTTTTCTTTAGGGGTTTTTTTGCTTTTTTTTTTTTTCGGGTGAGTTGCTTTTAAACCCCGATTTGGAAACTTTTCCCTCAAAAACTTGTGGTTCTGAGCGTAGGGAGAGATCAGGGTCGGGCTTGCTCCAGCTGCTGATGCTGACTCCTGATCGCAAACCTGCTGACGTGCACCGGGATGGGTACCACGATCTTAGGGTTTCGGGAGGGTTCCCCTGTCTTGGAGTTGGCGTTGCCCGCCTTGACCCGTTTCCATTTCGCCCGTCTGTTCTGGAACCAGATTTTCACCTGCACCTCGCTGAGTTTGAGGGCGTGAGCGATCTGGGACCTCTCCGTCAGGGACAGGTACTTTTTGCAGTGAAACTCCTTTTCCAGCTCCAGCAGCTGCTCGCTGGTGAAGGCTGTTCGCCTCCGCCGGTTTTTGCCTGTGGACGTGGTGTTGGTGGAATTGGGGGGGTTTTGGGGGTTTTCCTCCAGCGCGTTGCCAGAGTCCTCTTCCTTGTGAGCCGCCTGGCCGGGGATGTTGTCGTCCGAGCTATAGTCTAGATCGCTGTCCATGGAGAAACTTTCCTCCTTGCCTTTCACGTCCTCTTCTGCTTTGGGGTCCTCCTTCCCCTGGCCCCGGAGAGCCCCGGCTGGAAGCAAAGCAGAGGCCTTTCATTACCATTTGGCACCCTCCGGCCCGCGGCCACCGCGCCCCCCGGCCCGCAGGTCCATCCCACGAAAATTGTTGGGTTTGTTTTTTTCTTTTTCTCTTTTTTTTTTTTTCCGCGTGTCTTTCGGTTGGACTGATTTTATTCTTATTTTTCCAAGCGGCGGAGGCTGGAAACCTTCCTTCTCCTCCTCCCCTCTCCGCGGCCTTGCGGCCACCGGACCCCCGGGGCCAGCCCTGCCTCCTGCCGGGGGTCCCGCGTCCCCGGGGCCGCCCCCTCCCCCGACCCCCTCCCAGCCCGCCCCGCCGGGGGGTGAGGCGCGGAGCGGGCAGCGGGACCCCGCTCCCCCCCGACGGCTCCGGCGCTCACTCACCGAGGGAGGCCTGGACGGCGTCGGCGGCGGGGAAGGGCAGGAGGGCTCCGTCCTTCCCCAGGAAGGCTTTGCCGTCGTCGCCGCCGCCGTCCGGGGGCATCCCCTCGGCTTTGTCGAAGTTACCCGGGGGCGCGAACTTCCTGGCGGCCTCTTGGTGCTGGGGGGAGGCGGGGAAGGTGCCGGGCAGCGTGGCCATGAGGGTGGAGGTGAGGGCCATGCCCTGAGCCAGGCTGGAGCAGAAGCCCGTGGGTAGGCTGGGGAGCTGGTGGTGGTGGGGGTGGGCGGGGGGCAGCGCCGGTTGCAGGGCGCCCTGCGGCAGCGCCGGGGGCGGCGGGGGGGGCGGCGGCAGCACCACGGGCCGGTAGGGCATGAACATGGGGTAGCCGGTGTAGACGAAGTGGCCGGGGGCGGGCGGCGGGGGGCTGCCGATGAGCGAGTCGATGCTGAAGGCCGTGCTGCTTCCCAGCGGGCGCTGCATCATCATCAGCGAGGGCTGGAAAGCTGCGCTCATGCCGGAGCGGCGGCGGCAGCGACCACCTTCCTCCTCTTCCTCCTCCTCAGAGCCGCGCAGCGCCCACGCGCGGGGCAGAGCCGGGGCGGAGCGGGGCCGCGGCCCGCCGCCGCCGCCCGCACATCGGGGCTGGCCCCCGCCCGCCGCCGTGCGCCCCGCGGAGCCGCCCGCCCGCCGCCGCCGCCGCCGCTCTGCCCGCCCGCGCTCCCCCGCGCCCATTCACATTTTGCCCGGCTGGGAACCCGGCCCGCCCCACGTGGCCGCCGCCGCCGCCTGCCATTGGGCGGGAGGGCGGCGGGGCGGGGCCGAGCGGTGAGACCACGCCCCCAGCACCGCCTCCCCGCCCCCCGCCCCCCCCCGCCGCCGCCGCCTCCCGGCCGCCGGACGGGGCGGCCCACGCGTGAGCGCCCGCGGCCCGCGGGTCGCGCGTGGGACGCCCCGCCGGGGGCTCACGCCGCGCGCTGCCGCCGGGGACCGCCGTGGGGTGCCCCGCTTCCCCGGGGCGTGTGACATTCCCCGTCAGACACACCGATTTGGGGCCTCCAAAGCGCTGAACCCCCCCCTTTTTTTTTTTAAACCCCCGTTTTATTCACGCTTTTCTCTCCCTCTCCCCCCCGCCCTTTTTTTTTTTTTTTTTTTTTTTTTTTTTTGAAAAGCCCCCAAATAGGCTCCATGTGGTTCTGGGTAAAGTCAGCCCCTGGCTTGGCTTTGAAATTGCTTCTGCAATTATGTAAAAGAGCCATTCAGCAACACGGCGGAATTAAAAGCGATGGAGGGCTGCTCCCTTTTCTCCGGCGAGCCTCTCATGTTGGCCGGCTCAAAGCCTTTTCCAACACGACGTCTTTGGCGAGGACAAAAGCTGGAACAAAAAAAAAAAAAAAGGGAAAAAGAAAAAAAAAAAGCCCACAAACTTGTAAATTGAACGTCAAGGGAACTTTACACAATTTCAAAGGCCATAAATAATGATAAAGGGACCAGGCGAAGAGGCAAACCCAGGCAATTAATGGAGGTTCCCAAGCAAAGATCAAGTGGTTTGGAAAATAAAATTAAATGCAAAAATAAAAGGAGGAAAAAAAAAAAAAGGAGGGGGGCTGGCTGGGGGTGGGATCCCTCCTGCCTTTGGCAAGTTGAAACCTTCCCGGGACAATGGTGCCGGCTGCGCCTCTGGGCTTGGTTTTGGGGGGCTTTTGGGCACAAACCTTGACTAAAAGTGGCTTCTGGCTGGGGGGGAGGGTCCCCCAAAACCAAGGGTCAAGGAGAGATCCCACTCCTGCCTGGGCTGCCCACTTGGGAAGCTCTTAATGACCCGCCGCTGGCTCATTTCTAGCTAGCTGACGCTCATATTTTCCAGGGGAGGATGGCAGATGTCAGGCCGGGGGGGCTGCACACCCTGGGAGGAAGGTGGCCCCCACGGCAGCCGAGCCGGTGAGTGCCAAGGATGGCGACAGCCACGCTCTGTCCCCCAGATCCTACCCCTCTTGGCTGGCCACCCTCCAGGCCCCAAAAATCCAGAGGGCACGTGGGGGTGAGGCAAGGGGTGAGGGTGGTCCCTTGAGCATCGGCTCAGCTTCACATCCCACGGGACCCCCCCCTGAAAGCAGTGGGGGCTTTTACCTCCCCAAAATGTGCCCTTTGGGGTTTGTCCCCTGGAGGGCTCATGACTTCCCCCGCCAGCCCTCAGCAAGTGTCATTTTTGCCCCACCCCAAAAACCCATTCACTGCCAATTCCCACCACCAAAGCTCGGCGGCTTCCCCAAATGGGGGGCTGGGGGCTGCCCCCCGCCCTGTGCCCAGATATCTGGGTCAGTTTATCCCTCCACATTTCCAGCCGACATCGGAAACTGTTCTTTTCTTGGCAGAAAAGATTGGGGGGGGTTATTGCTTTTGGACCTCAGCACAGTTTCACCACCCTGTCCTGCATGGATCCCCATCCCCATTTTGCTGCAGCTTTTAGGGTGCTGAGCCCCGTTGGGCACCTGGGGTGTGAAATTTGGGGTTCCCCCATCCCCAATTCTGCATTTCTGCTGGAGAAACAATTTTGCCACGCAACGCGGCAAATGGGACAGGGTGGATGGCCATTGAAGCAGCTGCTGCTGGGGATGGGGGGGGTATGCGTGCACGCACACGCTTTTGGGGCCCATCTCTGGCTTCAAGGGACTGGGAAAAGTTTACTTATACAGCTCATTTCCATATGTCCCGGCTCCGTCTTGCAGAGGCCACCATATGTGCGGTAGCGCGGCGCTCGGGATTTTTCCCAGCACAGCACCGGCGAGGTTCTGATCTCCCCTGTGGATGCTTCATAGCCGCACGCGTGGATGTTTCTCTCTATTTTTTTTTCCCTTTCTCCCTCCCCGTCATCCAGCAAGCATCGTCAGATTGCAGCCCCTCTCCTGCCTCCCGCCTCTTCCCACCGTGGCGGTTGGAGTTGAGCTAAACCCTCCGGCCTCCCAAATCATCAGCATCCCTGCTCCTTCCAAAACCAACCAGAGCGGGCTGGAAATCCTTGCGGAGAAGCAAAGCTTTCGTTTAAATAGAAAAGCTGGGGGTGGAGGGGAAATCATCTCTTTTCAGGAAACCACATTAGATTGCGGAAAGGGGAGATAATTAGGCATGGTAATCTGGCAGGGCATGGAAAAGTGTACCAACACCCAGCTCCTGCAGCTGTTTTTATTGTCAGCCCTCTTCAAAATTTGCCCACAAACAAGTGCCTTTGCAAGACGGGAGTATTATTTCAGACGAGAATAGGCTTTTTGTTCGGCACATAATTAGCTGATTTTTCTCCCGGAGAAAAACGTCGGCGATCTCTGATTGTCGGAGAAGCAACCGGAGCGTGATTGTGCCTGGGAAGTGTAACAGGCGGGAGAGGCGAGGGGCAGGCAGGGCAGGCGGGGTGGGCAGGGGAGCCCGGCAGCCGCCCTTGCACCCCACGGAGGGACCCCCACCACCAGTGGGACAGAGCAAGAGCCTTTCACAGGGTGTCCAAATCTGTATATGTGGTAGAAATCAGTATTTCGGAGGGTCACGCTTGTCTGGGGGGGGCAGAAGACCTTTTCCCCCTGGGTTGTAGTGCAGGTGCAGACCTGGTCCTGCGTGTTCCCAGCTTGAAATGTGGCACCAAGATGCTGCTTAAGGAGGCTCCTGCTTCCCCCGGAGTAGGGACTGCTGAAGAGCGGGTGGCTTCTGGCAGGTTTTGCCCCAAAAAACCTTTCCCAGGAAAGGAGCATTAGATACACGGAGGCATGTTTGAACCGGGCAGATTTTGGGGGGTGTCTGTGACTCCAGTGGCCTCTTTGCTGGGTGGAGAGGGTGTGCTAAATAATCTGTGGGCTTTTCCCCCACGTCAAGGCAGGGAGGAGGCACAGCTTTTTGGAGCAAAGAAGTGAAACATGGGAGCTGCGAAGGAAAACTGGGAGGTGCTCAAACCCTTCTGGGCATGAGTCTGTAGGGTGGCAGAGGTCAGAGCATCCCTCCACCCAGGATGGCAGCTTGACCCACCACGTGCCTGGGGGCTGATGGCTGCTTCTGGCCCTTTGGGCACCTCCAGCCTGTTTGTAAGGAGCTGTGCTGTGGGTTTCTGTGGTGCACATCATTGGCTCGTGTCCATCCTCCCACTGGGCATCGGGGGGGCCGTGCCGGTGGGAAGCGTTATTTGGAGTGGAGTGTGTGCCACTGCTGGTCCCTGAGGCTGCTGGGTCATTGGGGGGGCAGCTTTGTCTTGCATCCAATGATAAAACCAACGACTTTATCAAAAGCAAAACTCAGCCTTACGCAGACCCTAGCGAGGTAATTCTTGCAAGACCTTCTGCCTTTGCCGGGGAAATTTTAATTGCATGGGAAACGTCACCAAAAGCATCTCACCCTACTGTGATTCTAAAGTGATTTTTTTCTAGGCAGGGGGTGGGCAAGAGGGGAGACCATGAGCAAAACTACCCCCCAAAAATCAGTGTGTGCTTAACGATGCAGGGATGAGGTGTAAGCGCTGAACGCCAAAATAAGGGATGCAGCCGGGGCTCTCCATCCTATACCCCGCCGGTGCTGGGAGAGAGAGTTCATCCCTGCAGTGAAGGGCTCGGCCGGCGAGGCAGTTTTGTGCGTCACTGTGGGCTTGTTTCAGCGTATTTGGGCTGCAGGAGCTGGGATTAAGAGGGATGGGGGGGGCGGGGGAGCAGGATTTGGCCCTTGGCAAGGGGGTGCTGGCTGTGCGCGGAGGGGCGCGTACGGGCGGGCGCCGGCCGCGGGGTTCGACCCGCCGCCCCACGCGTGCCCGCGGGCGCCGCTGCGACCCCGGGACCCCCCCCTCCCGCCTCCCCCTTCGGTTTCCAAGCAGGGAAAAAAAAACCCAAACCCCTCATTCGTCGCTTAATCCCATTAACTCCTTCGCGTGCTCCCGTTTGAACTCGTTGCAGGCTGGGGCCGCGGCTCGGGCAGGAGCTGGGGCCGCCGGGTTGCGCCCCCCCCGCCCGGCAGCGTCCCCGCCTCGGCTCGGTGGAGGCTCCGGAGGCGGGACGGTCCTCGCCCCGCAACTTCCACCCCATGCACGGCAGATAGGCTGCTTTTTTTGGTTGGTTTATTTTTTCTGTGTGGTTTTTTTTTTCCTCTCCTGTTTGTGTTTGTTTTGGTTTGGTTTTTTTTAATTTTTTTTTAATAAACTTGAAGGCTCTCGGGATTTTCGGGTTAGGAAAAAGGAGGGTAAAAGGATAAAAATAACGCCGCGCAGGTTAAAAAAAAGGAAGAAATTTGGCTCCGGTAATCCCGGTTCATATCCCGAAATTCGTTCGGATGAGGAGAAATAGGCTATATTTTTTTTTCTTTTAAGTTGCTATATATTTAAATAACCGGAGCCCAAACATTTTAAGAGCACTAAAGGAGACCTTCATAAAACGCATCGGTACGGAGAGATTATCTCTAGCGGTGGAAAACCACACGCACTCTCATTCGCGGCTTTTCGTGGAATATAGTTGAGAAATCCGCCAGTTTAAAAATCCCGAATAAAAGTCTAAAATATTCCCAGGTCAGAGGGGCACCGTCTCATTAAAACCAGCGCGGTCCTGAAACTGCACTGCAGACATTAAAGTGCAGTATTTTTCAATTAGAGCTGACGAATTCAATCAAAATTCCATAGATTAGGATGAAATGAGGCATGGGTCATTTACAGGGGAATTTAATTGCAGAGCCATTAGACAAATAGTATATTTGCCATTCTCACATTATCCATCATTTTAGACATCAATAGAAGGAACAGCATCTTTACTAATACAGCAGCACTTCCCAATCTCTGCCTGTAAACACTCCCTTTCCCCATAGCTCCTGATTATATCTGATTTCATTTAAAGCCATGGGGGATTATAAATGTTCATGCAATCAGGTTCATTAGGACTTCAAAAATCTCATTTCTGATTTGTATTGCTTTGCGGATCGCCCGCCTCAGCGCAGCCTGCGCGATGCCTCTCTCTGCTTTAAAAAAAAATCAAATGCTATTTCATTACCGGGGCCACTTCGGGGCTTGATTATCACCCTGATGAGCCCCTTTTCAGCCACCGAGGAGGTTGTGGGGAGCAAGCCCGGCTTCCCACCGGGACACCCCCTCCCCCCGGCACCCCCCTCCATCCCCGCGGCCGCCCCGGGGGGGCCCGATCCTGCCCGCGGCAGCGGCTCCGGCGGCGGCTTCGGAGGGACCCCGGGTGGGGAAACACTCGACGGGTTGGCAAAGCCTTTTGGGGGGTCCTCAATTCTCCCCAGCCCCGGCTGTTTAACCAGCTCCTTGCAAACAGAGACGTGTGTGCATCAGGGCGGGTAATTCCCATTATTTGGAAATTATTTTGCAGCCGCTGCCGGCCAGGACAATCGGCGTTTTATTGCTGCGGGGTGGAAAACCGAGACGGACCAGCCCCGCCACAAGAAAAAGGCGAGGAGCGAAGGTCTCTGACATTTTTTCCTTAATAGCAGCTTAATATTAACCGCCTTGCACAAAACGCGCATCCAGATAGACTTACCAAAAAAAAAAAAAAAAAAAAAAAAACAACCCAGAAAAGCCTTCATTTCACCCAAATGTATGGTGTGCGCAGGGCTGTGTTAGCTGCCTCAGTAATTTAATTGGAATGAAACGTGAAAAATGTGTCATTTTTTGAAGAATTTATGCATCGCTTCCTGGAAATCTCATTGTCTTAACTAGCAGCCTACTGTGTTCTGTTTAGCAGGCATAATCGCATTTTTATGTGTCTCCGTATTATAAGTTAATGTGACCTCCCGTCTTTAGCTGCTGGAAAAAAAAATAATAAAAATGATCCTTTCCCATAACATCTGCATCAAAACAAGGCGCCGGCAGGAGGGGGGGGAAAATAAATATATATATATATATACTCAAGCGCTGCCTTGCCCGCCCGCCAAACTTATCAAGCCAAGCAGGCGAGCCCGGAGCGCCATCCCGCCCGCGGCATCAACCCGCCCCGAGCCGCGCCCGCTGCGCTCCCACCGCCGCCGGCGGAATGCCCTAAACCGAGGGGAAAAAACACCCCAAACCCTTAAAAGTAATTTTTTTACATTGTTCCCCTTTTTCTCTATTTTTTTGCGAGGTGTCTTTGCCGCCCCCCATCTTCCTGCGCGGGCAGCCGGAGCCGCCGCGCCCCGGGTACCGGTTACCGGGCGCCGGCCGCCTCCCCCCGACGGCCCCGTGGCGGCGGCCGTGCCCAGGGCGCCCCCTGCCGGCCGCGGGGCGCCGCGCAGCCAGCGCGGGGGGCGGCTGCTCACGAGTGTCCGCGGCGGCCCCCCCCGGGGCTCTCCCGTCCCCCCCGCCGCCCCTCCGGCCGCCTGTCCCCCCAGCCCCGCGGCGGACCAGGTTCCCCGGCACAGACTTGCTTCCCCCCCCCCCTTTGATGTGCATTTTTCCCCCCACGGTAGCTGCGGGATGGCCAGCCGAGGTCATGGATTTTGCGGGAGGATGCGATCACCTGGTGGGACTCTATCTCCATGCAAACTTGCCCAATACGGATGTAAAACGTGTCATTCTTCCCGCTTGGGGAACCACACAAAAGATGAAAGGCTCATTAGAGGCACCAAAATTTAGATTTGGCTGCTTCAAACACACAACGACTCAGCCAGGATTTGTTTTCCCTAAATCCCCTTCAATTCTCCCCCTGCTCCAACCAGTAAAACAAACCATAAAGTAAAACAGTCACTAAAGTCACGAAGTGCCAGCTCTCAAGGCGTCATAGGGATTTGGCGTGGGGCTTTGCTGTGAGGCGTGCCCGTGTGGGACAGGGCTTGGGCACCAAAGATGGGGAACACAGTGGGGCTTGGCGATGCCCTTGCACATCTGTGAACAACTTAAAGGGTGAGGAAAGCTGCGGAAGCAGCAGGTGGAAGCTGGGAAGAGGGAATTTCCTTTCCCTCCCCATTTCCACGCTCCCTGCTCCACGGGCACCAGCTCTGGGAGCCAGGGATGCTGCCTGCGTCCTGCACATGTCGGCTGTATAACCCACACTAGTGTTGGGTGCTGCTGCAAAGTCCAGTCAAACGTGCAAAAAGGCTGATTTATTTATATATGTTTTTAAATAGTGAGTGTAATTAAGCAGTGGAACAATTTGGCAAGTGCTGTGGCAGAGCTGCTAGCGTAAGGACAGCTGTTCTTCCGAGGGGCACATGCGTGCGCTTGCTTTGGTTCAACAGAAATTAATTTGGGGAGCCTGAGGGTCTGGGAAAACACATCCTCGGTCCTCCTCGTACCTTTTGCCAAGTCACTGTGGGAAAAAAAAGCCCAAATTCCTCCACTTTGGCTTGCCGCTGGGCTTTCCAGCCCCTCCGCATGCCAGTCTGGGAGCAGGGATGGGCACGATGGGTATGGGAGGTGCTGGTGCATCCCTTGGATCACGGGGAGCCGGAAGAAATAGAGGGCTCTGTCACCCCCAACCTCTGGTCCTGCCTGGAGTAACCAGCTCTTTCCTGGTGGCTTCTACAACAAAAAATAGATTTTTGGTCTATTTTACAGTATATACTAATGCCACTGGATAGTGCATCCTGCTAACAGCTTCCACAATGCATCTCTGGTCCCAATTCTGCTTGTGCCACTCACAGGGGAGATCTATCCAAAGGGATTTGATGCCCATGTGGGCTGATTTTTAGTTGTCTGCCGTACGTGCACACCTGAGGAGCCCCGCTGCTTTGCAGAGATCCTTTGTAATGAGTGTTATTCATATCTGCAGCATGCTTGTAACAGCTACTAATCATTTTATTACTCTTTATAATCTATTTAAAGCACAATTAGAAAAAAATCTATACAAAGTTACAGCCGAAAGCACATTTTAGTTACGTTATAAATCCCTGAAAAACAACCATCTATCATGAAAACCGGTGCTCCTTCGCTCGGCTGACAGAAATGGATGCTGCTGCGCTACACCGAGGGATGACGAGGTAAGGGAGGGCTGGACGGCAGACCTCGGTCGGCTCCTCTCGGCCCTTCAAAGCACGACTCCTTCGGGCTCCAGCAGCAGGTAATCGTGCAAAGGCTTGGGCACGGGCAGCAAGGGTATAAGGCAATGGCATTTGCTGCCAAACTTTGTCCGAATGGCGGAGCGGCATAAATGTTGCAGGCACCGGACTCTGCCTGCCAGCCGGAAAAAGGACTCGTAGAATAGCTGGTGCTGCTGCAAAGAGAGGGGGGGAGGAAAACCGTGAGCACCAGTTGGCTTTATTTTTTTCCTGATTAAGCCAAACAAGCCAGTGACACTTTTGAGATGAAGGTCTAAGGGGAGGAGGTAAGAAACCTATTGGCGATGTTTGCCCGTGGGTTAGGGGTCCGTGTGCTGACGCGGCTCCTGCAAGCAAAGGCTGGATGAGGAATGCTCCTGTGGAAGCACATGTGAAGAAATTCAGCCTCGCCACAGGCACTGTTTGGGGAGGATGCTTTCATGCCCACTGGCAGCAGCATCCCTGCAGGAAGCCTTAGAGCTCATGTAGAAGAGACCTGCTTGTTTCTAAGACAGGGAAACAAAGCATGATCAGTCTGTACAGCCTCAGCTTTTTCTTAGCTTGGAATAAAAATAATTTTTCCCATCCCCTGGAACATGCCGAAGGGCTTTATTTGCACTGCAGCAGCTGTCCCCACTTGCGGCCCAGCTAGCCAAAGACGGGGGGACAAGGCAGCCATCCAAGATCATTCAAGAGCAGGCTGGCTGTACCTGTTGCATGTCTGGGGACAAGACTTTTAAAATAAAAATCAGTGGCGTGGGCTCCTGCCGGGCAGCGGTCTGGCTCCAGGGTCACTTCCAGATGTTGGGATTCTATTTTGTTGCGGGCCAGGGGCAAGAATGGGGGTTTTGGTGTTGATGGAGCTAAAGGGATGCAACACTGCTGAGATGAATCAGGTGTGCAGTGGTGTTCCAAGGACTATCCCTTCCCCCCCCAACTGAAGTTTGGGAGGGGGAAAAAACTCTCAGTGGGTAAAACCCCTTCCTCGAGGCTCAGCCATCCCTGCCAAACCACCAGCGCCATCTCACCTGAAACACCTCCTCTGGCACGGCCTCGGCCCACTTCTCAGAGACAGGGATTTGTGAGTAGGAATTGAAGAGGACTTCGATGATCTCCGGCACGGCTGCGCAGGACTTCAGCACCTAGTCGTGGGCAATGCGAGGGTGTTCAGACAGAGATGCGTGTCCCAGAGGGGCAGAGCCATGTGCTGCAGCTGGGGCTTCTCCCACCCCACCGCAGTCCAGGCTGGGATAGTCCCCTGTTGGTATGAGGCAGGTGTAGGGTTTGTCCTGGCATGCTTTGAAGATCTTTCTCCATCTGTGAAGCAGTGGGAAGACCTGCCTTGCTGTGGCACTTCTTCCTCTGGATGTGGCCTTTGCTTCTTATTTACATTTTTGGCTCGTGCATGATAAGCCAGGATAATATTTTCTTTATTGTTTGATGTAAAATCAATGAAACACAGAGCCATAAGGTGGCTGCACTGATGGCTGATGTACCAAGCCTGTCTCTAACATCCCCAGGCAGGAAAAAATCCTCCTTGCCAGTGCTCCCTGCCTGTGCTGGCTCCATCTTGCCCTTCCCCCTGCCTGCTTTCCCCACTGCCACCCTGAGTGGGTGTGTTTGTTTCCATCATTCCCAGCAGCATCGCCTACCCCGATGCCGTGGTACCCTTTCCCTGCCCAGACCGGGAGGCTCTCCCAGATTCTCCCAGTCCCCCGTCTTTTTATTTTCCAAAGCACCCTGACCCCAATTGCAAAATCCTAGGTGCAAGGGGATGCACAGGGGCTGTTTTTGGGTCGGTACCTTGACGAAGGCAGGGGGCCATATCTTCTGGGAGCCATGGTTGAGCAGCAGCTGGACAGCGAGGTGGGGCCGCAGCTCCCGCTTGAAGGTGGCGCTCTGCAGTGCGCAGCCCAGTGGGGAGATGCCGTCATAGTCGATGGCATTGACGTCAGCCCCACGCTGCAGGAGGAAGCACGCCAGGCTGGCGTTGGCGGCCCCACACGCCTTGTGCAAAGGGCTCCTCCGTGTCTCATCCCGGGCATCAATGTCGGCACCATGGGCTGCCAGCAGACGGCAAAGCTGCAGGCAGCCCTCACCAGGGCCTGGCGCCTGCCCGCAGAGGATGCTGAGGGCCGTCTCCTCCCGCATGCTGCGTGCATCGACGCACGCCCCGTGCCGCAGGTAGAGGCGGGCATGGTCGCAGAGGCAGTGCCTGGCTGCCACGTGCAGCGCTGTCTCACCCCCGTCCTCACTGGGCAGGTTGACGGTGGCCCCGTGTCTCAGCAGGAGCCTGGCGCATCTGCAAAGAGATGGGAAGGCTGGGGCATGCACCGCCCGGATGGGTTTTGGGGGGCGTGGGCTGGAGCAGGAGGTGGCGTGGGGTGAGGTTGGGGGTCCTTCTGGGCCTGGGCTCCCATGGGGGTTGTGGCACTTGAGGATTTTGGGAGGGAAGAGCAGAGGCCGGGGAGGGTTACCCTGTGTCCTGCCCACTGCAGTGGTGGTGATGGTGGTTTGGGCAACATGTCCCTCTTGCCCTTGACCAGCATCATTCATGAATGGTCATCCTTGATCACCCTTGACCATCCTAGACCCACCAGGGACCAGTGATCCTTGTCCCGGTTGTGCCGATGGCTGGACAGCACCGGGAGTGGTGCCCACGGTTAGCCATGCCAGCCGGGTCTCTCCCGGCCGGTGAGGGGTGCGGGATGCATTTGACCATGATGAGGACACATAGGGTGATGGGCCCCTTCATCTCCTGGCATGGGCGCAGCCTTGGGGTGTTATGGAGATGATCTATACAATCCCACCCCTTGGCTGACATCCACAGAGCTTCTCAGCTGAAAACATTCTAAACCGCTACCTCCACCTTCATCTGTGCTGAGACCAAGCTGACATGGAGGGAAACCCTCGGTAATGCCTCTGTGCAGCAGAAGAGCTTGTTGTGGGTTTGCTTGGGTATAAAAATGGATTCCTCTTCTCCTGTTAAGGGACCCAAATGCCTGTGTTGGGCTTCCACCCCAGAGAGGACTAAAGAATCTTGTTTTATGCCTGTCCTGAAAAGAAACACCTTTGCAGATGGTTTAAGTCTGCAGAAACAAGTTTTGCTGGCTTGTTTGGCAGCCAGTGACAATGGAGCAGCAGCACCTGCAGTTCCCAGGAGGAATAAATCAAGGTAAGCAATCCTCCCCATCCTAAATCACTGCTCCCACCTCTCCTTCCCTCTAACATCACTGTCTGTAGTTGCAAAGAGGCATCGTGGCCGCTGTGAAGGGGGGACACCAGTTCTCATCAGAGCTTTCCACCTGCATCCTTCTGACAATGGATGGGGGTTAAAGATGCCTGGTATGCCCTGATGGTGGGTTTTTTTTTTTGGTGTGTATGTGAGTAAACGGATGTGATCAGCTAGTCTAAATGAATCAAAGTGACTGCTCCATCTCCCGCTGGGAGCTGCTGGGGCCAGCGTGGCTCAATGTCACCGACCGGGCAGGGCTGTCGGCAGCCGGGTTAGTGCGCGGGGCCAAGCTCACCGCTGTGGCATGGAGGAGTTATTTTTTGGAGTGGGGACAGACCTACATGCTGTCCAAGCGAGACCTCAAAAATGTGGTGAGCTTATGTTTCCCAAGAGATGCTGCCAGGGAGGTAGAAAGAGCGGTCCCTCCAGGAAGCCTCAGCCGTGGCTGGCTGGAATCTAGGGAGGTGTATCAACCTTTAAAACCCCCCTGACCATTTTGGTTTTTTTTTTTTTTTTTTTTTTTTTTTCCCCTGTAATGAGCTTTTCTTTTAGCTCAGGTATCACCCAGAGCCCCAACTGAGGTTCTGGGCTGATACAGAAGCAAAATGAGGGGGAGCTGTGGGGGAGTAGAGTCCCAGCCTGACCCCTCCAGCAGGAGGGATGGGGAAGAAGATGAGCCCCAGGGAGGAAGGATGATGCCAGGACATATTGCTTGTTTTTCTTGGCCCAGATGAATGCTAACATATGTGGGGAAAATAATAGTAATAAAATAGTAGTAATAATAATAATCTACTTGACTCTTTCTGGACATGCAGCATCACCTCCCCCAAGATTTGATAGGAGCTGGTGAGACATTCACTGTCCTTGGCAGTGCAGCAACTGCAAACACCTCCTTGGGCTGCTTTTCCTGTGCATATCAAGCCTGAGTTTGCCAGGAAAAAATCCTGCAGGATCTGTGGGGACAGGCTGTTTCTGCAGCCTTTGCAGGTATAATGCTCTCAGATGCTGCCAGCCCTCACTGGACCTCGCCGGAGGCATCTGCTGTGGATGCTCTCTGCTGGGGATGCAGTTGTGGGTGAGTGGATTGAGTGCGGGCTTATGTTAGCCCCGAAATCCTCAGATCCTTACTTTACAATTCCCCTTTTACTGTAAAACGTGCTGAATCCCTTTCTCAAGCAATGGCTTGTCTCACTGAAGTTTTTTTAGGGTGTTTGCTGTCTGCTCCTGGTTGGTAAAACTTGGTTGGAGAGGGTCTGTTGCTGGAGCAAATCACACTGCGACTTGGTCATGTTTACCAGTCTTGTCCAGCCTTGATGGCAGGGAATTTGTAGCCCTCATTTTAATGAGTCTCTCTCAGGACCTCTCCAGGTTAGCTTAATCCTAATGTCACGGTTATTTCTGGCACCCTAAAATAATGTATTCAGGGCAAACCAAGGGATGATTCTGCAGGGAAAAATGGAAAAAAAAAAATATTTCTGACTTGGTTGCAAAACATGTAGCAGTCTAGTCCAGGAGAAAAATCCCTTTTGTTCTTTTTCTTTTTTTATAGATCACACTTAAAGTATCTCTGCTCCTTCCCAAGCAAGGAGGTGGCTGTGCCTAGAGACCCTGAGCACAAGCACCGCACTGGTTTGGCAAGCGCTGTGTATTGAGAGTGCCCAGGCTGAAGATTTACATCTGCATAGGCAAGACAGAGGGAATATTCCCCTGCCCTTAATTTCCTGGTAAAGGGTGGTACATCATGGGTTGCCTGGCAAAGCCAAGAGCTGCGCTCAGCCCCTCCAGCCCACGCACGGGGTTTTCCTTTACTGAGAGCGGGATGGGAGTTCAATTAAAGGGAGTTCAATTCCTTTTGGTCTCCTGATAGCATCCCAAATATCCTTCTAGAAATACCAGGGTGGAAATGCCACCCTTCTCAGATGCTATTTTCCTGAAGGGTTATTCTTATTTATTATCAAGTTCAATGGTTAACTTGTTGGAAGAAACCCGAGTCAGTTTATATTGAATTTTCCCCCTGGATACTCCTCCTTCGGCAAAGAGGGAATGTTAGTGAGGGGCTATAAATAAGGGGTTATCTTGTCCGGTTAATGGAAATGGTGGGCCCCTGCGAGGAGCACGTGCCTCCTGTTTGGATGTATGGGACATCAGCAGGTGCTGGGTAGATGCCATTCATGCTTGCTGGCTATATGCTCTTATTTTAGCCTCTAAACTCTGCTGATGAACTCACACACTCTAACACTTTGCCTGCTTTTCTAGCTGCTTGGGTTTTTTTACTAAAGTCCTGTTGTTCACCATCGGATTAGACTAAAATCCCATTAAATAGAGCTCAGTTAACGCTTGCTGCTTTTTGAGGGCTCCTCTCCAATTTTCTGGGAATATTGCAAGAAGGCATGGATTTAGTTCAGCAGAATTTCAGACACAGGGTGGCAAAGCAAGCCAGTTTTTTTTCCATCCAGCCTGGTACCATCAGCCTGGCCGAGCAGCTCGCCAGCAACAGGGATGTCCCTGGAGCAAGCCCTCAAAGAGCCATCTTCGCCCACAGCCACGCCTAATTTTGACTAGTTTAAACTCACTTCCAAACCATTCCTAACTCATTTGTGGGTGATGGGTAACACACCTGGATGTCTCCTTGCTTGGGCAAGTCACTCGTTTGGTCAAAATCACACTAATTTGTGATAACTGGTATTAGTACTACAGGTTCACCTTGCGCTGGGGTCCTGGCTCAAATAAACAGGATAAAATGACTTGTGTTTTATTTTCCTTCTTTGCCCATCAATAGAGTTGGGGCAGACATCGGTGTTATGTCGGGCGGGACAGGCCCATCGCCCTCCCCTGCCCTCCCGCTGCCAGGATGGCTCCACTGGCCGCAGCTCCCCAGCATCCCGGAGGGGTGCTGCTCAGTTTGGGATGAAAAATGCCGAGGCTGGGAAAGCGGGATTTAGCTTGAAATGGGATGCCATGAATAACCAGCAGGAGGAGCAGGAGGTTGGGGCAGCAGAGGCTAGAGGAAAATTCCTGTCCTAAAAACCTGCTCAGGCCCTCAGTTTTCTTAAGGAAAATCTCCTGTTTTGTTTTCCCTTCTCCCTGGGGCCGGACTGAGGCTTTCCCATCCTTCGCTTGGTTGTTTCTCATGGCATCCAAGTGACCATCTCCCAGTCGGTCTGTGATTTATTGCAGGATTGATCCTGCTCAGAAAAACAGCCTTCCCCAAGCCTGGCTCTGAATGCAAGGATTATTCTTACTAATTTCCTACAAGAAGGAGAAAGGAAGCCTGTTTTTCTTTAAAAGATGAAAATCTTTTTGGGCACTGCAAGCCAAGTTGTGAACCATGGCAACGCCGGTGCCGAGGGCTGGTCATGGCATGGGGACCGCGCTGCTGCTATGGGTCAAACACCAGCCCAGGAACATTGCTTTCTGTACCGTCTCTTTGCCAAAACTTCGTGAGATGTGGATACTCCTCTGTATGAGTCCTCGCTTTGTCACACCAACTTGGGGAGCAGCTTCTCCAAAGAGCAGGGTCAGCCCTTGGGTTGTGCTCTGTGTCTGCTTTTGGGCTCTTTATTTCTTGCTCAGGACCCATTAGGGAGCTGGCCTTCCCTGGCGGGGGGGATGAGTTTCCAAAATGATGGCTCCAAATGCTCTTAGTTTTGTATTTTATCGATGCTAAATGGAGCAGAGGACGAGGTTTAGCACTAGATGATGCTAAATGCTGGCCTTTAAAATCTGTGGTCTTTTTTATTTGTATTAATGCTTCTTTCCCACAGCCAAAAGGGCAGTGTGTCCGGGCCGATACTGGAATAGCTGGAGGCTGCCATGGGGCCAGATCCACCAGCCACGGGTTAGTGCCCATCTCTCTGGCATTTGGGAGCCTTGTTATTTTGATAGCATTGCCTTTTTAGGTACCTGCCTTTCTGCTTTGCTCCTGTTTTCTGCTAATTCCTTCCATGATGAGCTATCCTCATCTAACATTCCCTAAGCAAAACCTGTCCTGCCTCCCCAAGCTGGCAGCTCTTGCGCTCGCTCCCTACCCCATCGTTTCTTTCACAGAGCCCTCGGACACCAAGTCTCCTCCTGCATTGACTCATCTCACTGTTTATGTCCCATCCCTTGGTCCTGGAGGCTGGGAGCCAGAAGACAACTCTGGTTTCAGCTCCCAGGGTGGAGCGAAAGCTTGAAGAAGTGAATGCAAGGGCATCATTCAGACATAAGCCCAAGTTGCACAGAGGCAGGGGTGACATCTTCTTTTCTCATCATTCAGCTTGATTAAGCCCTCTTCTCTACGTGGAAGGCTGGGGAAGGCAAGCCCTGGGGGATTTCTCTCCAGGTAGGCTCTCCCTGGTTGCATGGGAAACCTGGGATCTTCAGAGCTTTTTCCGACTTGCAGATCTGAAGGAGGACTCTACAAACGTGGTAGCGTTCGCCATCCCTTCTGCTGTGGGTACCACAATGGGAGGCGGGAGCTACATCCTGCATCCCTGCGATGTGCCTTCCCACCGCCCCACGCCTGCTCTTCCCCCCGGCACCGCCAGGAGAGTTGAGACTCTTCCTCTCCCCCTCAATTATTTTTATTTTATTTTTTTTCAGGGTGCCAATAAAGGCAGACTCCTTTAATCATCCCAGCTTTAAGAGGGAAACAGGAGAGCGCCAGGGAGAGAGTGCAGTGAATTTAGAGACTCATCTTACCCCACCATGTTAATTATCTCTGCTGTAAAAAAGAGGTCAAGGAGAGGAACTCTACTAAATAGGCCGACGTTGGCATGAACAGCTCCTAAAGTGAAGAAGGTAAGACTGAACTTTACTGGAACTTTTTTTTTTTCCTTCTCTTCAAAAAGCTCCTAGATTAAAGCTCTGATATCCTTTTTGTTGAAATCTCATGGATTCTGAAGCTCAAATGGCTGGAAGGAAGCCCAGATAATTTTTTTTTTATCCCAGTCACTGAGAGGCTCAAAGGTTTTAAGTCCTGCCCCCATGGTGAATTGCCGAGTATATGGGAATACAGAAGAACCCGGCACATAGGTGTTCTGGCCATTGTTATCGAGAGGGAGAAAAATAAAATAGCTCTCTATGTAGGTCAATGACCCGCTCTTTATTGTCAGTAAAAAATTAAGGATGACCTAAAATCTACTACTCAATAAAAAAAAAAAAAAAAGGCAAGGTAAAGTAGTCTCCCCCTAATCAAAGAGGAAATGTTTGTGTTACCTAAAGCTTGACCTCCTCAGTCTCTAACTTTAGCAAAGTCTTTGCAATTGAAAAGTAGTGGTCAAAACCTCAAAACCTGTCTGAAATGTCTATTAATTTTTGATCTTTCAAGGGAGTCGGCTTAGTTATTGTAGAAGCCCCCATAGCGCCAGGTAGCGTAGTTAAGGGTCTCTCAGCATTTCCATTTTAAAGTCCCAATATTTAAGGGCTTATAACTCAGCTGTTTCCATGTTGTGTCTGTCTGATTCCTATGTCGCCGTTTGCTGGCTCACCTGCCATCCTCCTCCATCCTTCTAGGGGAAATAACACGTAAATCGGTGACAGCGGCTCATTTTTAATATATACATATTTTTCTCCAAGCTGGGAAGCACTTGACCAAAAACAGGACACCTGGACTTCTGTGGGCCATGGGGTCCTCTCCATGCACAAGCTTGGTTTCTGTGCCCCATCTCTACGGGGGGAGAGCAAGTCGGTGAAGCCTAAAATACCCCTGCCCCCCAGGCTTTTAGGATGGCTTGGGGTTTGGAGACTGAAGGCTTAAAGGTCAAAAGGGAGCTCAGGTGAAGGAATTAAAACTAGCTCCTTATTAATGATGAGGGCTGCTTGTAGCATCCTCCCTTACCCATCCCACTCCCTCCAACCCTCATCACACCAAGGGTGTATTTGATTAATCCCTAGATTTTTGGCTGAACCAAAATTTGATTAATACGTGATTTTTTGGCTGTCTTGAAGAAACTCCTATTTATAAGCCGGCCTTGCGATATTTATGTCTGCAAACCTTTTCCTCTCTGGCTGCTTTTCTTTTGCAGAGCTCTTTCCCTGACACCTGCCCCACGATACGTTGTATCCGTATTGGGAACCTTGCCTTCACCACCTACTTCTAGTTAAGCTCGCTGCCTCCCTAAAGAGGAGAGGCTTGAAGCCGGGGTGGCTTTTCACTGAAGCTGGCAGGCAATGAAATTTGCTACACTCCTAAGCAGTTTCATCAGGATATCAAGGGGCTGAGCTCTTTATTAAAAAAAAAAAAAAAAAAAAAAATCCTGATTTCTTGGGTCTAATGATTCAGGCACTTAAAGTCCTACCGAGACATACGTTTGCACGAAAAGCTTATTTTTCAAGGCAGTGTTTATGCTCATCTCTGTGTGATGCTGATCCAGGGTGAGAAGGGAGTGGATGCATGTGGCCAAGCCTTAGCCCTGACTATAAACCAAGGTGGACCTGTACATGGCTTGTCCGGAGTGAGGAGGTGGGAAGATTGCTACCCATCCCGCAGACCCCATCCCTTCGTTACGGCGCTGGGGCTGGGATTTTAGGAGGAGCGGGCACCCTGATCGGCACCAACATCCCTTGGAGATGGGGTCGGCATGGGCTGAGGAGTGCAGGAGGTTGGGGTGACCTATGTGCTCCATGACTGGACCCATCCTGAACACCTCCTGGGAGAAAGGATGCAGGACGTAATGATTTTAGAATAAACCATCAGAAAAGAGGAGGAAGGAAAAGCATATGGACCTGGTTTGGGCTGCTCCTGTCCATGGGAAAGAGACTTGGGCTGTGTGACATGCCTGGCACCGAAATGTCCCTTTTTGTCTATGCTGAGTGTGCTACAGCAGCTGATGCAGCCGGGAGATGTGGGAGCATGCAGGAAGCCTTGCAAGGGATCATAGCATTTTTTTTGCAACCCACAGAGGCAAAAGAGCTGGAGTCTGTGTGCAGAGGATGCAGATGGAGGTTATCAGCAGGGGGATGCTGATGGGGGACCCTCTCCTTACCCCAAGGAGTCTTGGGTGGTGCAGAGGTGCAGCGGGGCCATGCCCTCGTCACTCCGTAGGTTGGGATCAGCCTTGTGCTCCAGCAGCAGCTCGACGCAGTCCGTGTGCCCCCCCAGGCAGGCTTCGTGCAGGGGCCCGCGCCCCCCTGGTGCCAGGTTGGGGTCGGCCCGTCGGCGGAGGAGATGGCGCAGGCAGGCGGCGTGACCCCAGCGGGCAGTGAGGCACAGCGGGGTGGTCAGCTCCCGCTTGTACTCCAGCGACCACAGCCCTGCGGGGAGGAGGGAGCTGGGCTGATGCCCAGGGCTGACCTGCTGGGTTCCTGTCCCCTGTGCACCAGCCTTGCGAATAAACCAGATCAAGACACTGCTTTTTCCATTTTCCTTCTAGCGCCCTGGCAGCTTTAGGTGTTGCAAAGAGCCTGGTTACAGTTGGTGGCTGCTCCGAGTGCTGTTGGCAAGAGGGGAAGCAAAACTCACCCAGCGTGTGCACATCCAGAAGCAGGATTTCATGCAGCACGAGCTGAGTAAACCAGTACCCTGCCCACCACCAGAAGCACAGGGGACCCTGTGTGCAAGACCTTGCTGGCAGGAGCTAAAAGACAGCTCATGAATTCCCCACCTGCACCCAAGGGAGGATAAAACTGTCTTTGCTGGGGCTGGGCCGGGCCTGAAGGCGCCCAAGCTGGGTGGGAGCACCCTGTGAGCGTGATGCAGGACTGGGCAGGGGATGAGCTGGGTTTGGGCTCAGTTGGAGCAAGGCATCACATTTCCCAGCAGCTCTGGGACCATCAGTAGATGCACGGTGCCTGGTGAGCATCTGGGACCACAGGCACCATCTGGGGTTGGGCGGCACCAAGTACCAGTACCCTGGGAGCATCTTATTCCTGCCAGCTAGGACCAGGCTGCTCTTTCTGACCCCCTGCATGGGGAATTTGGGCCCTCTTGCAAGCATGCCTAAGCCATGGAGCGCCCCATCCCAACCCGAAAAATTAATGTGGACGTACACTATTTACACTTCCCTGCCCCTTCGGTGGGTTAGTATGTGCAGAAGTGAAGAAAATAATAAAAGAAAGTGCTGAATATTTATGGCTAGGGCTACAGGACAGAGTCAGCTAACCAGAAACCAGTCACCTCGGGAACAGGCTCTATACAAGCAGTGTTAGGCATGTAAATGCACTGCACCTCTCTTATTTAGGGTTAGTAAATATCTGGTTTTTTTTAATTTTTCTGGACTGGCCTTTAAAGGAAAAGTACCTGAGATTCCATAAGACGCTTGGCTTTTCACCTGCCACTCCAGTTCATTTTTACTGATCTCAAAAACCAGGTTGACATCTTGATAGTATCGGTCAGTCAGGACCTCGAGGTTTCTCAGGTCTCCCGTGACCAGGGCCGTGTAATACTTGGTACCGGGAGCATGAGCCGTTAGAGGATGCTCTGAATCCAATTTGGGGGAAATCTGTAGCTTTTCTGTGACAGGTCCCGGTAACTCGCCCATTCCAGTGCTTCCCGTATGTGTAGGTCCTAGCTGGGAGGATAGACAGGCTTTTATAGTTCATTGTTTCCATCCTCTTGGGCTCATTGTCTAATTATAATCCGGTTAAGGCTCTATTGTTGTTGTATTTATAGCTCCGGCAGGGTCAGATGATAACGGGCACACGATACAACAAGAGTCAAACAACGGTCACTGGGCTGTGTTGTGGCAGCACCTCTTGGATTAAAATGCCAGTTTAGTTGCAGGCAGCAGCTTGGGACATGGGTATTTAGGCTGGGCGGAAAACAGTGCTCAGTGTTTAGTGGGTAAAAAAAAAAGAAATTTAGTCAGCTCCTGTCTGCCCAACCCCATATAGCCTTATTTGTATGCTCTGATACAGTGTTTGGTTTTTTTTCTCTGCCTAACACTGTATTTTGTTTTTTCTTTAAGGTACTCATACCTGTTTCCAGTCTCGTGGTTGCTATACGGAAAAATCTGTGCATTGCATTAGTGGCCAGCACGATGCAGCCTGGCACACCAGTGCGTCCCTGCAGGGATGCAAAGCACTTGGCAAAGGCAAGCAAGGTACAAATCCTCCTGGGGCTTTGGCAGCGGGAGCCGCTCTCCTCACCGATGCCTTGTATAGGAGAGAGAAAGCGCCCAGCCTTTCCTGCCATTTAAGCACAGGGATGGATGCCAGCAGAGTGTCCCTGGCTCTCGCTGCCCCGAAGCTTGTGGCTCCTTTCCTCAAGGTCACGGGAGAAGTCCACGGCGAGGACAAGAATAGACCTCTGCATCTCGTGACTCGGTGGCTTCGCCACCAGCCCAAGGCTCTGGGTGACACAACCCCCTCTGCCTGCCAGCCCTCCTGCCCCACCTCCCCAGGGAATAAACATGATCAAAGCAGATCTTGGGAAGAGGTTAAACTATATCAAAGCAATCAGACATGGAGGGGCTGCTGAAACACTTCATGGTTCCCTCTGTGTGAAGTCAACCTGGGACTGCAAGAAATGTTTGGGACCTTCTCCATAGCCCTCTGCAAGTGGGGACCTTGCTGGGCTCCTGCAGGTGACCATGAGCATCCTTGTGCCAGCTCTGGGCCAACACATCTATGCTTTAAGAGTCATCTGAGGTTTCTTTTGGGTTTCCTCAGCACAGCTGCAGTGATGTCCAGCCGTCTGGCTCCAGAGACCATGGGAAGAGCATTAAGCCACAAAAAAATCAGTGATGGGGTCGTGCTGGGCTGGGAGGGTCTGACTTGGGGTACTTGTGTAAATTAGTTGCTTGTGTAAAGGACCCCCTGCCTTGAGGTCTCTGTTCACCTGCAGCTGCAGTGGGGCTTAATTTAAGGTCAACCTACGTGGTCTTCCTCGTTTTCTTTCTCCCCTTGAACTCAAGGCTTGCTTTTCCACCTGGCTGGCTGTCCACAATTGCTTGGTTGGTTTGAACCTCCAAATCCCAACATCTTTCTGTCTTCTTTTACCACCTATTCTGCTACCTCCAGCCTTTCTGTGCCCCTTCGCTCTTCTGGTATCAACTGAACCACCTCCTAAAAAGCATTGCTTTGGTATGAAAAATAGCCTCATTATGTCCTGGGGTCCCTTAGCCAGTGCAGGAGAAAGTTTGGAGACCCGAGGAGTGGCACAGACTGGGATCGTTTTCCCCAGGGACTTGTCCTGGCTCATTTTTCTGCAGCCCTGGCTCACTTCCCTCTCTGCTTATTAGCAATCCGGTGGTTATATTTTTGTGGTGGCGTGGAGGAAGCCTGCCTTCACGTGCCCTCGCTCACACTGAGGGGATCGCCTTCGCATGGCACGGACCACCTCCCACGCTCGCAGCCGGGTATATTTAGCAGGGAGTCTAGACCTTCTCGGTCAGACACAGGCTAATTTTGCTAGGGGTGTGTGTGCGTGTGTCTGGCATTAAACTGCTGTTGAGAGTGTGTTGAAATACCCTGTGACCCCTTCTTGCGAGTCTTTTAATCAGTGTCTATTTGCATATAACACTCACTTCTTGGGTCACGGTAATGACAGGATTAACAGCATCACCGATGGAGGGGGCTAAAAATAGCCAGGGCCAGCAAGAGTAGAAAGAAAAAGTCCTCTTGTAGCTGAGTGACACATGTAAACGCATGAGCCTGAGCTCCTGCCGGCCAAGTCAAGTGCTTTTTCCACCGGTGAGTGGAAAGCAATGTCAGGATGAAATGATATTCCCATGTTTTTAAGGGGAACACTCTCATAACAGGCAGGAGTGATTTACTGCAGAGAGGATCTGGCAGCCAGGACACCTGTGGAGCATCCTGGCACTGGCCAGGAGAGGGGAAGAAGTCCCCAGTTGGGTTTTGAAGGAAAACAGGGGGTTTTGACTGCTTATAAACTACCTGCCACCTTTGGGCAGTGATTTTGGGTGGTGGAGGAAGGCTGAGACCCCACAGCCCTACCCTCTCCTCTGCCACTGCTGTGCTGCATGGCCTTGGGCACATCACCTGTCCTCCCAGCATGCTGGTCCCCGTCCCTCAGGACTCTGGGGATCTGAGGGCCTGATCCTGCAACCAATTAAGCCTGGGATCATCCTTATGTGTCCTTACTTCAGTAGAGATGTTCCCACACAGACTCCGGCCCCAAACGTTGGTGAGGATGAGCACTTCATTAGCAGTAGCCTTGCACTCATTAATCTCTAATGCAGGGGTAGTGTCTTAACCTTCTCCCTGCATATGACTGTTTGCAGAATACACCTCATTTAACAAAACATTAAGCATCTTACTTCCTCAGATCAAATGTATGTATTAATAATGTCTTAAATTTTCTGCGCTGGTTTCACATTACGAGAAAAACTCATTCCTGGCACATGAAAGAGCACGATACACAGAAGCAAAATGACTTCAGCACTAGCTTGTTCCCCAAGTTAAGCTGCCGCATAACAACTTAGTCCTCACACCGGGGAGATTTCAGCCCATAATAATTTGCCCTGCCAGTTCAAAAAACCATGAGGCTGCCTTAAAAAAATCAGGCGAGTCCAGATGTGCCCGTGTCGAGAGCTCCTGGAGTCACCGCTGTGATTTACAGCTGCCCTCCGGCAGCAGGGAATGGCATTATTTCTTTTTTCCAGGGAAATTTCCAGCACGGAGAAGGAGCTCGAGGGCTGGCAGCCCACGGCACTGCCTCCTCCAGCTGCTCTCAAGTGCGGATGGCAATGAGTGACTGATTTAAAGCTTGCACCCCCCCACATACCACATACTCCCCAAAATAATTAAAATGAGATGGCTGAGTGGCGGAGCTCGCTGTGATGGGTGTGTCCCCCCCTGCACCCTGTGGCTGTCCCCCTCCTGGGGATGCTGTGCGCGCAGCCGGGGAACCGACCGGTGGGCAGGCAGGATAGCGAGGCCACCATGCCACGAGATAAACCGTTGGCTGCCCCAGCCTACCTTGGAGGAACGGCAGCGTGAGGGTGACTCTCCCAGGCGATGCTTGCTCGTCCCCCGGGGACACCATCCCCAGCCGGGCAGTGCGGGGCGGGAGGTTTAATCTCCTCTCTCAGAGCCAGGTGCCACCTTTCAAAGAGCCAACCTGCCGCCTAAATGTCCCCACGTTTATATTTCCAGTGCTCCCCCCCGCCGCATGTGACAGCGCTGCCCAGCTATGTGGCTGGTGGCTGAGCGAGGGGGTCAGACTGCAGGACTGACGCCCGCGAAGACACCCACGCTGGACGCACGTCTCTCTGCCGGGGGATCACGCTTTGCACCCCCCTTCCCCGCAAAAACTTTTGCAGATGCAATTGCATGAGCAGAGCCAGCCAAGCTGCTGCTGCTGGACCAGCTCTCCTTTAAAAACTGCTGCCTGGTGAAATATAAACTTGTCCCGAGGCTGCATTGATTTTGTCCGTTTTTTATTGGAAATTAGATAATATTTAAATAGTGACAAAACATTTCCCTTTAAGAGCTCTATATAATATGGAAAGGTGTTCTGTGCTATGCTGGTTTACAGTGGCCCTTTTTTGTCAAACATAAATAATTCAATTCAATAAAAAAAACCCCAAACATCGTAGTTCTTATAACCATGCAGAGCTTTCCTTTTCCCCTCCTTTTTCCATCAATTACAAGAATAAAAAAACCTGTAGCTCTTAGCTTAACTAAAAATACTAGGCTCTCCTTCTCCCCCCCAGAAGAATTGCAGCTGTGTTAATTATCCCCTGGGAATTCAATCCTGGTGTGCATCCTCTTTTAAAGGCAAAGGGGAGCGCTACCAATTATTTAACCCCTCAGTAATGTACTTGTGAAATGTCACCCTGAGTGCCAGCCTGGAAAGCCATCTCAGACTGACCCTCCATCACGTGGCCCCCTTACAGTACAAGGCTGAGTGATGGCATTTGCTAATTAGCAGCTTGCCCCTTGTCTCCGGCAGCAAGGAGACCAGGTTATTTTTAGCAATCGCCCTTGAGGTTGTTGGTTTGTGGGCTGTAAGGGTTGTATTTCTTTTTCCCCCCTTTACCCTAAAATTTTAGAGCCCTTTTGGCAAAGGAAGGACATCTCTGCTGAACATGGTACTTCTGCTGCTCTGGCCTGCAAAATGCTGTTGGTGAATGGCACAAGCGGGCACAGACACGAAGCTTTCAGCTCAGTTCACCTTTGATTTGGGGATGTGGGGGGCTCGAGTTCATCCCTGCATTTTTTACCTCTTTCTCTCGCTGCACCTTTCTGTTAGAAGGCATGTGTCTGAACACGTACAGCAAGGCCAGCTTAGTTTCTGGGTAGGGCTGGTTTGAAGGTTGTGCTTGCTTTTAAGGGTTGCCTGAACCCACCCAAGAGGGTTTAACTACACATAAGCAGTGCAAGGGCTGGTCCCTCCCTGGGCAAAAGCCACAATGCTAGTTTTGCCATGTAACATCTCTTTTTTTTTTTTTTTTTTTTTTTCTGTCTACCTCAAACTTTGATGCCCCAAGTTGGCCAGCTGCAATCTAAGCACCTGCCTTCATATGGTGGCTGTGAACACCACCAGCCCTGCTCTGGTTACACCTGGGAGGACTTAGGAGTGGAGAAGCAGCCAGTGATGAAGGAGATGCTGAAAAGAAACCTGCGCAACAAACCATTTTGTGAAAAGCAGGGACAGTTTTCTTTTGTGAAGGTTGTGTGCAATGGGGAAGGGTGGGAGAACAGCCATCCAGGGGGACTCGCTCAGGAGATTCCACCAACCTTGACAGCATCTCTCAGAACAAAAAACCAAGAGGCATCTCTTGAGTGCTGGAGAAAAAAACCCTGATGTTCTGGTGCCATTAAACAACTGGTAGAGCCCAGGCCCCTGCCAAATCCAGAGGTTTTGAAACAACTCAGTTGTTTAATGGCACCAGAGCATCGTTTTCATTTTCAGTTTGCCTCAGTCTGGTGAAAAAAAGGGGAGGAAAGGAGGCATGTGAAATAATATTGTCCTATATAACAGGACAGAGCAAATACCTTGTTTGACTGAAGCGCTTCGTAGGGCAGCACAAGGTGGCAATGGCTCTGCTCACCCCCAAAAATGCAGGTGTTTTTCTTAGTAAGCTGAGGCAGGGGAAGGTTTAACATCCCCACAGCGTGGGTTTGCTCTCAGTTTAGCCAGCTCTGCATTCAATGCTCTCGCACAGCTGCCAGGGCAGGGGGGTGCAAGATGGGTGGCACCCCACTTGCCAGGTGCCCTGTGGCCAGCGGGTCCTGCTGTGGTGTCCCCTGGGGTCCTGGGGAGGAGGGGAAAGGATGCAATTGCAAAGGAGAGGGGTCCCTGTGTATCGGGAAGGGAGGAAGAAAGGGGAGGAGGAGGAAGGTGGAGGGGATTACAGGCTCCTCGTAGGGTCTGTAATACAGGATCCCCTCCTAGGATGGAAGACCCCAGGGATGTGATGTGCCATGTGTCAATGCCAGCACTTGCAAGGTTACCACCTCAAAAGGGACTTAAGTATGACAGAGTGAGGATCCAGTGCTGGGTATCCCAGGACTCAAAACCCAGTCCTTTTCCCCAAACTCATGAAAACTGACCCAGATTCACCCCAGTCTCTAGCTGGATCAGGAGCATCACTGCCATCCAACAGGCTTTTCTTTGCCAAAATACTACAGGAGGTAGAAACAGAGGAGCTGGATGGCACCATGAGCTTCAACAAGCCCTTTGCTTGATTTCATGCCATCCCATGCTGTTTGGCTCCTGAGCACAATTAGCTTTTGACACCTGAAAGTGTAACATATTTGTGGAAGGAAGGTATTTATGGATCGGAAGATGTTTTTCCCAAGTGCACCCTAACCAGAAAGTTACAGGGATAATTGCTTGCCCTCTGGGACACAGAAGAACAAACTTATCTATCCCTTGGTGGCCGTATGCATTTCTGGGGGGATTGATTTATTCCTTACCAGTGGACACATCTGAACTTCACTTGTCAGCGTTAATTAGTGGAGACTCGGCCCGATTCATTACAGCTACGACCTCCCTTTGGCGCAGCTGTACTTTAACGAGAGCCATCTGGTTTGCCTGCTCGGCTCTGCCTTCATTCCTGCCCCCCTTTCCATCACTTGCGGGGTACGGGCTGGAAACGCCGCCTCGGAAATTACAGGTTGCTGCTGCAGTGGGACGAGGCAGCCGGTTCTTGGGGCCCGGCCACGGCACCTGGACCATCCGTCATGCCGGCAGCACCCGGCGGGGCGAGCTGTCAGCACATCGCCCCTGCCACCACATCCCCTGACCTCCTCGAGCTGAGCCGGCAACGCCAAGGGTTTCCCCACTGAACGTGGAGGGTGGCTTGGGCGGGTGATGCAGCGGGGCCAGGGCTTTGGGCTGCCCCTGACATCCCCCCGCGAGGGGCTTCATTAGCAGGCGGAGGGGGATATGTTGCCTGCCAGGGGGTGGCACATCACCGGCGGTCAGGGACATCCTGAATTTAGGACCTTCATCTTGGTGGTGGGGCAGGGATGGCTTTGTAAGCCTAAAATGAAATGCTGGCTCAGGGAAGGACCCTGCTCGAGGGACTCAGAAATGGAGGCATCTCCTGGGTGGGCTGGAGAGGATGATGTAAGGATGGGGCAGGTTTTTGGGCCATAAGGTGGCACCATGACATGCCTGCACGTGTGGCCCCTCCAACCCGCCCCAACAGGAGAGGAGGGGTTGCTCCTCGCTGGGTGTTTTTAGGCTAACGTGGGTGGTGGGATGGGGGGCCATCATGCCTGCGCAGGCTTCCACTGGGCTTTGAAATGCTGCCACCGAGACCCCAAATTTTGGGCTGGCCTGATGCATTTTAGCATTTCTCCCTGTGCATCACCCCCTCCTGAAGGGTGCTGCTGCAAGAGGGTTTTTGGGAGCTGTCTGAGTGGTGGCATTTGGGATGGAGTTGTGTGAATGCACCTTTAATTAGAGCAATTATGGGTGTAACTTAGCCAAACTTTGTGCTGAGCGAGGCTATTGGCTTTGCTGGCCAAAGGGCTCATTTGCATGATTTCCATCTCCTCCTGCTAATCCTCCAGTCTATTCACCACTCCAATTACTCCTAAGGAGAGGACAGGATTGCACCCAACCTTTAACCTCTCATCAAGCTTTCACTGGGGCTTGGCCCATCTCGCTGTCTCTGGTCTTAATGGCTGATGCCTGGATTTTCCTGTGCTTGTGCTCTCCAAACAGTCTTTCTTGGTGTTTTTCCTCTTGTTTCAGCCCATTCTCTTTCTCCTCCACCTTTTTTTCTTCCTGGAGTTTGATCTTGAGTTATTTTTACTTAGAAAGCAAAAGTCCCACTCCATTAAGGAGCCCTTGGGTGGGCAGGCTTGGTGGCTTCTCCTCATATGACTCAGGACACCAGGAGCTGGGATGAATAATGATGTGCCTGGGCTTGAAAACCAGCACATCTGATCCTCTTCTCTAAGAGCTTATTGCCCTGAAATGTGGATAAAAATGCTGCTGGAGGTGGCTGAAGCAGCCTGATTTGATCCCAGACCTGAAATGCTTTCATCAGGGAGAAGTGGGAAAAACCCCAACTGGTCCAAGATCAACCCTCTCCCACCAGACCATGCTGTGGCTCCAGGGCAGGACAGGGGCTTGATGGAGAGGGATGGAGACCCACAGCACAGGGGAGGAGGAGGGACTGCAGGTGGACGAGGTCCTGTACCGCCCCCCCTGCCATGTCTGTCCCTGTCCGATGTGGCAGCTCCACATGTGGCCGTTCATTACAGGGCCTTTCCTTCTTCTCATGAGTGGGTCAGTGGGGCAGCAAGGGCTTCGGAGAGTACGTCACAGTCCCTTGTCCCATGCACTCAGGACCTGCCTGCTCACTGCTATCATCAAAATGATTTTTGCTCTCAAACTGCACTTTCGGAAGGAAACCTCCAGAAAAGGCTCTACCTGGTGCTAGACCCAGATGAGATGCTGTGAAAGGCTGATGTGGATGCTGAGACCTCACCCTGGACACGTGCTAGAGAAAATGGTGGAGGAGAACCAGCTGAGGTCCTCAAGCTTCATGACCCACTTGCCCTGTTGGCTTTGCTAACAGCCCATTGCAGCAGCTGAGTTTCATCTGCTGTGGGGGCAGCAGCTGGGCTGGGTTTCCCATCTGCAGGTGATCCACTGAGCCAGATAAAAGCCTCAGCCCCTAAGCTATTGAGGGTTTGTTGGCTGGTTGTGGGGCTTGGGCTGATTTCTCAGGTAGCGGTGGACAAAGCAGTACTTGCAGTCCTTTTCTTTCCTGGTAGCTACACACTGATTATGTCCATGTAGAACCTATGACCCTTCCAGGGAAAGAAAGTGAGTTCCTTATGTTTGGTTTTTTCCTTGATGCTGGTATCTGGCTCTGCTCTGCAGGTCCTTCTCCTTCCAATTCCTTGCTCTCTGTTGCTTGTTTTGGGCTTTGGTGCTGCTATTGCCTGTGCTGTGAGATGTTCTTTACTCATTCCCAGTGTTTGCATTAATCGTGCCTCGTGTTGCTGCTGGTTTGCTTTTTCCCTGTTGGCGAAACTGAGGCAGGGTAGAAACTTAAAGTAAGGGAACTGGAAGAGGACATTAGGAAATGTCCTTTATCTTGCTGCTGGCTTGTAGCTGCCCTCCTGAGAAGCAAACAGCCTTATTTCATGCTTCTCTTCCTCTTTGCTTCTGGCTGCACTTAGTTGTCTTGTTAATGATGATTTTCTTGCTAGTTTGAGCCATTTAAAGCATGAATACTTTTAAGGATAGGGGCATCCCACCTATGGGGAAACTGCACAGTGTTGGTGGTGTTCAAAGCTGTGCAGAGGAGATTAGGGATGTGTTTAGTCTTTTTTCAGAGGACTAGGGAAATGGGAAAGGGTGTGGAGTTTGCATTTCCAATCCTTTGGCCTTAAGGCTGCTGGGCAGGTAGGAGCAGAGCTTGGCAGTGCCCTGCCCTGGGATGGCACCTGGTTTGGGGGGTCTGGGAGCAGGGTGCGAACCTCTCCCCGCTCCCGTGCTGGCCCATCCCCTATTATTTTCCTTTTTCGGCCAAGAAAGGGGACTCCAGCCAGCAGCTGCAATGCTAAAGGCCAACTGAGGCTGCGTTCAGTGCTCTTGTAGGCGGCAACTGTGCACGAAATGGGCTGGCCCTTGTTTGCTCTGCAAAAGAAATGGCCCCTCTTCTGCAGTGTCCTCCCAGGGCAGTGGCCTTTCAGTGTGGAGCTTGGGAATTAGCTGGAGCCGCGTAGGCACCGTGTCTTTGATTGCACCATAGTGATGTTTCAGCGGCGGCCTCTGGAAAGCGTTGTTGGCCGGGGGCATCCCAGGGCAGCGAGCTGGGGGTCCGGCTGGAGAAACACCCTCTCCTTTGAAGAGAACAGTCCCGTGGATGCTGTGCAAAGCTGAACAAGAGCCCTAAATGATTTGGGGATTTTATGCAGCTTGTTATCTTAGGCGTGGGTGGTTTTTTTTTTTTTTTTTTTTTTAAAATCACAGCAAGAAATAATCCCCTTTTTCTGGTTGGAATAGAAATGGCTTGATGCCACAAGGCAAAAAATAAAAGGAAGCTCTGCCCAGTGCTGTGATGATTTGCAAGGCTAGTGAGAGACTACATAAGGCGTTTTCAAATAGACTCCAATATTTTCAGTGCTTAAAGAGGGCCCGACTACGTGACACCTTTTTTGAAGCCCTGATTTACAATGGACCCAGGCTGAGTGCATTATAATTTGCTGCACGAAGTTCCAAAGTCGCAGTACTTTCAATAATGAGGAGAGAAACCTAATATGATGAGACTTTTTTTTGGTATTGTGTTTAATGAAAAGCTAAAAATGTGCTAATTTGTAAGTCCTGTTGTGGTAGTGGCATCAGAGACTTTTGAAATGCATTACTAACTATAGGAAGTATTAGGAAAAAATGACATTTTGCTACTAGCAGAAAAGTCAATTATAACATTTCCACACTTTAGAAAATTGCTGATGCAGGATGGGAGTTAATAGAACAGTCAGCTTCACTTTGTATTACTGGATTTGGGGAGTTTTGTTGAGAAGTGTTGTGTTTGGGTGTGTGTTGGTGTGGTGGTTTTTTTTTTTTTTTTTTTTTAATTCTGGTGGTAACTTTAAGCAATAAGCTACATCAGGCATCTCATGATTGGGACTCATCTCTGGCCAGGGTGTGCTGGAAGGAGATGTATTCCCTTGGGCTCTTCCCACCTGGAGTCAGCCTGCGAGCCAGGCTGGTGTGATGCAGACTGCTCAGGAGCAGGGTGAATTATCATAAATAAAGATTTAGCAGCATTTTGCAGTTGGGCTGATTTCTCCCTGATGGTGGAGGAGCACGTGCCAGAGAACTGAGTCTGGTGCAATCTGCTCCCAGCACTTTGCAGAAGAGCCCTGTTAATTTATTAAAAACCATTTAAACCAAGAAACTAGAGAAAATAGCTGTCCTTACCCACTTTGCTCTTGATGGAGCTTTTTTCCATCTCATGGAGAAGAAAACAGCAATAAACTTTTCCTAAGCTCCTGGGGAATGGAGGGGTGGGAGCTCTTGGAGACTCGCTGTGGCTGCCAGAGAGCTTCAGTGCTGGTTGTAGTGTAAAAAAAAAAATAAAAAAAAATATCCCAGTGCTGGAGGAGTTGGCTTTTGGGAAGGCAGCAGCACTCCCAATAACCCTATTTCTAAATCAGTACAGGCTAGCTAGCAAGGCAAAATAGCTAATGCAAAATTGGCAGGGATCAGAGACAAGGGCTGGCACTGCTTTTAGCAGGAGTTACACTGTTTGATTAAAGAGCTTTGGCCACAGCAGCATAACCTGAGAGCTTGACATAAGCCAGGGACCTAATAATACCCGAGACACATTGCAAAAGCATGACTTCATGGTGGCCGCTGCCTTTTACCTAGCGAGGGCCGTTCCTCCTCCCTCCTGGCTGTGAGGATGCAGCCCTCCTGCCTGGCTGCTGGGACTGGGGCTGCATCCCCGAGAGCTCGCTGCTGGGAGGTGGACATGTCTCCTGCACAGATGCCAACAGGGATGATGCCTGGGGTCTGCAAAGAGGACAGGGGCTCTGCCCTGGGGTGCTTGGTGGATGCTGTAGAGCAGCGTGAAGGTGATGCCTCATGACTTAAGGCTCCACTTGGTTTTCGTTTCTTACTTATCCTATTCCAAGTGCTATGGTAAACTGCTTGTGTTTCTCAGGCTTGTTGATAGGGTTTAAATCAGTTGGCAGATATCTCATCTGAAGCAGGGTATCCATTACACACCTGAAATCCTGATTATTGCACTTTTTTGCGGAGAGCCTTGTGGCAAATTGGTAGCAACTTACTTCCAACTGGATCAGGAGGTTTGTCAGCTGTAGCCTGAGTCTCTGCTCTGGCTGGTTTGGCTGATGCTCAGCTGATGGGGTTTGGGGGTTATTGGTATTTTGGGGAGGCAAAGGTGATGTGGGGAGTTTGTACAACAGGGAGGTGGGCAAGAAGGTGCTTCCTCTGCCTTGGATGGAGGCTGAGTGCTGGGACTGTGCTCATTGCCCACCACCCAGGACCCTTCAAAGCTGGCACTGAAACCTGGGCTCCTGCTCCAAGCATGGCCGTGGGGGCTATATTTAAAGCACATTAAAATCCACAGGGCAGGGTTATGCCAAGACTTTATTGCCTCTGGGAGGGTGAAGTCATGCTTTGCTCCCTCTTTCTCGGCTGTTCCTCCCCAAGTGTTTCAAACGGGGTTTCCCGTTTGGTGTGGTAAAGCAGAAAGATGGGGAGTGAGCACGAACACTTTTAAAAAGTCGTGTCATATGTAGTTCTCCTGGGTTTGGAGGAAGCAATTAAGCCAATTAATTTATTGGTAAATTATCTTGTGATGAAGTACAAAATAACTGCAATGAAATGCTGACATTCACATTAATACCAAATTAGTTACTGTATTATGACTGTTCTTACAATGAATGCCCAGTAATTTAATAGTAATGGGACATTTAAATAATTTAGCCGATAATTCTCTAGATCACTTACATATATAAATGAGCATGACAGCTTCTTTTCTCAACTTTGCTGGTGCTGCTGGATTACCTCCCACCACCACACCAGGAGGCAAAGCAGCCTGGTGCCCCTCTCCGCTGTCTCCCAAAACTCACTTTTTGCTGGAAACTAAGTAGGGGATAGGGTGTAGCAAAGGGGATTTTCCTCCCTCGTCAGATTTTGGGATTGCTGTGCCAGGAGGCTGCAGCTTGAAAGTAGAGCACAACTGCCCTGCGGCTGGGCTTAGCAAAGCTACAGTCCTTTTCTTTTTCTTTTTTTTCTTTTCTTTTCTTCTATGGTGAAAGTTCTCTGGGTAGAGATGCTCTACCCAGACAGAAGGTACCTGGTGGAGACCTGGTAGAGCATCTCTAGTGGTGTTCCTTGTGAGAGCAGTATTAACCTCCCAGCAGGACGGGTGTTGGAGATCCAGCCAGGGCCACTTAATTTAATAGTCTAGCCATTGACACTGAAATTACTGTGTGTTGGCTCTGCTTGATGCAACAGCTTCATTTTCAAGTAGTTGCACTTTCTGTAATAATAATTATAAATAGCATTAAAATTGCTCCTTATTCTTCCCTCCCCATCCCCCCCGAGAGGACTCTCTACAGCAGAGCGAGGGCTTGGCAGCTGCGCAGGGCAGAGTTTGTCTGCTTTATCACCTCTTTGTCACCCCCTGCACCCATGGAGTGGTTTGTAGGTACACCAGCTGTGGCTTCCAGGTCCCTATGGAAAAAAATAAAGAAATGCAGTTTACACTGAAAGCGGCCACCATTGCGAGCTATATGTAGAGGTTAAATTGCCCCAGTGCTTTTTTTCTTAGAAACTGGTGAACACCGGAGGAGAAACCACAGGCCCCTGCCAAGCACACCTGGGAAGGTGAGAGGTTCATGCATCCTTTCTGCATGGGATCAGAGTTGTGCCCTGGAGATGGATGTTGCCAGTCAGCGTGTTACTTTGCTGTTGAGATTGCACTGAACCTGCTGAAATATTAGTTAATGGGCTTGCTTACGTCCAACCTAAATGCAGTCTTTTCATCACATCACATTCTGCTGTCAAACCTGTTGTGCAGAGGAGTATTCCACTGTCGGCAAGATTGAGGACAGAATTATCCAAATTAGTTTTCTTGCAGATGAGAGCAGAGATGAGGTTTTTAACACAAACCCTGCCACCTCTTTGGAGAGTCTGGCTCTCCTCACTGAGGATGAAGTTGAAGAGTACCTTTTTTAAGTGGGATGTGCTGCCAAATTTGTGAAGTCAGCAGCCTGCTGCAAGCAAGCCTCTGCAAAGAAAGAATAAAGAAAGGAAAGCCAAAGTTTGTAGCTGCTCTGTTGCAAGTGACTAAATCCAGGGGCTGGCAAGCTCATCCTCGTGGGGTCTCTCGTGTGGGTCGTGATGAGGCTCCAGCAGCTGGATTACTGCTGGGATGGCTGGGGGAAGGACTTGTGTACACCAGAAGTGTCCTGAGGTGCTGCACAGATGAGATCTAGCAAGCATTTCTTCTCATGTCATTTGGGTCCCCAGGCAGGGCTGGAGATGCAGCCTCAAGGTTGGAAGGCTGAAATCCAGGGTGCCCTGTACTGGACAGCTGAAAGTAGCCAAAGAGGATGGGCCACAAAAAGTGTGAATTGGGGCTGTGATGATAGCATGGCAGCATATTCTTCCCTCGGGGAGAAAATTCACTTTATTACCCAGCGCCACCCAGTTCCCTCTGCTGTACTCGATGATATGATTACTGAAATCCCCTTCCAAGCAAGCTTTGTTAGAGCAGCTTCTCAAGCAGGTTTTTGGGTGGGCTTTTGTCTTTCTGCAGGGTTCCTGTCCTAAAGCATGTTGTGTACTGACCATCCAGGTAAAAGCGCATTTTCTATGTCACTTGCCACCATATTTTTGATGAAATAACCCTGTTGAGGGTAGTACAAAGATGCAGTAATGTTTAAAACGTGATTGTTTCCTTTTACGTAGAAGACATGTCAACAAGATCTTAAGCAGTGAGCAGTGCTATACTTGGCGTGAGCTGTAACTGGCAGAGTATGTGTGATGTGCTGTCCTCAGCCTGCCCTCCCCCAAAGGCAGGTTGGCCTGGTTTGTGCTGGAGGAAACTTGTGCCGCTTCCTACAGCAATGCAGCCCTCCTTGTACCTCCCAGCCTGTCTATAGTGATGGTATAGAGAGGTCCTTTGACTCCCTGGGGATGGTGTGACTTGGGTTTCCAGTTAAACAGGTATTGCAAGTTACTTATCATCAAGTCAACATAGGTATGCTGCAGTTAGAGGTGAAAACAGCTATTTGTGGCTCTTATTTGTAGAAGACCCTGGTGAATGAGATCCTGTACTTGACATAAAAGCGATGCTGGCTCCATCAGTGTCACACAGGATGTCCCAAAGCTGTAGGATGTTCTAACCACTGTTTTATAAATACCTTGCCCCCAAAATTGCTGATTTGTGAGTAAACAAGATTGCCTATCAAATGCTATCATGGACTACTTAGCGCATTGTGTTTCTGAAAAGGTTTAGCTCCCTGCACTTGCTATTTGTGATATTTGGATGTTAGGCCTAATGCACTCTATTGAGGAGGAGATGCTACATCAAAGCACAAGACCAGGAAATTTCTGCCTCCAAGTGTCTTGGGTCGTTCTGTGCAGAAGACATTCCTGCCACAGAGCTTCATGTTTTGCTGCTCAAGCACATAGAAATAGCCACTGTGATCCCACAGGCTACATCTGTACACAGCTTCATGTGTGGGGTCTGAATGTGATGGGGCAGACTTTCACCAATGGGCTACTTAAACAGAGCTTGCAGGACTGGATTTAGAAGAAGTTGAAGCAGGTCTAGGTGGATTTGGTTTAACACAGCATGAAACAACCTTTTAGAAAGCTCAACAGGCCTGTTCCAGAATGCCATTACAGCTGCTGTTCTGCTACATATGTTTTTCTTAAGCAACCAGTATATTGCTATTTGTGCAAACAAAGTAATTGAGCGTTGTTTTCTATTGCAAAATAGATTCTCAGTACATCCACCAAAATGAACACCACCTGACTGCTTTGCTTTTGTTCTGCTTATTAATGTTTTTTGCTAACATCCACATATACGAATTTGTCCATGATGAGGCATCAAAAGGTGAAACAGTGCTGGTCCTCATGCAGCTATGTAAATATTCAGCTTGTGGTAGATTGCATTAAGTGTCTTATAATCTATCCCAATTAAAAAGCAGTCTTTATAGCTGTAATAGTTTTATTGAGAACTGTAACACATTAGACCTACAGATATATAAAGCAGTTAGTTTTATAAAGCATATAGGATATTAAAGTAATGAAAGACATTAATGTGACATCAATTTTTAAGGAGAGTTACTTGCTGAAATAAATGAGTATAGCCTAAAAGTTGATGGCATGTTACAGTCCTGAGTAATGAACCTCTCTGCCCCCTAAAACCTTGTAGAATAAATAATGCTTGAGCAAGTCGGTGGTCATTAACTCTTTATCCTCTGAGAGCTACATGTCATATTGATGTCTCTGATTTTTTTTTTTTTAACTTTTAAAAATTCATTCAGAAAGGAATTCTATTCCTGGAATATCTGTAACTTGGGGTGCATTATTCTGAAGTGTCTGCTTTTCTAGCATCTCCCCCTTTCAGTGAAGTAGAGCTGTGACTGGTATTGCCAGATGCAAAATTCTTGAGGAAGTTAGTTTTTCCCTTTTCCTTTATTTCCTTCTTTTGTTTTGCCTTTTCCTGCTTTCTTATTGCCTGCCAGTGCTCCGATTCGTGCCTTCCCCAGTGGTGTCTTGGCATACCAAACCTGGAGAATCAAAAAGCATGTGTATGTTTTAATAAAACTTAACAAACCAAACAAACAGAAAAAAAAAAACCCAGAAAACCAAAACACTTAAACTTTTTACTAGTACAATGGAGCATTCCTTAAAAAAAAAAAAATCTTAAAATCCTGGCTGGCTTGTAGAAAAGCAGAAATGAAATCCTTGGATCTCTTGAGAACATTATTATAACAAGAAGTATTGCAATTGCTTGCTTGAAGTGTGCCTCATTAACAGGAATACTTAGCTGGGCCATTTGTGTTGCTATAGTTATGGAAATGTTAGAACTTCTATGATCAACCCTATTTCTGAGCTATATAGCTCTTGTCAAAACTCCCTCTGGTCTGAAACTTGGCAATAGACAAAGCATATACTTCTCATGGCTCTGCAAATCAATCCAGACAGTTTCTATTTCAATGAGAGAGCTTAAGAAGCAAAACAAGCCCCAAACATTAAAAACCTGTTTATTGCTTTCAGATGCCTGTTCACAGTCCTGTGACTTGTAAATGATTTTGGTATAGTCGCTCTGCAAACTTGCCAAGCTCCTGGACTGTAATGTCAACAAGGCAGTTTTAGGCCATGTGAAAATAATGCAAAATGAAGGAGAGGGTAGTGCTTTAAAGTTAGTAGTGTGCAGGAATTAGTCTTTCCCCATATGTACGTACAGGAACCTTTATCTACGAAGTCCTGCCTACACCAGAGATTAAAATGCCACTAGGTGTTGACATGATTGATAAAATGCTTTCCCTCTTGACTGTATTCATCCATGCGCTGCCCCAGGAATGAATGTCTTTCCTCTGACCACAGACCACTATTTAATGCCACAACTGTGTCTCCTCTGCCCTTCACTTGAGTAGTCTTCAACCTTCCTACCTGTGCAGCACCCTGTAAAGTCTGCCTTTTCCATACGATTCATCCAAAATGCTGCTTCCAGCTTGAGCCTGGTAAGGCTACGCCTAGGAATTTGCCGTGTCCAGTTTCCCAGTATGTGTTGCAGGCAGCAGCAAGAGAAGTAGCTGGGAGAAGAGGTATTGGAAGTGTATAGGGAAGAAAACCCTTTGATGTTTTTCTCCTGGCTCCAAATGGTCCTTCTTGGTGTCATGCTTCTTAAAGGCATCCTTTGGGTCCCAGAAAGGGGATTATGACAGGCACCCTATTTGGATCTCTTGTCTTGCAGATTAAATACTGTCAGTGGGCAAATGAAGTCTGACAGCTGTCAAATGTCCAGCTGGCTGCTGAGCAGCCCTAACACTGTGATCTCTCTTCCAGTTGCCCAAATTAGCTGAGCACCCCTCCTCCAAGAACCCTGACTCCACTGATTAAAACATCATGCAACTTCTCAAGCATCCACATCTAGATGGTGTCATGGGAGGTGTTTGGGAGGAATCCCCAGTGGCCTGGGAAATTGCATTTTGCTGTCCTAAAAATGGTCTCAGGCCAAGCTATTCCTGTGTCAGGGGGAACAGACACAGCTGGGACAACATGGAGCAGGGAGAGTCCTGGAGATGGCTGTTTATGTCCTTCACAGGAGTGGGATAAGAAAGATGAGATGCTGGTTGTAACTATTGACTTGGGGAGGAATTGACTTCCCCAGCAGTAGCTAGCAATGAAGCAATGTCTCTGGCCTTCCATGCATGACAGGCCATGAGGCCATAGAAATTCTATTTCCCCCAACAGGTTTGTGGTCCTGGGTATGATGTTCTCCAGACCTGAAGTGGGAGATGGAAAGAATAACAAACCCCTGCCAACAGCTTGCCTGGAGCGTGGTAGGATGGAAAGTGCCGTCTGGTGAGCGCAGACCGGGTAGGTCATCTCACTGCCCACTCTGAGTCGCTGATAAAGGACTCTGCTGCATGTGGCAGGAGGAGCTGAGTGACTCGTGATGTCTTCTCTTGTTCCCTTCCCATTTCTTTGTGCATATATTTCAATGCAGTAAATCTACCTGCTTGTTGGCATGTGATGATGGCTGCTTTTGACTCTTCAGCTAGTGGAACTGCTATGTGAGATTAATGAAGCCACCTCCTCAGATATGGTTAAAATAAAAGTAGTTTTATCACTAATGTACTAGCATCTGAACTGGGGATGTAAGTTACTGACAGTAAGTGACTGATCAGAGTTAAAATGTTTGCTTGTTGGAGGAATGATGTCCATAGTCTTTGGTATGCGTTTTCTTACATATTATAAGTATTTTGTACCAGTCATTGCCAGGCAGAACTAGTGTGCCATTTGGACTGCCCTTTGCTCCTCTAGGACTACCATTATTCCTGTGTAAGGATTTGTATCAATCACACTGGTGCAATAGTTTATAATTTCAAAAATGTGGATGTATAATTGGGGCAGAAATTTGAGTGAATTGAATGAAGAAATCACATTATCACAAATTTTGCATTATTTATATTCATTTTGGAGCACTGGCAGAATATAAATGTCAAACAGTGAGATTCATGTTTCCAGTGAATAGAAATCAAAGATTCATCACAGCACTAATCTTCACTTTGAATACTGTGTTTTAGCCACATCACTTCAAAAAGGACATAGCAAAGCAATAGAAAAGGTCCAGCAATGGCAATGACTAGAGGCTCAGGAAGAGGGGCTTCTCTTTGAGAAGAGATGAAGATACTGGAGTTAATTAATGCATGAGGCCATTTTGACAATCCTCTTCCCCTGTGCCATATTAGAGGTGCTGGGGCAAGGTTCCATGACATTTAAGGGAAACAAATTTAAAACCGATAAAAGGAAATACTTTCTTAAGGGCTGTAATTAATGCAAGGAAATTATTGCCATGGGATGATGAGGACAGTATCATTTTAGCCATGTTCAAAATGAAGTGCTGCCTGCATACTTTGTGCTGTACAAAACAGGCACATTTATAGTAAGTGGAATAATATTTTCAAGTTAAACTCGCACTAAATACTAGCTCTCGTGTTTCAGGGTACAAATGGATTGCTACTTGGAGCTGGGAATGATAGGGGTTTTTTTCTTTGCTGCAACACTGAACCATTAGCCTTTCCCTAAGGAAAGATATTGGTTTAGATAGGAAACATGAGGAAAAAAGAGTAATTTGCCAAATATCACAAATGCTGCCTATGTTGAGTGAGCCAAATGGCTCTAAATGGAAGTTGGAAAGTATTCAACAGGCCTGGGAGAAATATGCACTATCATTAGGTTAGCAGTGGACGAAGACTTGGACAAAGTTGTTAGAAACTGCATCCTATTTATTGTGTGAGGTGCTGTGGGGATTCAAAACCAGAGAGGATTCAAAGAGCAGAATGAAGAGGAAACCTTTTAGCCAGGAGAATTTGATGGTTTATAAGCACGTCTGGGTAGAAGCTGGAGGGGGTGTATGGGACTGAGAAAGCTTTTCCGGGGTCTCTTGGCTTCAGTACAGAAGTCCTATCCCATTTGGAGCCCCTGCTGTGGGCTGCCTGCAGCTCTCCTTGGTACATAGCAGGGCTGTCCTGTTCAGTGGCCAAGGCTTTTACTAGTGTTTAGTAGGCTTGAAGTGCCTCCGCCAAGCATCGTGCTGTTTTTCTGGAGTGTCAGTGCTGCTAAGCTGTAGTGTCGTACTCAACTAGCTAGTTCAAGCCCAGTTCAGCTGTCCCTAAGCTACACTGAAGTCACTTACAGTAGATAAATTGTAGACCTGTACTTAAGCCTGATGAACTGTTCCCATCATTAGGAAAACCAAAAGCAATACAATGAAAGCAGAATTAACCACTAAATAAAGATAATCCTAGTCTAGGGATAGAAAGAAATTACTACTGAGCTACATGTGGAAAAAGTAGTTGTTTGCAGGGTGATCCATATATATTTGAGGTATACGTAATGCACCTCAAATGCACTAGGTTTTGCCTTAAGGATTTTATGGCCCTGAGGGTGGGTAGAACGATGGAGTTTGAGGCAGAATTTTTTTTTTTTTTTAAACCCTGAAATGAAGAAAATTCTTGTTTGAAATAATTTTAAATAGGGACTTAAAACTCGATCCCTATGTGGAGCACCCTGCAGAGACCCCACATGTCCAAGTTTTCTGCCTTCTCAAGATAACATAGCCAGGCTTGCTGAACATGTCAGCTCTGAAAGAAAAAGGACCAATGCATTGTATTAATGGTACCTGCATAATTTATCCATGCATGTGAAGGCTACTCTGTTCAACGTGAGCTGGTGTGGGCAGTAGGTTCAGCAAAGCAGTATGCCAGGCGTGTTGCCCGTGCAGAGATGCTGCCTGTAATAATGACCGTTTGCTTGGCACGTCCAGCTGCCCAGCAGCCCAGGCTGCCAACCATCCCAAAATGGGCGAGATGGGTAATTGGTGCTGTTGAGCCATACATCATCATTCAGAGAGTGATGTGCCAACCCATCAGCAGAATTAGCAGGTCTCTAGATCAAATGTGCCTGGAGAAGGACACGGCAGGGGACGATGAAAGACAGCCAGTTAACATAGCTCTTAATGTCACCTTAAATGTTTCTTCCTCCTCTTTGTACACCGGGTCCTGTCTGGCCAGAGAAGTCATGAACTCTGCAGTCCTCAGTGGCTTCCTGGTCATCTGCAGGAGGCGTAGCTCACTCAGGGCAGCTTGCACCGCCTGGACGATGTGTCCCTGGGTGAAACCATCAGACACCTTTGCTAGGCAGCTTACGTTCAGCAAGTTGGTGATCACTCCACCGTTCTGCAGGATGATGTGTTTCCATAGCACTGTTCATCAGGACCCAGAAAAAGAGAGAATGCCAAAGACATGGAATAAGGAAAGCAGGAGAAATGTTTTTGCATTTTGAAATTGAAACAAGAAAATAAGGGATATCAGGAAAGCCAAGATTCAAATTTTTCTTGTTTGCTGTTTCTTTCCTGTACAGATTTGTAGCATAGAGGCCTTTAGGCACATCTGTTCTTAAACCTTAGTGATCATTTGTTGGCTACCAGTCAGTACTTTCAGAAAGTCATTAAGGGCACATAACATGAGGTGGATATGTGTGTAAAAATGGAAAGAACTACTTAAATATGCCTGCGTGTATACACAGAAAGAGAACCTGTCCAGAATGTTCCCATTTGGGTGTGTAGAGTTAAGTACCTATATTAACAGACTGTTTTTATTTCTGTGACCCTGATCCCAGGTTACTCCTGCTGAACTGAGGGCTGCTATGGGGACTCAATGTCTGGTTTGGAAGCCAAAGCCTTCCAGCTATGCGGGCACATGTTGCAAAGGCCAGGTGTACATTTCTGTGATTGGCATTTTGCTTGTTAGCTGAATGGTGAACCTGTTCGTATCTTTTAGCTGTGAACATCTGTGACATGAAGGTTTTTTAATGTTTGCGAAGTGCCCAAGATTTTGCTTCCAAAAAAACCCAAATTAATAGGAGTACTAGATGTTTTTGTTTTATCCTCTGTAAAGTAACAGTCTCTCTCAGAGAAACTTGGTAAAACTTTTTCATCTCATCTCACCATGCTTTCCTTTAAAGCCCTACATGAGAACACTTGGAAAAAAATAGGAAGTTTTATGCATAGAGGTTAAAAAGGTTCTTGAATGAAATAGATAATTTGCGGTGTGAGTATCCTGTGTTTGAATGCTCATATGTAGTATGAAAACGTTGGGTGGAATGTTAATGGTACTGGATGTTGGGGCAGTTATGTCATGGAGAAAACCTGCCTTACTCTTCCTTCAATTATAACGTCGATACTATGGACTTGTGCCCATAACTATTGACAACTTTGTACTAAGTTTTTCACTCTGGCAAGTTGTAATCTTCCACTTGAATTATAACTATGCTCAATAATTATTAGCTGAATGGCTAATTCATAAAAGAGGAATTGATGCATACAACAGTGAGCACTACTTATGCACAGCCATATATTGTGTGCCACAGCTTCTGTTGCAGGTAGGATCATGCCTAATACTAGATACTGACTTGCTGGGTGATTAATAGCAAGAAACCAGTACAGGATCATGAATCTCCCAGTTTAATGATTTCCGTTGTGTGTTTGTTGTTTCCATTGTGCATAGATTGGAATATTCTGGTTTGTAACAAAATGGAGGATTGTAACAGACAGGCTACTGTCATAGCACCGTGGCTATGAATATTCGTTATGTCGTGGCTTTTCTGTCAAGTTTTTAGTTCTCAAATCGGGTGTCAGGCACTGAAAATTGTCAAGGTTGGAAGATGAGTGGTCTGTACTGTAAAGATCGTATTTCCATTTAACTTGAGGGAAGGTTGGAGCTAAAGAACAAGCCTGGCACTGTTATAAATGGGACAATGCCAAAGCAGTGAAGTTACAAGTTTAATCTGCTTTAAAATGCCAAGAGTTAACTTTCAGGGGCATTCTTAAGTTTGCAGTTGAAATCCCTTTGGCTGGCCCTTTTTTTGACTCCAAATTAGTGGTAAGAATCCCAGAATGTGATGGTTCAATCCCCAGAAGTGAACACAGCTAAATTCAGCTGCTATCACCTCCTTTCTCTAGGTCTTATTCATGTTCCTTATCTGTTAGCAATTTATCAGAGCTGTAACATAACATGAAACACATGTTAGCTTGCTTAGAGACTATTTCCCATCCACACTATGAAAATTATTAAATGTGGGAGAGATTTACAATGTGCTAGGCAGTCAAAACCTGTCTTGAGCTTGCCCAAACATGCATCATCTCAGTACCTTGGCTGCCTCCATGAAAGGTAGTATAAACTGGACTTCACGATACAGTTGCATGATTTTTGTAATAAGGTGACTATGCAGAGCAATATTGTAGTCAAAGTACAATTGTGTAGCGAGATGTCTAAACTGATTGTGGTTTCCTTTACTATATTCTTCTGGGACACAATCCATCAGAGATTAGTGGCATGAAGGCATTCTGTTTTCTTTGATATGGTGATCAATAGGGATACTGGTGCTAGGAGCTGCTGGTAGAAGAAACACGCCCTTGAGAGTCCTAACTCAAAGTGTTTGGTGCCATTCTGAATAGCCCAAAACCTTTTTCCACATTATCTTTAGACTGAACCTAAACAGCCCTTCTGTTTATGAGTCACCACATCAGACTTCTTAGTACCCAGAAAAGTGTATTAAACTGCATGATATCTGTGATTAAACCACAGGGAAAAAAATTATACTTCTGAGAACAAAAGTCCTTCTACCAGCCAATTCTGAAGGATGTGGATAAACTACCATTTTTCTTGCAGTAATTGATTCACATTATTATGCTTAATTTGGAGCATTTCTTCCTGCTCAATGCTGAACTATTGCATACTTCAAGGTGATTCAAATCTGAAAACAAACTTGTATGCTTGAAAGTTTGTCTTTTTACTACCCATGTAAGTTGGTCTAATAAAAGATATGTTTTCATTGCAAGCTTTGACTCTCAGCATATGGGGGTCCTCAATGAATTTGTCAGATTTTGTGAGGGCCTGTCTATTACCACTTGATAGACTAGATATGCAAAATCATGGCTGCTTCTACAATTTCTCTCATGATCTGTAAGTACAATAGTGGAATTAGATAGTGACAAAACTCAGTTCTCTAGACACAGTTCTGTTCATGGCGAGGCCATGAAGTGTATTGTTTAGAGTATGCAAACTGGATAGGAATAACAAAAATTCAGAATCCTTGTGTAAAAAGAAAAGCTTAAAATAGAAAGTGTGTATTGAAATAGGATCTTATCCTTCCTACAGTGAAAAAACAGCTTGGGATGAAATCGGTGCATGCTAAACAACTCATGAAGAAATGCTAATCACTGCAGAACAGTATTTTAAACCCTCCTCCCAACTTCCACTTTTATTATCTGATCTTTGGGGTAGCCTGCACCAATATTACCTAAACTTTCAGGAATTGAAAATTTAGGCAATACTGAAATTAATTGAAAATTCATACCTGGAGTGCGAATTGAGGTTAAAGTCAGTTCTGAGGATAACCAGACAATAAGCATGGATTTCAAACAGTAATAATCAACAGGATCACTTGAAATACTTGCCAAATCTTGAAGCGTAGTCAGGCCTAGGAATCAGAATAATTTTTTGGTAGACTTTGCAGAAAGGTTTAAGATTAGCATCGAAGGGACGGTTGGTGGTTCCCACTAGCAGCACTCTGTCCTGTGCTTTCAAAGCCTTAAGGAATTTGGGAAGGATCTTTTCCAGTCGTTTTGCATTCATCTTCAGCACATACATGTAAATACAAGGAGGAAAGAGTTGTAACCGATGATGACAGTTCAGAGTTAATGAGGTGAGGTTGTAGACATGCTATATACAACAGGATTTCATGCTTTTTTTTAGTAGTCTAGTTGCATTTAATATAAACAGACTAGCTGCTCAACCTAAGTAGAAACCTTCTGTCTTCTGAAAGTCAGGTAAACACTTGATTTCTGCTTATGTATTTGCAGGTTTGTGCTACTGCCTTTCACTATTGAATTTGCTGGTCCTTTTATTGAAAAGTGGGAAGGAAACAACTCATTTAAAGAAGGAAATCCTGATTTCCAGTTCAAGGAGAAATATTGCTTGGACCTGTGTACCTGATGAACCTTAACAGACAGAAAATATGCCGGGGTATGTAACCTGGTGTGAAATCCTCCCAGCTATTGGAGGTTATGATCTACCAATTCCTACCCATGGTTTAAATGTGAAAAATACACTCCTTAATTCTTGCTGTGATTTCTAGCTTGCTGATGCTCTAACCTGAGAACACAAGCTCTTTGAACTTGGGATTAATTTCTTTGCAATAATTTACCATTTGGCTTTATAACAAATATTTAACTACTATTTACAGAACAGATGAGTTTTGAGCAAAACCTGTTATTGGATAGTTATGTTTGGTAATGTTCAAGTGAATATTGGTTGCAGAAGCTTAATCAAATTGCTGTGGTGTCACTCTACTGTTAATAAAGCTGTAAGTGAATAACTGGGTTAGGATAGCGTATTGTATTCAGAGAAGTTTAATGACTTGGAAGCCTCTCTTCAGAAATGATTGAGACTTAACTTCCAAGTCACCCACACTCACTTGAAAATCTTACTCTAGATCACGTTGTAATTTTTTTAGTATATAGTAGGCAGCTCCCTAAGAAACTTGAGCCTCAATTTCAGACCAGTCTTCCTTAATGTCAAGGAAGAAGAAACCATGTCCTGCAAATCTTCTCAGTTGAAAGGTGATAATAAACATCTATGAATCTACACTGCATGTACAATCTTTGATACATTTTTTCTGCTGTTTGCAGTAGCAGACAGCTGACAGAAAGGACACAAAGCTCTGTTCTTTGGAGTGAAAGCTACAGAGGAGGTGAAATTGGGAAATCAATAAGAAATCCCCAAAGTTTTGGGGTAGAGTTACAGTTGGATCAGTTATTTTCTAGCTAAACTTGTCTTAATTACAATATGTCTGTTTTCTCATTCTTTTTATTCTCATGGTCATACTATGCATCTTCGTAAGTTTGCCAATTGCTTAATCACGATAAGGAGCTGAGCATGTCTTAGCACTGGGGCTTAGGTCCCACTTTGGAGCATGGGCATGTTGCTTGCCAGGATGATACATCCAGCTCATATTTTTGCTCTTGGATGAACTATTCCTATGGCCATCAGTCAATACGAGCTGCCATCTTTTAATTTCCTCCTTGTTGTGCCTACGCTCCCAGGAGAGTGGGATGCCTGCGCTTGCTCCCAAAGAATGTGCCTTGTAAGCACAGAAGGTCTGCCCTGGAGCAAAGGAGAAGTGTTGGCTTTTCTCTTGCTCCGAAAGAAAGGATGTCACTCTGTCCATGCTCAAACAGTATGTTTGCTGTCTGAAGGCATGACTTCGAATCACAAGCTCTTATCCAAACTTTGCCGTTCCCTTGTTGGGAAGCTGTTGGTAATGAATTTGACTTCTCTGATGATTAAACAAGCTGCTGCTACATATTTACCTTGGAAGTTTTAGCCAACCTTGCCACCTTTGCTTTGTCAGGGAGATCTGGTCACAGCAATGACTGAAATGTGGATTTACTTTATTTTTGACAAATTTTATGCTGGCTAAATTACTCTCTGTGATTTATATATCTGTTGCTACTCATAGGCTTCAAGCTTTCCTCCTCTTCATGTGTATTGGAGGGAAGTACAAATGTTCTCTAAGATGTTTTGAGGCATCAATATTGCTATAAAAGTGAGAGTTATCAAATTATTTTAGGGTTGGGGGGTAGAGGAATCCCATCTCACTGAAATGACTGATAGAAGATAATTGTTGCTTCAACAGCAAACATGCTGTTTTCTGGGCTTGCAGTATGTCTTCTGCTAGAAAAAACTCACTCTATCAGGAGATGCACAGAATTTTTAAAACAATTGTCTGACTCCTATTTCACATCTTTCTTGTGAAAATCAGTCCTAATTTATCCCCAGCATTTACAACATAATTTTTTGGGTGACAAATGATATTCATAGATTCCCACTGATCTAGAGTTGGTTACAACAAGTGCTCATTGCTCAGCTTGCAGGAATCTTAACTTAGTGCATGCATTTCAGGGATATGTCCTGAAAGCTAGTAATATCTCCTCCACTTTGAAAGAAATGTGTCAGTAGCAAGAAGCGTTGTTGAAGAGGCAGGCTATGATTTCAGCTGTCATGTAGAGCTGAGCTGGAGAAAAGTGGGGTGAACTGTGAAGGTGACTCCTATTTGTTTAACTATGAGTGGCTGAACTGCTTGCACATCATCCTTGGTGACTGGGGTTACTGTAACGTGTTTGCTATTTGACTGCTTTGCATCCTTTGGGGAGGACTGGAGAGAGACTACTTTTCTAGTGGGTATTTGAAGAATTTAAGGCTTCTTTTTACCAGGTTCTCAGTCACGGTGCCAGAAACGTCATACTGGGATGAGCAAAGTGACTTCCACTCACTTTGGCTTCTGAGGGCTGAGCTTAGCTCATCTTCTCCAAAATTCTAGTGCTCCTAAGGAAGGCTCCCCAGACTGCCAGTTACCACTGCCTGTCCCTCCTCTTTCATGCTCTCTGGCTCCAAATATTGGTTATGCTGTGAACTATCTTGGACATGAGCGATTTCAAGCCTGGAGCCAATCTACTCCCACCAAGAACATAAGAGACCTTTTGTTAAATACCTGCAGGTCTTGGGATGCAATAGCAGGGGCAGAGGTGATACCCCTGACTGAGGTGGGCAGGTGTGAGAAATGTTTCCACACTGGTGCTATCAAAGCAGACAAAGACCATGACTACTCCAGGCAATCTTTGGCCCCTAGTCCTATTTGTAATCCCCATCTATGCTTGCTGTTAAGGTTTGAGCCCGAGAGAAAGGTTCCCTTTCAGTGTGGGGACCACTAGAGGGCATCAACCACTGCACACCCGTCAGCTATTACAGCTGTCCTCCAAGGTGACGCTTCATTGCTCTTCTAAAATACAGGCTCGTGTCCATCCCACAGCCTAAATGCACAGGATTCATCTTAAGAAAAAAAGTTTAATTTTTCACATGGAGCTCTAAAAGTAAAATATTTTGTAAGCAGCATGAATCTAATCAGGATTTCAGGTGAATTGCTCTCTGCTGTGGTGGTTGAGTTGCTGTGCCTATTGGGCAGTGTTTTAATTTTCTTTCTAGTGGGGAAGCTACACAAGAGAGGAAGGAATGGAAGCAATGGCAATAGGACTCCTGGGAACCCAAAGAAAATAATCTGTAAACATAACTATTTAACATAGACTCTTTGTTTTCACAGTGGAAATTTATCCTTGTTACTTTAGTGTTCACTTTGGCTCCAACCAATTTCTCAAATTAATAGAGCTGAACAATTTAAGCTCATCTTAACTCTTAGTTTCTTGCCTCACATTTTGAAATTCTCCATTATTCTCTTCTACTTTTCAGTGCACTGATGAGCAGTGACTGGACTATTTTTAAATAAAGCAAGTATAGGTGTGTAGGAGAGAAACGTGACCTCTTGGGGGCTCTTAAGAAGTCACAAGACTCTCTTAAAAGAAAAAAATGTTAGTGAGACAAGCTATTATCAAGCAAGCTTTGGCAGGTCTGGTCACACTGGTATGTGCTAAGCTAAGAAATACACTTGCTCCTTTGTGTCTGTTGTAATGCAACAGGAGAAATTATCTGCACCAGAATAAAAAAGGAGCAACTCACCTCTTCTTCAGCCTTCGGCACTGCTTTAGAAAATATTTTTTCTGTGTCTCCAATCCACACGACTGAAGGCTGCAATTGCTTAGCCACCTAAGAGATGGATGGAAGATGGGGGAGAGAAGGCAAGAAGTTGATTAAAATGGCTACAATTTCATACCTGGGTGCTTATAGTTATGCTTTTGAATCTGTATTTCAGCAGTTAAGATTAGCCTCGTTTATTTTTTTTCCAGAAATGTTCAGCACTCATGGATAGCACTGGCTCTGCTCAGCAGTCTTGGCAAATCAAACCGTTTCTAGTTAGGTATGTAACATTAAGAACTCAACCCGAATTGGATCATTTTGACTGCTATGCTTATCGTTCATTTCTCAACCCAAATTCAGTTGTAGTTCTGCAAAAGGAAGCCTGGACTAGGGGTTCAATGGCAAACAACAGACCACCAGCAGCTTTAGACTGGCTGCCCTGCTTGTAGGATACCTCTCTGGTTTTCTGAGGGCAATATAGATGGGGAGACAGGCAAGACATGGCTGTTGCATGAGAAATGAGGGTACTCATCTTTAAGCAAAATAGGCTGATATGCAGTTTTCTGGCTTACAAAATAGCATTTAATTTGCAGTTAGCGCAAGAATTAAAATGGAACCTGTTAAATTTGAAGGGGGGGGATGTCTATACAAATGGGCTTTCCAGCTCCAAAGTCAGAGGCACTATACCTCTGGTTCACAGCAGGATGGCAGCAATGCTACAGGCTTTTTCACATCTTGCACTCTCCCTATTGCTATAGAAACGCCAGTGGTTTAGACATTCTGCTGCCAAATTTTAATCACTTTCCAGTGGCTCTCAGAGCCGTGCTAGTTTGCTCAGCAACAAAAGTGATGGCTCGGAGTCAATGGGTAACGAGAGAGAGACAGAGAGCATTCTTCTGTCCTGCCTTTTTTTCCCCCCAGTTGAAACTGCTGCTTCCAGGAAGGAAGCTTACAAAATCGATAGGTTGTATACATCATAAGCTCAGTGTCTGACTGACAGCCAGTGCAGGAAGAATTAAGTCAAGAACATCTTTCTTCAAAGCACCACAGTTCATTTTTATGGATGCATTTCAAAAGCAGCAAGTGTGTGTGTCTGTACAGTAAAAATGGATTGAAGATAGGGGAAAAGAATAGTAGATGAGGGCTGTTAAACTTGTTTTCTGTGCTGCTGATGGGGTGAAGTAGAAACAATGCCATCTTTGGCATGTGACACTTTATTTGCAGTAACTCGTCAGTCCTAGACTATGTCAAGTGGTATTTCCAAGTTAAAATCATAATATCATGGAATGGTTTGGGTTGGAAGGGACCTTAAAGATCATCTAGTTCCAACCCCCCTGCCATGGGCAGGGACACCTTCCACTACACCACGTTGCTCAAAGCCCCATCCAACCTGGGATGAAACCCCACCACTCCAGGTGGGGTCTCATGAGAGCAGAGTAGAGGGAGAGAATCACCTCCCTTGACCTGCTGGTCACACTTCTTTTGATGCATCCGAGGATATAGCTGGCCTTCTGGGCTGCAAGTGCACATTGCTGGGTCATGTTGAGCTTCTCATCAACCAGCACCCCCAAGTCCTTCTCCTCAGGGCTGCTCTTAATCCATTCTCTGCCCAGCCTGTATTTGTGCTTGGGATTGCCCCGACCCATGTGCAGGACCTTGCACTTGGCCTTGTTGAACTCCATGAGGTTTGCATAGGCCCACCTGTCAAGCCTGTCATCCCTCTGGATGGCATCTCTTCCCTCCAGCATGTCAGAATGCACAAATTTAGAACAGTTTCATTGAGGAAAACTGAGCTTTTCCCTTTGTTGAAGGCAGGAACTCATATGTTTAGCATTAATAATGAGGATTTAAAAAATAAAAACATATCATGAAAGATAACAGGAAAATCCTGCAGGAACTGATGTGCAGACCTAGGCAGTTGTGTGAATGTTTACCTGCATGTACAACTTAAGGGGGTTACTTCTCTGTCCAGCAGTGTATTGAGTATACAAGCTGGAATGAAATGACAGATTAAAATTGTACAGCAATAATATCTGCCATATTAAGGCTTATTTATCTATCTCCTATTTATCTATTTTCAGAGTTATATTTGGCATATTCCTAAGCCTGCACACACCCTGCAAGGTACATTTGAGAGGGCAAGCTTGTGGCTTTCATTGAACTGAGCTGTGCAGCAGCCTTAGATTCAGGGTTCTTCTGCTGAGTATCCTGCTAATCAAGGGCTCAGATACCTGCAGAAAATGCAAATCAGTCCTACTGATTCACACTTGCAGGTGAATTCAGTTAGCTCCTGGCTGTCTGTAAACAGGTTTGGAGACAAATGGTGAAAGATGAGTAATGTGGTAGCATGATCATATAGCAGAGATAGGATAACTGACATTCTTTGTAAAATTAAGACTTGGAAAGAAAAATAAAGGTGTAGTTTAAGTTGCTAAAAGAAATCTACAGCTGCTTAAAGAACTGCATTTGCACTTCATGCACCCGCTATGAAACTCTGACTCAGAGACCCTTACTGAACTCTGCACTTTCTGATGTTTCTGATGGTGACTTTTGCCTTCTGAAACATAAGATAACAACCATTTTTCACTCTCACCCTGTGCGTGCCTGGAGAGGGTGTCAGGAGGGAGATGAGGCAGTGGCAGACTCTTCCCATTGAAGCCTGCCTTTCCCCTGAGTGAAGTTTGGGCTGGTGGCATGCTGTCTGCTCAAGTTTACAGACCGTGTCTGTGCATTACCATCCCAACAGACTCTGTCACTGTGGGATCTGCTGCTGTTGTGGTGCTTTCTCCCCGTTTCACCTGTGTTTATGACTGAAGAGACGCTGTGCGTTTGCTTTGTAAGGAGAATAGTCTTCTGGTATTTTTGCTTTGCGAGGTAATGCAGTTATATATGAAGCCTAGGGAGCCGCGTAGCTGTTCTGCAATGTATTCTCCATACCTGTGCATCTGTCGCTGCAGTGCGATGTGACAAGAGGAATAAGGGTGGGGGAGGTTACAGAGGCTATAAAAGCTGTTGGCAATGATTGAACTCTGCTTGTGCACTTCAAAGGGAACCATGCTGTCCCTTCAGTGGGGCCACCGCAGTCGGGGATGTGCAGATCTTGCAGATCTTCCCCATTTGCCTCAGAGACAGCTTCTGTGGCTAGCAGCCTTCTAAAATGGAGTCTAAAGTTTTTAATCAGGCTTTAGTTTCATTTTAATTCTTATGGAAGAGTGCTCACTGTTTTCACACCTGTAGTTGTCTTTTTTTGTACCCTTTATTTCCCTGCCCAGTAAGTAGAAATACAACGAATAAGCTCAGTTCTGGCTGTTTCTTAGAGAGACTTTCCTGTGCTTTCTGTTTTGAGGCAGTGATCTCAACGTATAAAGTGGCCTGCAATATATTTTTCTGGTGTTGATACACATTAATACGACCAAATTCAACATGCTGTGTTTAGGCCCAGATGTTTCTTTCTTTTTAAAGGCAGATCAGACATCCAGAATCCATCGGCATCTAATTCAAATTGTTGGCAGATACATAGCAGACTGTATATCCCCCGTGAAAGTGCCGCATTTGAATTATCCACGGACAGTTTGAATCCATGGATAATTAAATGCACTGTACATAATTAATTTGTAATTGAAATTTTATTAGCTTTGCTGCATTCAACAATTTGTCGGAGCTGCCAGCAGATGGCTCCTTAACCCTTCTAATACCGCACCGAGCCAGCAGCCGCTCTCTGATGGGTCACGGAGGCTTGATTTCCTCTTCAGGAAAATCATTGTGAAAAAAGCCTTGTAATCTTGCTGTCTATCAATATTTACCAAAGATCAAACAGCATTTTTGAAAGCCTTGGGTTAAACTTTTCAAACTCGAGAGCCAGAGTTTAACAGTTAAATTGCTACACTTGAAAATACAGAAACTTTATTCTTGCAGTGCACATGTGCACAAGGCTCCTCCAAACTTGAAGGCTTTGATGGAATTTTTTTAAAAGGCCCAAGACTAAGATTTTCTGGAAGCGTAAGTTGTTGCTGAAAACTGCTCAATACTCTGTAGTTTATATTCACAGAAATGCTTCAAAGCAGCTAAAGCAGCAAGATGCTGAAACCTGTGATTAGACCTTATCGGTGGGAGCCTCACCAGGCATATATTCCAGTGCTACAGTCATGATGCCACTGTATTCTGGTTTGTTAGAAACTAACTATAAATGCTGTCTTCTAACAGGATGCATTTCATTTTTCCAACGTTAGAGTAACACAGCGTAAAGCTGCTTTGTCACAGAAATAACACTGTGTATTTGAGTACTGGTGATATTTAACACTTCAAGGGTCTAGGCTTCTAGCAGGCTGTACTGCACCAAGATAAAATAACCGCTCTGGGATGCCTGGAAGAAAGGCTGATTGTACTGTTTGCAAATTTCAACTGCAATGGAAAAGTCCTGTGTGGCAAGGAAATGCTACATACACAGAGACTTCTGTCAATGTACTGGGGTAAACTGTACCTGTTTTTTCAGACTGCCAGAAAAATGGCCCATTCAAAGGGACAATATAGCAGTGGTTACAAATAAATGAACCTGATTCAGTGGAAAAAACCTGACAGACTTCAAAATTATGTTGCCTCTAAATGCTGGGATTATATATTTGCCCAGGGAAGTGGTTGAGTCTCCATCCCCGGAGGTGTTTAAAAGAAGGGTAGACATGGTGCTCAAGGACATGGTTTAGTGGTGGACTTGGCAGTGATAGGTTAACGGTTGGACTCCATGATCTTAAGGGTCTTTTCCAACCTTAATGATTCCATGCTTCTGTATCATTTAACCTTTAACTCCATTGTATTCCTTTTTGGTATAACACTTTTATAGTCACTTCTGACTTGCTAAATAGTATAACTGACTAGCCTGATAACAGAGTCCCCTAGTAGTGATGGTGCTGAAATATTTCTGCAGCTTGCTGCTCTGTAAAACTCCTTGTTCAGTGGAGGCAGCTGCACAGCACACACTGAGCTGTTGATACACATACACGACTTCTCTGCTGGTATTTCCTCCTGGCCACATCTTTCCCAACCTTTTAGCCTGGTCAGTGTTGCACTAATAACATTTTCCCATGTGTGGGTTTTTATACAATGTGCTTTCTGTGTGCTGCTGCGGCCCTGGTTAAAGGACCCGAGAGGGGTTGTCTCACTCTGGTAGTGATTAACCTGATAGCTGCCTTATGGCTGCTAATGGAAGGCCAGTGCTTGTCACTTTTATTGCCTTAGAGTTAAGCCTTATGAACTACCTGCATTTTTACACCTCTGTGTCACAGAGTCAAGCATTCTATTCTCTCCTCAATACTTTCTGGATTTGTCTTTGTTTCTATGCATCCTTCACTATCCTTCTGTGCATCTTTTATGTAAGCTGTTGCACTGCAGCAGTGTTTTGTCCCTTGATGGGAACAGGGGAGAGCCAAACCATCGGTTGCTACAAGCTGGCAGAGAGCTCCACTGCTTTCAGGCTGGCTCAATACATGGAAAATGTGGCTTAATTGAAATATTCCAGAATGTTCCAGCTCATGCTTGAAGGATGAGTTTTGTTTTGGGGACTGCTGGGAAGTGCGTCTATATTAGAGACAGATCCTCTCTTTTCCCTCTGAAGCAGAGCTGACCTGGCAGGCTTTGCTGTGTCTTTATGGAGAACACAAGTGCTTGGGCTTGGTGTTCGCAGCTTCTTTCAATAGTTTTCCTATTCAATATTAATCTTCCTTACATTTCCTTTGAATAGGCAGATTGAAATGTTCGTGTTTTCCTGTTCTGGTATGAGAAGTCATTTCCTCCATATGACATTTAAAGTGCCTGCTTTGAGTAACACACAAGCCTCTCTTTTGGATCAGGGCTAGTATGTCTCTTGCAAGTCTCCTCCCTGAAATAAGGGAGGGGGGGAAAGAATTTGGCTTTTGCATCTGAAACAAATTAAAGTTTCATTTCTTCCAATGCTATTCACTTGTTTAGGGTGTCTCCCATGAAACAACTGCCAGCAGCCAACACTCAGTTATGGACAGAAAGTTTCCTAATGGTCGTTTTATGCTCTCCAGAGTTTCCTTTCATTACAGAAACTCCCTTGTTTGCAGATGTGATAGGTAATGGAAAGTGCAAGGTTACTTCACCTTTATCACAGAGCACCATTAATTCTTATTTACTAAATCTTGGTGTGTAACAATGGCTACATGGATCATAAGATAACAGAAAAAGAACTGTCATGTTTCCTGTCATTCACTTAGAACTGTAAGTGGAAGGTCTGTATTCTGCTTGACTAACTCTATATAAAAGCACTTCTGGAAAGCAGGAGTAGAAAGCTTGCTTGACAACGGTCACAGTTGCTGTTTGCAAAAAACTTGACCAGAAGTGTCTGATTATGGAGATGTGGTGAATCTTTGGTGATGATCTGCATGCAAGGCACTTTAACAAGGTGTACTATGGTGTGTCAGATAGCAGACTGAAAGCTCTGGATATTAAACACCACATGTCAGCTGCAGGATACCGTTTGCTTTCATGGCTTGAATGTGCCACTCTATATTGTAGCCTTATAATAATCCAAATGTGTTTACACCAGAATTTTTTTTACCATGGTGAAAAATAAACTTTTTTTGACAAATACCAGTGTTAAGTTTCCTCCTGTTGAGGAATTTGTAATGTGTGTTGCCCTTGCGTTTGCTTCAGCTTGGGTAACTGTAGATTCCTGCAAATTGGGATACAAAAGATTCCTTATCCTTCAGTTCCTTCTGAAGCTGTTTTCCTAACATATAAACAATCTCCCTTGTTGCAACTTGTGTCTGTTGCCTCTTGTCCTATTGCTGCACACTTCTGGGAAAAGTCTGGCTCTGTTCTCTGTACCAGGCTTGTCAATGCTTGTCATGTAACAGGGTAGTCCCATACCGCACACAGTATCCAGCTGTGGTCTCATAAGTGCCAAATGGAGGGGAATAATTAATTGCTTTAAGTGGTTGGCTATATTCTTGCTGGTATAGGCAAGTATGGGGCTGACTGTGCTGCATGGACAGGCTGTTGACTCTTGTTCAACTTGCTGTCCTTAAAAACCCCCAGTCCTTTCCCGTAAAGCTGCTGTCTAGTCAGTGGGCTACAGCCTGGACCTCTGTGCCGTTGCATGGAGTTACTCCATCCTAGGTTCAGGATTATGATATTGGATGTTGTAAAGAAGCAGCAACTAATGGCGGGTCAAATGGAGTGGTTGGCTGTGGCAGGGACTTAAAGAGTTGCCAGAGACAGGGAAAATGACACATTTGGCATTGTCAAGACCAAAGACAGAGGGATTGTAACTGCAGAGGTGAAATGCTGTGTGGATAAAAGATTGCTTCCAGCCTGGCTCTGAGAACCTACAGAATCTGAGTTGAAATTATCAGCAGATTGGACAAATCAGTGACTCAGCCACAGGGACAGAAGGTGGCAGGGAGAGAGATGAAACAACAGAAGGAATTAGGAATGGAAATTGAACACAGTTGATTTGAATGATGCTAAGACAGGCCGGTGCTATGTCAATATGAGTTTGCAGAGAAATGAGCATGCAGATGAAGTATCTCTTGGAAAGAGATACTCTGTGCTGTGTCGTCTGCTCTGTTAATAGAGGAGCAGAGTTTGAAACAGTACTGGTGTTGTAGTTGGAAAAAATCACCTTGTGATAAGCAAATGCCTGGACAGCCCTTATTCCATGTGATTGTCTGCGAGCAACTTTCATCCTAGTAACTCATGGAGGTTCACCAAACTGTCATTGCTTCTTTTGTAAGAGCTACAGTACAGAAGTAAATTTGGACCACTCCCCGTAATTTTGGGGGAGGTGTTGGATAATGTTTCCATTTGTTAAGTAATGTGGAAAAATGTAAGGGTTTTTATATACTTGTATCTAGACTATGTATGCATATAGATTACGTGTATGCATATAGATTACGTGTCTGTGTATACTTACATATATAATGTGTACAGATATATACACATTTTATGTATGTTCCAGTTATTGCATATATTATATATATGCATGCATACAAAAAACCTTAATATCTTCAGCTGGAACCTACTATAGGAGTAAAAAAGCTGCCCTCCTTTCTCCTGCATTTAAAGGCCTTGTGCTATAGCAGGAACTAGATGATGGAAAGGATGGTGTGTGTGCTGTGCCTGCAGCCAGACATGTGCTTTGCTATTGATGAGGGCAGAGAAACAGTGGAGAAGAGTGAAATGTGCAGAGTGGAGGAAGGAGAGGGAGTATTATTAGCTCAGTCTAATAGCACTAGCTTATATCAGGGAGTGCTAGACCCAGTGTTAGTGTTACGACATCAAAGGTGCATGATCACAGCACCGTTGCTTTTCCTTAGGCACTGCTCTGACCAGCAAGAAGTGGGGTCCTTGGGGATTGCTTTGCTTTTAACTGTGAAATCTGTCTTTTCTGGTGATGGAGGCACCTGTCACAAAACCTGCTATAATACTGGATTTAATAAAATATATCTGATAAATCCTAGGGAAAGCCAATTTGAATTCAGTCTTTTAGTAGGCCTCTGGCACTGGAAGAATATTGTATTTGGCTTTTTCTAGTGTATGTGCTGTGTTTTTTCTTTCTAAGAGTATTTCGTCTGGAAATGTTTACCAGCTTGCTTCCTTAGCAGAAACGTTGAGGACTCAGAATGTGGAAGAAATCGTGCCAGGATAGTGTCTTCTTTTCCTGAAGAGGATTTGGGCTATGTTCTTCACAGTTCATATGCCTTCTTTCATTTCCAGACTTCTCATACATTTCTGTTAATGTAATCCTGAACTAGGATTCCCTCTTTTGAAAAGCTTGCTGATAGGTAAACAGAGAGCAGTATAGGGGAGAACTGTTTTACAGCAACGGTCCCAGAGAGGAAATTTTTGACCACCCCTAGTCTAGTATTTGATTAAATGCTGCATGGCAAGCATTCCTGACTGATGTGCATATAAACAGAGAACAGAATTTTCTTTATCTATGATGCTTTTCATATTCACGGTAACACAAAGCTTGCACAAATGTTAATGTGAAAAATATGGCTACTACGAGTGATTTCTCAAGGGGCATTAAATCCTCTACAGCGATGCACACACAGGCTGTCAACAAGTGGTTTTGAAAACTTGAAAGCAGAGGGGGAATTTCAAATTGGGTTGGCAGTCCTTTGGACCTTGGGCAGCTTTGCCCTCGTATGACTGGTGTGTATGCTCCACGGTATGGAGGAACTACAATTCAATACCCTATTTATTCCACCAAAGATGTGATGAACTGAACCATCTTTGTAGACAAGTACACAAAAGTACCTTGAAAACCATGTGAAGCATCATTTGCAGGCCATTCTTGCCTGGATATTTCCCAGTAATGTTGGAAGGAGATAAGTTGAAGAGGTTGGCTCCTGTTTCTGTGCAGATGGCATGGACCAACATTTTCTTTCCAACACCAGCAGGTCCAGCTAGTAACAAGGCTTTCACCAAAGGAGCCTTCTCATGGACTGTTTGGGAACCTGTAAAAAGTCATACGGCACTATTATTCCTTTTATTTAAGTCTGCCATAAAGGTAATGGAATGATTCTTCCTTTTTTCTTCACTGTAAATAATTTATAATGTGAATTCATTGTTTCCTTAATATGGCACAAGTGCTCTTGAGTTCAATTCTGTATAACTAGAGCTGTGACCGTAGCACATTTGAGTTAACATCCCTGCTTGTAGCAAAACTCGACCACCCTTATTTGTACCTTCTGATGGGCAAACTTCAGCTCTAAATCTATGTGAGCTAGAAGAATGGTAATTCATCAGTAAATTTTTGAGGACGGACACAAGATAAGAGCACTGAAATGGAACTGCTGCTGGTGGCCATGTGTACAGACAAGCCTGGTGCTCTGCACAGGACAACTGCCTTCACTCGGCTGTTAGAGATGTACATGTGGCTTTAAGCTTTGCATTTGTTGTCAGAGCAGGTCCTCACTTTCTGCAATTGGACAACAGCGTAGATTCACATTGCACGTAGGACTAGCAGAATTCCTTCCTCCTGCTGTCTGAAATGACACTTTCCAGCTTCCCTGTCTTCAGAACTAAGCAAACTAATGGGACTATCCGTTGGAGCTGCGTTTGTCAGTGATTTTGAAACCAGATGTTACCGTGTGTTTTATTTTTTTTCTCCTTTAACTTCTGCATGCACCTCCCTTTTTTGGGTAATTTTTCCTCTTAAATGTTATTGGTGTTCAGTGATCATTGGAGACTCTGACTGTTTGCCACTTTAGGCTAGCTCTGCTTCAAAATCCTTCACTGCTGTTATCCCCTCTATGCGTGCCTGCTGAGTGTAGTGTCACCTCATCTGCAGAGCAGATGCATGTTGCAGAGCAGGCATGATATATCTGCTAGGAGAGAAGGAGGATCCTTTTCTGTTCTCTTCATTTTATTCAGGTGAGCAAATGTCGGGGTTGCTATGCTTCACTTGCTCTGCCAGCAGCGATGACTGCTCAGCATTTCTAAATCTGTCTCTATGGCCGCTCCAAGTAAATTCATTGTGGGCTGTAAGAAATTACGTTCTATCACCTGGGAAAGCCTGGCAGAAATGCCTGTATTGTGAAAACAGAACCACAGAGAGAGATTCAGGTGGCTGATGGTGATAGAACTTGTCTTCCCTGCAGCTCTGTCACTGTATGAATTAGGTACAGGTGAACCTCCAGAGAATGAAGTAGCAGGAAATGTCAAATGCTTTACCCATACCCACTGGTAGTCCCGTAACATCACTGTCTCGATGCCTAAAACCATCCTGTGTCAGCAGTGGTGGTGGTTACAAAGTCAGATTTGAAAATCTATGTGAGCATCCACTGCTTCTGGAGGTCTTTGAGACTGGTGTCTATCAGACTAGGGGACTTGTGGGGGAAACCAGCCCCAAAAGCGTGGAGGCTGTGGAGGGAGCCTATGGCTTAGCCTGGAAAAGTTCTCCGAGTTAAGGGAGACAGCTAGGTAAGAATGGTATTTAAAACCAAATCCAATCAGGCTGCCTATCTGTGTCCTAATGGTTTAATGTCCCAAATAAATGACAATGAACTGAGTGCTAAGATGAACGCCATTATTTCAGCACTGTGCGGGATGTAGTGAAGTTGCGGCCACCCAGGCTTTATTAATATTTGGTTGTTCCGTACCTATCTATTACTATTACACATAGATTTATTATGAGGGGAGCTGCAGACTCCTCTGTGGTTAAAGATGAAGTATATGTTCTACTATTATTTCTCCTTTCAGCTGCTTATAATTTTCTCAGTGCCATTTAAGCTGCAGCTTTCCTTGCCATCAGGTGGCTGTTTTGAGAAAAACTTTCACTTCTACACACACAATTATATAATGATTAACTAGTTCTGAGACCAATTAAGTAAAATGTCATCCATAACATATCACCCAAAAGGTGAAACAGTTCCTGTGCCTTTTTTTTGGCTCATGCAAGATATTTTTTTTTTTCTCAGAGGCATTTTTCAAACTGTTATTGCAAATATATTCTGTTTTTTTAACTAGTTCAGGGTCTCTTTTCCCTAGATTTTTAGGCAATTGTAAAAATGGCAGAAAATTTATGGGTTCTCTTTCCTCTTGCCTTGGTGGTATCTTGGGGCTTGATTTCACTAGATTAGATGGTGTTAAAATATAACCTTGGAGGAGTTATATGTGAAATACCACATTGCAGTCAGTGCAGACAGGGATAACTGCTGAGCTCTTTCAGCTGATTGCGGTCAAACTTGCAGCCAACCCCTGAGGTTTTACCCAGAAGTAGCCGAGAGTGTTTTAGATGGGAAGAGCCCCATCTAGGTTGAAGGCAGGGGTGCTGCTAGCATCCTGTTTGTTATCCTGACTCTTCAGATTGAGCTGTAAGGCAGAACGAGCACTATTCTCTTCCTGAAACCCAAATGAAGTGGACTTGTGCACTATTGCACCAAGCTTTCCACAACACATCGAGCTGACTTTGGGGACGGGGGAGCCCGAAAACGCCTGAGGAGAGCCGCAGAGTATGTACGTACAGAATAGCCCAAGCACAAAGGGGAGGGAAAAGCAGAAGCCGTGTGTCGTCTCTGCTCCATTTGCCAGAATGGGAGGCAGGGAGACGTCAGCTATTTTGCCCTATAAAGGGGATGAGCAGACAATGACACAGCCTGGGGGAGGATACGCCTAGTTAAAATCTCCCCGAAATCCAATCAGGAATGGAACAGGATGCAAGCAAAGTATGAGTAGAAGCCCTCGAGACAGGCACTTCTTGCAATCACTACAGTTTGGCTTAATGCCATTCCCAAGTAAAATATGGGATCAATTTTATAATAAAAGCAAACAACCTGACCCAGCAAAGCCTTGTTAGATATCAGCTAAGTCTGGCATTAAAACTGCAAGGGCATTTAAAAAGTGTTCCCTCTGATGTACAAAATGTATTCAGACTAATTCCTTAAATGATTGCATTGTTTAGTACTGAGTAACATTAGCCAGCTTGTAAAAGGTAAATTGCAACCTTAGCCCTTCCCTTAACTTGATTAATTTTGATCACTGGAGCTTGTTTTAGCTATTATCTTTCCCAAGTGATTTCCTTTTATGTGCTGCCATTCACAAACTGTTAACATGCAAACAGAGATGGTATGGAAATGCAATACCTGACAATAGCATGTGCAAGCTCCTTTATGCACTATTAAAATGATATGGTCTTCACTCAGAAGGCTTAATTGAAAAACAATTATACTGCAAAATGCTTTAGATTACGATTAATCAAGCACTGTCAAAGCCAGTAAAAATGCATGTTACTGACAGGAAGCAAAGCCATTGTATTCTGCCCTCTAGTAATTTTTGCTGTGCTCTTACCTAATGGCAATATTCCATACAGTGCTATTAGCTGTCTGACATCTGCGAGAGAGGGCATTGGCTCTATATCTACCTGACGAAGTGTGGTCCCCAGATAGCTGTACTCGCCTGTAGGGAGGAAGCATGGGCTTAATAAACGTGACACTGCATTGTTATAAAATGCACAACTCAAGCAATGAAAAACTACCATAGAATACCCATGTAACGTGCTGTCAGCAAACCCAGTACCGTCAAGGGACAGGGACTCAAACAGGGCAATATTGTTGTGGAATGTGGCCCTGAGAAATTTGAAAGGTGAACTGCAAAGGAGAAATGAAGTTAAACACACTGTGGACTTTCCCTTCCAGACTGTGGAAGGCATTCAGCAGAAGAGTCGAGAGTCTTAAGTAACTTTTTAAAGAAACTTTGTGTAGAAGAATCATTAGTAGCACCATAAATCACACTGCTGGCAAAGGATTTCTGGATTTGGGATTTCGCAGGGCTGGAATCCCAGTGAACCATACTCTATCAAAAGGATTTCAAAAAGGGGGAAAAGATATTTTAACAAGCGTTTCCCCTGGCTGCATCACATCTCCACTTCTCACTGTGTTAGACATTTAAGCGTGTCACCTAATTTGGTGGGGCTCTTTGCTTTGCAGTTCACCTTTTTTGTTCAAAAAATCCTTCACAAAACAACCCAAGAAAACTAAAAATCCCTGACGTGAACTGAAACGATCTAATCTTGCCTCAGCTCTTGTTACAGAGCCATAATCACATTGCTTGCCTTGCCAAAGTCCATATACAAGACGTGTTAGAGAACAAAGATTCAGAAGGATGGGCCACAAGCAAGAAAACTCGTTGTGACAGTGTAGTCAATTATTTTTTTAGCATGAAATACATGTCGTTATGGTGAATATTATTGAAAAATAATAGTATATTCTATTTTATTGGAGATAAAAAGGGAAAGCACTAGAGCTCTCTGGAGCAGAGGTAAATTAGCAATGGTTAAGAGAGAAAGTGGAGTTGTAATTTGGGGGCAAAAAGGCAGACAAGCCCTGGTGCAACTGCCCCCTCCCCTCTGAAGAATAAAATTAATTTCAGATTTTATCTTTTATTTAAGGAGAAATCAAAAGAACTGGATCGGAATTAATCTTCACAGATTTAATTAGAAGGCATCAAAGGGTTTAATTGCAACTGAACATAAATCACAGTGGATATTCTCTGACTAATTTAGATAAGGTCACCAAGAAAATTAGTTCAGTGATGTCGGTTTGTCATACAGGGGGGACATTTTGGTGCCTTTACTTTCTGTGTAGTGCAATTCCACTCTTTGTCCTTTCCCCAGGAACTGGGAGTGAGTGACCTTCCTTAGACTTCAGCCCTATAAGAGCAGAGCAGATGAGGACTTATTTTTCTGCAGGCTTTGACTGTGTCCTTGGAACCTTAAAGGGGGAGATTTTTTGGTATTTTTAAAAAAAAAAAAAAGATCCAAATCCCAGGCCAATTTTAAATGCCTTCTCTATCTTTTTCTGTCAGCTCAAGAAGCATGACTGAGTTTTGAGTGGGAAAGAGCTGGCTTTGACAGTCTGGGCCATCTCCTTACTTGACTGGCCTGCATGGGCCAGCACCTCTGCTGGGGCACGTGGGGGACCTGGCATGAGTGTAGGCAGCCAGGTGAATATCACTAGACTCAGCACTTTTGCGCCCAACACCTTCTGCTGCTGGGAAGTGAATATTCCTAGCATAATCTGGAGCAGCCCTTGTGTTGATCTAGGCTGCAGAGGAGCCAAGGCTTCAAACCTCAGGGTCAACGGAAGATGGCCCAAAGCAATCTCTGCCTGCTTCCAAGTTTGATGTTACCAGCTGTTAATTATTATCCACTGGCTAAGATGTGCTTTCAAAACATCTGTGAAGGGAATGTTTGGACAAAAGCGACCTTGATGGTACTGGTTGGGTGAATGAAGGAATAATAAAAATCTTCCATTACTTACTTTGTGAACTTTAATGAGCATAAAATGGAAGGAATACTTGTTAATTCAGCCTTCAACAGAGTGGGCAAAGATTCTGAAGGCAGTAATTGGCTCTTCTAAGAGTTTATATAAACATGGCATTTAGAGGTGATGTACGAGAATCCAGTTTTTCTGGCTTGGATACATACTATACTAGCAGCCGGTGGCATTGTGGCTTCTGGATGTCTGCAAAATCAAATAATCGTGGCCTTTGAAACAACTGAATTTTGCTTTTTTTGCTGTTAAGGTTGTTGTGACTTTACTGTATGTCACCAAATGCTTTTGGAGATGGTGTCAGACCCCTGTGCAGCCTGCAAGTGTGTTGTTTTTTTTTCCCCCTCTATGTAGAGCATGGGCAAGCGTGTCTGCAGCTGCAGGTAACAGAAACTGGGCAAGAGGACTATGAAATGCAGAACTAGGCAGAGACACATCTTACTCAAATCAAGGGCCAGATATGCCTCAAAGCGCTGCTCAAAGTTCAGGGGCAGTCAGGGAGGTGGAGGTAAGGAGGGTGAGTCTTCTCTGCTGAATGAACAAACGCTGAAGGTATGATTTTTGCTGTTCTCTGGGAAATACTCTGGATGGATTATGACCCCTGGTCTGATAGACTTGCACTGTCTTGCCAATGCCTGGCCAGTGCACCTTAAAGGATATGCTGTTTCCACCTCAGAGTGGCTTGTGACGTCCAAAAACATTCAAGGCTTCCAGGTGCTAGCGCTTGGAGCTAAGCACCAGCTCTACAAAGAGGTCCTGGTTTCAGCAGCAGAAGTGAAAGGTACTAAGCACCCTGCAGAAACAGACTTGATTTGCATACATGGCTTTAGATATTAAAGTTGGAAAGTCCTGAAAGTGTAGTTACACTTGAACTCATTCTTGACTGGAAATAGGGGTCAGTGAACATTGAATGGCTGGAGGTTTGGTTAGACTAAAAACCGTATTAGCTGTAAAACGTGTACTTTACCAACATAATCGGAGAGATTCACAGTCTTGGCTTTTATTAATAATCTTTCTTCCACTAGTTCTCTGTAGAGAGAATCGATGGTCCTGTGGACAAGAGACATCACTCAGAAATTCTAGGGAACTGTAAGTAAAAGCTTAGTCCTTCAATAACTGAACTAGCTTCAGAATTATTTATGCGTCAGCAGCTTTATAAAAGTATTTCGTAGCTCAGAAGTAAAGGTGATTAGCTCCACAAATATGAAATCAATAAGTACAGTTTTCTGTGTTACAGCAAGGAATATCTTTTATTACTTCACATACTGCATGGCTCCCTCTCACACCAATTCCATTACCCATTTCCAGGTGATGCAAGATCAGTTATGACTTGTGTAATAGACTCATTCATTAATATCAATTACTGGGAAATTATTTTAAAATTGTATAATAATAGCAATCCTAACACACTACTATACCTATTCACTTAGCTCTCCAATTAGTAGTAATTCATTAATTCTTCCTGGGATTCATTCTGTTTGCAACAGACAGCCTCATCTTGTCAGGAACATATTGGGAATGACTCCATTGGAGCAACCAGTGGTCCACCTCCTGCAGTGCTAGGGTGATGCTGGCCAAAGGAGGATCGGGGAAAAAACATACAGTGGAAACTGTGGCATAACTTCTCTAGTGGAACAATTTCTTCCTATCTCCATTAGTGGTTTGAAATAGCTCCCAGTAATTGAGGATTTAATACACTTACCTTTGTATCCAGTTTTCTGTTGGTGTGGATGTTCTCCTTAGTCTCTCTTTCGGAGTTCTATCTAAATATTAATTTCAATGACATTTCTGGCATTGGGTTCTACAGATTGACACTGCTTCAAGAATTACATAAAATGAATAAGCCTGTTGGAAATTCTTCTTATATTGTTAGTGTAAACAATATTGATTTGAACCTTTCTAGGTCTTTCACTGTTTGTGCACTTTTCGCATCCTTTCCCTTCAATATCTGAGCTTTTTTTGTTTTGTCTTTTGTTGCCTATCTTAATTGGGACATTCTGGTATTGCTACAATAAAAATATTTAATAGTAACTCTCAGCTAGGTAATAAAACCATGTATATAATTCGAGGTCTGCAGCCCTTTTCCATTTCAGCTGGGAAGTTTTATATTTATGCAGTGTTAGTGGCACAATTAATATAGGAGTCATAATAAGGAAATACAAAATTTAATGCACCTTCAACAACGTTGATTTTGCCACTCTGGCTCCTGCTTTCATTCTCAGTGATTTTATGTTGGAGCATGCATCATAAAACAAGCAGAAGGTAGAATGGGACTAACCTGACAGTTCTGTTGGGAGCACGACTTCTACTTTTCCCGTCTTATTATTTTTACTGTGCAAGCTTAATGATGCATTCCCTGAGTCTCCTCCAAGTAAGTGTGATGTTATCAGTCTCTGTTGACTAAAGCCCCTTGTGCCCCCTCCACCATGTCAAAAATGAGATGAACCTGAGCTTTTCTTGGTTATTTCTGAAATCCTTCCTCCTTCCCTGCTCAGCAGGGAAGAGCAAAGCATTGGAGCCAAAATGCCACGTAAACTCTGATTAAAAGCCAGCTACAAAAAAGCTTGTGTTCCCAAATGGCTGTATGTTGTACTAAGTTTGTTTGTAAGAAGCAGGTATGTGCAAGGGTAATTTTAAAAGCACAGAATATATGCAGACTTAGACTTTGGCACTGTTCTTGTAAGAGAGGTCATGCTCTGTTATAATCCATGACACATTTATTTTAAATATTTGCTTGGAGAGGTTTTTTATTTTAAAGCAGGTAAAGAGATCATTGACTGTGTAGTGCTAGCACCCAAATGATCTAGTCCAGGTCTTGCCATGCATATCTTGTACAAATGGATTTGTGGAGTGAATCCCATGTGCTTCCTCCTGCAGTGGTTGAGTGTGTGTGCCTTCACGCTGTTCTCCAGCCCTGCTCTGTTGGGAGCTGGGTCTGTTCCCGCCCCACACTGCTGCTGGGTCAGCAGGTCCCAGCGGTGATATCTCTGTGTGTAGGTGTCTGTATTATGTGTGCAGGTGAAAACTGGCTGGATTATCAGTGAATGCATCACAAGCTCACTGAAAATGTAGTCAAAAGAAGAAATCCTCTCAAATCCTCCCAATAAAATAAGGATGCTTAAAAGAGCAAGGATACGCAAATTGCCAGGTCTGCCAGAACTCTTATTGATAAATAAGACTGATTTATATGACATGTACATTTTACCTAAGATGTGAAAGGTGATTTATAGAGTGCAGGGGCCTGTCTGCAGCCTCCCTTATCAGGCTTCAGCTGGGATGGAAAAATCTGACAGCCAACAAAACTGCCAGGTGCTTCTGCACCTGCAGAGAGGATGGGAAAAAGGAACACAGGGCCAATATCCTGCCTAAACGTTACATGTGCTTAGCTTTGCATGCTGGAACTAACCTGACTGAAGTTAATGAAGACTCTAGCGGTGTGTTGTTGCAGAATGGGGACCTTAATTTGTACGTGTTGTTGAAGATGGGGAAAAACAAGGTCTCTGGTGTGTACCATTAAAGCAGTGTTTTGTTGCCCTGTTATTTGTGGTGCTGTGAAGCCATCAGTTGCGGAGGGGCAGTGGGAAGGTTGTAGTGTTCACTGGGAATGCAAAAAAGGTTTTAGCTAAAGTGTATGTGCTTCAAGTTTGTGAAAGATTTTTTTTTTTTTTATATCATCTAGGCTTTTTATGGATGTTTATACCTGTTAATAAAGAGGCTTTATTTATTGCAGGGCTCCTGATGCTGGTAAGCATAGCAATGTTGAGATGCTCCTTGTGTAACTAAAAACTAAAAGGTTTGACAGCATATCTAATGCAAAGAGGATGCAGTCTCATTGTCTGAATCTCAGGTAAACAGGTCCTCTCTTTACCTGTCAGGAGTTAAATCTTCTTCCATCTCAGGTATCTTTTTCCTCATGGTCGTCTTTGTTTTCTGAGGACCACAAAACAAAGCTGGAATTAGTGACATTAATACAGATATAGGTATATTTTTCAATGTACTGAAGCAAAGTGAGGGCCAGAACAGCAAAGGTTTCAGTGTTTGGATGTGGCCCTTGTTACTGAAGGAATCCAAAGGGAAAAAGTGATATCCTTGAACGCTCTGAGGGAAGGAAGTCATGTCGCTATTTATAAAAGCACAGGAGATGTTCCCATTTATAAGTGCCTCACCAAGGCACGGGAGAGGTGAAGCAGCCCAGGCTGAGGAGCTGTGTCCAACCTACGTATCTCATGCAGATCCTGCGGCAGGTGCTCTTGAACTGGACTCTGCATGAAGTAATCTGGTGGTTGTTGCTTCCTTCTAGAATATAGGTGCTCCGGGGAGCCTGTACACCTCCCCTGCATCTGTCACCACCCCGACGAGTGCCCAGAGCATTGTTCTTCAAAGTGATTGGTCCTGCTCCTTCCAGTAGAGGTTGCATACAAAAAAATCCCAGGGTCATTTGCCGCAGGAGAAACCTCTTTTCTCCTTCCTTTTTGGCGCACAACTCTGGGGTTGAGTGGGTATGGCCCTTACATGAGAAGGAAGCAGGAAGGAAAAGGGTGTGGGGTCCAAGTAGCTGCTCCAGAGATTGTTCATGCTTTGTTTACACTGGGGTAAAATATATAAGTAGCTTCCCTGAGGGTCACACAGGGTGCTTACAGCTGGACCAGGACCTGAAACCAACCCTCCCGAGTCTCTGGCTAGCCTCCTAACCATTAGACATCCTTCTGCCTTCTCTTTCCTAATGCCTCAGGGAAGAAGCTTGAAGAGGTCAGGAAAACATGACCTGCTCTTCTCTTGATGTTTTCACCACACTTTCACTATGGGAAGATTTTCCTTTGTGTGACTAGTTTCTTTACATACTGAAAAAAACCCATGGAAAACGTAAGTAAGAAAGATGTGAATCAGTAATGTCAAGCCCCTCCATTAACTACAGCTCACAACCCATAAATATGGTTAGGGATAATTAGTAGTGGAGAGGGCATCATTAATCCATGTTAGCGCCCACCACTGGTGTCCATACTTAAGTTCTGCAAAGCACTTCAGAATTACTTCAGTGGAACTATTTATACAGTGACATTTGGGCACCATGGGATTTGTTCAATGGCTTAAATTTAAGCATGTGCTTAAATGCTTAGTTGATCAAGACAGCTTATTTTTTCCAAAAGTTTATGTTCACTTTTCTGGGAATACAGTAGTTAATTTTTTTAATAGCAAATACTTCTGCAGAGCTCTAGAGGCAATGTTGTTGAGTTAAAAAATCCTATCCAGTTATCTGGAAAATGCAGTGGGTGTTTGGTGGTTTTTTTTTTTTGTGGGTTTTTTTTGTTGTTGTTGGGTTTTTTTTCCCTAGAATGGATCAGCAATGTTCAGAAATATATCAATTGTAAGTTTTCAAGGACAGTCGCAATGTAAATAACCTATGGTTCAATCACATATTACTGTTTACAATGCAACAAAGATAAACTAGATGAAAATGTAAATTAAACCCAGAACTATATGGATAAGCTAACTGGGAAAAGGTGATGTTTTTAAGTTTTGGATTAGAATAATGCAAACAACTCTGTATCTGCAGAACTACACCTTGGGTTTCTTTACATGAATAAGCTTGGCAGAAAATACTCGTTAGAATGTGCCAGTGGGGTTTTGCTTTAAAGAAAAGGAATAGGAAGCACAAAGCATATGCCATGCTGTTTTAACAACTGAGGAAATATTGAGACTGTCAGCGGTTTATTTCTGGTGTTCCTCCAGCTTTGTCTCTTTAACCTTTCTTCCAACAAGCTAGAAATTGCATATCATGGGGTCTGACTGGGAAGAAAAGCTCATTTCTACCTATTCAAAGACACTAAGCATATGTTGAATTTATTGGCCAACTGGTATTGTCCTCAAGGCAGCTTCACCAATCAAGTAACTCAAGAGCAAAACAAAAATGAACTATGCAGGGGAAAAATGTGTTTTCCTAATTAACATCAGCATTTATGGGAAATTTGGCAAACGCTGAGATGCAATAAGGGGAAATATGAATTGTAGACAATGGCTGTCCTCCAAAATGTCTTATTGGGAACTGCTTTTATTTAGAAAATGATAATGTTTAATGAATGTGAACATGCTCATCATTTATAATGGAAATCTCCTTGTTTCTATCTCTGAAATGTCAGTCTAGCTTCTGTGTAGCCATCCATTTACTCGGTTATTTTCTGCTTTGGTAAGTCACATGTAGTGAACTGCATTAGTTATTAGTTGGCAGATGACAGAAGATTGTATTCTGTGCTCAGTGTGGTATCTTGTCTTACTGTGTGGGCTCCTGAAAATATTTTGAATAGCTCAAAGGTTGCTACAAGCAAACACAGACGATTTCAGACCAGATTCCAGAGCAGAGTGTCTCTGGCACCAGAAGGGAGAGGGTAGCCAAAATGTCGCATTGAGGGGACTGTGCCACATTGGAACTGCTGGATCTGTGTCACCCTTTGGCTGTGATCATACAAGTCCTGCTGCCGTCAGCTGTCTGCAGCTACTGCCACCGAGTATGTGGAGAAGTAACAAGAGGAAAGTACTCCTGTGGTTTAAGGGAAATGACAGAGTATAAGCAGCTGGCTATGAAGTATTTGAGTAGATTCCTTACATCATGTGTGGTGCTTGGAAGGGAGGCTGAGCAAGTGCAGATTTGCACTCTGTGTGCATCTGCTCTGGATTGACGAGTCTTTTCTGGCAATGCCAAGATATAGAGAGCAGCTTCTGACACTTGTACTGAAAAAGTCCTTAGACAAAGATGTTCCCACTGATTATTAAGCCCTTGCTAAACAAGGGGCTCTGATTTGTGGTCCCTGTTGGATTTAGCTACAGCATCCAAAGAGGTTACAGCCCCTGCAGCTGGCTGAGAGCTCTGGGTGCTAATCTCCATCAGCTACAGAAAATCCAACAGGGACTGTAAATCACTGTCCTCACACCTAGCCTTTCCTCAATTCTGACCCAGCCTGTCTTCTGGCCTTATTTGCTATGGCTTTGCTCTTATCAAGTCTTTAGACTGAAGTCAATATTCTTGTCACAGCCATTGCTATAGTTAACCTCTTGTGGTTTTCTTTGCTTCTGCCTGGCTGCATCAAAAAGGGGTATCCAAAGCTGGGTTGAGATGGTAGCAAGGCCTCCGAAGCAACTTTTACACACTTAGGTTCCCATGTCTCCTTTTTCTGTTTTTTCTGAATTCTGGCAATTCCTTTTGTGTATGCCTGGGTGTGTTCACTTACAATGGGTTGCTTTACCTGCAGTTGGATTGGAAGCAAATCCTTAGGGGAGCAGAGCAGGAAAAGCAGCACAATAGGCTTGATAAAAAGCACTCTGATAAGCACTCAGATGTAACTTCCAGGTCAGTAATTGCTGAGCTCATCTGTCAGCTCTTACTTTGGGTGCGAAGCCAGTTCTGCAGTGGTGTATTTGCAGATTCCCAACAGAAATACCCTTGGGTGCTCAGCTCTGTGGGTACCATGGTTGGGTACATGACATACATCTAGAAGAAACACTTGTAAAGCTGATGGGTTGTGCTGCGCCATCCAAATCAGAAGCTTGGGTTGTCAGCAGAAAGGGGTGGACTCGGAAGAACAACATTTCACTAAGAAAAGTTTGCGCTGGCATGAGGATGCCACCAACTTTTTAGAAATTAATTACTTTGGAAAATGCCAGCCCTTTCTCTTTCACTTCAGGTGCTTTATAACAGGCTCCTCTAGCTAGGCTGGGTGGAGACTTGGACCTTCTGACATTTCTTTGACAGCATTCCTAGACATCAATGCCATATTCTTCACTAGGAGGCGATCTCCCTTCAAATCTTTCCTCAGCCTGCCTTTACACAGGTGTTTACAATCCCAGCTTGCTGAAATGTGGCTGGGCAGATGACAAGCTGCCACTGTGCATAGTGAAGACAAATGCTATTTGTAGCAGAGCTGAACCACGTTCCTTTTTTCCTGTTGTATCCTCATCCCATCTTCTGTGACAGTCATCAGATCAGGAGCTATCTGGAGCAATCAGAGTCCAGCATAGTGTGTTTCTTAACAAGGACATTTGTGCTCTATACACTATCAGTGCTGGACTGTAGGGACAAATAATAGTGGGACAGTCTGTGGGGTGAGATGCTTCCCACATAGATACAGTCATATAAGATCTGTGCCTCAAATGACAGCGGTGTGGCTTGTTGCATACTAGGTGCAATCTAATTCATTTAGGTATTTCCAGACCAGCTTAATGGTCTGGAGACCCATTTGTAATGAGAAAAGCAATTTGTCCTTCCACCCAAAGTGATTCTTCCACAAAGGTGGCAAATGGGCTTTTTATCTCAGGGCAGTAAGAGCAATTCTTGATAGGGTTATGTGTCAGCTTTTAGTATTAAGTGGTGTTTGAAGGTTTGGGAGCCAGTGACAAAGTTTAGCCTAGAAAGTACAGTGCATGGAAATAAAGGAGTGGCCTACACATATGCCTGGAGTTCTTAAATTTTGTTTATCTAAGACCTGAGCCATCTGAAACACTGATTGGGATGGAGCAGCTAGCTTCCTTATGCTTTCCCTTTAGAGTCCAGTTCCAAAATACCCTTGCTGAATTCCCCACAAAAGGGACTTGCAAACAGGATTTCAAACTCAAATTATTTCCTGTGGATCAGGCAGATTTTTTTTTTTTTTAACATGGACTTGTCAGAATCTTTTAAAGTTGTAAACTATTTATCCTAAGGTGTGCTTGAAAAGGCGGAGGACATCTATCCTGTACACCCCTGGGTAGCGACTGTTCCCTGACAACAAAAAAAGCCCTAGTCCTACTGTGGTGTCTTCCTGCAAAGAAAGTAGAAGAAATCCCTTCTTACAACAGAGGGGATGGCCAAACGTGGCACCACGAATTTGGGGTAACCACCCCTAGACAGAAAACTCCACTTTTAAGAATTTACTTAAAGAAATGACACTTGCTGCCCATCCCCCACTGACAGAGCGCAGAAAAAGATTTGTATTCTCTGAAGAATGTTGAATCCTCCTGAGAACGCTTTTCTTTGCAGAATATCCCCTTTGGGAGAAAAAAAATGTTTTACATAGTGCTCCAGACATGTTCATGGCTACAGTGAGAATCCAAACCCGCTGTTATTTCACATTGCATAGTTGTGGGGGAGATGCATGGGACTCAGAATGTGGTAACACACGCCTTGAAAAACTAGAGAATTTTTGCTGAATAACAAATTAATGCGCTGCTTCCAAAACTTTCCAGCTCGTATTATTCTTGTTATATAGGCCAGATTTTCATAAAGCAGATCTGAAGTCTATGTGCACAGGTATGCACACACTGTGTTGGTTTATGGACAGAGATATTTATGCAAATACTAATTAGAAAAAGCCTTTGCCAATGCCAATTGGACATTTCAGGTAGTTTTGCACAGGGAAGATGTGTTTTGACTAAAACTGGATGCCTCTTTCCATACCCCATCCCTAAAATAGAACTGATTTTTTTTTTTTCCCAAGAAAATATTTAGTATTATTTAATTAGTACTTCTTTCTCCTCTTCTCCCCTCCCTCATTCTCTCAGGCTACTGGCACAACCTGGGAAAACAAAAGTTAAATAACCTCCCCCACCCAAACCCATTCCAACACTATATTGAAGGAGAAAAACCAACCCTAACATAAAGATTTATAACTCCAATGTGACATTTTGAAGCAGTTTTGGCCAGCTGATCTAAATGCATCTGCCCATGACAACTTTAGGAAGATTGCTGCAATGTTTTGTCTGTGTATCTTAAGCCTCCCTATTTTTGAAACAGATTTAGGAATCCAATTGGTATCAGTTTTCAGAGTCGCTCCCGGTCTTGCATTATTAAATTGCCCCTGCACCTTTGTCAGGTGAAAGAGCATTTTTAAAGATAATTTGAGTAGAAGTACTGCAACAGCAAGTATTTGCATGCTAAAGGAATTATAGAAATGAAATACAACATGAGATTAGAGTTGGCTATTTGCCCTGAGGATTTTAAGTGGATCTGCTGATTGAATGGTAGGGTCTGTAAGCTTTGAGTTATTTTGCACTGACATGATCTATAGTTTAAATGCTTGGGTAAGGAATTCAGGGAACCGTGAGATGTGGAATTCTGTATATGGTAATACTGTGAAACTAGATGTGAACATGATGCGTGCTGTGTTTCAGTGGGTAACACACAATAAAATAATATACGTGTTTAACCTGTTTTATATGCTTAAATGAACTTGGCTTAATTGTGAGTTCCCAAACCCTTCAACAGTAAGTAGTGCCATAGTTTAACAATGTGTACCTGGCTGTATGAGATCTATGTGCTGTTACAGATAAATGAAAGGTTACACCAAGACATTCAAAGTGAATTTTTTTTTTGGTGTACAGTTTTGAAACACATTAACCAGTCCTCATTTAGAAGAAAAACAGCCAGTAGCTGGAAAACTTACTGGCACCCAGATCCATGCCTTTCATGGAAGACTGTATTGATCTGAACCTGTCACCTTAAAGAGAAGGACTGCTTGTATTTTCCTGTTTGACTGGAACAGAGGATTTCAAAAGGATGTGTATCCATCTTGAAAATCTGTTCTATATTGTAATGATTTATCTCTGGAATAGTTCAACTTGTCCTAGGTAGTATTTATAAAGGTTAAGGAATAATAATAGCTAAAGGAAAAGGCCCTGAAAAAAGCCACAGGCGAGTAGAATTTTAAATGCTTCTGACCTAAGATTCAGTAAATGTTTAAATTAGATGTTTTGATATTGGCATCTGTGAGACTAGGGTTTGCACTGAATACCACAATATTTGGGCAGAGAACTGATATTTACCCTGAATTCTCACAACTGGTTGCTCTTACCTTTTCACTTTTCCTTCCTTTTTTCTGTTTGTTACTCTTCTCTCCATCCACAGCCAGTTTGAGATTCTCCAGTTTCTGTTGCATCAATTCATCAACCTATTCAGACAAACACAGTTGAATCTTTCTAAGTCTTCTGTTCTGCCACCACACCTCAGACAAATGTTCAGCTAAACAAGTGTTAAAGAACAGATAGTAGGGACACTGGAAGGAGGTAAGGTCTATGCCAGGGCCAGTTCTTACAGCTGTAGAGAAATATACACAGGCAATGCACATTATTATGGTCCTCTTACTATTGTAAGCACACCTGCACTCTGATCTCTTCCTCCACTTCTTCCCGTTTCTCTTCTTTGATCAGCTCTGGGTCATGATCCTGGAGAAAATCCCATCCCTCGTCTCTGTTCTGCCAAACGGCTATTATCCAAAAGAAAGAAAAAGGCGAAAAAAGTTACAGAAGCCATTGGTTTCTTCAACTGCTGCTGGAGGCAAAAAATAGGTAGTTGTAGGCAGCTTTTATTAAATTATTAGCCTATGAAAGTAACGGACTCTAGGGACCCTTACCAAGTTCAGAGCCCTGTTGTGTTAGGATCTGTAAATCTTGAGGTTAACTTTTTTTTTTTTTTTTGCCTTGGGCTGTAAATTGGTATCAGATTTCAGGAGGATAATGGGATATGGAGGTTGTCACTTTCTGGTTGTAAAGCTGAATGCTTGGAGTGTTGTTCATCTTCAAGAGCAGGTAGTACAGTATCAGCCGAACCATATCACGGCCCAATGTTGGCATTCTTTTCCTTTCTGCTTAACCACATCGTGCTTAAGTCTTTACCATGAAGAAGTCACAAAGATGACTCCTGTCCTGAGGAGTGTGCTCTCTATGCATGTCCCTTGGCTGGCGTAACAGGCTTGGGGACTAAAGGAAGGTGTTTAATTTAAACCAGGAAGTTTTCCTTGTTCTCTCCTGCTCAGTTACCTAATGCTACGTTAAAGCTGCTGCAACCTTGCAAGTTAGCCTTTGCAGTAATTCATATGAGGCTGAAATATGGGCCAGGAGTACTGGAATATGCATAAAAGCCTGCACAGAGAACATGTAAATGGGAGTGTGAGGGGACAAGTGAGTCTGACAGAGCAATAACCTGCATCCAACCCACAAGTGATGTACAGCCACACAGAGTTTTAACTCTGTCTGGTGAGTTTTAAGCTTGATGCAGTAATTGAGAGGCAGTTGAAGCCTTTTCCAAAAAGAGACAAGGCCCACCTGATACAGCACCTTCATTTCTTAGTGTTGCGCAAAGGATAAGTAATAACAAGACGAAACTCCAGGAAGAAAGCAAGCTTGTGCAAACTGATAATCAAGAAAACCCCCTGTTTATGATAAAGTAGCTAATGATCCTGAGGTGCAGCTCTTCATTTTTGTTGAGGTAAACTGCTATTTGCTCTTTAGAAAGAAAACTAAAGGAAGTCTGGCAAGCTCAGTGCATATCTGAATTCTCCACTATTAGCAAAAGGAACTTGTTTTTTTTAACAGAAACACCTCTCTTCTTTCTGCATTTTTGGAGCTAATTTAAAGGAGGACAATTAATATCTTTCACTTACTTGCATTTTAAGCCCTGATAGTATTTTTTATAAATGACAGCTAATCTCCAGCAGTATGTGCTAACTCAATTTCCAGATAACTTAAAATGACAGCTTTCTACTTTAAGACATCGGCTCCTTTATAATCTGTTTTGTACAGGGTACTCTTTCCTGTACCCACTGCCGTTTCTAAGGCACTATAAAGTCAGGAAGGTTTTCACAGTACCCACAGGAGATCGTTCAAGTTTTAGTCCAGTTAATATAATACTGGCTGCTATTTCCATACCCTACGAATTTTAAGAGTCCAATTACGTGCAGAGTATTTGTGGCTTTACACATAGGGAATAGTTTTTGCAGGTGAGTAGTCTTAATTTCATAACTGAAAATGGTAGAGATGGAGAAGGACAGTGGATTTTTTGGTGATGAGGAAAGAAACTCAAAGGTATAGACACTAATTTCTTTAAATTACTTGTGGGTCATCAGATGGCATGACAGATGTCACGTAGTATTTCAAGAGGGAAAGCTGATTTGCCCTAGTTACAAGGTACCTCCTCCAGGGTTACCAGCCTGGAATTTCAGCCTTGGGGAAAGAGGGGATATTACATGGGAATTATATGAATTTTAAAACATTTTCCTGACTGGGTCAACAGGTTGCAAGTGCTATGTTTTCACAGGAGTACTAGGTTTTAGATATTTATTTTTTCATAGAGTGATCCATAAATTTTTATTCTGTTTTTTTTCATAATTGTTTATTGTCATTTTGTAAATTGATTAGTGGTTAATATCCATTGCAGGCAAACCAGTGACAGTCCCCACAGCTTAGGCAGCTGCCTTTGAAAACTTGCCAGGTAATATCAGAGTGCTATATTAGCCACTAGGTTAAAGGTCCCTAATTTTGGAAAAGACATCAATAACTCATAGGTGTTAGATGCTATGTTGTTCTTTTATAGATCAACAAAATCTTTCAAAGTTATTTTTAAAGTAAGGTCAGGAGGCTAAGGATGATGTGTTTTCACTGGCTGGTCAAAAGAGCCTCGTATTTTGTTACAGACAGGGTCATCAGCTACAGTAGCTATTTTTGCATGTGTGTTTGCAGTGCAATTTAGATCACCTCTTCTAAAATAGTTCATACTTATCTTTGGATTATTTTATATGCATACCTCTCTAGCTCAGGACTCAAAAGACAGCTCAGTCCACTAACATGACTGCTAACATCACCATCTCAGCAGTATTAGTTTTCACTCTGCAGACTAGTAGGTAGTTCAAATATCCCTGAATTTCAGAGAACAGCTTGTGACTAATAATTGAAATATATTTATCAGAAGCCTGAAGCTTTTCTTAAAATTACTATTTTCAACCTCCTGACAAAAGGATTTGAATCTTTTGATGCCTGGTTAAAAATACACTGTATCACCACACCTTAAAAGTTTGGGCCATGGGGTATTTGGGTTGAACTCAAATATCCTCTGCAACACCAAACAAGTCAAATATCAACTGTCTGTCTGTATAACAGGGGAAATAGCACCTTGCTGCCTCACAGCACAAGGTATTGCAAAAATAAAACCCAGGAAGACAGAGGTAATGATTCAGACTGCTTACGTTTGCTCTACAGAAACTCGTGCTATTCCAGTGTAAAAGTAGACGTTACACAAAAACTGGCTGTTTCCAACAACAGTATATAAAATAAGTGTTTTAGATAGGGCTTGGCAAAGGTAGTTAGCAACTAGCAAAACAGCCAAATACAGTTCTAGAAGAATAAAAGTCTTCATGAATTCCAGTGAAGTTTAGGTTATAGTTCTAGCTTGGTAGAGGGGGGAAAAAATTGAGGTGGAAAAATCTGTAACTGAAAAGCAACCAGTTGCTTCCCAGGGATGGGAAGACTTTCTTAATTGTAAGTGCTGGGGGTGGTGGTGGTGTGTGACAAAACAAAAATGTTTGTTATTTGGTCAGCTATCATTTAGATCAACTTTACACACTCATAAGGGTCTTTAAATGATTCTATTGTAGGCATCTGATATAAACCTTTCTTAATCAAGCTCCCTTACTTCAATGATGTTTTTGAGATTTTTGCACTAATAAATTTGAACTTCTGTGCGAATTGTGACAGTAACTGAGCTATTTCTACATAAGAATAGAAAAAAGTTCCCAGTGTAGAAAGACCACACTCAAAACTTTTTTTTTTTTTTTTTTTTTCCTTCCCTAAACAATTCTGATACTGAAATGAAAGCAGGCTAAAATTAAATATACAAGAAACTGCTTACACTGTTCTGGTCAGAAGTTGTTTTAGATTTGATTCTGGATGCCTTGAAAAAAGGAACCTTATTCCATGGCCAGCTTAAAATAAAATTATTCTGAATAACCACCAGGTAGTATTGTGATAAAGAGTGTCCTGCAATAAAAAGCACTAAATGATTGTGAACGAGGCAGGGGACTGTGCTGCATGGAGGAATTAACAGCTGTTTACTAAAAATAAATGTGGTGTCGAATAGACTTGGTTCACTAGGTGGGAAAAAAAAACCAACAAACAAAACCAAAACCAAACAAACTGATGTTTAACTACACAGCTGTAACTCTTACTGTGCCTAAGACAGAACTGCAGCTATTCTTTTAAGTTTGCAAGACAGCTGCTTCTACTCAGGATTTCTGATTGTGCTCTGTGCAGAAAATGGTTCCTTCTTATGTGCCTTTAGAGCTAGGGGAGTAGCTGTCAGCTCTGGCGGGATGGGCTGGAGATGAGCATTGGTGTTTAACTCGGAATGCCAGGCTGGAGTCTTTATCTACCGCAAAAGGATGCTGCCTGTGCCTGGCTATCTGAGCACATTATTGTAGCGTACCTGCCAGTGCATAATGGGGAGACGGAGGCACTCACACTGACTGGCTTTAGGCATCCAATTCAGGTGCCTGAATAGGAACAGAGGCTCCACAGACAGTTAATAGGCTGCTGAGTTGCCCTTGGGAGGCCTTGTGAGATATACAGGAACACAACACCCCCAGTTCATGCAAAAATGAAGCATGAGTAACCCCAAAATGTTATATACTCGCAGAGCTCAAAGCAGGTATCTTGTTAGGAATGGCAGTACTGGTGTTCAGATACAGTTTGGGTGACAATGTGTCCCCCGTCCTCTCATAGCCTCCCTGACTTGTCATTAGATGAGACAGTTATGAAATCTGGGGGTCTCTATTCCTATTAAACTAACCTATTGACTTCTGTGGTGTTTTTATTCCTAACACTGGTATCCACTGCCATGTGGGGAAGCACTGTTTAAAGCCCCTGTGTAAGGTTACAGCCAAACATTTTCTGCAACCTGGAGAAGAGTTATTTGCACAAATACAAGGAGCCTGTGAATTTGCAGTTCAGCATTGTATTGAAGCCTGTTTGACTGCAAAGCCTCAGCAGGGGATCTAAGAAGGACTGTGGGAGCACTGGAAAGCATAGCTACTATATCACCTACTCATTAGCAGAGTGCTGGATGAACATATTGCCAAGTCTATGTAGCAATGCAAAATCCTACTGCCCTCTTTTTGCTCCTTTGCAACGGGCAGGGCCTCTACACTGCTCCTTCATTGCTCTTGGGACTTGCTGGATGGGAAACACTGGTCTTGCTATTGCTGGTTTTGGGTTGCAAAGTGCCGTTTTGTCCTGAGTGCATAGAAAAGCACAAGTAATGTTCTTGGCCAGTTAAGGAAAGAAGCATAGATGAATTTGATCCTTATCTAAAACTCCTGCTGACTTCAATGGGGTTCTGATGTAGCATTCAAGAGTAGAGTCCGGGACGAACTCCTCTTTAGCCATAAAATTGCCTTATGATTTATAATGTGTAAGAAAATCCTAATTGTTAGAAGTCAGAGGTCAGGCAAAACTGTACTGATGTATACTTAGCAAGTAAGTTGTATGCTTCTTTCTCTCTGGCCAACCCAAATCAGGGAGAAAAACTGATGCAAGTGATTTGTCAACAGGAGGGAATAATGGACATTTTTCATACGAGGCATTTTAGTAAGCCACTAACTCTGTAGAGTGGGGAGCAGAAAGTAAATTTTTAATAATTGTTTGAGAATAGAATCTGCATGAAATATAGCAAAAATAACTCCTGAAATCTTTGATGAGGCACACTTTTGCAACCAAGGACTTCAGTTTGGCTTGTCACCTTTTGAGTCCTATTGTGCTGTTCACTTACAGTTCACGGGGCAGGTGATTCTTTCCATTTTAGACAAGTGCGTGACTTCTGTGCTCACTTCCAGGCCCAGCACAAGTCATTGCTAACTCACTTGTGTATCTAAGGCACGCACTGAAGACAAATGTTTAAGAGACAGACAAAAGCATCAAGTGTAGAGGAGAGGATAGAAAAGATATGGAAAAAAGCAAAATGTCCTTTTATGAAAACTGTTTTTTAAATTTGAAAACCCCTACTTTTGGATGCTTTCTCAAAGTGAAAAACCAGCCAGTTTCCTAGCTATTAGAGTTAAGTTGCACACACTTTGAATGAAGCAAGTATATTCATAGCCCAGTGGCATTTCTCATGCCCTTGATGGAAAAGATGATCCTCCTATCAAAACATGTAATAAAAAATAATTCGATTAGCTGTAGACTGTGTAGGTGAATGAATCCATGGACACTTTCCATGAATGAGAGGAAGACAGGATAAAGGAACATGAAAATATGGATGCTGAGGCCTGACCTACAGTATAGTGCTTTTGAATTATTTGCTATTCAGATGTCATTTTTGTTGCCCCAAGAAAGCCCCTGCGTGTACATCAAAGCACTCTGGATCTAGTTTGGCCACATTCACTCATACAGAAATGTACCTTCCTGTATGATTATTTTCATGATTTTGAAAGACTTCTAAGAAGACTTGAGGTACTGAGAGACTGCCTTCCTAAATACCATTTTTATCTAATGTCCTCATTTCTATAATGTTCCATAGTTTGGGCAGCTGCACTGTTTGACCTTATAGGAATGACATTCAGATTAAGCTGAATTAGAAGAACATTCCAGCTGTAATTGTTATCTTTTTCTACTGACCTTTATATTGACTGTTTCCTTCCTCCATTATTGAAAGGAAATTACTGGGAGCCATTTTCCAGCCCTCCTCTTCTTCCTAGATTGGGGGGGTGTGTGTGAAAAGAAAAATCAGAATATTAATATGTAGAAACTTTGTAAAAAATGAAATTGAAGAATTTTTCAAAAAAATGAAAAAATGTAATTTTAATTGGATTTTTAAAGATTTGCTTTAATTTGAGGAATAAGACGCTGTTGTCTCATCAATGAAAATCTTCCTAGCAGGCTATAAGGAAGTTTTATCCCCTTGAGTGAAGAGAGGGGGTGTCTGTTCATCTGTTGACCTATTGAGGTCACAAGAATTAAACTTAGTCTTATTTGAACATGTAATATAGGTAGGAGACTTGCAACATGTAAATGGAATTGCCTTGCTATTTTTTCAATTACTCTTATTGTAGGGCTGCTCCCTCCCCCTGGAAAGGAATTCCCAAATTGTGGGTAATTCAAAACTGTTGAAACCTCATTTTAATCTGTAATCAGAAAGTAAAATAGTGATCTTGGTGTATCTTGCAAAACAAAATATTTTGTTTCAACTTTATCAAAACATTTTGATGTTTTCTTGTCTAAAGTAAATGACATTGACGTGTTCCCCAAATAGTTCAATTTAATTGAACCAGTATTTCCGACAGAAAAACTTGTCAGAAAATTATGAAAGCTTCTTCACGTTGTATCAGTCATAAGCCCTCAAAATGTTATAAGGTAATAGTTATTAGTGGGAAATTAAATCACTGTTTGGGGAGGAAGTGAATGTGGATTTGTGCAAGAAAACACAAGTTTTATCAGGGTTTGCTATCCACTGGTTATGAGTAAGATATAAAGTGCAGGTTCTGGAATAACTAAAACAAAACAAAACAAAACCCTAAATATGCTCCTGTAATTAGGTGCCATTGCATACCTGCTATCAGCAGATACAGTTGTGGCCAGGTCATATGAATAATTAAATATCTGTTTTTAATTAAAGTGCTATTACTGTAATTAAAGTTTGGGCCCAGAAGGACATGCAAAACTTAAATACACTTATCCCTTCTACCCTAAGCTCTGTAGGTACATTTGAAAGAAATTCAGGAGTTTCTTGATTAAACATCACGAACTGTTTGAGCAAAGTATAAGCAATAGTTTGAGGATTTGACACCCAGAGCTCAAATTCCCAGTTACTCTAATGTATTCTCAATTTTTGCAGGGAGTGGCATTTTGAGATTCGTCCTTGGCTCTTTTGCAGTAGGCAGAATACACTCCTTTTAACATTCTCCCATGATATTTTATAGAAAATTATTAAATCACGATGTTCTAAGAGGAAATACTGATAATTGCTAACTATTTTAAAAAAAGCAAAAAAACCCCACTCCACCCCACCCCAGAAAAGCCTAAAAATGGGCTATTCATTTTTAGCCTCTTAATAGCATAGGACACATTAATGTTTCTTTTATTGTAACAAATAAGCCAATAAATCATTTTAATTACTACCTTCAATGATTTTATACACTGATGTAAATAATATTGTTGTGTCAGTTTCATTGATTTTAATCAAAACCACTGTGAGTCTAAAGGACAGCTGCAGAATGCTGTTCTGTATTCCCTGTTGCCTCTATTAACAGTGTAAGAGTCAATGTAATATAAAGAACTTCTTTTCCTTTGAAGTCAGTTGATGTATTTTTCTATGTTCAGTTGATTGATTTCATGCTTGTTCTGTGTTAAGTGTGCTAAGGCACCTTGAACCAACAATATACGTTTCCATCTAAGCAGAGATATGGAAATAACAGTTTGAATATACTTCTGAAGCTTTCCAAAGCCTAGCCCACACTAGGTGATCCCCATTCAACAGCAGAGAAAATTTTGAATTGACTCCATTGTGCACTTTTGCTATGGAGATTTTGCTAATGGGTTTCACTAAGGACAAAATGTGTCTACCGTTAAACATTCCTGGATGAAATCTAGGGATGCACAGCCTTGCTCATGTTCGGTGAGACAGACAGGTTGCAGCATGTTATTGGGCAAAGCAGTCCAGACTGGTCTAACGTGTTCTGCTATTGAAAAGAGGGATCATACGGTGCTGAAGGTTTTTTTTTTTACTTAGGTGCCTAATGTGAAATCAAATCAGCACCTTAGAGAAAAAAAAAAAACAAAGTTACTTTGATATCAAATACGCCTTTTTAAAGATTGCTATCAGGCTTTACAGAAATATTTAAATTTCCTTCTGGGATCAAACTCTTGTTTTCTTTAAGAACTGAAGTCAGGAGCAGGGCTTTTTTCTGCATGCCTCACTATGACTTATAGCCTATACTGATTTTAATAAGAGTCCTGCTGTTAGAACTTCTCCAAATACTTCTCAACTGGTCTTAGAAACTATTTTTTTCCTCTGTCAGTATTATAACCTTGGAGAGAATGTTCTCTTTGTTCTTTCTCAATGAACCATAGAGAACCTGATATAATCGCTCAGAATTTTACTTGACAGAACTTGTGATGGCTGAGGAGATGAGAACAACATCAAGTTATAAAGCCCCAAAGCTCTATATTGGTATTTCACCCCATTTCAAAACAACCTTGCGGAGGCTGTGAGGGGATTGAGATTAATTTTTGGTATTGTTGGTTCTTATCTAGTGAAATGTGCAAAAAAACCCAAGGAATCAAATTTATCCTATGGAAGTCAGGTTTTTAAGCAGATGAGTGAGTTGCTATCCAGTTTCATAAGTTTGGGTTGGATTTAGCATTTTCAGTGTGCCTGAACATTAATGTCCCACTTTGACTTAGACTGAAGTGTCTGGAACAGCCCTTTCCATTGCCTGTGTGAGACCAGAGGCATCACAAGCGTTTGTTCTGGGCCAGCTGAGTTGGGAAGGAGTGAGGACAAGGGCAAAGCCAATAGAGGACACCCTCGTGAATGCTCCCCAAAGGAACTGGTCCATCTGAGATGCTACAGGGTTCTATAACTGTGAATGATAATGGTCTTTAAAGTCTCTAATTTCAAAAGCTTTTCTAAGCTATTGCCTTTGTACATGTACTTTTATCTGATCTTTCCCATCGAATTCTGCAGTGTAGGTGCTGATTTAAGGGGTTACACCATGAAGTGGTCCCACAGAGCTGAACATGGCACTAGTACAAGTCACCAGAAGTCTTATGGACAACAAAACATCTTGGTATCAGTATTATTTGGCTTAGGTCTGCAGGCATTACATTTTCTCCTCTGTTGCTCCCCCAGGTTGGCTCTGCTCTGCCACTAAGATACAATGAGGTGGTACCAGTAATCACCTAGTAATCACCTTCCCTTGCTTACAGCATTGTGCCTTCCCTAATGCTGTGATACCGCAGCCTGTGACAGTGTCACCCCGATGGCAAACAACTGCCTGAAGAAAAACTTTAAAAATGTCCTGTTTGCACAGGAGCAGCCACTGCCCTTCCTAGTTGGTGATGCAAGATCAGGCTTAAAGAGCCTGGAAAACACATTTATGTACGCTGCGCCTTCAGCCTGCTGTGTATCTTCATTTACAAAGGGGGAAAACAAAACAAAACAAAAACCCGCAAACTGTTTTGTATGACCCAAATAGCATCTTTGCTGGTCAAAAACACTAAGTTACAAGCTAACACTTAGATATCTACTTCCCAACTAGACAGAGTGATGCTTCCTAAGTTCATGTAGTTTAGGTTCCTGGCTAGCTGTTATGAGAGCTTTGGCCAGATTAATGGATGCTGTCCAAGAAAAGCACCTTTTTTGTTATATGGTTCTTCTAGGGTTAGGACTTAAAATTAATTTGTGTAAAACTTGCAGTGAAGAGTAAGCTTTGCCCCAGAAAATCACCCTTCTCCTCCACATACTTGGTGAGAGATTAATGACCCTTATTAAAAAAAATATATATCGTTTCAACTTTGTTTATACGATAAAGTAAATGAGAAACAAAAGTTGCTGCTTCAGCAAAAGCCTACAATTTTTGTTGCATAGTTTGCTTTTGAAGATGTCCTCTGGTCACTGCACTGTTTCACAGGTGTTTTCCTTAGTGAAGTTGCTCCTGAAAGAATTTGGAAGCATATCTTCTGTGAAACCAGACCTTAGTATATCAAAGATTTCAGGGAGTATATCATGCATTAAGTGGTGTCCACTGTGACTTGAAGCAAAAAAGAGCTCATACCCTAAGAATGTGGACTGAAAGTGCACGAGTGCTATTTACAGGCTTACGAAATATTGGCTTGCAGGACAAAAGACACAGCTGGGCTATAGGGGAACTAGAAGCTCTGATCTGACTGAGACTAAGGTTCTCGTTTCCTAGTTCTTGTGTGATAGGATGGCAGTAGCTAACTTCTCTGGACCCAACACTAAAAGTGGAAATGCTTGGTTAGGAAGCTGGGCACCATTTTGTTTTCTGCACAAGAAAAAGCAACAGTGCTTTGAACACACGCACACTGTCTTGGCAACAATGTCAAAGCCATAAAGTGTATTTTTCCCTTCATCTATGTCTCTGGCAGTCTGCACCTACATCAGTTCTTCCTACTGAGCTGAGTCATGGCCATGCAAATGGCCATTCCTAAAACATGAGAGGTAAAATTCAGTTCCTAAGAATCATCAGGGTGACTGAAAGGCTGAGAGGGACTGGCCTCAGCCAGTTTCTCTGTCTTCTGAACCCAAGCCTGAAGCCTTGGTGACCAGTCTAAAGTAAATTAATAGCCTCTGCCCACACATGGCTGAATAGGCTGGACTTTGGCTCTGTTTTCATAAACTAACTGTTTTTACTGAAGGAAGATTTACTTTCTTTCCAGTTTTCTGTGGTTTTTTTCCTTTCATTTTTTCCTTCCCTTCTTCTTTTTTCCCCTTTTGGGCTTTTTTCTGCAAAGCCATCTCCTTTTTGGCAGCCAGTTCTGCAGCAACCTGAAAGAGACGGAAAGGAATGTGAGGAGCTGATCAAATATTTTTACGTGCAAGGTGTGTTAGACATGTGCTGTAAGAGTTATGAACCAGTGTGTATTTTTCCTCTCTCGCTTTCAGCTTTCCAATATTGGGGAAACACGATATCCAATACATGTTGCTTGGTAGCCCTCTATGAATTCCAGAGTGGCCGGCCGTTACGGAGGAGTCCTTTTAATTTATGCTGAGGGCACTCCCACCTGCAAACTTTAGCATAGGTGCTGACTATCCCAATATATCATTGGGAAAGAGGCGATTTCTATGTCCCAAACCACGAGGGCTTTTATGGAGTAAGACCAATTCCTGAAACCACCCAGAAGCACAATATCCTAATGACATACAACTTAAAGTTCCCTCTGGACTTGGACTCAGATTATGAATTTGTCTTAGCGTTTCTAAGGCAGATAGATTTTACAGAGATGGATTTTGAGAGATTGCCCTGAGGCATGTCTAATTTCAATATGTGGCTAAAGACTGAAATTGTTCTAGTGAGAGATTGGATGGAGATAGTGTGACAAACTCTGACGGATATACATGGATAGCCCAGCATCTTTATCCCTGCAAGCTAGTAGCAGCTGATAGCTTGGTACAGCTACATCATTTTCCATAACTTTAGTTCCTGGCCATTTACACTTTCTTATCTGAAAAAGGCGAAGGGTGAAATTTGCTGCTTCTAGTGTTCTCTTGTTCCCAGGTGCCTTTCATTGTGCTCTTTTCCAAGATCATTTACTGATGAATGTAAATCTGAAAATCTGTGGCCATTGAAGTTTATTAATGGACCATTAATATTGGCAGTACCATAAAAGAGTAGGAAATAAAAAATGTTCAATTGTAAGACGTTTCGTGTTACAGTAAAAATATTTGTTTTCTGAAGAATGCTTTTTAATGCATTGAAGATTGGACAGTGGAAGGGGAATGACTAAAAGGGCTATACTTTGCAGTCAGTGAAATTTCATTAGTGGATTTCCCCAAGCATTTCAGTATCTTACATTTAATTAAATATGGTAATTTAAACCCCAAGCACCGTTCAGTCATATCTTGCGGTGATAAGCAGTGAAGCATTTCATTCCCTGGGATAGATTAACAGATTGACTAGAGTTCAAAATAGGTTTTTAGTGTCCCAGCAGGCCTGTGGTATCCAAAACCAACAGAGCTACTCAAAGTGTATCCTTCACTGTAGCACTAGTACCCTGCCAGAAATCCAACCTTGCCACCTCTACCTCCGCCCTCTGACTGCCTACCAAAGGGTAACCGTAATCTTTGCCAGCATCTCAGGGGTGGGTTATCCAGCAGAATACCTATAAGCACACATGTGATTGACAAAAGGTTTTAATTTTAAGCAGTGTTTTTGAGTTCTATTGGTGATATTTTAAGTGTATCCAGACTCTGATTGGAATGATTTACTTTCATGTTTTTATACAGATGAATGATACTGAAAGGGGTTATATAGAGTTTCTGTTCTCATGAACCTGCTATAATGGGACTGAATTGTTGAACTGTCCTTATCCTTCTGTCTTGCCTTCATCAGTTTTGTAAGCTGGCAGGAAAAAAAAGTTTGTTTCTTATTTTCAGAACTGAGGTATGAGCTATGGTGCTAAGTCTTGAACTAACTGCTCATATAGGGGACAGAGAAAAATGGTGCTTGCAGTTAGCACTGAGTGAAATGTACAGTAACACAAGAAGCCAAGCCTAGAAACATGTGCAGTGACTACAGGCACAGGTTGTGTACATCCAAATAACACCTGTACAGTCTCTCTCCTGGATGCCTTGGCAACATATATGTAGTCTGAGATGCCAAGTAGTTTGGGTAAAATGCTCCAAAGCCATGCAGCTGGCAATGCCGTCAGCATGCGGAGCCTGACTTTTCTGAAGTGACTCTCTGCTTCCCAAAAGAGAATGACAGAGCAAATATAATTTTTCCTTTTTTGTGTCAGATGCACCTTCACCTTTATACTCCTTCAGTGCAGCTTCCCAGCTCTGCTTTCACCTCTGCTCTAAGCAGCTCCATAATTGCAGAGGACTGGAAGCTGGGGTGAAGCTGGCTGTGTATCTAACCTTGAATGGTTTGTACTCTTCTGTACAGAATAATTTTCCCTCCAGCTACAAGAAGATGCCTGAAAAATCTGACAAAAGAAGAGGAAAGAAAGGGAAGGGCAAACAAAGGTTAGTTTGAGATACTAAGCAATTCACCCACATTATAATCCATTTTTTTCCCCCTGGAGAAAACTTTATAGTGGAAATAAAAGCAGATGTCTTCCTAAATTATTTTAGACTGCCCTTTTCTTTGCTACGTTGCCTCCTTTTGAAATGATGCTAAAAGCACTTAGAAAACTCTTAATATTGGGGAAGAGAATGTGCATCAGTAAGAACAGACGAATTTTAGTCTCCTTTTTTTCTAGTCTTGCTGTAGGACTCCTGTCATGCTAGTGATGACTCTTCTCCAGTAACGTTTTCTTCTGAAGCTGAAAAGACATTTTCCTGTAAACTGACATCCCACAAAAGTCAAATTGACTTTTCTATTCATACATCAGTTCAAGTGTGTTTCCAAATTCTTGCAGTGCAAATTCCCTTTTTTGGGAAAGAGAGAGGCACCAAAACAGAGTGCGACCTACGAACGGAAATGCGTGATATTGGTTTATGAGCCAAGTATATGAAAACTCCCAGCTGCCAGCAGGACTCATCTATGTTCTATGTTCCTCAGCCATAGAAAGCTTGGTGTTGGCTCAGGCAAGCTGATACTTGAGGTAAATGTTCTTCCTTAAGAATAAGCCCATCCCTCATCCCCCAAAAGAAGACCTTACTTGAGCTTCTTGTCTTTATTAGTGTTGTGGGCATAAATGAAATGCAGGGATGGAGTCAGTTTGGGAATTCTGCCTCTCTAGCTGCGGCAGGTGAGGGACAGCCTCAGAGCCTTGTAATTCTGGCTCTAAAACCATTTTGAACAGAAACATTTTATACGTGCATAGCCTAGCGTTCCTGGAGAGAAAATGTACTGAGTATTAACTCTACAGGAAGATGCTACTTTGAAATCTAAGACAAGAGAAAAGTTTCTTCGAGAAAACAGGTCTGTTTGAGATGGGAAGAGATGCCATGCCTGTGTCCCAGAGTAGTGTGCCAAACATCAGACTGCCCATTTGCATCACTTGTATGTAACATGAGGCATGCTGTAAATGTGCTTACCCCTATCCTGCCCCCCTAGTTTGAGGACATTTAATTACAACTCTTTTATAGGCTGATTATTTCTGTAAGGTGATATTATTTTCTGTCAGTTGGAGGAGATGTTATTTTCATCATGGTGGGCCTGGGACTCTGTCCCATCGAGCTAGCTGAGGGCCAGTGTTCTGGATTTGTTCCCTCCCACAGGCAAACCCATTTGTGTAGCCTTTAATAAGATAGTGTTCTCCTGGCAAGGCGTTTCTGGGCGTTCTTTACTTTTGGGTGTGCACTTGCAAGCAAAGCTTAAGCTGTTAAAAACAATCCCAGTGATCTGTTTCTTGCAGGAATGAATTCAAAACATTGAGTGGGATTTCATAGCTTCATGGGATCTTGCAAAATCTTACAGTTGGCTTTAATAGTCATGCATTTCAGTCCATGACTGATAAATGCTCTAGTCTTTTTTCCATCTGGCAGATGTCACCCAAATGGAGTTTAACTCACCGGTTAAACTCACTCTTGTCTTCGTTTTCTGGCAAACACTTCAAAACATTAGTCTCCACTGAATGCGTTTATAAAAAATCTGTTAGCTTTGCTTGGTGTAGGTTTTTTAGGGAACGTGGGTGGTAGATGTGAAAAGAGGTTGTTGATACTGCCTGGCTTTAGGCATACAACCTAGACTACTGACTTCAGCCAACAGAGATCATGTTCATAGGCAGTGGAGAGCCGCTGGACCAGGAGTGTACCTGCTGAATGGCTTCATTTCAGTGAATCGTTGTCTGGAGTTGAATACATCTGTCCGTTGTGTAGCTTAACAGAGACTGAGTACTGTATCTGTCCTCTGCATGATTAACTTGAAATAATCAGAATAGTTTAAGGCTTTGAGGTTGCCAGCTCTAGCTGATGGCACTGTGTGTTTAGCACTTGTGAAAATCCAGCTTGATAATTTCTAAAAGGAGCATCCGGAATAGTGTGGAACAGAGGAAATAAAGGTGAGCGTAACTGTAAGCATCTACTTCTATTACTGAAAAATACAGTTGGCATATTTGCTGTCAAGATAAAAGCACATTTGCAAAATGCTGGATACTAAAAAGTACAACTCTATACAGCCTCTTGAATCTTTCTCTGATGCTTTAAAGCTATTTGTGATCTATTCATTTGGTAAAAGTGAATAAGATATTACACATGGGTGTGTGTGTGTGAATATTGCAGTACGCAATTGCATTTTACTGTCCCTACCTGGGAAATAGTCAGGGATATTAATTAAATATTATCTAACTACTGGGGATCTCTTGCACTGCCATCCACAATCAAACTGATTACTGGGATTCATGGGGATCTTTAGCTGTCGGTAATAATGAATACTAATTAGCAGCATAGTATTGCACAGAGTGCCAAGCGAGGATGAGGAGCATATGCTTGCACAGCAGGTAACATACTTTTTCTCACCCCTTCTCTAGATGCTGCTGGATCAGATACTGTGATTGCAGTAATGTGGAAATTACTTTGTCCTCCATGCAGCAATTGAATGTACAACCAAAATCTTGGTAAATAAGTATCTTTTTTTTCTGATAAGTTATTTAATATTGGAAATGAGGGGGAGTTGGGAGAGGGGAAGTGTGTCTGCTAAATGGCAACTCTCTTGGCTTATTTTCATGGTGATGAGACTTAATGAACTACAGGAAGAGATTATAATTTTGTTGGCAGCAGTATGAGGGCGAAGCTAAAAATTGTCACATCTGATGATTATCTTCGGAGCAAAAAATAAAAAACCATTAGGGACAGACATCTGGAACAGATGCAGGGAGATTACACTGATGTCTCAGAATCTTAAATTTCTCTTGAAAAGTATGTAAAATAGAGAAAAGCTTCTTTTCAGTCAAGAGACGGTACATATTTTTCTGACTAAACCACCAAGTACTTTGCATCGGGATCTCTTTGGCATATCTTTTTGAAAGGTATTTGTAGAATGTCATGAAAGCAGTTTGTGCAGAAGGCCAGCTACATTACAAAGTCAAGTAAGGTCAGAGTTGTCAAGGGATAAAGAAATATAGAATGTATAATAATGCAGCAATGGTTCGTGAAGTGATTAATTTGTATTTTATTTTCCCCAAAGTGTCTTTACCTAAGTCTTATAAAATGCTTGCTTTTTAAATACAGTTCAGTCCTGATTTTTCATGGAGTTTAACTTGGAAGTAACCAACCCATTCACAGAAGCTAATATATACAAGAGGTGAAATCTTGTCTTCCCTGAAGTCAAGGACAAAACTCTCATTAACTTCAATGGGGCCAGGATTTCATTTACTATGTTGCCCAGTAGACCAGTGTGGAACAAAACCAGTTGCCTTAGGGATTTTTAATATGCGGCTGACTCAGTTGAACAAAAAATGTTTTACTTGTCTGACATTCAGGTAAAATCATGAACGTACTGAACTTTCTTTTGCCAGCTGCATTCTGGATATGTTAAGGTTATGTGACATTCTGCTCTTGGTTGTGCTGGCTAAAAAGGGAGGAAAAAACGGGCCCCAAAATCTTTGAAAATCAGATAATTGCTAGTGAAAATTTGCTGGGAAAATAGTTGCATTTTTTTCTTCCAAGTATTTTTCTTTTATGCAGGAAAAAACAGGTAGTAAAACAATCTCTCTGAACTTTTGGCTTCCTTTATCTTTTTTATGCAAAGAGAAAGCAGATGCCCAGGAAAGACAGCAAAATAGCTGAAGGTGGGAATTCAAAGCTGGGTGTAGGGCAGGAAGAATATATTTCTCCAGAATCTAGTACCATATCCAGTGTTGCTCAGTATAACTTCTTGTAATGTTTTCTTTCTGAATTGTCTTTATCCTTGTTGGTAGCAGGTCTAATTAGCCTAAAGTCCCCTGAAGCCTTCTCCAGCAATAAGCCGTACTTGCTGGGTGGCTCCCCTGCTGCTCAGAGCAGCCAAAAAAGCCTTCTTGACTCTGGCATGTGTTTCTACTTTAGAAGCTGAAAACTTAACTGATGGGTCTCCTTCACTCTGTCTGGGACTGAACAAGAGTGGCTTAGATACAGAGGCCAGTGGGGTTGACCTTGGCATACTCTGAACTTGCCTAAAACCATGAGTATGCCCTGAGTTCAGTTTTAGTGAGGCACAGAGAGCTGTTTTGTAGCTGTTTTCTTGCATATTTTTGTAAGCAAAGTAAGTAATGGTTAGAGTATTGTGCTTTAAGCTGGGCTAGTCTGCCTTTATATCCCCTCAAGCCACACAGATGCTGTTAGCATGCTCCAGGCTTTTTCCTATGATTCCAGGAAGGACTGAATCCAAAATACTGTTTTACCATACCTGTGTTAGATCATCAGTTGCAGGCAGCTAATGAACACAACAGTCTGTCTCAACAAGGGAGCTTTAAGGACCACAGAGGTCAGTTTTTGACAGTTTAGTTTTCCTAGCCTGCTAGTAGCCACCGCGCCTGGTTCACTCAGGGGCCAAATCCTGCTCCTGTGTGCAGGGCTTCCTGTTTATAATTTCCCTCACCAGACTCATCATCCTGCTCAGATCGTTGTGGAGGGTGGAACTGGCTCCGAGTGCCAACCACTGCCTTCGCTGCTTCAATGGGCCTTCATCACTTTCTCTATGTGACACCCAGATGATCAGAGGAAGACATTATCAGCAACTTCTATTAGTCAGAGAAGTCAGAGGGATTTTACCAGGAAAAGGATCTGAGTTCACTATAAGAATACATAAGATGAACTAAGATACTTCTTTCACTTGAATGTGCCCCTTGTTCAAGCTTGCTTAATGGATCCTTGGCAGTAAATTAAGGCTTAGGCCTGCCTGCATAAGAAACTTTTCTCTGTTTAAACTAAACTAATTATTGCTAGACTGTGCTGATACTGAATGCAAACACACTGGAACCAGTTTTAGCCTCTGGGGTAGCTTTGGATGCCTATTTTAAACCAAGGCTCTTTAAACTGTTTAATATATATTTCTACTAGTAGCTAGCACCAGTCTAACTACATGGATTACGAAACAGGAGAGCAACTCTTTGTAGCTGAGCTCTTTCCTCTTAGCTCCCTCAGGCATTTATCTATGTGTAACTTGCATGCCTGAGCACCTTCCGCCATGACTAAGTGGCTGCACATCCTGAAAAGGAATACATTTTGGTAGTGAGTTTTGTGGTTTACCTTGGAAGAAAACAATTCTTTCACTTGCAGGAAAAAGGTCCTTAACAATGAGGTTCCTGGAGTGCTAGAGGCCATTGTTATGAAAAATTACTTAAATAAACAGGCATGTTTTGTGGAGATTCCTTCCCCCAGTCCCGTTAACCTTTTGCATTAGAGGAGTGACAGTACCTGCTCGGGAGTTTTTTGAGAAAGAATAGCCATTGAACCTCCTGCCTCTTCAGTAGGATAGTCAGGAAACTTGCCTATGATATGCCTGTGTGAGAAACAAAAGATGAAAAAGGAATTAAAATCCATAATTTTTTATTTGGTTGACAAAGATGTTAGATGGTGGGAAGCATACCCTCCCTCACCTCCTATTCCAAAAATAGAGTGCTGTACTCCCTCCTGTGACAGTGGCTTCTTGTCCAGTAAATTCATTAAAACAGTTACTAACCCATGTCTCTTGTCCTGTGGCCCACCAAATATTGAAAGTTCTCAGGGAATTTCTTAGGGCTGCACATCACTTCACAGCAGAGACACTTAGCTTAAAGTGTTTATATTTATAGTTCTGCTCTCTGCTTTCAACATCTAGCTTTTAAAAAAAAATTCATTTTATTTAAATCAGTTTTTGATCTACAAATTCCAGATTGTATTTTTTTGTGAGGATCTCACCCTTAAAAATTTCCAATGTACTTGCACAATTAGGTGGTGAAGGAAGCTGGGGAGGGGGCAATGAGGGGCTTTGTAGTAAGGTTCCATGGATGGCATGGATAACATAGGTTGCTTCCAGACCTTTCAGAAAGAGATTAGAAGATATAAATAATAATTACAATCTAAAGGCCATTTATATTGATAAGAATGTTTCACTTCTTTCACTTTTGTAGCTTTTTGGATTGTATCAGTAAGACTTTCTGTTTGTTTGGCAATATCAGGAAGATTTTCTGTTCCAAAGAAAATTCTGACACTTCAGAAAAATCCTTGTGCTACTTTCAAACAGAATGGTAACGTTTCCTCTAAATGAAATGAAATTTCCCTTGAGAAGAAAATAGCTCAGAAAGGTCAATGTGATTCATAAAAATGGCTTTCATTTTTTTAAAAACAACTGGTACCTTAAGGGACTTTCCTAGTCTACTGTTAAGCAGTAGACTCAATTTTAAACTGAGAATCTTGGAACAGAGCATCAGTTATGTTTCTATAGTACTATGTGTACAGTTTGGATCCCTAACTAGTTTTAATGTTATACAAATTACAAAAGAATAAACAAACATTTGTCTGTGATTGTAAGCTCTGATTTGCATGTTCAACAATCACTAGTTCTATATTCAAACAGATGCAAAACTTTGGTCACTGCATTCACAGAAATCAGTTTGCACGAACAAAGGGATGTCATTGTTAGTGTATTTTTTAAAAAAAATCTAGTAAGAATGGGATTTTGGCCTCAAAAACCTGCATAATCTGTTTGTTTAATGTTAGATCATGTTTCATTTTCTACAAACAGCCAGAAAATAGCTCAATTTTATGTTAAATGCAATCTTGTTTTACATGCTGCTACAAGTCTGGCTTACAGCAACAAATTTCTCAAAATCTGATGTTAAGGCTGTTGCTACTTTGCTAATGCCAGCTGGGAGGAAGGAAAGGCAGTATGTGGTGCCTGTGAAGAATCAGTTTGGAGTCTACCACCCACTGAGTGTGGTATCAGTGCCAGCTTTCAATATTTATTAGTGTTACATTTAGTATTTGTATTAACTTTTCACTTTTAAATCATTTACAGCTCTTGGAGATGGAATTATTTACCCTTTGGATACGATGATGAGTGTATATCTGAGCGCTGTAGAAATTCTGTCAAATTCTCAAATTTGGAAGTGGATTCCAGTTTGTTTACAATTTGTATTTTGTGTGATTCTTCTGCTCACAGCTGGTGCAGCTGTCTGGAATGACATGGATCGTCTCATCTTTTTGTAGCAGCTACAGTGAGTGCTTCTGTTGAAAAATAACTTAAGGTGAAGAGAAGGTAATGCCAATCTTTTCACAGAAGTGGAAGAAGTGTTAGCCATTTACTAACCAGTCAGCTGTCTGGGGACTGGGTCTTTGGTTGAGGGCAATGCAAAATGTAAGTTCCCATGCTCATCAGTGACCTGAGAGCAGACAGCTACCACACGTTTCAGTCGTACTAATTCTTCAAGGACATCTGTTTTTTCTGGACTTCATCCTTTCCTGTGTACTGTCGTTTAGCATATCAATCACTGTCCAATGGCCAGGGAGCAGTATTCTTAAGTCTCATTTCCCTATTTGACCTCTTGTGGGTTTTCCTCTTTCTCTTCTAGGTTTAAATGACTACGACTTCAATCTTGTAATGCCTGGAAAGCATGCACATGCATGACCCTTACAGACAAATTCCTCTCTTTATGAAACCCTCTGAGTTCAGAGGTTAAACCAGGGATTCATTTGGCCTGTAAATCTGCACAGAAAAATGCAGTCATTGATCTTCCTGGTCAAAAGTCCACTTTAAATGTAATGAATCTCAATTTTCATTCTCTGTTCACTTTTTGGCAGCATTCTACTCAGAACCATCACAATGGGTTGTCTCATGCATTTGTCATAAGATGCTAATTTGGATTGAACTGGACCTAAACTATTTTGTATAACCTTGTTTTACACTTGTTGATAATGACAAAACACCAGGATAAAATGAGCAGCCAGCATGCACTCCACAAACAGCGAAGGATATTCCTATATCTTTGTTCCATCAGATAAGCTATGTGTCATCTATGGCTCAAGAGGGTCCCACCAGGCATGTCCCATGTTGAACAGTGAACAGCTCTTGAATTAGGAGGAACCTTCCAAACATGCAGAATGATTTTGAGCTTGCTTTACAGTAATAATTGTTCAAATAATTTTAAACTGCTCTCCCCTTTTGAAACTTCCTAGAAACAAGTATTTGTGATTAAAGCCAGTTCTAAGGCAATAATACTGAAAAAAATTTAATCCAGAGGATGTAAGAACTTGCTCCAAACTCAAGCCTAGCACACTGTTTTGTTTTGCTGGAAGTGTAGAGGAGAGCTTTATGGTGGAAATCCTTCTTGGTTCCACCTATGTGGCACTAATGGCGCAGCCACACTGTAAACCAAGATTTACAGCTGCAGAGGTTCCCATAGTCAGCAACTAGGCTGAAAATTGACCTGAGGAGTAGAAGAGCATTATACCTGCACCTGCATTGTTCGCTGACTCCAAAAGTTGAGTTGCAACTGCAGCCACTGTAAGGCTTTAGCCTGTGAGAGATCTCTGAGTGTGAATTTCAGACTGGTGTTTTTTAAATTGTTCTTTTGGTTGAGTGAAAAAAGAAAACTACTTGGTCTGTATTTCCTCTAATCTGCCCAGCATTTATTTTCGATATTCACCGTACTTTGATGCTTTCTTTGCACGTCAGTCTCTATATCTAGCTGACACATTACCCGCAAAGTTCACACACCCTGGTGCTTTCTCTGCATGTCACTGAAAAGGCAGCACTATGCAAAAACAAACCTGGTGGTCAGGAAAGTCTGAAAGTTTTGTTGCATGTTGACGGAGAGAGGAGACTGTAAAAAGCTTAAGCTCTTGGTAAGAAAAGTATTGGAGTGTGTAATATATTTGAGAGACATGGTACATGTCAGAAACACCTGGTTTTGAAGCAAGTCAAAACTCAATGAATCTGTTACTTATTACTGTCTCAACATTTGCAAAGGAAAAAAAAATCCAATTGTGCTTTTCCAGCATCTCATAAAAATGTGCAAATGCCAGACCTGGAAGAAGCAACACTTATTTTCAACACAATTGCTTCAGTGGGAGTGTTGACAATGTGTTAAGGACTGCAAGCAAAAGCAGAAACAAATTCTATCATAACCATCAGATTTCATATGGAGGATGCAGTTCTAGTAAAACTTTTGCCTAAAAGAACAAATGAAATTTGTGAAAAGCATGGCTGCTTGGTAGGACTGAACTTGGTGGCTGCACAGAAATCAAGTAAGGTGAGATGGAAGGGTAGGGCTAGGAAGAAACCTCCACCTTGTGAGAAACTTTAGCAGTACCCTAGGGAAGCCTTTATAGACTAAAGACCACAAAGCCTGCTTCTTCCCAGTGTGCAGGCAAGGAGCTGAGGATGGTTCTTGTGGGTGACCTGCTCCCTGTTGTGTATTCACAGGCCACTGAACAGAAACTTGTGTTTGGGAGCCTTGCTTGCACTGCTGCAAATCAAACTGATGAGTGCCAAACAGAGTTCACAGTAGGCAAAGTATCTTTCTTTGGGTGACAGCTACTGCTTTAACAGAACTACTAAATGTTTCTGTGCTGCGGAGGACATTGCTGAAGAAGGGACCTTTAGAAACTGTGGTATGTGAGAAATCCATTACTTTTCTGGAAAGCAGTGAAATCCTGTCAATGGGAACATAGCATGGGTTTGGTAAACAGCTTTACAGAAAAGCCATCTAACTGGAATGAATGGGGGCCCTAAATCTGAATCAAACCAGCTCAACCGGAAGAGTAAGGGGATGAACAAAGATGGAGGAGTAAAAAGAGATGTTCTTCCACTCTCAGCAAAGTAAGAAAAGGATCTAATAAGATTCTTGTGCTGTTTCTCGAGTTACATTCTGTTCTCTGGTTCACTGTTACTGCTCTCCCCTTTTTCCAAACTTATTCCTCTTATAATAACTTAGATCTGTCAAGTGTAATTGAAAAAGAATGCTCTTTTATGGTCTGCAATGCAAACCCTTTCGTCTCCGATCATGTAGCATAGAGTTCTGGCTCTTCTGGGCTCAATTTTTGCTTTAGCACACAACCTACATAAATGTCCAGGTTTTAACTAGGTTTGAATGGTTCTTTGACATCTCCAAATCACCACCAGATTTGGTATGAGTTAGTATGATTAGCAGCCTCTGCTGAAGTCTCTGCTTAGCACCGAATGCTGTGGCACCTCAATTCTGACCTATAAAATAAATTCCTTGTTTGTGTGATGACCCTACACTGTGCTCATCTCATCTGCTGCTTCCTCCCCTCCTCATTTTAGGAGCATCACCATTTTTTTTTTGTCTTAAGCGTTTTCTCTCTATTCCACATTGCTCAGGCATGGTTATAGTTAAGGCTAAATATGGCTGTTGATTTATGAGAACACACCATTGATTTAAATGTTTTGTCTGGTAATAGACTCAACAAGTTACTACCTACTCTGTTCTCTGGCATGATTTTACATGTGTTATTCTTTCTTTTTGGCCATGGCTTCTCTAGCTAATTGCATAAAAGGCCTTGTCAGGAAAAATAAAAAATTGTTCTTTGGAGGAAAAGGAGGGTTTAACTCTTTTCAGGGTAAGAAAGGATGTGGGCTGTGTGCAGAAGAAAAGGCATGAATGATGGCTTTATGCTCTAGGCGGAGGGACAGCAGTGTGTTCTGCGCAGAAAAGGAACAAAAACAAAAGGGAGGAACCCTTTAAAAAATAAATCCCTTGTTGTTTTGTAGTTCTTGCCTGTTTCTGTAATCCCACCTGATATGGGTTCTCTCAAACTACTTAAATAGCAGTGTTGGTTTATTTCAGGTGTCTTTGCTGCAGCATTTTCTTTCCTTTTGTGTGTGCTTTCTTTAGCTCTTTGAAAATCACTTCCAGAAAAAGTAACCTATGCAAATATAGAATTACGTATAAAGCAAGATTAATTTCCACAGGCTGCTAGTCATCTTTAATGGGTTTGGACACAGATATATTACAACTTATGTTTTATCAAAGGTCCTGATACTCCAAGTGTTTGCTTGTATGTGTGATTGTTATGCATGGAAGTAATTCAGTGGAGTGACTTGCAGGGAGAAGTGTTTGGAGGATTGGAAACTTTATTGTTCTGGATAAATATTCAGCTTTAAAATATTTAAGATCAAGTGTTGTGAGACCAACAATCAGCAAGAGGAAACATTCCCATGGAGGAATGAGTGTGAAAGGTTTGTGGGGAAAGGTGATATCCTTTATTGCAGTAACTATCATAATTAGAAACAATAGATGGGATTTTGGGTACCTAATGCCTGCCTTAGATCTGAAATGGTAGAATTGAGCTTCAAAGCAAGTAATAGTTGGGAACAGTTGTTGGAGGGGACAGACCTAAATGTGGAATGTGGTAATTCTCTCTGATAGTTTTATTACTTGTAGTATTATTGGCCAGGAAAGGTAGACCTTTGGCTGACCCAGTACAGTTGTTCTTAAGCTTCTTGAGTTCTTACTGTTGAATAGTTTGTTCTGCTTTGTCATAAAGTTATTTTGCCTTTTCAAGGATCCTCCTGGTCTTTTAAGGATAGCAATAGGTAATTAGTGTACTCAAAAAAATGAAATCTCTGTTTCCTTCAGACAGACTTGGGCATGAGCTTTGTCTGCCAGGACTCCTGATTATCCTGCTTCCTGCTGTAAATCAGAGGGAAAAAGGATTTTTTGACCTATTGGTAACTTCAAAATTATGACAAAAATCCTTCCTGCTTAAAAATGGCAAGAGGTTTTTCTCCTTGAAATGAATCGGAGACATGGGAAGGTAGTACTGTAAATTACTGCTAAGTTTTTGAATGAAAATAAATGGCAATATGGGCATGAATAATGCCAAGGAGAAACAAAAGATTTATTTTACAGTTCCAATATTAGCTTAAATTAAAAAAAAAATGGAAAAATCAGAACAAAAATTTGGCAATATCAACACTCACAAAACGTTCTGGTGCTCTGATTTTGTGTGTCCCTCCCTACCCTCAAAAAACATTGCCAAAAGTTTTCTCAGAGCTCAAATCTGAATTAACTCAGGATTGGGAGAAGTCACATCCTGACCTATGTAACTGAACTCCGTTGCAAAAGCTAATAACATCTAACCCATATTAAAAGCTTAGACAAACCTAGAGAAGATGAGTATTAAATTTACCCACCATGGCACGGAAGTGGAAATAAAATTAGAGGGACTGGAAAGCAGATTCCTATAAAGTTATTTAGAGTTTTTTTGGCTCAACTCCTGCAATGCAGAACAGTTTTGGGCAGAGCTGCTGGTAAGTCTGGCGTGAGGCTCTCTGCAGTAACAAGTGAAAGCATCTCCTGGTGGACCCAAGGACAACTGGATGTCCCATCCTTGCCCTTGGAGGGAATGATTTCTGAGCAAGCAGCAGGGCATGTCATGGTGTCACACAGCAGCCTCTAGTCCACAGTATTTCTACTGCTGTTGGCCTTGCCAGGCCTACCTGTAACTGCCTTGTTAGTGAGGCATTCATCAAATTGACTGTACGTACTTGTGTGGGGGTAAAATCTTGCTTATCTGAAACAGGCCTGAGAGAACCAGAAACTCTGCCTTTTTGCTTCTCTGAAAGCTGTAGAACAGATACTGACATCCAACACTGCCCCCATGTTTTGCTTCCTGGGTCTACACTTCTTCTAGTGCTCGTCCTTCTATTTTGGACTTGTTCATCATCAGATAACACACAGTCAGGCTGTCCCTAGGCTTATTTCCAGTGTCAGCTTCCTGTTGACTGTCTACAGCCTTTTGAGGAATGTGATCCTGTCAACCTGGCTGTAAGCAGAGTGGGTTGAGCAATCCTTCCTGCAGAGGAAGAACTCGCCTCAGGGCCCAGCACCATGTCTGGGCGACTTGGCTGATGGAGTAATGAGTACTCTGGAGTGCACAACTCTCATTAAACTCTCATCTGTTTTGATTTTCTTCTATTTTTCCATTCTCTGTAGAGCGAGGTCAAAAATACAGAAGCTGGCTCAAAGAAACGTCAGGTCAAATTCCCCTTGCATTTACTGAATTCCTTACCTTTGGTCAGCTTATCCTGCCTTCACAGAATGCCGAACCCTGACTCAAATTGGCAATATTTCCTGTGCTTAGTATTAAACTTAAGAGACTGAAACAATTATGGCCAGTTTTAAGCAAGATTACTTTAACTCAGACTAGAAGCTTTGCGAGAATAGCTTTCCTGCAGAGTCAGCCAGAGGGAATCAACAGTACTTTATTAACACAATATGAATTCTGTAAAGAGGAAAACAAAGCATGTGATTTTTTTGTAGCAAGGCCAGCCAAAAGAAATAACTTGCCCTCCAACATCACAAGTTTCTTTGGGATTTGCAGTGAGATGGAGTATAGAGAGCATTTTGTCTTATCGGATTTGTTTATGAGAAATTTAAGCAATTGCTTTTGCTTCTAGAAGTCAAGGTGTTAGTGAAACAAAATGCATCTCTATGGAAGGGAAAGCAGGCTGTAAACTGGGCATGTCTGCTTTAAATTGTTTTGCCATGGCCCATCACTTTAACCTGAAGATAATGCTTTGGGGAGGGCTGAGAAATAGTGCCCTGGACAGGTTGCCCACCTGGAAAAGTGCCACTTGCACCCAAGCTCTGTCAGCTCTCTCAGGACTTTGCCCTCTTCCTTGTTCTGAAATGGTTTTGCATATGCTGTATTTCTTCTGCCACCACCTATGAAAGGTACTTGAACTATTTCAAGGGTATTAGCGGTATTAGCTGATTTAAAAACTCTCTGAAATGACTGTGCTCTCCCTGAACCTATTGCTCGTATGCTGGATGGATAGTTGTGTGCATGCATAATAAATTCAACGCACTTTGGGCATGTCAAACTCTCTGCATGTGCTATGCAACATATGCACCTTTTATATCTGTCCGGAAAATTGGGAACTTAAGAGCCTGAAAATGAACAGAGAAGCTTTGTACTTTGATCTACCCTTATTTAAATACTGGAATAAATACCGCATGGCACGTAAGAGTAATGTGTAGCCCTTTTGTGTCAGTGGTTAAAACAACCTAGCCTACCTGATGCAAGTGCAGTAAAATGATGAAATTCTGGTTTGCAACTGCTTGCATTCTTTCAGTGTGATGAAGATGGGTAAATCTGAGGTGATATTGAAGGTGGCATCAGATACCTTTCAGTAGCTAGATCTCTGTCTGCCTTATGTCTGTAGTATCAATGCAGAAAGAAATATAGTCCAGTCTGGCATAACTTCAACTTGCATTGTTTTTTGCCTCCCTGGAGTAAAATCATCTGTATGTGCATACTGTCCTCTTCAACCACTATATCGTGGCTGCCCCATTCATGGATCACTGTGCCTCTGACCTGCTGCCTGCCCATGATTTGACTTTAAGCGTTTGTAAAGGACAATGTGCAATCGGCATCTGTCAGGCATCACATTACTGCTTGGGAGAGTGGCTTGCTACTGCATTTAAAACCAATATCGTGGTGCTGTGCTAATGGCACTACTTCTAGCTAAGACTGCGCTTCCTTTAAAAGCACTTGTGATGTGGAAGAAAAACTTCAGTGGGGAATGAGAAGCTGAAAATGGCACATAGTATGTTCCTAAGTTTTAAAGAAGGCAACCAAATATGCTGCTCTCTATTTCACTGCTACTGACATTCTTGTCCACTTCAAGTGATCTGGTTCTCTGTGGTTTGCATGAGTGTTTAAATGAACTATTTAATGATAAATCCGAGGCAATTTCATGCATATGAAAGCGGTCACAGTGCTTGATTTTTCAATGTTCATCCCAATTGGCCTGTGCAGCCTTATTTGAATAAATCACAATCAGGTGTACACAGAGTGTAAAAGCAGGAAAAAACTGAGACTGATATTGCAGAATGTTGCAGAGAATCCATATATAAAGTTAGAAATGTTTACAGATTCCTGGTCAATGTTAATAACCAAACAGCTCAGTAACAAGAGAAATAATTTAGAATCTCTGCTTTGGCAATTTAAAAAAGTGTGAGAAAAGACAAGGAGAAACATTCCAGATGAGCTCAATTAGAAGCCAGTGTCAGGCTGGTATTAAGAGCATCCATTTATCAACAGCGTTAACTGAAAAACCCAGTCATCTCTGCAGTCCAAGAGACACACTGTAATGCCTTGAGAGATGCCAAGTACATTAACCCTCACCTTTTAGTTTTTGTGGAAGAAAAACTGGAGTGCTGTATTTCTGTACCTGTTTGGTGCATCTCTGGTGTATAATCTATAGTGTCCTTAAATTGGCTGAGAATGTGGACAATCTTAGAGATCGATAAAGAATTGAATGCCTTTTCACAGAATCACAGAATGTGCTGAGTTGGAAGGGACCCACAAGGATCATTGAGTCCAACTCCTGTCCCTGCACAGGACAACCCCAAAATTCACACCATAGGTCTGAGGGTGTTGTCCAAATGCTTCATAAATGTTGTCAGGCTTGGCGCCATGACTACCTCCCAGGGGAGCTTGTTCCAATGCTCCACCACCCTCTGGGTGAAGAACCTTTTCCTAATGTCCCACCTAAACCTCCCCTGGCATATCTTCCTGCCCTTCCCTTGAGTCCTGTCATTGGTCACCAGGGAGAAGAGATCAGCTCCTGCCCCTCCTCCTCCCCTCCTGAGGAAGCTGTAGACCGCGATGAGGTCTCCCCTCAGTCTCCTCTTCTCCAGGCTGAACAGACCAAGTGACTTCAGCCGCTCCTCGTACGGCTTCCCCTCTAAACCCTTCACCATCTTTGTGGCTCTCCTCTGGACGCTCTCTAGTAGCTTCATGTCCTTTTTGTATTGTGGCACCCAAACCTGCACACAGCACTCAAGACGAGGCCGCACCAGTGCAGAGCAGAGCGGGACACTCGCCTCCCTCGACCGGCTGGCAATACAGTGCTTGGTGCACCCCAGGACATGACTGGCCCTCCTGGCTGCCAGGGCACACTGTTGGCTCACGTTCAACTTGCCATCGACCAGAACCCCCAGATCCCTCTCTGTGGGGCTGCTCTCCAACCTCTCATTCCCCAGGCTGTATGTGCATCCAGGGTTGCCATGTCCCAGGTGCAAAATCCGGCATTTGCCCTTGTTAAATTTCATACAGTTGGTGATTGCCCAGCTCTCTAATTTGTCCAGATCTCTCTGCAGGGCCTCTCTGCCATTGAGAGTGTCAATGGCTCCTCCCAATTTTGTGTCATTGGCAAATTTAGTAGTCCTTCAAATCCTGCATCCAAGTCATTTATGAAGATATTAAAGAGCACTGGCCCTAAGATGGATCCCTGCGGAACCCCGCTAGTGACTGGTTGCCAGCCTGATGTTTTGTAGGACTCTGGCATTGCCTCTCTAAATGACTGAATTCTTCTGCACATGCTACAGTGGGATGCACCCAAATTTATCAATTATAAGCACAAAACGGAGTGCTTTTCATAATTGTTCATTTATGTGATGGCTTAATAATGTGCTTTTTAAGCATCTCTTTGGTAGATGGGGCCAGTGCTGCAGAGAGTTGCTGGCAATGTGGCAGAAGAGGCAGACACCTGGCTGGAGACCCAGGGACAGGCATGGGGAAGCCCTCTGGGAATTTGGAGCTGGACCTGCAGCCCAGTCTTGGTAGAAGCAAAGTGCCCAGACATTGGTAATTTCCTTCTACTAAAGTGCTGTAACAGGTAAAGTAGTGTGGGAAGTGCAATTTGAAGGTTGAGACTTGAAGGGCAGGTTTACTCACTTGCTAAATCATAGGGCTCTCTTGTATTTTTTTTTTCAGTACTGGAGATTTAAATGTATTGCTTCACAGGCCTGTATAGAGGATCAGTTGTCTGGAATGGCCTTATTATAGGATAGCAGAGCTCCTCTGGGCAAAGAATGTAAAGATCAGGTTAGGACAGGAATGAAATACAGGCGTGTACGTGGGAGAGGCTACAATCAGCTGCTCCCACCTTCGCTCCCACTAGTTCCCAGGCCTCCTGCAGTTGCAAACCTTGCAATACATAAAGAATAAAACCATGCATTATACATGATTTCCCAGAAGAGGATGAAGGTGAGATGATATTTTGGGCATAGTGTTACCACCTCTGTAGCAGTTATGAGAGCTGAGCCAATGATGGGAAGCACATGTATGCAATACGAAAGATGGCAGAGCTCTGGCTCTGGAATTTGCTCCCTCGGAGCAATTGTATTTTGACTTGGAATACTTTGAGGACTCCTGCAGCTACACAGACTGCAGCTTTTAACTTATAGCCATGCTTTAAACCAGTGTCTTCAAAATTGATTGCTGGACTAGATGCTTTCCAGAAAAATCTGCAGGAAAGAGCCAGTCTCCCTGTGTGGTGGGGAATACAAAACAAGAGAGTAAACTTCCTTTCTAAGCCACCGAAGGATTACTGAGTCAGTAAGATGCTCTAAGAAAAGAGAGGGGAATATTTGAACAGATTTTAGTTAAGGGTAATGCAGTTTCCCAGTATTACATAAATATCTCAGTAATACTGAACCAGCTCTTTTATGGTTCTATGCTCTTTGTCCAAGTCAAACAATGTTGTATTTGGTACAGTATCTTACTGAATGGTACTATGTTGATATAGTTATTTTGTACAAGTAGAGCCTAAGGAGAACTAGCAACCCCCCTTATATGCACTGTTAAATGTCTCTTATTCAACCTAGGATGGTAACTCTTAATACTGCTCTTGCATGACTCCTAAGGATGCTTGACACAGCAGACAAAACATAGCTAGTTAGTGATGCTAATAGCTGGGTGTGTTTAAAGTAAATTACTACAAATAATTAGATTTTCTGTTGTATCTGCACAGGACTGAAATGCAGCATGACTTAAAAGCCCTGGACTCTGACCTGGATAATAAAAACAACCTGCTTGATGGAGTCTGACTAATCTCTCTTGCGCTGAAATTCTCAGTAAAACTGAAACATATTGACTCTGGAAGGAATGGATGAGACTCAGGTTTCAGGAAAGTTCTTGTTCTGCCCAGAGAAATACTATCTCAAACCTTTTCAGCGTTGAGATTCAATCCAAATATAGGATTTGGGTGGACCAACTTTAAAGCTAACTTTTTGTTGGGAAGAGTTTACTGAGATGCTTACCAAACCATGCAGCACCCTGCCCACCTAACAAAGGGGTAGTTTGGTGCACTCAAGGGAAATAATCAGCTCAAAGAAAAAAATATGCCTTGCCTCATGTGCCCTTGACATGCTTGCCAACTCTGGGATTGCAGTCAGTGTACTGCTGTCACCTGGAGCCTGGAGCTGGTCCACTATAGAGATCTAGAGGCTGATGGGATAACCTGCTTCTGCTGCCCGTGTCCTTCTCCTCCCTCAACCGCCCATCATTTCTGCTTAACCCTACTGGAATTTGACTTATGCCCCAAATTGAAGGGCATAAGCTCATTCCACTTAAAAGCCTCTGTATGTTTTATTAACCACCTAAGAACCTACTTTCACTGAAGTTGTGCTCTCAACCTTAGTGGTTACCTTATGGCAGATGAGTTTGAGTCCAACTGTGTATTTGACATTTGACTTAAAAAGAGGTGAGCTGTTTTGTCTAAGGTACAGGTGAGGGAGGGCAAGGAGAAATGAGACTGGAGAATTGTGCTCAGCGGTGTGGTAGATGTTACACCATTTCCAGTGTAAGCCTGGATTTTCTATGCTAGATGATGCAAGTCTCCTGGTTGGGGAATTCACTTTAAATTCAGCACTTAAGTAACTTGTCAACAGTTTGTTAAATAAACATGCTGGCATACTGAAGCCACAATGCCCTGAATCAGCCTTATATTCCATCACACGCTCTGCTTCTATGGTCTCCAGTATGTAAACTCTGAAAAACCTGCTGCCAGTGAAAACAGTGAAACAACTCTATTTCAGAATTAAATATATCCCTATTGTCTTGTGAGAGAATAACAGGCTGTCATTCACAGCCACATTGCCAGCCATAACTTGCATACCTTCATCCTCTTCATAGTCAAATCTGACTTCCTGACAATCAACTCTTTTTTCTTTCTTTTTTTTTTTTTTTTCTTCTATACATCGACCTGAACTTGCTTGCTGGCATACACGTTTGGGAACTGCCCTTTTGTCTTTGCTTTGGACACATTTAATATTTTCTATCAGTCTTTGGTTCCAACTGTCCCTATTTTTCAAATTGGTAACTTACAGGTTTTTTTCCAGTTATATGCCTCTTTCATCCCTCCTCTTCTGATTCTGCCTCTCCAGCTTCTCATGACTGTTTCTGCTACCCATTTTCTCTGCTTGTGTCAGTCCATGCCACGTTTCTTTTTTCTCCAATTGCCTCCTTTCTTCTTTGCATTTTACAGAGCCAAGGCTGAAAATGTCTTTTCTACCTCCTCTGCTTGCTTCTCCAAAGAGATCATTCTGTGGAGCAAGGGCTGTAGCTTGGGAGCCACTGCTCTGTGCTCCGTGTTCATTTTTATTCTCCTTACTTCTAAGCTTTTCCTTAGTCTTTCTCTTCCCAGAATATCCCTCAAACACCTCTCCTCTGCCAGCCACTGGCTCTTCAGTGCCTTTCTGTCCTTCTACCAGGCACCAGTGGGACTCCTGATTCTTTTTTTCTCTGCCTGTTTCTTGTTCCTGTATCCCAGTAGATCTTCATTTACTTTGCTTGTTGGAAATGGGGAAGTGGGAAAATTGGTTCTTCCACCTGCTCTATATTAACTTGCTGGAGAAGATACATCTCCCTGTCACACTGGAGTGAAAAAATAGCTGGGCTGGGTCTCTTCCTCTTCCCCTTGGGATTCACTCCCTTCTTCCTTCGTTGATTAGGACTATGCTATGCTGGCCAAACCAAGAATAGATCAGATGGTAGAGCAGGCCCCTCTGGGCCAAGTGTAGTAGGTATCTAGCTGGATTACTGGAACAGAAACCAGCTCTGAGGTGAAAATCAGGCCCCAGTTATCAGTGTTAAACACCCCATTTGTCTGTTCTGCCTTCAGAAATCCTGTCTGCTGTGTTAGGACTCTGCTTGAGAAAGGAATAAAGTGCAGTGTGGGAGAACTGCAACCTAACCCATCTATTGAACAGGGCACACTACTCCAGCATTTTCCAGAAAAAGCCCAATTCAGTCTTTAAAACATGTAGAGCTGTATTATAATAAGCTGCTGGCAAGTGTGAGTCCCTGAATGTAACTGATGTTTGTATCTGTGTGAGTATCTATGACAACAAATAAATCTAATGTTTGGGAAGTGTCCTTGACAGTATCAGTGGGGGGTTTGTTGCATTATGTCAGTAACACTTAGCATTTTCAGACTTTTAATTCCTAAGTGTTACTATAGATGGGTATGAGTACTTTAGGAAAATGAACTACTTAGTTACAAGATTTTTTTTTCCTTGTTTGCCAATGGGACCAACTCAGAGTAATGATATTTACTTTAGCTGATTCCAGACTTCTAGACATATAAAAGAGTGAATATTTTTAGGAGCTTTAATGCTAGGCAGAAGGCTTAGACTCAAGAGCAAGGGACTGTGGGTCACTTTCAGCCATTTCAGGAAGGTAGAAAAGGTAATCTAACCTAAATTTGTCAGTGTTGCTTCTGTAGTGCTACAAATCAAAAAGTAGGAGGCAAACGAAGCCATGGATTCATCCTACAGAATAATGCTCAGGATGGGTATGTCTGTAAGAATAGGGCTAGAAATGATTAGCACATAGCAAAGAGCAGCTTGCCCTCATACTAAGACTGGTTTTGGTCCTCTAATTTTTCCTTGCTGAACAGCAGCTGTACCACCAACTGTGTGCACTGAGGCTTATTATGGTTGGACTCTATGATCTTAAAGGTCTTTTACAACCTAAACGATTCTATAATTGCTTTGGCTTTGCTCATTGCATCCACTTTACTCCTATGTTATACTGTGCTCTTAGGAATGAGAGAGTGAGAATAAAGAGGCATCCTGTTTGTATGTGCAGAACTACACCTATGGCTGTCTCCACACCACACTGCCTAACTTGCTGGAACTGGGCTTGTAATGGGGAGGCTATGGATCCCTATAAAATATTTGGAAAAATTATGTACCAAAAAAGGGACTCAGCCCAGTCATTGGCAGCACTGGGGGGGGAAGTGGTGCAAGACCTGCTTCCTCTCATTTATCGCTGCCTTATCTGGGGCTTCACGGGGGATGTCTCTCATGTGCTCAAGTATCTGCTTGCTGTTGTTCCTCTCGTGTTCTAACCTCTGATGATTAACCTTATCCTGGCTCTTGTCTTGCATGAACAGCTGTGTGCACTCTGCAGTGCACTGGGCAAGGATTGACAGCACCAAAACAGCTGTATTAATTTTCCAGTTCTGGTTTTAGCACTTCCCCAGTGTCACTGCTTGACACTATCCATTACAAAGCTCTGTTTCTCAGTTGATTACGGATTTGTCAAGCTATTAACCATTTGGCCTGAAAGTTTAGATGTTGAGCATTCAACTTATGATATATAGGTCTGAAAATACTGGCCCATGTGACTCAGGTTTTTCCAAGATGGAGACTAGTTAAAGACATAATTTTGCTTACACTAAATAAATGAGAACGGACCCATCCTTTTGCTCCCAAGATTTAGAACAAGGAGTTGCAACTTGCCTTTGGTCTATGGTCGCCAGAGTGGTTAGAGCTTTACAGTTGAAAACTGCAGAGACAGAAACCGGGACTGTGAAATGGGGTGGGGAAAAGGTTAAGTCTTTCCAGGCAAAGTGATTTAGAAGGAGGCAGGTTGAGGAGAAAAGTGGAGGAGGAGAGACTGGTCTGAAGAGGAACCATGCTTGTTATGGCTTTGCTAATGTGTGACTGTTCAGATCTGAATGAGCTTTTAATGCTGCTAATGCATAATTTATATGCAAGCATGGCAAGAGGTGTGCAATGCAAATCATGCCTGATGAAAAGATGAATATGTGCTTGCAGACACTTGAAGTTCTGAGCATTCCTGCAAGATGCTGAGGAAAAGCCCCATCACAGGCAGAAAGCCTATGATTGAGCTTTTCAGCAGTAAAGCCCGAAGCACCACAGCACTGAAATAGTTTTCCCTGATCTTGCACTGGTCATGAACTGCTTGGAGAGCAAGTCCTTGGGGAGCAAGAGTATGTGCTTCTGCCTGTCTGTAACACCCTTGAAAAAGCCCTGATATTGATAAATTTGCTCAGAAAAAACAGCGTCTTATTCCATCACCCCCCCTGGAAATTGATGGGGCTCTGCTTAGAATAAGGACTTGGCTGTGTTAAATAGCATCAGGACCTGACCCTATTTTCAGTAACGGGAAGTCAGTAAGCAAACTATCAGGGAAAGGGAGATCATTCAGGGAAGATCACTAACACCTTTGTGATTTAAGATACCTGAATGTCTATCTGGAAGGGAACAGTAGTGTTTGGAAAGCTGGTGAAGATGTGCTTATGTGCAGCGCTGGTGCACTTGGTGACTAAATCATAGTTTATGAAGATGACTTGTTGTGTTGAAAACCCCTTGGGAAGCTTGATTTGCACCTGCAATATTTTAAGAATTGTCTTTTTGTTCCTTAATCGTTTCAGACTTTTGATAGTTTAATGAGCAAAATTAAGGATCAGCAGCAGATTCCTTTGCATATGTTTTTAATCACTGTATAGAGGCAGCAATCATAAATTGAAGTGTAAATTAAAGGAGACTTACAAAACTGGAAAACCAACATATTTCAGGGTTTGTGGTGTTTAGAAAGCAGAACTAGTGATGTTATCAATGCCTCTCTGGAGGTGTGACACCAAGGTTCAACTGGTCTTACTGTTTCACGTACCCGCCACCAAGATTTATCTGTGTTTCACCAAGTGCGAGAAATATATGAATCCAGGGGCTTCCAGCTGATCCCCCCCAAAAGCCATCAAGCCGCCTCCATTAACGTCAGCACACTCGTAAATTTTTAGCATGCACCAAAGTAGGCAACTTCTGCCACTGCACAGAAGCTTCCAGAGGTGTCCCCTGCCTCCTGTAAATCCACGGACACCCAATAAAGTAGATTAGCTGCAGATGGACTTAATAACAGTTGTCCATCCTTTGGAATTAGAGGGGTTCACGCTTTTTAAAAGAGGACAATGTGGTTTCCTATAAGCAAGAAAGAAGGACTGAAGGTTTTGGGTTTTTTTAAATGTCTGTCAAAGTTAGACAGTCGATTCCAATGAATGGGAAAACAGGTTGCAGAACTGTGGGCTCCACCTCCCTCTGTTCAAAGAAACGCAGTGAGCTATTTGCTCTGGTACTCCTCTGGTAAGCCAGTGATGCATTTGCATTCTGTTCCCTTGCTCCCTCCAGCCCTAAAGAATTCTGCCAAAATTAGTCAATAGATAACTACTCAGTGGAAGCTGTAAGAATGTGTTAGGAAAGGCTTGAACATTACCCATTAATGTTTACAGCTCCTAATTATGTTAATTAATCAGTCTTAGAGGTTGTCTCACCCGGGAGCCCAAAGGCAGGATTTTAGTTCCCACAGATGTAGTACTTTAAACTAACAGGCTCAGACTCAGTGGCACGGCTGCTTGCAGTGAGGAGCTCAGTATGGTCTAGCTGCCAGAATATTTATGCAGGGCCCTGGACAGGTTTTGCTGTCAGAGCTATGTGCTGTCATGGCTGTGTTTTTCCTGTTGGATTTTGAAGCTAGCTTTGACTGTCTACATGAGGTACAGTCAAACATCTGGGAGCAGGCTGAGCCATGTTCAGGAAGATTGATGTTAAATGTAAGTTGTTCCTGCAGAATAGCCTTTTGGCATGGGAGGAAAGCATTCAGAGAGCACTTTGTACCAGCACTAATAGTTATGGTGCAGAGATTACTGCCTTTGTAAAATCTGAAGTTGTTAGCTCTATCAGAAAACAGAGGTGAAACTGTTGATAGAGAAAACGGACATTGTCTCTATTAATGTTACCGTAATTTTGCAGGAAGACAAAGTATTCAGGGAGAGGAGGACACCCAAGCCTGCGCCATCCTTTTTCAGAGCTTCATTTCCACAATTCAGAGCTTGTCTTCACTCTCCCAAGGAAAATGAGAACACTTGGAGAAGAAACACAACCCAGACTGGCTGCAGAGTGATTCAGGAGTTTCTACTTGTTTTGTGCTATTCCCCAAAGAATTCTGTTTGTGTAGGCTTTCAGCGCACAAAGTACAAGAGGGTAGAAGATATATTCAACTCCAGTAAACAGGTAAGGAAAGGAGAAAACTGTGGTGCAGGTACAGACCTCTTTCTAATTTAGTTCAGCTCATGCTCCTCTGGTGGAATTAGCAGACAACCACTTATTTATCCCTATTTGCAGCATATCCTGATTTTTATGTTGAGCTCACAGCTGCTTCTGGCTGGTAATTTTCGCTCCTGAGTGGAATGTCGCATACAAGTGACTTGTGAGTGTGTGATAATCCTTTAATGATGACAGGGAAAACGAGTAATGACAATATGGATTAGGTGAAAGAGCGTGGTAAATATAAAATATTATAAATAGCTATAAATATTATAAATAGTCTATAAATAGCTCCTGTGGGCAGTAACTCCTGTCTGTGCTGAATACAAAGTACCAGATACCAGAGAGGCATTTTTTGGTAGGTTCCTACTGGAGAAATACCTTTGCCAGTGGTGTCAGGGAAGAAAGGAAGGCATTGTATGGAAAGAGGACTGTGATTAAAGGGCTGGTGATGTCTCTGGTTGGTTGTGTTCCAAGGATTTCCAGACTGGAGCTTGCTCTTTAAGAGAACTGTCTGCCATAGACTTCCATTGCACTAAAACTGGTTATTAAGCAATTTTCCTATCAGCTGTTTTGTGAACTGTTGCCATATTGTGTAGAGACTGCACTCCATACTCCTTGGTTACTTGGAAAGCACTTCTGGCAGGCTGAGGGCATGTACGACGAGCCAGACAGGACTGAAAAACAACACAGGTCTGGATGGACTTAGAGCAACAATTCCTCCAAACCAGAGCTGAGGCGGTACGGGGAGGGGGTGCCCCTGCTTGGCACTGCCGAGGTGTCGTCTGTCTCTGTCCTGTTGGCAAGACTTCAGCTGCTGATGGATTGCCTGGCAGCTTTCACGCATGTTAACATTAACTTCATAAAAAGCAGCGTGTACAGAGTGTGAAAGGCGATATGGGGCAGTGCCTGACACAAATGAATACTTTCCCTATTCTGTGGAGTTTCAGAGCAAAACCCCTCTCTCCATTCATCTTCCTCCTGCTGCCTCCTTCCCCACCCCCTGCTACCTAGGGAGCCCTGTGAACAGATGTATTGGCAGTAAACTCAGCTCAACAAAACAGTCTTGTGAAAAAGGGAAATATAACACGATCACTTCCTATTTCTTTCTCCTCTCCTCTGCATCAAAACCTGGGCTGGCTGTCAGGAATGTTCAAAATGAATAAATAAAGTGCAGGAACCCCCTGCTTCAGAAGGAGTCTCATTCACTCGCCATGAAGCTCGGCCAATTCTTTTTCTGACAGTACTCAAGTCAGCAGGCAGAGCAAGAAGATCATTCAAAGCTAATCAGTAAAGTGCAAACCTATTATGAAAGCACATTTACCCCTCGCCTCCTCCTTCCTCCAGAAAACCAATCCCCAAATCTGTGGGAATAACACAGAACGTACATAAAAGTTGCTATTACTTAGATCCCCTGTTATTAGGTCAGCAATGCCACTGATTAAATGCTCCCCAGAGCACTGAGCAGCGGCATATAAATCCTCCAAGAAATTCACAGCGTAATTTGTTACAGCTAGAGGGCATAAGATACATTACAGCAAAGCCTGTGTGTTAGGCTCTCCCCTGTGATTCTTGAGGCTATCTCTGGTAATAAAAACCTCATCTTGATTTCTTATCCCTCGTATTGATTTCTGTCAGAGAAGACTTTTCTTAGACAAAGATACTACTATATTTCTCTGTATAATAAAGGGATCCTTCTACCCTCTTCTCCCCACCCCTTTTTTATTTATTTATTTTAGGGACGACTCCAAGGAAGATTCGTAATTTGGGAACTGTTGGTATGTACAGTGGGTAAAGAGCGGAGAAGACGATGATGAGAGTTTTTGCATATGCAGTGCAAAACCCTAAATGTGAAATTAGAGAAAAATGTTTCTGGTCTGCAATAGTACAGGAAACTGAAACTAAAGCCCTAGCTATGCAATTGCTATATTTTAATATGAAACTCTGTTACTAATGTAACGGCTGGAATCTGTGTGAGTTGAGTGCTTAAAATCTAGACTCAGATGTATATAATCATAGCAACTGTTAATTTTGGAACATTTGTACTCCTGTTCTACGAATCATACAGCTATCTTGAAAAAAAGGGAGGCCTGTAAGTATACCACACGATGCTTTTTTAAAAAAGCTTTAAAAAAAAAATCATCTTTCTTTTCTAGTATGGTTCATAGGGACAAGGCCAAATAGAAATCTAGGAAGCTTTATGTGAATAATTTGCAAGCCAAATAAGAATAACTCCACAGAAGTCAATACAGATAAACAAAACGATGGATGGTAAGGCTGCGAAATGCAGAGTGTTATATAAAAAATATTTTGTCTTCTCTGCAGTGGGATTGCTATAAGCAACTGGAATGTTTTCATTCAATCTGTTCCCTTGGGTTTTGCTTTATTTTGCATTTTTAGAACCTACCTTCATAAGAAGCTGGTTTGGGTCTTGCAATGACTGAAGCTATGCCTGTTCCCTTGTGCAAAGAAAGTGGTAAATATTTATAGCAGTTCTTGCAAGTAGAGAAATTTAATATGTGGTCGTTGCTTTTGTAATCTAATAGCAGCTGTGCTGAAAGACAATACCTGCTAATTGTATTTCCTATCACATCCTTTTCCAATTGAAGGATAAAATAGAAGTTTGGGTTTATTTTTTTAGTACAGACAGCAAAATTTATTCAAAAGAATCTTTGTTCCCCTTTAGCTATCTGTTTATTTAATAGACTATGGAAAATGGTTAAACTCTGTCAAAAGTCTAGTTAAAGAGTAATTTATAAGCTATATTTAGCTGTTGATCTTGTAGACTGGCTTAGTGGAGAGCCAAAATGCATCCTTGCAGGTAATAATTAATGCAAAGTTTGACACTTCAGATCTGGCCACTGTTCAGCAGGCCAGGCAGAAGCAGGACACAACTGCTAGTTCTGCAGAGTCTCTGGCATGCACCACACGGAAAGCTTGGCTCTGCATGATACACATGCTCCCCATGTGTAGAAATTTGCTGATTTTTTTTTTTCATACCTATTTTGGCTGCAAGTGAATATGTCTGCAGGGAAAATTATTTTGGTCACTTAAAGAGAGGCTTCCTGTGAAGAGCAGGATGGCAGGCAGCTCACTCCGACCCCCTCTCAGTCCCATAAATCACTGCATCACTCAGCCGGATTCAAATGAACTAAAATATTGGGTGATGTCCAGCCTTTGCTGAAGCTGATGGCAGTTCTCCCACTGGCTTCACTGGGGGTAGGATTTTAGCTACCACACTGTTAAATCACCAGAATAACTTTTATCAATAAGATCTGTCTAGTCTTGGCTGAAATGTGCCTTACTGATTTTTAGAGATGATGCTGGACAGTTAATTTAAAAGAAGAGAGTAACACAGAGTACGATCGAACACACTGCTCTGCCTGCACCAAGTCTGTCATTGCCCCTCTGCTGGTAGAGGTGACACTGCACTCAAGCACACCACATAACTGCACATGCAGCATTTCCTTAACTGTGCTCTATCAAAATTGTCTGATTTAGCTTAAAACTGCCTTTTGGTTATTTTTTTTTTAATATTGGATTGTTTCAGATGGGTGGGTAGAGAAGCAGCTCTGTGGTTATTCTACATGGCTGGAGCAGAGCTGTTTTCTCAGCCTCTCAGCTGCAGCAGAACAACATGTCTGACTAAAGGCTTATCTCTGAGCAGTGGTGTCATTGATTAATTCTGTGTGTGGGTATATCTTAATCCCATTTAATATAATCACTTGCTCGGGAAAAGCATATCCATAAAGCCATCCAAGATCAGCTAATGTGGTGCTTATATTCAAACATCTGCTTTAATCTTTGTTACTTTTCAAGCCTAGATGAGATTCAAGACTACTGAACCTGACTAGACCAGACCAGACAACTTAAACGTTAGCTAAAGAACTCCTTATAACTTGTTTAATCACATATTTACATGCTAGGATACTGACTATGTTTGCATATAGCCTTGAAGCCTCACCTGAAGTTGGGCCCCTGGACACATCTGGGATATAAACGTAGCAACAATGTCCCATTTGACTTGTAAGGGCTACTGAATAAGAAAGCTCAGCATTTACACTCTACCTTACATCTTCAGAGTATTTCATAGATCTATGAGACTGAAGTTGCTCATACACTAGGTAGCAACGGTTTTGACGAACTGCTCATCCAGCCATTCCTCTCCACCTCCCTTGATCGAATGATGGCTTCGGCTTCCTCCAAATGATCCTTTGGATTGGTTAGGCTCTTGGTTGGCTCTGCTGTTAAGTGTCTCCATGGAATGGATTTTACTTTTAATAATGTCTCATAACTGTCTTTAAAGAGGTTTATGGCTCAGCCTTATTCTCTGGGAGATTGACTGTTCTCTGCTAATCTCCTATAGAATCATTGTTATTGGTTCACACAGTATTTCAGTTAGTTCTCCTCAAGAAGTCAACTCCTCTAGAGTCAAGTTAATTGGACACAATTGACCTATGTTACAGAATTACTATTAGATGAGTAATATTAAGCAAAGGAAATAAGATCTTTCTGTACCTCAGAACATAGTGGGAGTTGTGGGGAGCGGCAGGAAATGGCAGCTCAAGAAGTATGCAGACTGGGCCGTAGGAACAGGGTTGATTTAGGGAATGGGGATGTGCTTTGTAATAACTGAGGCTTGTAAAACCAGCAGTTCTTTCTAAAGGAGAGCTAGATGGGGTAAGAATATATTAGACTCTTCAGTGTCTATAAGAGGCAAAAGTACAAGAAAGAAGAGAAATAGATTGTGGCAGACCTGTGGGAGTGCTATTTTTTATTGCCTTTTTTTTTTTTTTTTAAACAAACACTACACTGTCATATAGCTACCAAAACCTGATTAAAGTAGTCAAGGAATAAACAGAGCAAGATTTCATCAGAATGCATTTGTGTTTCCAATGGGAAATTGCATGCTGAAGGCAGGTCCAGTACACTGAAAAACCACTGAGTGATTAATGGACACGACACTAGTCCACAAGACAAATACAAGCCTTGTAACACCACCAAGCAGCTCAAGACACAAAAACAGTGGAGGTGTTTTTGCAGAACAGTTTTATGCAGAGCAGCTGAAACCTTGCTGCTAAATCCTGGAACTTTTGGGCGCTGCTTCCCAATTTACTTTTACATACTAACCCATTGGATAGGGTAAATCCTGGAAAAAATTACCCATATCATAAAACCTGCCTATATTCCTTAGTACAAGGCTTCACAGTATTGCGTTATTAAAATTGCTAGTCTTAAAACTTCTTCAGCTAAAGTAAACTTCCTGAGAGAACTATAGGTGTCAGCACTCAGTTTAAAAGTGTGTAAGTATGTGCTTAACTCTACTGAAACGTGAAGTTTCACTGAGATCAGCAGCACTGCTTAAGTAAAGTTACATTTGGAGGAGTGTCTTGAAGGTCAGGCCTCAAGTACAGAAGTACTTCAGATTCATATTGGCTGCTGTATAACACCAGCAGCAGGCACCTGGATTGCAGTACCAGTGACGTGATGTGATTCGCTATAGCAAATAATTATACTTCTATCTCTTGGAAGGCTGCATTATCTCTTTTAAACCTTATGTATTCAGGCAGGGAAAAAAGTCAGTGTGCCTAAACTTTAAGTATACTTCTTATAATTACAAAGCTAATATGCAATCTGAATGTGTCCCCATTTTAATATCTGTGGACCTGATTCTGCAGTCAGTCTTTCAAGGTGCACCTCTGATCCCTGATGGACTGTGCAAGGAGTGATGCACTATTCTGGTTTCCCCAACCAGGAGTCCTGCCTTTCAGGAACTTAGTTCTGCAGCTGGGACTGGGATCACCACTGTAAGATGGATTTTGCAATTTGTAAGAACTGCAAAATCGGGCTTTTTGGGGCAAATGGACTTATTATGGGGCAAGTGTTTATCTCTGCTCACCGGCACTCGATGAAACACTGGCCGATCTGATCCTGGAGAGTTTCCTTGATGTTGAGCCCCTCCGTTTCTCTCAGCTTGTCCTTGATGAATACCTCCTCATGTCTCTCCCGGACCTCACCTTCCAGGGCATTTATTTGCCCAGCATGCATCTGCGAAATACTCATTGCCTTTAAGTGAGGAGGTAGGCTCTGAAAACAACAAGAGGAGAAAACAAAAGGTACGAATTAAAGAAACTTAATATAAACTGGAATGCCAGGTTGACAGTGAATCTAAGCTTAAGCCTTAATTTATTTGTGGAAAGCCAGGAAAAAACCCTGTGCTCATAAAAAGTGCCTGGATGCACACAATGGTCTATTGTTAGTGTTTCAGCATTAATTAACAACATTGCAATGTACAAAAACAGCCTTTCCAGCGTGGGATCCTGGGATCTCAATGAGACAGGTGAGAAAGCTGCTGTTCCGCAAATGCCAACTTTATCCATGTCAGAAGGGTGCCAGAGATTTTTTAATTGAATTTTCAAATGTTTGGACTTCCCGTTGGCACTTTTTAATTAGCCAGTATTGTTTTTAATTTGTTCACTTAAATTTTTATATGCACTGCTTGGTCAGTGGTTTCCTGGTATTTTGTTGCAGCTGGTCATATTCCTTTAGGAAATCAACTTCCCTTGAGGAACAACAACAACAAAAGAATAAACAAACCCCCAAACACTGCAATAAAAATCATAGCTCCTGAAGTTTCCCATGATTTGATAACCTTGGCAAGAAGGACTTCTAAGCCAGTTTAAAGTCTTACAATAATTTCTGCTTTGTGATTGATTTTACATGTGTACTTTGAGAGAGAAAAATGAAAGTCTTTCTGGTATGCAAATACAGAAGCATGAAAAATACCATCTGTGTGGGTGGTCTCTAACTTTGTATTTTTTAGTTTGCAGTGGTTGATAACATTAAGATGGTCCCAGTGTTTTATGAGCTATTACTACCTTGTGTTAGAGAAACGTATATTTTCAAAATTAACTTGTAAATTAGCTTTGGTGTTTTTGCAATTCTAGAACAAAATATTTTCCACATACTTGGGAAGTAGTAATCATATTGTCTGACAGTGTATGTCAAATTTAAGAATGGAAAAGAGGAGAAAATATGATAATCTGGTTTTGTAATATGGTGTGTTTTACTCTTCAAAATTAGTGACTATCTGACATATAGGTGGCAGCATATGTGAACAAAAGCCTAGGACTCTTGGTTTGCCTGAAAAAAACTTACACTATTCTGCTCTGGCCTTCCACTTTCAGAATGTATAGAAATTCTCCCTAAATCAGCATATCTCAGACTCATTTAGTAATACATTCTCCTTGCTTTGTTGATGTATTTTCTACTGTGCTCCAAGTCCTAATTCCAGAGGTCTCCCACAAAGACAAAAAAGCTTTTTATCAAAGGTTTGGCCAGCTTATATTTAAGATCTGTTATTCAATGTTTTTCCATGCTTCAGCCAGGTTCCAAAAATCACTAACAAGTGCCAAGCAAATTTGGTTTCAGAAAGTACACAGCGGGATTGCACACTATCCAAAGTAAGTGCAGAGGCCCCATTCAGGAAAGCAGTTTACTGCCTTCCCTGCATCTGCAATGTGTGACTTGCACTATGCAGAAGGAATTGGTCAAGGCCACCAGTGGAAAATATACAGGAGGAAACAAGAGCAGCATACTTTTGAAAGGTGGCTGTACATGCTCTCTTCCTGAATATGTGACCCAAAATGTTGCCTTGAGATGTTACTTTCACTCATGTTTCAGTTTCCAGAGAAGTCAAGTGTTTCCAGTCTTCACCAGCACCTATTTTTAAGTATGGCACAGCTAATATTAACACTATTTATTTGTATTTCACCTGGATTTTCACCATTGTTTGCCTTACTAATATTAAATGAACGTCAGAATAGCCAGATGTGATGACGCTTTCTCAGGGCTCATTTGGAAACCAGAGGAGGACTCACGAGGCTTGCTTCCCAGATTGAGATCTAGAAACAAGATCCACTTCCCTCAGGCAGTTTCCCACTCAACTTTTGCTTCACTACAGTAATGCTCAAGGGACTGCTTTTCTGAGAAGTTCCCATCAGAGTACTGCTGCCTAGAGGTATTGGTAGCAGGGCTGCTACTGAAAGGATGAGCTAGCTAGAGCCAACATGACTCTTCGATGTCTTTGTATATTGCCTTAGCACAGTCTGAACAGACACTGCATTACACAGAGGACAACCTACTAGACTTCCTAACTAGATGCTCACCAGGGGGCACTGGGGAAGGGCTGTTTCATTTAGAAATATGTTTTCCAGTGTTTCCTGCTGAAGATACGCAAGAAGAAAAGGGATAAAGGAAAGAAATTTGGGAGCACAAGAAAGGGACTGAATGAGTATTTCCATGAGCAAAGGTAGTTGTGAAAGCTGAAGATGTCCTGCTGGGTGGGCAGAAGGCCTCCCCTCCTGTCTCCTTCGGGAAGCAACAGAATCCATATTCAAGCCTAGGCAACGCGGTGCGAGGGGCAGAAGGATACCTCCAGCTTTAGTGAGACCGATCTGCAGCTGAGGCAGAAAGACAGGCTCCACTGCAGGATGCATCTGAACATATAAGGGTGAAATGTTGTGAGATGGCTCACCAGATGAACAGCTTATTGGTGCTGGGAAGGGGCAGTTGCCCCTCCACCCTAACTCCTGGATGTGTGGTCCCTCCCTTCTCCTGCACAGGCTCTGGCACTAACCTGACCCTGCGGTCAACCAGTTCAGCTCTCTAAGAAGCAGAAAATAATCCCTTTTATCTTTTCTCCCCCTCCCACTTCCTCAGGTTAATTGTCTCTTGGTATACCAATGTGAATCAGCCAGCTAAGGAGGCAGCTGAGGGCCAGAGCCATAGCAAGGGTGAGCATGGGACCAAAACAACGTGGAGAGCTGGATGGCCTGTGCAGCAGCACAGACAGAAGAGCGCCTCTTCACCATCTCTGAACCTTTCCTCTGTTCAGCTCTTCCTCTGAACTGCTCTCCACTGAGTCCTGAGGGAGCCTTTGATGACCAGCTACTTGTCACTGCGAATTTACTATCAGCATATCTTTCATCGGTACCAAAGCCAGATGAGGTAAGAACTGTTTGAACTGGCAAGAACATGCCCACGTGAGCAAGACAAGAAGTAGGAGATTCTTATCTCTAAGTGAATTAACACAGACCATATCTATACTTGAGTCCACAGTCATGAAGCTGGGGTGGACACAGTCCAGGCAGCTCTAAACCAGCTGGCTCAGATGATGATAGCAACAGGGCTACAGAACATGCTCTAGTCTGCAAAACCCCACCAAGCCCTGAGTAAATATTTGTGCAGCTACCTGTCTGAGCACCATACAGTTACCAATATATCTGCTGATACTAGTTTATGACCTGCACTCAAAGCCCTAAGGCTCAATTACAGACGTAACCTTGTAGAACAGCTTATGAAAAGAGCTCTGTTGTATTTGTTCTTCATATATTTTTCATTTTCTTTTCCGAAGACTGTTTTACTACAAGAAAACAAAAGAAACAGGAAACACTTCTACCAACAAGAGTCCAGCTACCCACCTTCAATAACCCACTAAAGAAAGGAATGAAAGAGAAAGCGTAAGCTGGTAAAACCATACGCTTGTTTGACTGTCTTTTTTTCCAATCCTATTGATCTCTTGTTATTAAGATTTTCTAAATTAAGGTATGTGGAAAAGGGTTTATTTACACGGAGGAAAAGGCTGTTGCTGATGTGAAATGTCCTGTTACTTGTTCCAGCTTCCATTGCTGAGAAAGCGGAGCTGGCTCAGACCTAGACAGCCAGATAAGCTGGGGAGGTGGGTAGGTGTTGGAGAGGGGCCAACAAGATAGGATGACATGGCAGGTACAAAAAGACACTTGATCTGGGCAGGGGTTGGTGCTGCCAGGCAAGCTGTTGCGAAGAGTAGCAGGGAGATACGTTAATAACAAATGACATCCTTTGGAGTTGGCCTAGCAGTGGACAGACAGTTGCCAAACCAGGGGCTCTTCCTGTAGTGCAAAAGCTCTGGCAATAACACGCTCCAGCTCAGATGCGCAAGGGAGAGTATGAAACGAAGAGCGGAGCTGGCTGTGATAAATGAGTCCTGAAGGATTCGTGGCTGTCTAATGTGGAACATAGGCAGCGCGCCCTGTTTGAGTGAAGACCAGGAGGCCAATGTGTGTCAGGAACTGAAGGCTGGCTTCTGTTCTGGGGGAGGAGGAGGAGGCGGCAAGCGGTGAACGGCAGTGAGGAAATCATGCCACGGTTATTTGATTTTTAAGTAAAACATTACAGGTGAACATACAAGTGGCCTGACTTTCCATGCTGTGACTTTGAAATCAGTGCAGTTATGTTAACAAAAAATGAATTGGACTTGAGGAAAAGAAGGATGAGGAAATATCGAAAGAAATTAAGCATATGTGGGCTAATAAGTAAAATGGAGACTATATTAAACACTGCTTCCCTGGCCTATAAGAACTGATCTAAGTGTACTTAAGGGTGTGAACGATCAAGAAAAGGTATCGGTTGGTAGAGTATAGGTAGAAAGCGAAAAGATGAACTAGATTTAAAGTTGAGTGTGGAAGCCGTCTTTGGTCTTCAAACAGAGACAGTCTATATGACAGCCCTGGTGGAGTTTGTGTGCTCCTGTCAAGGAGCAGACTTCAGAAGAAAGTATGCGTGAGGAAGCTTTGGCCATGTGAGGATGCAAGAGAAAATAGGTACTGAAATGGCAGAAAGAGTGCCAAGAGAGATGGTCAGTGTGAGAGGATGGTTTCAAACAGCTCCAGCAGGAATGCCTCCCTGCTGGCCAGTCTCTGACCTGTGCCTTCCAGTATTGCAGATCAACTTCCCATGTGCCTGCATACTTGTTCTGGAGCTCTAAAGAGTTATACTGAGACAATATGATGAGTGCTGCTTTTATAGAGCTCTATACTTAATGTGCACGTTAAGGAAGACAAAAGCCAATTTATTTCTAACATCACTTCTCTCAGCACCTCTAATGTTTCTGCTTCTGAATCAAAGGGAGGCATTCTACAGCAAGATACTAATAAATAGCTTTTCCTTGGGGGAAGAAGCATTTTCCCATCTTTAAGAAATTTCTTTGGCCATGTGAAATTCAAATTTGTTAACTTGCCCTACAAACAGCAACTCATTTAGAAACAAATTACAAATATTAGATGGAGACAGTGAACTTGATAATGCAATACTGCCACATCAGTTGTAGAATAATGCATCTTAATGAAGGCTTCCCATGTGAATAAACCATTATATTTACAAGCTTTTCACAGTTAATGACCCAGAACTGGATAACGAAGCTCACATTTTTAGTGTGGTCCTCTGTCAGCAAAAGTATACATATTAATAATTGATGTTGCTGTAAAAATAGGACATAATATGAAGATTCCTGAGTTTGTGGGAAAATAGGAGTACATGGTCCATTAACTTAAAATGCTTATCTAATGTTTGATGGGCTTTGTCTTTAAAATCCTTGTTTAAATTAATAAGGCAAAATGGACATTTGTCTAAAAGAGAATTTTATTCCAACTCATCAGTCTCAAGTATGCTGATGAGAGGCTGTTTGATTCTTTACTCCTTCTCTGCCTACCCTCCCCAAAGAGAACTTCGGTTTTACGAAGTGGAAGACCCACCAGCAGAAGGAAGGAAGAAGTTCCCTACACCTCCCAGGTAAGCCAATGTGATGAAAGTCTCTGTACGTTTTCCCTTTTCGACTTAAGAACTCGATTGCATAGATTCATAGCTTTCCTAGCTTGAAAAGCCTGCCTTTCTGCTTAGTCAGCTCAACAGCTCTTTCCAACACAGACTGCTTTATTGTTCATTATAAAACACTTAGAGGTGTGCAGGCTGGCTGAACATGCTTAAGGCTACAGTTCTACATATAGGAGGCCCCATGCTGTGGAACTAACTGCTCTTCAATTGTTCCATTACGACTACACTTACAAGGAAAGATAGTCTTCATTTCAATGAAATAAATACATTTCATTTTACTTCACGTTTTAAGGCTAACATTCATATTATGCCTGAAAGGTAGATTTACTACAGCTTTTATTACTGGGTACTTAATTTAGGACAGCTTCTTTTCTTAGACCTAAAACAGCACAGCTGAAACACACACTGAATGGTTTTATGGGACTTCTTCAGTAAACGTTCTACTACAGACAGTACTGTCCATAATTGTAATCTTTTGATAGATGTAGTAGTTGTGTAGCATTTTGCTGCAGATTGCTCATTTTCAGAAGTAGTATAGTTTGCTTCTCTGAAGGGCTTTTTTTCCTAAGCAAAGTAAGTATTTTAATGGTCATTTATTTTCACCAGTAGTGAAAGTGAGATATTTTTTTTTTTTTACATTTGGACTACACAGACAAGTAACTCCTTACCAGTAGACTAAAGGAATTTACCACCTAAGCAACTGAGATCCTGTTCTTTACTCATGACTCTTATTCTACTGAATTTTAAATGGTGATCCAAATTATCTTTCAAAGTTTGGTATTAGAGTCAACTATGTTCTTGTTTTTTCATTTCCTCAGTGTATTTTGTCTGGCTGCAAGAAGAACGTATCTTAAAAATGTCTCTTGTCTTATGAAGATTGTATTCATATAGGTTCCATGGTACACAGATGGTGATGGCCACATCAATTATATGGCTGAATTCCTAAATTAGGCACAAAAAAGGAACAACTAAGAAAAATATATTGCATTCATTAAAGCTTCCCTACTATATGATTCACTTCAATGGCTTTGCCAATTAAAGTAATTGTCATATGCATTCAAACAAAGCATTTGTAGTAAGAGGCCTGGTTAGAAAAATATTGAAAATGGCTGTTCTATAGATTATCTATATATAAAAAAATAGTGACATGCAACGCTTTTTAATAAGATGAAAGAAAAATTAAAGTGGAGAAAATATTTATATTCATGACCATATAAGTTTATATAATTTTGGTTATGTTTATTTCTGATATTATACCTGGGCATGCTGTCAAAGTTCCACTAAAAATGGCAAGTATGTCTTAGACTCTGAAAGGCAGTGATTTCATCGTTAGTATGACTCCAGCCAATGAAAGCCAAATTATTTAGTGGACTTCTTGCTTCCCAGAGTCTTTCTATTTCAAAAATAAGCAGGTTTTAAACTTCTATTGAAAACAGGACAGATTAGTTATCACTGTTTAGATGTATATGTATGCCTGGTGAAATAACATATAGCTTTGTGCTGACATCTAAATGTCATCTAGGTTGCAAGTAAAACAAAAGTCATTTTAATCTTATGCTTGATAAAAACACGCCTGCTGTGTACCACTACTGTAACTGCCCACTTTCAAGAGCTGAAGAAATATTTTACATTTCACTTACTTATGGAGTTTGCAGTTTGTTAAATCCCATATAATATTTATTTAGTCATAGCCTAATGTTTACACAGAAGGCTATTCTGGGAAATGCTAATTTTTTTTTCTGACTGGATAAAATGAATTATATTTATCAGGAATTCAAAGAACAAGGAATGTTTGGGAGACTGTTTTCTCAGATATAAATAAAAGCATTATCCAAGACAACATGCCTAAATTAGGGTATGTTTAAAAGAGGTAAGAAGAAGAGAACAGTGTTTTTATTTAAGACCACATAGATCCTTTCATGTGAAAAGGATATAGAAGAAGGAAGAATGATGGAAATGCTATGTGAGAAAATCATAGATCAGCATGTACTGTGCCAGTAACTCTTTGGTAAGGGCTGAAGTTACACAACAGAACAGTGTGAGAGCTGTGTAACTGTAAATCAATAGATGTATCTGTGAGACAAGAAGGTGTTTATGTGTATGCATGTCCAAAGCATGCAGGGCTCAGTCCTGTAAATTGTTTAAACATGTACAGCGCTTGGGTCCAATGGGATTGATTACTTGTGCTCGTTATGTGAAAACATGAGCAAGGAGATGTCCAGGCCTTCGGAGTGCTCCTGCTTCAAAGTTGCAACAGTAGTAGTCTGAGCCCCTAAATTGGGATGTATTTTGTTTTGTCTTTTTGTATTCCTTGTTCATAGGCTCCTCCTATCCTTCCATAAATCAGTCTGATTGCAAACTGTTTATCCTAAAATTTTATGTTAAAACCAGCTTTTCCTCTTTCCAGTAGCCTGTGTTCTGAGATTGTAAGTATAACTTCCTGCAGGGCCTACCCGGTTAGGAGAGTCTGTTAGTGGGAGCGCGGAGCGTAGATCCATTATTAGGCTTGGGCTGTCTTGCACCACCCTGAGACAAAGCAGTTGCCAAAAACCAGTTCACACATCCAGTTACACTAGGCTGAGAGCTAGTTTGCACTGCAGCAAAATGAAACAATCACAGCAGCCTCTAACTGTGGTGTTTAATGACGGGGAATTTATAAATGCCAGAAACAGACAAGTGGAATTACGCACTAGTTTAAAAACTGGAAAAACGGTACATTATGATTGGGCTGTAACAGTGAAATAGTCAGAGCAAGGAAACACAGGTTTGTTTGGACAGCACATGCATGTTTTCAAGACAATTTAATGTGTTTTTTTGCAACACCAGTGTGGTCGGTGTGGCTTAAACACACGCCTATGCTTGGAACATTGGTTACGGTGGTCAGGCTGGAGCTGGTAGTAAACACCACTGTGGCAGCGATGTGAGGAAGATGAGGAAACAGGTCAGGATACAGTTATCAAGATATATGGGCTCTTAGTGAGGCTTGCTTCTCTTTACAAATTAAACCGGTATTGCAAGTTGTGATATATCGGAGATTTAGAAAAACATGTGCTGAGGGAATCATGCTGTTTCTGCAATTAAGCTTTAATAAATAATGATAATAATGAGCCTTTACTTTTGAGCCAAGAAAAATCTCTGGAACATAGGCTTCTACTCTGTCATCAAGCAAAAGATGAAACAGAATCAAATTCCAGAAAAGATACATAAATTTTTCTGAAGTAAGTAGACAGTAAAGAAAATAATATTGAATTAAGTAAAAGACTGGACGATTCCTGGTCTTTGTTGCAAATATTTCCTTTTTTTTTATTTTTCCTAACACAACTGAATTTTTCCAAAAAATGATTATTTAGTTCTTCAAATGGACTAGCTCTTTTTGCAAAGCAGTCTTTTATATGAAAGTAACACAGACATTTTTAAAATAGTGATAATTATATGAGAAATTATATTTATTGCAGTAAAAGTCAAGTCTCCTTTGGGATGGACTTGGAGTAATGGATGGCTAGGTCTTCTAATTTATCTAAGTCGTGCAGCATTAGAAAAGCAAATTCAACATATTTACACATGAAGATCTGTGGTCATTTTTTAGAGGGCTGACATGATCATACATCAAAGGGACTTGACCTTTGGAGCTCACTGCCTATCTATCAGTGTGAACCAACGCCTGCTTGCCACTCGCTTCCTTTGGAGACCGTGGAACGGAATGCAGCATGAAAAGTAAAAGGGAAACACAAAAGATGAACAGATTTTTTTTTTTTTTTCAAATTTATTTAGAGGTATCCATTTTTTTCCCACATCCTTTGATTATATACTGGATAAAGAGTAATGAGTCTGAGTGCAGAGCTGCAAACATCAATTCTCTTGCTCCTTAAATGGAGGTCAGGAAACAAATACACTTACGTGTTTGGTTTTAATTCCCTTCATCCCTATGATCATATAGATTTCCTCCCCATAAACTAGGCTATTTACATCCTAGTTACCAGTTGCTCCTACCATCGGCCACCAAGAAGACTGCTTGGCTGTGAACCCTCCAGTAACTGATACCAGACTTAGATTTCCTTCCTAAGGCTCTAGTCTTAAGACTCAACAGAAACTGTCATGGGATTTGATAGGAAATGATCCCTTGTTTTGCAAAAGGTATAATTTCTAATTCATTTTCAGTACATCCCAAATATTTACCATTTTAGGTCCACACTAGTTAAAATCTCTGGGAACTTTCTTTGCCTTAAACAGAGCCAGAATTGGCACCCAAAGCTCTATTTAGCTATGCTGGCCACATTTACTGTTAATGACCAGCAGATATTGAAGACAATAGTCCATAGGGTGTTATCTGTATTTAACGTCGCAAAATGTTACCATTTGGTAAATGTACATGTTACTTCCTAAAGATAAGATTTTAAGGTCATTCTTAACTGATGACACATGTTTGTCAGGTGTATGCTATAGGCACAATTAGTTTTCATAAACCTATAATGTAGCTAAGGACAATTCCATTGCTGGGTAAGAAAATAATCCAAATTGTCTCAGAGAAGCAGAAAGCGTGTTTTAATCCAAAATTAAATTATTAGTTTATAAATTAATCATTTAATAACTGTAGAACATGGAGGTATAAATAAACCTACCAAACAGAGCAGTGATAAATGTTTCTGTAATGTGGTGCTGTGAAGCAGTTTTACTAGAACTTGGTACAAGGGCTGTGCTACTGTAGCTGAAGAGAACTGTGAGGCTTGACACCTGTTAGTGCCTAATGAAGGCACCCAAAGCACAGGTGGTGGCCAAAGAAAATGTCACCGGTAAAGAGTTTATTTTCTTTCTCAGGTACTTGCTAGGAAAGAAGATGCTGGTGGGAGGAGGAGATGTACCTTCTCTGATTGTGGGAGGAAGAGGTTCCTTCTTCTGGAAGGGGTGCCCTCATTTTTTTCTTTCACCCCACACAATCTAACTGACCATGGACAGCTGTTCACTTCCCTGTACTTTTGCAGTATGATGTGAGAAATATTTTGCTTGTTTCCTTATGGGCTTACGGAAACATTGATATATTAATATGGCAGTTTTAATATCCCTTTTTCCTGCTTTTGACATACATATACACTGGCTGGCAAAGGGGTGGGAGAAAACGACTTTGCTGCTTTAATTCTACTTCAAGGATAAGGCAACTCAAGTGTCTTGGAATTATGAATTAAAAATTGATAAATAAAATTTCCTTGCTCTGTCATGACTGGGTCAAATTCACTAGAACCTGGGTCAAATTCTACACTGCCTGTTTCCGCATCTGCCACATATGTTGCACCGTGTATATATAGCACAAAAGCACGCAGCATAAGACAAATTGTGCTACTTCTGTGCCATCTATTATTTCAGTTTAGTTCTGTATTCCTTAGAGACTCTTTTTAAAATAGGAAAAATCTTAGAAACTAATTTCGCATCTTCTGCTAAATTACAAAAGTCTGAAGAACAAACAGAGTGTGGCATTTTATATTCTCTAGGCAGCACTACTTACCATACCCAGAAATATCATTTCCTCTTCTCTCATTTTCTCTGTTTTCTTGCACTGGATATATCCACGCCAAACCTGAATTGTAAACAAAACTCTAATGAGATAAATGGGCCTTGTTACAGCTTCCTTTACTGTGGCAGACACAGGAAAAAACAAATAGAGGAAGGAAAGGCACAATATACAATTGAAACTATTACTCTTTAACAGGTTGCCATCTGCTTTTTTTTTTTTTTAAAAACAAGTTCTGAGGTTTGTTATCCCCTCACACTGGTATATCTAGCTTCTAAACACAACACTATCAGGGTTTCAAAAAGCATTTAGACTTAAGATTTAGACTGAGCTCTTGTTCTCATCAGGCTGAATTTGTCTGAATTATTCATGTGCAAGGACTTTTTCTGGAATTTAGCAGTGATCACCCTTTCTCATCTTTTCAAGATATGGAATGAACTCTTTCCCCAGAGATCACAGGAAAAGACATGAATTCCCTGAGATGCACTGGATTCCAAGGGGATGCCAGAAAGAGCAACTGAGGTCATAAAAATCAGAATGGAAAAACAACATGTAAGTTATAAAGTCATCCCGTATTGCCAGTGCAGGACTGTTTCCATTGATTGCACATCTAAGGTCCTGTCTCATTTTGTTAAGTGGTTTAAATGATGTATTTCACCTTGCTAGACACCCTGAAAGCTACCATTTCAGAATGCTTCCCCATCCTATGAGCTATATTTCTGTCTACTGCTGTTCTTCTGAACAAAACGTTGTAATTTGGTTCTGCCAGAACTGTTGTTAAATCAGAGATTTCACCTTTTGAATGCAAGTGGCAGCATCATCTAGATTTGGACCCAGCTGGACCTGTAGTTTAGTTTGTCTTTCTCTCTTCTCTTCAAGGTAAATTTGCTTCATGAATGCTGCTCGATGACGGCCTTGGCGAGCCCGTTCTGCAACCTGGATCGTTTTAATGGCTTCTTCAAATGTCATAGTCTTGACATGTTTCTTCAACAGCACAGCCAAAAAGGAATGGACAAAGCAAAGTATTAGAGTTATGTGTTTTGTTAATTGCTTACCTCAGTTAGCAAATGAAACAACCAATGAACTTCTTTTGGAAACTTTCTGAGACAAAAAAATCCCTGTCACAAACAGCAGAGACTCCTGTCTCGGTGCTATCTTGCAATATTTTGGAAGTTTGATATCGAGATGTGTTTTTCTGAGGACCTTTAGGAGAAAGTGAACCTGACATGTTGATGTGTGACAAGGAAAGACTGATGCTATAGTGGGAAGCAAGAATGGCTCTATACGGCTTATGTGTCATGCTGAACTTCATCCATTTGAGAAAAAAGACATAAGAACCACAGGGCTTTGTCCTATTAAAAGGACAATTTCTTAGGCTATGGAAAGTTTTCCTCTTATTTTTCTGAAGGGAAGCATTTCTGGATGTGCTGCTGGGACCCCAGCTCTCTTGCTGAATGGAAGGACAGGCGGTTCTGAGCCAGCCCAGGCCTGGTCAGCCCAGCCCAAATAGAAGAGGCTTGGGGAAAAACATCAGAACAGCGCAGCTGGAGAGAGGGACTCCCCCTTCTCACTCCGGAGAACTCTTGTTAACCCCTCCTGCTCCCCATGGAAAAGCTGAATTATTGTCCTTTCTTGATGTTAATCCCCCTATTGGAGACAGTTCACGTTTGATTCTTATATATACATATTGTGTGGAGCTCACTATACTACATTTTCAGCAGGGCTTTCTGTGACAGAATTACATAGAAGGACAAATGATCTGCAGAGCAGACTCCTCTGATGAACTCCACTGGTTTTGATGTATGTTAGACTGCTTGTAACAGCATTGCCATGGACACTGAAGAATACAGGGGTCTGTTACACAGCAGTTAGGATTTCCTCAGTGTACGTGGCTTGCTACGATGCGTGCAGAAGTACTGACAACCCTCTAGCAATCCCAGTGGTGATTGAACTGGAAGTGCAGCACAGGGCACTGGACTCATACTGTGTGAGATTATTTAATTCATGTTTATTGAATCCTGTGCCTCTCTTGTGACATCCTGGCAAGGGAGATCTGGACCCTGCCTGTGTCCAAAGTGCAAGAGCCTGGTGCTCCCAGGTGAGCTGGCTGCACACCAGAAAGTCTCATCTGTAATGGATGCCATGCTGAAAAGGGGTGAGAGCAAAACTGTGGTAAACAAAAAAGCTTCAAGATGTAATGTGCCGAAACAGAGCAACTCCACAGACCAACATCAGACCACAGAAGAACAGAGAATTTAGACCATCAGACCATCAGAAGAACAGAGAATTTAGCAAGAGGTTTACTGTGGAGGCCAAGAGGGCTGCAGCTGCCCATTAAAGTTATCTAGCAGAGGGCCTGCGCTCTGTCTCTGCCTCTGTCTGACTGGTGCTGTTTCTTTCCCTGGGAACCTTCCCTCCGTTGCTTTCTGGCATCAACACACAGGCTTCCCCCACCAGCACAATTACTGGTGAGGCAGTGCAGCAGTTTGACTAAGTGGCCTGATCAGGACTGTCTCTTCTGGCTATAACATCTATGAATCGAAGTCATCCAGACATGTAGGCACAGTCGTTTATTTCAGGAGGTTAGCAACGACCGCTTGTAGGCAATGCGCCATTTCAAAAAGGTCAAAAGTATATCAAATCCAGAACAGTCTTCACTGGAGCACTCATGTACTTCTCTGTAATGACTTCTGCTCTGCCAAAACTCAATTTTCTACTCCTCCTAGCAGCTGCAGCTCTATAGCTGTACAGAAGAGACTGCAGTCATTGTTCAGAGGTTGTAAACGACTGAATACTAACAGTTATGCTGACCTGAACTCTCAGTTTTGCCCATTCCAGTTAGGAATCCTGGTTCAGTAAAACTTAAGCCCAACTTGATTTCAGTAGGACTAATTACGTGATGAGAGTGAGCTAGACAAATAAAGCACCTACTAAACTGGGCCAAAGTGCTGCCCTTTCTTCGACACTCTCGCACACATAAAGCAGAGTCGATTCATTTCAGTCTTAACCAGACTCAAGATGTGACAGGATATTGTCAGACAGGAAAATTTAATGTTGCTTTCTATTTGTGCCTTATCTATAAACAGACTTTTACTTCCGAATTGCTATAAAAGTACTTTTCACTTCAGTGGCTCATGTGTTCAGACATGCGTGTCTATAAACTAAAAATTTAAGCATGTTATTATGTAGGTATGTGGTACGCTTACCTCTGTTTGCAATCCAGCATTAAGCAAAATCTGATCAAGTGTTTTCTCCCTCTGCTGCAGGACTTCCAGCTTTTCTTTAACAAAATACCTTGGGATGGGTACTTCTATGTCTTCCTAGAGGAATAAATAGTTATGAGATGCTTTTTAGAACTGCATTAAAATCACAATACTTATTAATTAAACACCTTTACAAAGCAATTAAATTGCACTGAGATTGTTGAATATTTTGGAGTGTTGGGGAATTTGACCTCTGTAACAGCTGCTGAGCTGTTACTTTGCAATTACTTAAGGCCTAATTCAACAAAAACAAATAAATCAACACAGTTTCTGAACTATGGCAGCACAGAAATCTTTCTTCTTATAATGGTTCAATTATATTATCAAACTGTTAAAATATTTGGCAGCGTTGCCAGAAATTTAAACATGATTTCCACTGAACTGAATACCTCTGGTTGTATGATCATCCCACTTCTATTTTTTTAATCAACATGAAAAATAGGTCTGTTCTCTTGCATTTTTTTAACCATTACCAGGAACCAATGCACAATTCTGTTCATCTACAGGTATTTCTACCTGTAGACAAACTGTTACTGACTGTGACCATGATATCTCAGTCAATTCTCAAAATCAGGCATGATTAGAAGTGGCTGTCTTTACTCATTTCTGTCATTAAAAAGATGTAACTCATTCCCACTTCTACCGATTCTTCTGTAGAATTTCACTCTTGTTGAGAAATGAAAAAAAAGACACAAACAGGCAGACAAAAAAAAACACCCCACCCCAAAAGCTAAGATGCTGTGGAGTGGCATAACCTGTTCTTTGTATCACATTGAAGACTGGAGACAATTCTTCAAGAATAATTACTAGCAAGTATATTTCTTTTGCAGGGGGTGGGGAGGGGTGGGGAATGTGTCTTCTAGATGTTTCAGGAACATCTAGAACATTTCCTCGAGCAAATGATTCACCTGGAGGGACAGGGGGAGACAGGCAGTACAGTTACCCTGTCGTGCTACTCATGAGGAGTTGCAGAGTCAAGTTATGCAATAATTTGTCCTCGGGTATATGTGGGCACTTTTGGTCCTTTTGCCCAATGAGCTTAAGACAGGTACAAGACTTGATGCTGCACTATCAGTGGTCTCTGTTCTGTCTCATATGGAAAATTGGTGGGCTTTGACGTGCTCAGGGAGACCTTTGACTTGGTCCCTTGCAGCCTCAATGCCACCTCTGGTGCGAACAGACACAGAGGAGAAAAGTGCTGGCTGTAAAGAACAAGCACCGCTCCTGCCTTGACACAGATGCATGGTAAATGTGCTGCTTGTGAGTTCTAAGGCCTTCCAATTCCTAGAGCAAGAATTTGCAGGGAAGGCTGTGGCCAATGGAAACAGCCCCTGTGAACTGCCAACTTAAAGACTTCATTACTAATTCCCTCAGTTGCACACTGCGCAGACTGGGACATCCCTATTATGGCAGCGTAAGAAAGCTTCCAAGTAGGGCTGTGTTTATCCCTATTGATTTTATCAATGCAGAGTTCTGGTCTGCTGAAGTTTCTAAATATTTGTCTTGTTAAGTTCCCTGTTTGCACCTTCTAACATCCTTGACTGGTGATGGAAATGATTTTAAGTTGTACTTTAAGAGTGCAAATTGCTCTAGGATGGTTTACAAATCTGGCTGTCTTTAGGTATAAGAAATCAAGTGGTTTGTCTGGACACCCTTGCATAGGATGAGAGGGCTTTTACACTGTCAGGTGGCAGTGTGAGCTGGTCAGGGTAGGGGTGATGAGTATCTCTGATGTCTAACCTGGGCTTTAATTACAAGTCATTCTGGACTGTGACTTTACTGACTGTAAAGATGAGATCAAAGCCATAATACTGGGGCTGGAAGGGGTGGGGAGTAGCGAGACTATTTCTCTTCATCTCTTTTTGGGGCCCAGCATTGAAAAGTTAGGTTTGTGATTTTTATCCTCAAGTCAGATTTGCAGCCTTTTAGCCACTCCCAACTCCGCATGGGATTTGTGTATCCAAATACCTCTAGAATTACCCCAGGAAATTGAGTGACTGAGTGTGTTAGAAGGCAACCATACAAAAACACGAGGCACAGAACTAAAGAAAGATGAAGCTTGGCCTTACAGTGATATAGTAAAAAGTGTGCAGTATCATTGCATAAGATATAAAATGAGACTACTCTGTTGTATTCTCTGTGTTCATGCTGGATTTTAGCCCATGATAATACAGTGAAAGGAAGGACTAGAGAGATTCTTTCTGGGCAAATTCTTTAAGAAACAGCAGTTACTTGTCAAGTACTGGGCAGTAATTTTCTTTTGGAATCAAAAATACATGGTTATTTTATTAAAAAAACATAAATCTGTATTCCTATCTACTATGGAAAATAATGTTTTCTCTGGAAAAGCCTGAAATCTCTTCAGTGTTTTTTGTTTGGTTTTTTTTTTTTTTAGTACATAGGTATGTCATGCCTTCTTAAAATTAAGCTGCAGTGCAGGAATTTGAATTCATGCTTGCTTTTAATAGATGTCAAGCATGACTTTTCAGACTTGCCAACTTTTTGCTGCAGGTGGATTTACTGATAAAGTCATGAAAACAGCAGTGCTTAATGATTTCAAAATATGATTTGAGGGATCAGTTTCCCTGGAAATGTGTTTATGCTCCTCTAGTATGCTTTCTCATAGTTTAAAATAGTTCTCTGCTATGATGAATGTCATAAGGTAAAGAGCTGGTGAAAATTCATGGCAATTACTGTCCTAAATTTTCAGAGTGAAATATACATGCAATTGCAAACAGAAACATGTTTGCAAATCAAAATAATGCTATAACGATATTGGGCAATTTACCTAATGTTATAACTAGGATCCTGAAAAAAGCAGTAATTTAAGCTCTAATTTTTTTCTTTACAACAGCTGTTAGCAGCGGTACTTGAATTTGACAATAGGTGGAGCTGTCTGCGAGAGAAGTAACCAGCTTTTTGCAGCTAATTTTTCATACTGCTTTTAGAGTACACCTTCAAGACTTCGCCTTATTGTTGTATTCATCTGGTTTAGTGGGCTGTCTGTCAGGGGGCAGCTTTTATATTAGGCAATCCTAAACCCTGGACGTTGAATATGCTCCCAGCTCCTGCCCCCTTTATAATAAGAGACTTGTCTCAGATTTCTCACTTTAGTAGCTCGTTGTACTACGAGCTAGTAGATCAGATCATGCAACTTTTAGCATTACCTGCAATCTCTGGGAAGAGGCCTGAGGCCAGGCTGATTCACAGTGATGCAAAGGGCAGACTGAAATGGACTGTACCTTGGTTATCAGTTGCTCATCTTCTGTCTAATCCCACATTAAAAGCAGGTAGTGTCAAGCTGCTGATATTAATAGTGAAGCTGTCTAAGCTAACATGACTTCGTGTTAGGACATGTGCAAGTAAAAGCTCCACAGAGCCCGTGCTGCTATGGAGAAGCAGAAATGCAACATATTGATCAAGCAGATCAGCTTTTAAAATCTTGCTCCAATATATAATGCTCATCATAGATCAAATATACTCTGATCTTTAATAAAAATGCCATAATTACTGATCACCCAGTACACTAGTGAACATGCAGGAAGCTGAATCACTTGGTGGAACTTCACAGACTGCAAGTAAATGTGACTGTCCTTAAAATATAGGATAGGCAAAGTTCCTATAAATTTGCTCATAACAGAGGTACGCCTACCGGGAGAAGCTTTAGATCTTCCAGGATATTATCAATGTAATGAAACTCCGAGTTCTCCAGCTCCACCATCTCTTTCTTCATCTCCAGGATTCGGCCAATCACGCCATCTAGTACTTGCCGAATCACCGTCCGTTTCTGCCAGTGAACGAGTTGGTCATGGGCTGTCTCCAAGCTACGGAAGATTTGCATGTATTTGATGTAGGAAGCGGCTAACATTTTGAATACTTTCACGCGGTCCTTCTCTGGCTGGAGGAACTCTTCTCTTTCTCTCCGGAGCTGGATGTCGAGGTCTTTCTGGGCATCTGTCCACATCTTATTGTAAGTGCTAATTGAAAAGAGGAGACTATGTTAACCCAACATGAAAGTAAGAGTTAGCGCACAACGATGCCAGGGCTCTATGTGTGTGGATTTCTCAGAAAAGCAAGCCTGGAAATGTGAGCCATTATATTTATAAAGAGATTTTAACTACAGTGTATTTTAAAAGCCATTAGCAGAAGTTTCTCTTTTTAATTGTTTTAAATATAGGAATCTTAAAATGCTGTTTTATTAATGAAAGCTTAAAAGTTGAAAACTTTTTGACTTCATCCTTAACATATGCTTGAAGCTGCAACCCTGATAGGGTTGTGAGTTTCATTCAGTTATGCTAACAGAGATGATGATTTAATAGAAAAGGTGTCTCCCCCTCAAAGCCCTTATGATGGGAGAAGGTCTCTTTTAGGTCTTTCCATGTTTGGGATGAAAACCAATTGATGTTTCTGAAGTATGTGTTGCTTTTCTGCCTTTCTGAAGTGGTTGTTGGAACTAATTATAGGGTAAGGGCTGTATTGGTGCTAATGCTACAACGTAGCTGTGGGCACTGTTTCGATTGCGAAGTGAGGAAAATGCTGGGAGAAAAACAGTTGATTCCTGTTGCCAAGTTTGCAGGAGGAGGGGAGAACTGGGCTAAGGTAACAGGGAAAGCTGACTTTTGTTTCTTAGACCTAGAAATAAAGGCTATTGGCCTCAATGGTGCAATCTAGACCCATCCATGTGCTTAACCTAGTTATTCCTTGCTGTTCCTAGAGCGTCTCAAAGAAGGATGAAGACAGTAAAAGGCCCTGCCTCCATGAGATGAGCTTTCAGAGCAGACCTCTTGCTGGTCTGAGCAACATTGAGAGAATGCTGGTGTATTAATTCTGACAAGAAAGCTGAGCAGCTGTTAACGTTGCTTGTGCTTGATAATAAATGCTTAAGTTGGAGCTCTGTCAGCTGATCTTATAATTTCCAACCTCAGAGTACAGAATGACCCAAGGCTTGTGCTGCAAGAGGGACCAGTGGCGTGGACAGGACAAACTCCAGCCCACAAGTGCCCCGAGCGTGGGGCGTGTGCTGCACGTCCAGGATGCTGACGGGGCTGCTGGGACTCCCTGCAGCAGTCAGCAAAAACACCAACAATCTGAACCCTGCTATTGAATTTGCACCATGAATTTTTTAAAGTGCATATTATACTTTTCAGCTGACCTGGGCTTCTGCAGGATGCAGCTGGTCTTGCTTTTCCTAATACCTCTGCAGCCCACCCAGGTCTTTCCCCTTCCTTTTTTCCAACTTCATTTACATCCCATTGCACCATCCAAATCACTCAATTGCAGCAATTAACCCAGGTGCAGGAGGTAAACAAAACCAGCAGAGTGGAGAAGACCGGCACAAACAAGACCAGCATTAGCTTTGACCTAACAGCTCTGCTGGTTGATCAGTGGGAGTTTTGTACGCTTCCTCTGAAGCCAGGACATGGAAGAACATATACTGGTGCAAGGTTCATGGGGTTTTCCAGCACAGAAGGAAACAACGTGGTATTGTACTTACTTAGCTGTGCCTACTCACAGATCATTTGATAGCGGGGAGGTTATAAATCTTTGAGAAAGCCTGGCCGTGTAGGTTGTCCCCACAACCATACGGCTGATTTATGAACAGTGGGTATCCTCGGGCTAGAGCGTTTCGAATGCAGGTTATTGCCTGGAGACAACAGAGTGTACCGCAATGAGAACCGACTCCACGATTGTCCACTCCAATTTACAATAATCTCCCTTTCTGCCTCCTCTGACTGAGGAATGTCAAGTGGTTCCTCCTGCTGAGCCAGCTAATATCCAGTTTCTTTTTATATTTTGAGTGACTTTTTGAGGGAGGAGGGGGACAGAGTGCTCTAGCTGTTCAGAGTACGCTAACATAAGGCAATATAGATAGAACGTAATTGCTTCCATAAAGCATTAGTTTATCAGATTATTAAGATGATTGCAAGCACGTTGCTGTGGGTCAGATGTTAAGAAATGGTATGTTTGTACCTTTTGCAGCAGTGACAGTCTGTGTAAATGTGGGTAAAAGAAGGGACAGGCCCACTGGAAAGTGAAGTATAGAAAGAAAAGATTGATGTCGAACTGCTAAATTTTCAGCTTTGACAAGCTGGTAGCTCCTGTGTACCTGTTGCGGTCAGGGTGACTGACACCTTGGGGGGACCTGCCCTAGTGCTTCTGTTCGTTAGGCACGTGATGGGGAACACTTGATAATTGGACGCTGCAAGCAGAAATGTGATTTGAGTGTTTCTTAGGTTCACGCTGATTAAAACTAGAGGACACATGCACAACCATTGGTTTCCCCTCCCCAAAACAGGATTAAAATAATTGTTTCATGTTTTACTAGTGTCCAAATGGGAGCCCTTCTGAACTAGTTTGAAGGATCAGATGTGCTTGGTGTTTATAGCCCTTTCTGGGGGACTTGGCAGAGCTGCTGTATTCCTGAGGAGTCCTTCAGCTTTGGCGACAAACGTGTTCAAGGGTAGTCAGAAGGAGTAATGCATGTTCTCAAGGTTATGTGTTAGAAGCAAAGGACAGGACTGACTCTCCTTGCCTATTAATCAGACAGCATGTGACCCTTAAACCCCTATTTTGACTATTTGCTCGGTCTCTCTCTGCATTAAGTTGTAAACTCCCTCAAAATTGCTTCCACACACTGAAGGAGGAGTACAACGCAGCCTTGAGTGCACTGGCTTTTTATTTACTGTTACTGGTTCATCTCATAGGTTTGTTCCTGTCCTGTAATGGGTAGGTTGTGAGCTGTAGCCATACCTGAGGATGATATTGCATCAGAATTAGGTTGCTCTCATCCGAGCATCTAACTAGCCTACTCTAGTGCAGGTAACCAGCAGGACTGAGCATACTTTTCTTACTCAAGGCATACAATTATTAAATCCTTGAAAAGAAACAAGTCTGCGTCTTGATCTCTGCATGTGTATAGCAGTATAAGTAATGCTGCAAATTGTCATAGCAACTAAAAAATAGGAGTGTTATGGGGAAAATAAGCAACGCTGTAATGGGATGAAGAAAAAACACATGAAGTGACTTAACTCCAGAGCCCCCAGAGTGCTTTCTGGCAGCTTACAGCTGGGAGGGAAGGTCAAGGCTTTACCTCCTAACCGATGTCCCTTCTCTTCTCTTCACTCCCACAAAGTAGAAACGGAGTCTAAAGCAAGAGCTTAAGACTCTTTTGCCATAGCATGACTTCTAGTTTGAATCTCGGTTTTATTGCTCAAAATAAAGCCTGATCTGCTTATTTAGAGTGAAGCTTAAAAATATGTTTCTCTGCTCAAGTTATAAAGAGATATTTAAAATCCTGCCAAATTATGCATCGCCTCACTTCAATGTTCCAGGGCCCTCTAACTCTCCACGTTTGCTTGACCCATCTTTTCTCACACTTAAAAAAATCTGTCGGTTTTGAGTGCAGCTAAGGTTAGCTTGCTTGCTTACTTGTGTTGAATTGGTTTTGAGACTTAAGCATGCCCTTCTTGGAAGGATTTGTGCTGAGCGTGCAAACTGTCCCTCAGACCACTCTTCAGCCAGTAGTGGAATCTGGCATCAGTGGGTTACCTTTGTGTGTGTGGTTTTTTTTCTTTTTTCCCCTGAAGTGTCTTGGTGTTTTTACTTAGCTGCCAAAGGGAACACTATTTCTGTTATTCCAGGACATGGCACAGTTTGCACTCCAAGCCCTGTCTGTCTCTGGATTTGTATGTGGGCTGAACCTAGGCTTCTTTGATGCTTGGTTTTCTGGGCTGTCTGTCCTTTGAGGACAAATATCTCACACTTTCATATGCCAACCATGTAAATGCAGAGCCTAGTACTGCATGGGCCCTACTGGTTTTTCTGATGGATGGACACATGTAAACAGATGGAAGGGAAAACACTTGTCTCTGACTTGGCCCAGCTCTCTTCACCTAATGTGGAAGCTCCCGTTTGATTAAATGAGCGCTAAATTGTATGTGTTTAAAAACATTCTGAAGCATCAATGCCGCCACTGCCCACTACCTGCATTTCTTCTTTCTCAGAAGACGAGATTGCGTGGCGTTGGGCCACCTAACAGGGAATGGAGAAAGCACCGGCAGGGCTTCTGAGAGCAAGGGGGTGCGGAGCTGGGCTGCAGCAGGGATCCGTGTGGTGGAGCAGGGCTCCTTCGGGCACAAGGAGCCCAGCACATGTTCATGAGCGTGCAGATCAAGCCGACAATCACAGAGCAGAGGAGAGGCGGCTGAGACCTGGGTCTAGCGACAAGGAATTGCGTGCAGGGGCCACTCCTCCGGGTCTCCTCTAGATAGCTGGGGCTTGACAGGTCAGTCATTGTGCTAAGCCCTGGGCAAACAGGGGGAGGGAAACCCTGCCCTGCAGCCTCTGTAAAATAAAGAAACAAGAGACAAAGGTTGGGAGGGGAAAGTGAGGCCCTGAGAGGAAAAGGGGCTTGCACAAATGCTGATGCTTTTCTTTTTTCTTCTCTCTTTCTAAAAATCACCAGATTTAAAATGACTGCTGGCTTATTCAGGTCAGCAGAGTTACCTGTTCCCCCACTACAACCTGCTCAGGTGATTGCTAGGCTAAATATGTTACATGAGCAGCCCTCTATTTTCTTTTTTTTTTCTTTTGTCTTATTATAGAGAAAACTTTTTGCAGACAGAAACAGAGATCAGTGTGGCTTTACGACGCAACCAAATTGACTGAAAGGTTGTCTGAACGAATTCCTATTTTAAAAGCCTTTAGCCTGCAGTCTGGAGCAGTGCTGGCTTGTGGGTCTGAGCTTGGTCAGGCTTACCTTGCTCCTAAAATAAGATTAGCCTTACAATTATGCTAAACTTCTTAGCTGGTGGTGAATGTAATGCTGCCAGATGACCTCCCTTAAGCATGCTTGCTCTAGCTATGATATTTTACAGAGTTTGAAGCATACGGGGAAAATAAAGGATAAACCTCAGTAGGCTTTGGCTGTGGCTGTGGAAGAAAACACAGCCTGCTGGCACTGTTAATGTGAACAGCTCTATGCTTCTGTCATCTCTAGTTGCAGTCTTTGGTACTATGACAGAAAGTGAATAGGGGATAAAAGATTTTTGTGGCATAAATGTAATGGGAAACTGCAGGGAAGGTAAGGAAGCCTGCTTCATTAAGCAGCAGTGGCAACACCGCACCTCAGCGGGTCTCAAGCACCTGCTCTAGCCAAACTCATAAGGCTGATTGGAGAAATGGCTGTTTTCTTACAGGGGAACGCTGCAAAGCAATTAAGGTGGGGGAGACGTTATTTTAGGCTGAACTTTCCTGTAGCATGCTCCAAGGGCCATCCTTCCGTCAGTCAGGCTGCAGCTCCTGCCTGGGCTGGAGGCTGCCCTTGGCTTTGAGGTAAGGAGGAGAACAACAGCCTCCTCTCCTTTGCAAGCAGTATTCCTCCTGGCCAGGGAAGCATGAAAGGATGGGGAAGGAGAGCTTTGGTAACATATCCAATTACTGCGTAGCATTGCTACATACTGTAGTGAGCTCTTTGTTGAACAGAGATGGGTAGCCAGGATTAGGCCAGAGCTGAAAAGACATTACCTATTCAAGCTCCAAGCAGCGTTTGCCTATACCACATTTTACTGGGTGTGGTAATGAAGTTTATTTCAGTGTTAATCGCCTTATGTGCATCTCTTTCTTTTTTTTTTTTTCTTCCCTTAAAAAAAGGAAAGAGCAATCGCCCGCACAGCTGCCTACAGTTGCATGCATAAAGGACAAATGCTGTGTCTGCTGTGTCTGGGTGCTGCTCTGCCTCTGCTAGGGTCAGGAGGCTTTAAGCTGAAAGTTAACATGGTCTACTCAGTTTCTTGAAAACCGTAGCCTCTTCTTTCACTGTTTTCTAGCACAAGTGCTGCTGGGATGTTTCTACTGACAAGGCTTTTTCCCAAAGGAGACAATGTATGAGTAATGCACAAGATCTTTCCCTACCTGCTCATTAAGGATGAAGGGAGGCACGGGAGGGAATTGCAGCTTTGAGTCTTAGTTGTGATAATTTTGATTCTATCTCTGTTTTCCTGCTTTAACGTAAGCAGGATGACACACTAATGCTCACTGGGATGGAAAGAGGGGCAAAGATGAATCCGTGAATGCTTGGGAGATGTATGAGAGACAACATGCTAGGAATGCCCAGGAGGAAGCTAATAATTGTGGCGTTTGGATGGAATTTGAAGAATATGGCCTGGGGACACACACTGAATGAGGGGATAAAAAGAAATATTCAACAAGAGTCCAATTGCTGAATGAGGCTGGGGCCCTGTGGGAAGAAAATAGGATGTGATCACAACCTAAGAAACCGCATCGTAATGCAGCCACGTAAAGTGGGGGAGAGAAGAGGGGATTAAAAGTTGCACTGACATTTTCTTACATTTTGGTTTTGCAACCTTGATTTTCTTTAACTGAGCTTTGGGGATGTAATATAAAATACATAGCTCTCCTTTGGTTGTTTCTGTCAGAAGCAGAAGGGGAGATCCTAAAGCTTGTCTTAGACTAATATTTAACCACGACTTAATGTAAGTTGTATTTGTGACATGAGATTAAATTTTAAAGCTTTTTGATTGTTTAAAGCTCCTTGGTGGCAGTGGTAAATGTCTTGCAGCTGATTAAAACCTGGTACAAATGGCAGCAGTACCAAGACTCAGCTTTGAATGTGTGTGAACTGGGGCTGTTAGGGCAAGCGAAGAAATTACTGGTCAAGATCCTACAGGTCAAATAAATGGTAAACAAATTCATAAACGAGGAGGAAACGCAGCAGGAAAACTTAAGTGCAAAAACATCTATGTAAATCTCCTGTTCAATGTCTGGAACAAAATGTACATCTGTATGCAAATGCTGGGGTTTGAGCATTTTAGGAAGCGCGATACATCCAGCACTTCTTAATCAACCCTACAGCAAATGTAATGGGCATGCTCTCTCGTGAGCGCTACAACTGTCCTTAGAAAATGTCAAGCATGTCTGGACATGCTGACTTTTCTTTTTGTCTGGCTGCTGGAGCTTACTGACCCTAAGAGACTATAGCTGAGTGCTTCCCATCTCCTGTCTCTATCCTGATACAGAGCTTCCTAAAGCAGTGGAATAACATGCTTCCGTGAGCTTTAGACCGCGCTGCTGTTAAAATCACATGGCCTTGAAGATGGTGAACACACCTCATAAACTGACTTGGAAATACTGGAATCCCAGTCACGTGAATTGTGTGCAGCGTGACTCTGTGCTGCACAAGTCGCGGGTCTGACCGCTCCGACCTGCGGCGCGGTCGGAGACAACTGCCCTGCGCGCGCACTTAGTACGGCTGGCGCGTCTAACTGGCCGCGTGAGACGCGTGCAATTTCTTTCTATGTGTGGAGCAGCTGTTCTTCCAGATGTCTAAAAAGCAGCTGTTTACCTCAAGCTCAAAAAAAGCTATGTGCTGTGTAGCATTTCTATACAGTACACAGGATGTGACTGTACAGTATTAAAAAATTGGTATTATAGACTTAGCTGTGACTTCCTGATGTGCCTACCTCTTTGTAGGATGGAGTCTGTCTTCCAGGTGACCTGGCAAGATAGGCAGCCATCCCCATTCCCAGCCAAATAAGGTGGTGCCCCCTGAAATATTTTTGCCCAAAGCACCGAAGTTCTTTCTCATAAACCCCATGCATTATTAGCTCTTTGCTCCCCTGCCTTGAAGTAAGGCAGTCTGTTATAAGACATTTTTGGCACGTGGCTTTTAAAATACTTTTAATTTAGCATGATTTATGGTACACAGCCAGGATAACCTCACTACATACAATCATGTAACAGTAGCCTTGGTAACTTACTTGAGAACAAACTCGGCTGTACCTTGCAAAACAAGATAGCCTAGGACAAAAGGAAAGCGTGTTCCTATGTTGTAACTACTGGTGTTGATTGCAACTAAGCTCTGTGCTAGGGAGGAACGAACAAGGCTGTGAACAGTAAACATTAAGACAAAATTTTTATGGATTTGCCAGCACTGTCAGCCCCAACCATTTAAAAATAATGAAATTAAACCTTTAAAGCCATGTATATTTAGGTAAGAATTTAGTACTTTTTATTTTCCTGATGGTTTGGGAGCATTTCTGATTCGCATTTTTTCTGGATTTTTAAAAAATTATTTATTTTTTAAAAGGAATGCTGAGATTCCCAGGCGGTAACCTGAATCCAGTTGCTGGGGCAATAAAGAAAAGCACAAACTGTCTGGAACACTTGGTGCACTGTCTGAGGTGTAGAAAACAGTCAAAACTACCCATCCCGTTGCTTAACTCAAGCTCTATAGACGCAGTGGCTGATGAACTGGTGTATATTCAGACCTGTGTTTACGAAGGACTGGATTAGCCTAGCTATAAATGCCATGCTGTGCACAGCTATAGAGCGATTATAGGCAAGTGAGCCAAGTAGCATCAATGTCGGACTGGAGTCCCTTACCAGCACCACTACCTCGTTTGGAAACAGAACTGTATATATTTTTGTCATGTGATGCGGAGATGTGTATCATGTTCATATGGATTTGTTGTTCAATGCTGGCAATGCTATAGGAAATGCTAAAGAGCCTTGTCTCTATTAAAATTAAACTGAGTTAAGGCAAACAGTTGAAGCACAAGTATTTTCCAACTAGAGTCAACTTAATTCCTTTTGTGTTAATCTAGCTCAAATAAGAGCAGCCACGATTCAGACACTCAGATTCTGAGATAACTCTCCCAGGAAGAGGTCAAACACTACTTTTGTTTTTGTTTTTGTTTTTTGTGTTTTTTTTTTTTCTTTTAAACAATGCAATTTAGATAACTATCCCTGCACTGGATTAGCCAGGGACCTAACCAAGCCTTCCTCAAACTTAAGGCTGCTGGAGGCTGTGCTGGGTCTCTGTCCTTGGACACAGCCCCCAGACAGTCTCTGCTGTGCCCTTGGTGATGTTTTTCTTTATTCCTCTCAGCTCACCCTTCTCTCCTGAGCCAAGGAGCAAGGAAAAGGAAGCTGCCTGGCTGGAAGGCAGCGGCGTTGGTGGCGGTATTTGGCTGGGACTGCGAATATGCTGAGGCAGGCATCCTCTAGTTCTGAGGCTGGATGTTTTAGTGTCTGAGGGGTTTTACCTGGCAAAGAGTTGGAGTTTGGAAAGAAGACACTGAGCAAAAGAAAGAGGAGGCTTTGAGGCTGGTACCAGAGATGCCAGAGGAGAAGACCACGGGTAAGAAGCCAGCAGCGGCTGTGCTCACAACCTGCTGGGGCAGCTGTCTGGACATGGTCAGGTTTGACCAGGTCAGAGCTTGAACGTGCACGAGAGGAGCAGCAGCAGGCAGCAAACACTGCCTGAGGGTTTTTTATTTTTTTCCGCGCCCCCCCCCCCCCCCAAATGTACTGTTATTTATTGAACTTGAGCAAGCCACGGCTAGCTCAGAACTGGGAACAAGAGCTGCCCCACACTGGGTTGGCTGTACCCGGGGGTTTCGTACTGCTGGACCTGGAGGCAGCAAACAGCAAAATACTGAGGAATAATGTCATGAAAGACGCTCATAGTTAGGTTCCCAACTTTGCGTGCAGCAATAATAATGCTTTCTTAATATAGGGGCTTGGTAGTTTAGTCATGTTTCTGGAGAAATAAGCATGGCTCCTTACAGGCACTTTGATACAGTGCCATCATCCGTGTCTGGTTATTGCAAATAAACTTTTCAAGCTTTGTATTGTGCTGAAAGCATGAGGAGTTCATTACAGGAAAAAAAAAAAACAACCCAAGCAGTATGGGCAAATTTTGGTCTGTAAGAGAGGACAAAGTATTTTTTGCAAGCAGAAAAGGGGCCTAGTGTCTGAGTACGAATAATATTAATATTGGCGTAAACAGTGCTGCGGCGATCTGATTACTTTGAAGAGGGCGGGTTCAGCCCCGCCGAGCCCCTTCGGGCGCCAGAGCCCCGCCGCTGCCCCTCCGGGGAGCCCGCGGGCCGGCGGCGCGGCCTGGCCCGGCGGCAAGGGGCGCCCGGGCCTCGCACCGGCGACCAGGGCCCGGCGGAGCCGGTCACACCGTGTTCGTACGGGCAGGTGTCTTCCTCTGGAGGTACGTGAGGGGGGTGGTGTATTTTTTACCCCCGTAAAGGGGGTTTTCGCCCGGGCGCCTGCGGCCCCTCGCCCCGCCTGGCCCCCGCGCCCCGCGCTACTCACGCCTGAGACATGCCGAGGCGCCGCGGGGCTGCTCCTCCGCCGCGGGGCTGGGCCCGCCGGCCGCGCCGCCCCGACACCGACCCGAGACCCCCGCGGAGCCGCCCCGGCCCGGCCCGGCCTCGCCTCGCCTCGCCTTGCCCCGGCTGGCGGCGGCTGGTCCGCGGCCCGGGCAACCGGGCGCCCTGCGCGGGCCCCGCCGTTACCGCGGAGACGGGGCGGGGGGGAAGGCGATCCCCTCCCCGGGGCTGCTTCAAGACCGGTCCTGGGAAGAAAGTGAGTATTATTTTTATTTTCCTTTATTGTCCTTTTCCTCCCAAGGGTTGTCCCAGTTGCATTCGCATTTTTCCTCTATTTTTTTTTTTTTCTGTTTTCCTGCCCCAAGTACCTATCGAGGCAAGTTTTTAGCAGTTTCCCGTTCCCTTACCACTTACAAACCAGTTTATTATTATTTTTTTCCCTTGGAGCAGCTGGAAACCTGCCTCGTGCGTTGTATTTCTTCCATCAGTTGCATCCCCAGACTGAGCACATCTGTACGCCAAGGGCTGCTGGGAAGCCACCGCCGAGGCTGGGGACTCTCTCTGTCCCGCCTGTTGGCGCTTCATCCTTCTTAGCAGGATTTGCTCTTTTTTTTTTTTTTTTTTCTTTTCTTTGCTTCCCTTTTTTTTAAAAAAAAAAAAGGAAAAAAAATTAGCAATGGGGGAAATGGGAGCACGTTGTGATGTAGCCTGTAAAATCGCATCTGTAATTTCTGAGCCCTGGTTTGGTGGGAGGCTGGCTTCAAGGGTGATACAGCTGTTCCACCTCCTTGTAAATGATGTTTAGCTGGTAGTGAAGTAGAGTTTTTAAAAATAATTGTTTTAATTTATTGCCTGTGTGCAGAGTGAGAAGCATCCGTTGCGGAACATTAAAAGGTTCCTTCTTTAAAAGGGAAAAAATCAAAGCTAGCAAGACAGGATTACAGCGCATAACATTTTTTTGGGGAAAAAATGCACTTCTCTGCAGAGCAGGTGGGGAAGGGTAAAAGCAAGAAGTTTGGGACAAGGAGCATTTTGCCAGCGATCGTCGTTTTTTGCCCTAAATCTCTGGGTGTCTGCGTTCCTTTGCCCCCCCCCCCCCGCCCCCCCCCCCCTTGAAGCCCTAGTTCATATAATTAGGTGAGACTCTTGGCTATCAAGTTTTTGAAATAAAGTTCCTAGCCCACGTGGTTTTGGAGAAAAAGCTTGAAAATACGAACCTTGAAGGATCAAGACCATAATAAAGAGCATCAAAGGCATAATATTTTTTGAGCTGTATAATGGCTACGCTCATTGCATTATTTCTTTTGGTGTATTGGATCGGTGGGGTTTTTTTTAGGAGTAAGCGAGTTTGAGTACCTGTTGCTTTTTCTTTGGGGTGTGTCGGAAAATGGTGTAAAAATCAGCTTTTAATTAGCTGTATTAATATGCAAGTGGGTTTTCATGCTGGTGTGGCTTACATCAGAAATTTGTCTGCTTTCTTTCAGTGCCTGATTCTCATCCATATACAGGTTGGGGGGAGTCTCAAAAGCAGTAAGTAACTTGTGTTTTTTTCTTATTTAATACCTCAACTAAGTCTTCACAGCCCAGATAGGAACCTCACATTTTTATTTCTGTTAATGTCGGCATTTGCACATCACTTTTTTTGCCAAACTATTTTTTTTCAGCCAAGAGTTTTACCCACAGAGTCCCAGCAGTACTGTCTCCATCAGTATGTGTGGTTTTAAGGACTTAATTTGGCCATAACCCCTAAGCAATATACCTTTTCCCATAGACCTCAAGATACCATTCCCAAATCTCTGAGCGAGAGAGTAATGCTTGCAATTTGATAAGTACATTCAGGAATTGGAGTCAGAATAGAAAATTTAGTTCTTTCTTTCATTCTGCAATGCATCATTCAAACATGGCTTCTAAAATTAATAGATAAGCAACCCATTGCATGTGTTTGAGACAAAAAAGTAGGAAGCTTTCTGAAGCAATTGCAACGAGAGCAACAAGATTGTTTGATATAATGTGGATGTTAATGATTACTCTCAATTTATTGCTCTCTGTTAGCACCTTAGTGCCACAGTGCAAAGGATGGTCTTTATTGTGCTAGAAACGGTATTAAAGATGAAGTAATGCCTATTGCTCACTTCTTCCTTTCCTTCTCCAACTGCCCCCCCCCAAAAAAAAGTTGGAGGAAAGCAAACATCTTCCTTTTAAAAATGGGAAATTAAGCCACAAAAAAGTGATGTGCGTGAGAGCGTGCAGGGAGCCTGTGCACGAGCTGAGGGGCTTTTTATTTTCATCAGTTTGTAGGGAACTTGAAAAAAATAATGAATCGTGTTGCTGGGAAAAGTCATGCATTAAAATTAATTATGAAATAAACAAACACAGTTGATTTTTTTTTTTCATGAGAAAGGAGCCTACTTTGTAGCTGAAATGGGAGTAGCGTACGACTTGAGAATTAAGTAATTGCTTTAGCCTAAGAAAATAGACATTTATAAACAGAAACTGGGGAGTGTGGGAAGTTCTGGTTTGCTGTAGGCTTCCAGTTGAATCCTTGAGCTTGCAAGTAATTTGAAGTGAGAGGATGCAGGTTTGACTGGGCTGTTCAGACAGTGCTATCCTCAAAGGACTGCCCTGTGATATATTTTCTGCTGTGGCTGCATCTGCGCTTTGGGTTTGTCACAGCCACTCTCCATCCCCATCTCCAGCTTTCTTCTCCTTTTCTTTCCTTTATCTCCCTTCATGTCTCTTCCCCTGGAGCACCACAGCCTGAATTGTAACTGAGGTCCAGCAGACCGTTGACAGTCAACACTGTGAAGTATCTCAGTCTTTCCAATCCAGGATCACACCTCTCTGATAATCCCTACAGGCACCAAACCATCTGAGATCCCTAGGTACCACCAGAGAGTAAAGGGAATTGTAGCTGTTATTACACACGTTGTATAGTTTTTGTATGGCATCGATAGTGACTTCTTCATCCAGATCATGTTGCATTAAAAAATAAAACTGTGTTATTTAACCTATCCAGAAGGAATAGGTGATGGGTTTTATACAGCGTGTTCCTTTTGGCAACTGTAATTCCTTAGGCTCTTGCAAACATGAGCTTAAAAGTTCTGCTGCCGTGGAAACTAGGTGCCATCATTTTTCAAAAAAGTCTTTTATTACGAGCTTAAGAGGCGACTAGTGAGCTTACAAGGGGATAACATATAAAACTGGAGGGCCTTGTTCCTCTAAACGCAGGTCCCTGGCAAAGAGCTTAGTGCACCTGTCTTTTACTGAGTAGGGGCTTAAGTAAAGCAAGGAACATAATAGGAAAAATGTTCTGCCTTTGCAACTCATATTTCAAAGCACTTAGAAAGGTCTAGATTGTCCCTCAAGGCACAGGATGGAAAGCGGAGTGTTTTAGGTTTGTTTTTTTTTTTGCGTGTTGCTGGCCCTGAGAGCATGAAAAGGGAGAGGCTGTGGGTCAGGGCTTTCTTCCATCACATGGGATGGATGAGCTGAGGCTTTGGGCCACCACTTGGGAGTCAAGGATCCTCCTGGTGCTTGTTTGGCCGTGAGGACAGGCGTGACATACCTGTGCTGCACCTCTCTGGGGTGTAGGATGTGATGTGCTCTATGAGCTCTCCCTTGCTGACATGAGGGGTCGTTGAAGGGCCCTGTGTGTGTGTTACTAATAAGCTGGATGAAGCTGGGATTGTGAAGAAGTGCCAGGAGGGTGGGTTTTGCTGGATGTCTCACGATGAAAAACTACCTTGCTTCATAGCCCTACCCTGGAGCGCCTGTGTCCCTCTCATCCTGGAGGGCTCAACAGAGGAGTTCTCCTGTCAGGGAGAGTGGCTGTGGCAGCACTTACAGCAGGGCAGCTGTGCCCAAACGGGAACCTGGTTGCAACTGAGTTGCACAGCAGACCTGCGAGTTCAGGAAAGTGAGAAGTCGGACCTCTGATGGGCAAGCTTGGGGTGATGTTGCTCTGGGCTGCCTTGCAGATGGGAGTTTGGTTTTCCTTTAGGCTTGGATTAAAGTGCGTAAAGGAGCTCTGGGTGGCTCTTCCCTGCAAGCTTGGGGACTTAACATCTGCCTTGTGGCTTCGGTGCCAGCTTCCAGCTCATGCCAGCACCCAGGAGGGATGGCCCTGCCAGCTGGGCTGTGCTGACCAGTTCATTTAGCCTTGCGATCAGTCACTGAGCTATTTTGCCACTTAACGTTAACTACTGCATCTACAGGAGGTTTGCTGCTTACTTGAAGGCTAAGTGAAGGGGATTTGTCGGCAGTCAGGTCTGTTAGACTTTGATATAGCACCAGCATGTTCATCAGGCCTGAGCGTGGTACATGGAGGAGGAGGATTTGAGCAGAATTAGAAGGTATAAAGTTCAAATCTAATTTGAAGAATTTTCTCTCTGTCACTTAAATGTGGGAAATGTTCCTGTGGTTTCAGGTATAAAATGTCATACTTCATAAGGAGTGTGCGTTTTAAATCTCAGCCAGATATTAAATGCCATGCCACACTCCACTTCTCTCTTTGTTAAAAAGTAAAACCCCAAATCATCTCTCCTGAAATAATGTTGTTCGATAATATTAAAGCTTTCAAAAGAAGCCAGTTCAAATAGCATCAGCTCTCCATCATTAGGAAACATTGGGGAGAGCATTGATTTTATTCTATATTGACAACTGTTTGTCGGCGTTTGGATATTTAATTATCTAGGATGCTGTTCTTAAAGATGCCTACCGGCATAAATTTTGCAGTTGATACAGATTGACAATTAACATGCACCAGGTGTTTTTTTTGGTGAGAAAGAAATAGAAAAAGGGATCAGACTCAGGATTCTGGCAATTATCCAAGTAATTTGTTAGCAGAGGTTTTAAAAAACTGGTTGGCTTGAACATTTGGCTTCAGCTAGAAAATTTTTAATAAATTAACACAAACAGTGTGTCAAGCTTTAGTCACTTAGGAGGGCAAAGGTCACTTCTATATTATTCTGCAAAACAAATATTGGAAATAAGTAGCATTTCTTTTGGTTGTGTAATGTGAAGATGTATTCAGTATCGCATGTGAAATGGCACTTCTGGACAGACCCATTTCAGTTCCTTTAAGATATACACATCCTCTAACCATTTATTCACTTCATAGGCTCACTAGTCAGCTATTTAAAATGTTGTATATGTTTCTCTCTTATGATTTTGATGGAAAAATGACAAAAAGATTGACTGTTAACCCTGGCTATGTGTGCACGTTAATCACGGAAAACTTCAAAAATTCTCAGGTTTTTAAGCAAACGAGGAAAAAATGCTACACAACATAAGCCGCTATCTGCTCCTTTGGATTGGAGTGGGATTTTAGCTGACCTGAGTCCCCACGTCTCATGCCATGGTAAACAGGCAGGAGGTTTGGTGGGACCAGCCTGCCAGGGAGCCCTGGGCTGGTGAGAACTCAGAACAGCAAAGTGCCACTTGCTTTCCATGGCAGGAGGGGGACGAAGATGCCGGTCTCTGATGTTGTCAGTTTATACGTGCGCTGTTTGATGGTCTTTCTGTTCACGGAAAAAAAATAGCTGTGCGATGTTAGCATGAATTTATGGGGCAACAGTCTTGGCTTCAGCCATTCTAGTCAATGCATGGGATGGAGAGGCTGTTGGAAAGTCCTTTGCTCTCCAGCTGGGGAGCTGGTGTTTCTGAGGATGACGAGGATAGAGAAGACCATGAGTAAGGGGCAGGGGAGGCAGCTTGACCCTTCGAGGGTGAAGTCTGGATCAGGAAGATCCTCTTCCAGACCCACTGTTTGATTGAAGCGAAGTGTTTGAGCTCCGGGACTTGATGTTTTTAAAGCCAGCAACTGAGAGTGACATGAGTCTAAAGGAGAAGGCGATGTTAGCCATCTGCTTTAGCAGTTCATTGCCCAGAAGAGAAGTTCATCTGTTATTCGTGCATGTAGGCTGGTGTTTCATTGTGTTTTGTTTTGTTTTCCCTCCTACTCTTCAGTAAAGCACCTGTTAAGTTAATCCTCTTTGATTCAACTCAAAAGCAAGGAAGTCAAACTCCTTGAGAGGCTGAGCAGCTCAGCTCTTATTTCCCCAGGTTTCTGTGCAGGGGCTCTAGCTGGTGTGTTTTGAAGGCTTCCAGAAGCAAAACTATTAAAGCAGGGAAGGGACTACTTAATTTTACTGGACATAAGGATGACTTGAGTCATGAAACATTAGTCTGGAAGGGGGAGATACTTTGGAGCTTCCCAAGTCGTTCTTGAGGATGGTGAGAAATGTCCTGGACCATTTTGGTGCACCTTTAATGAAAACTAATTTGATCTTAAAAAAAAAAAAAAAAAAAAAAAAGCCTCTTACTAAATTGGATGCATCCTGCTGCGTTTGTGCTGAAAAGTTAAAAGAAAGCAGAACAAAATTTCAGCAGAAAGTAACCCCAAAATACAGTTATTTTGTAGGGAGCCACAAGCCATCAGCAGCTGAAATTTGGTGACAACCTTCGGTTCTGCAAACGTCCTTGGTGCATTGTGTATTCACTTTTCTGACCCTGATGGCTGGGCAGCCAGTGCTGCCTATGGAGGGAAAGAGGTTCCTCCAGAGGGTGTCTGGGGAGAGGACCCTCTATTCCTCCTCTAAGCTCCAGAAGAGCCTCTCTTACTCTGCTGGCCATCAGGATCCAACTTTAAGTGCTGAGGCTAAGATGGATGAGCAGTTTCCATGATCCCTCCCCCATAATTGCCTGTCTCTTTGTGTTTAGGCTCTAAGGACGTTATATCCAATATGTGGGGACTCAGTTTCCATCTGGAGTATCCCAGGCTGAGGTAGATTCAACTGATGTGGTTGCATGAATGAAGCAAAACCAACAGCTTATACCTGGCTAATTCATGAGTTACAGCAAGAGCTCAAGGGTTAATGATGTCCCACCTAGAGCTGAAGGAACAATACAAGCCAAGCGCCAGACCGTCAGTCCCTTTCACGTTGCACATGCGTCACTTCTGCGTGGAAATGAGTGTCAAACTTATTTTATTTTTTTTTCCTCCTCCCGGTTCAACTTCTTGCGCTATAAATAAACGGCACAGTGTGAGAGAAAAATGAATAACAAGGGGCTGTAGTTTTTTAGGTGCCTGTGGCAGGATGTTTTCTTGATTATCCTGTTTCTTGTAAACATGGTGATGGCTTTTGTAGCCCAGATGTAGAGGCAGCCTGGGTTCATTGTTCGAACACCTGCTGTCCTTTCAAATGGACCCAATGCAGCCCATTGATAAAATTCAGACTCAGAAACCTGCAGCACCAGGCTGAGCTCCTGTAGATAGCTCAAAAAAAAAAAAATCCTTGAGGATCTGACATCCGCCCTGTGGGTTTTTTTTTCCCCTCTATTATATTTGATTGGGAGGGGAAGGGAAGCTCAAGATTATTTTTTTCGCCTGCTCTGTTCTCACAATAGCAATAAAAACAATACTCTCTGGCTTCGAGGTGGTAAATAGTGAGAAATAACAACAATAGCTCACTTTGCAAGGATGCAGCCAAATTTATGAATGAAACTGGTGGCTGCAATTTAGTTTCCAGGCCTGTCTCTGCTTTTGGTGTGATGAGATGAAATAAAAAAGCCAGAGAAAAAACAGCTCATAACTATTGTGGGGTTGTTGCTGGGACTGAGCGCAGGGAAAGATTTCATCTGAGCTGGAGAAGGGTAGCATGTTTTTTTTTCTGCTTCCTGCATCAAGATCAAAACACAAAACAGGTGAATTTGCTCAGTTAAACAGAGGCTTTGCAGCATTTTCTTTATCTGACACTAGCATATGGCAGTGAGACAGCTCTTCCCAGGTTGGCCACGTGGGGTAAGTGAAGTCAGGTAGACCCTCGCTGGGACAGGACTGCTTTACAAGGTGCACAATAATACCGCCATCCCTTTGGAAGACAGGGATAAAAGTTAGACCAAAGGCACCAAGCACACTTGTTTCTGCAGGTACAGGCCAGTTATGCACCTTCTACGCACCTGAATGTTTCTTTGGTTGGGACTTGAGGGCTAAAACCTGCTTTTTGGGGAGGTCCTTTTAGGGAGCGGAGACCCTCCCAGGCTCTGAGGCAAGAAGTCAGAGAGACGAGGTGGTCAGTCAGGGCAACGTGTTGTTTAGCAGCCTCTTTGCAGATAGGAGGCTTGTTTTTCACAGTGGTGTTCAGAGCAGGAGAGATTTTTTTTTGTGTTTTGCATACTTCCCCGCTCCTCATGCGTCCCCCACCTGTGCCTTTGGCTGCGTGAGCAGAGGAGTCGTTCTGCGATTTATTTACTGCTGCTTTGAGCAGGGGATTGGACCAGATGGCCTCCAAAGGTCCTTTCCAACCTACTTCCACTGTATATTTATATTGCCGAGAGAGTCAGATGCCAACAGTGAGTCCTTTACAAAGACAGTTAATGGGTCAAAGGCTTTCTCCCTCCATCTCTGAAAATGAGATCTGGGACTGTAAAGGAAGATGAGATCTGGGACTGTAAAGGAAGCAGTCCAGCCCCAAAATAATAATTTTGCCTGAGACAGGTGAAATCGGGTGGCCAGGCCTGCATGTGCTGTGGCTTCATCCTGCTTGAACAGATGTGGCCAGCCCCAGATGTTGTGCAGAGCGGAGGGCAGGGTTTGAAGGACTCCTTGCTCAGAGCATCCCACATGTGCCCCTGCACTCCCTGGGCTGTTAGGAGTGTGCTCAGAGAGAGGACACTGCTCCACCCGTGGGATGAAGCTGTGGAGGGACCCATAAGCTGTTGGGGAGGGGGCCCATCCTCCTGCTCTCAGTCCCCGGCCCCCAGCCTGCGAGTGGGGTCCCAGGGAGGGAAGCACCTAAGGATAAACATTTGTGCGAACCGCCCTTTGCATCTGCCTTTAATTAAGCCACACACACAAAAAAATGCAGAGCAGCGTGTTGGCGTGTGTCAACGTCCGTGTGCAAGAGGAGCACACGCTGTCCCTGAACCGTGGAGCAAGCAGCCCGTAGCCTGCGTGTCATTAGCTGGCTGTGGGAGGGCAGTACCCCATAGGCACTGCGGGCAGGAGAGCAGGCACGAGCTGACCTTTGCTGGAGCATGGGATGCATGGGGACCCTCCCGGGCTGGGGGTGGGACACGATAACCTCTCAAAAGCCAGCACCCGGGAGGAATATGTCTCTTAAATCCAATTATATCTGCAGACTGAACTCTCTTGTACTCCTTCCAGGACGTGGCTGTGTCATTGCGAAGTCCTGCATGTGCAGCCTTTCCTTTTTACCCGGTGTTTCGGTTGGTTTGAACTTGCTTTTTAATGGCTGTGTTGAAGAGCCAAGATAGCAAGGAGTTGGAACAGGCTTAATGTCCTCAGCTTTCTTATGCATGTGCTTTCCGAGAAAATGCCTGTTTGCTGATATCATCTCGTATGGCATGATGTCAGAGCTTTGTTACATTTACTAAGAAAGCTGCACTAACCATGTGAAATGCTTACCTGAATTTTTCTAGCTTGCATAGGGAGGTGTCCTTGATGACCTTTCACGGTAATTACAGCAGTTAGGAGATGTTTGCCCCAGGCAAACCTCTCTCTAGGTCTTCAGCCTTGTGCATGTAGTTTTTTTGGATTTCCCCTTCCATGTTATTCTGCAAAACAGCGTTGTGGCCACTAAGGTCTTAATTTTCCTGTAAAATCTATCAATTGCTGTTGGGAGGCAGCGAAAGCTGCTGGGTGTTTTCACAAAGAAACCAAATATGGTTTTAAGGAAGCATTTATATTTCCTATTTGTGTTTTGCTTTTAGATGCTGCCTTCCAGAAACCCTTTTTGCCCAAGAAAAACAGAGACAATGAGACCAGTATTTCTTTTACAACAGGTAAAAGACGAAAGATCAACATCCGTGAGCGGCAAGTTTCCTTTCAAGTGATTCTGAGTAAAACCAAAGCCTTTTTGAAGTGGCTTGCTGCAATCGCAGTTTGCCTTGCTTCCTGCTCGTGCTTTCGGCAGTTCATTTCTTGGGCACGCCTCCCAGCATGTTGTGTGTGGTTGCAGGCAGTGGGGGAAGTTAGAAGGCCAGCAAGAGGCAAGGGGGCTTTAAAACCTTATTTATTTCTTTTCTATTTAGAGTGCTGCTAACAAGACGTTGCATTTTATTCCTTCCTACCATCAAGGTGCAATATCTCCCCCAGCATCAGCACTGATGAGGCAGGGAGGGGTATGAAAGAAATAGGAATAGGAGATTTCATGCTGAGTGTCTCTAATTAGGTGTCCAGACTGTGGGCAGCATAAAAACCAACCAATCAACCAAAAAAACCCCCAAACCCCACCTTGTTTAGTCTGCAGTTGGTAGCTGGTGGTTGCTCTTAGTGTGAGCCCTGGGTGCCAAGCTGGGAAGTGGGGTGTCCTCTTTCTCAAGCTGGAGTGTTGGAGTATAGTTCTATAGCAGCTGCGAGATCGATAGAGCCAAAGCAGAGGGAAACCTGTGCTGGAGAGCTTGTCTCAGTGTCAGAGAGTGAGATGAGCAGGCAGAGCTGCTCCTTCCCCACACCCACGCTTGCAGGGACATTCGTCTTGACAGCCAGGTCCTTCCTTCAGCTGCCATCTGCTATTTCTGGACTTTTTGCTGCCTTGCAGTTGTGCCGGTGGAGCCGTCTGTGGGATCTTGGGATGCGCTGGGTGAGGATGATGGAAGATTAAGATGGCTTTGGAGCCACAGCCTGGGGCACTGCCAAATGATTGGGATGTAGTGAGTGATGAAGGCTGAAGACATCACTGCCCTATCAGCTGTCTGGCCACATCCACGAGAGTGGGAAGCACCCGTTGAGCTGCTCCTGGCCTACTTAATAAATAAAGATGCGTTCTCAAAGCAGGACTCACCAGTTCAGTGAAAAGCTGTGACTTGCAGCAAGGCTGTGGCTTTGTATCACCGTAGTCATGCCAGCTCCTCCAGTGGTGCAAACAAAGTCATTGCCTTTGGTGCCCACTGTACTCCATCCATTTATACCAGTGGAGGAGCTGAACGTCTGAATTTTGCTTGGCGGCTGTTTCAGAGCAAGATACCATTCTCTTTGCTTGATCAGCGTGTGTGTTAACATATCTGTTAATTACATTAATGTAATCTGATGCTGGGCTCTTGGAAGGACCTCCTCCTGCTGTTGAAGGTGGTGATGGAGACCCTCACTGGAGTGAGCGATGAAGCAGCATATGTGGGATCAGAGGGCAGGTGGGATCTGGGCGTATCTGAGCCATGCAAAACACACTGGATGGTGAAGATCTGTCAGCTCTCTGATGTCCTCACGTGCGTGCGGAGTCATGTCAGGGTTGATGGTCTCATACTGGCCTCACATCTCCTTGCGTGACTGCAGCCGGGAAATGTACCTTCTGGCAAGGCTCCTTGTCCAGGTATTCACTCTCCTACAGTAGAGTACTGTGGTCCTAGGCACATGTAGTGTGTGGACAGGTTGTGGACCAGCTTGTTCCTGCACTGGAGGGGAGGAGGTCCCATAACAAGAGGAGAAAGGGCCACAAGAAATGGCAAATGCCTAAATTTTGGGTGCTGCATCACAGGGACGGGAGACCAGGCTGAGGCGGTCGTGTCTCCCTCTTGATGTGTGAAATGCAGCAGATTTGTATCAGTAGCATGGGTTTCTGGCTCTTGAGCTATGGCTTGGTTAGATGTGGTTCCCTCACTGAAATTGCCTGTGTCATTAACAAGGTCCCAGGTTTAATTAAAGGCTTAGTTTAGTTTTGGACCTAATGCACTGATAAAAAGCAGCCTTAATGCTAGTTTTCCCACTGGCTTGTGTTGTATGCTATTTCCAGGCAGATGGTACCTCTGGGCTCTCTTGTTGGTGCGATGTGCTCTCCTGTCCCAGCACGAAAGGACTGCTCGTGTCCTGAAGGGCTCACGCATTAAGCAAACAAGCTTTGGCTCTGAATCCAGAGGTTAGCGAAGAGCATATGGTCCCTAAGAGGTGCAGCTTGTATTGCTAAACATCCTTGGAAAACTGGATAGCAGCTTTTCTCTTTTACTAGCGCCTGGCCGGAGAAGGAACAGGATTTAAGCACGTACTTAAATTTCAGCATGTGCTTAAGTGTTGTCCTGAATGCAGACCCTCTCGAGCTTTTGCTGAAGTGCTTTTCTGAACTGGGGCCAGCAGGCTATGGAAGTCCTCTCTTCGCGTTTCTGCCTCACTGTGTACGCTCATTGTGGCTTGCTGGCTATTTACCGCAAGGAGAAAATCACTTTATTTAGTTGCAGCTAGCTAAGTAACTGAGAGCAGGCAAGTTACGAGAGTCTCATGAGCTGAGAGCGAGACATCTGACCTTGTCTCTTGTCTGTCTTGTTTCTATGATCCTAATTCTGTTCTAAATTAATTCTTTTGTTTAGCTGCTGGTTTTTTTTCCCCCCTCCTTTTTGTTTTCACATGAATGCTTGTCTCTATATTTAGGTCTGCTGGGGCAGGATGTTATGAATAATTGTTGATTGATATTATTAAACACTAACACGCTTGGCTGTGTTGCACTAATGATGGGACTTTGGGGATATGCAAATCAATTAATTGCAGTAATTGCTGTAATAGCTGTTTCGGAGGATGCTGTTGAAGAGCCCTTGGGAGGACAGACAAAAAGGGAGGCATTTGGAAGCGTGAAGGGGTGCTTGAGAGTCACTGGAGATGGCTCATTCAAACTTCTGATTTGTAAAGTTGGGTTTGTTTCGCTCTCTAAAACCCACTCTTACCAAATCCTCTCTTGCTTCGTTTCAGAGTTACTCCAGTGTGGCTACTCCTGGACTTTCCCAGAGCTCTTTCTGCTGAGGTGGAGCTGAAGAAGCTCACAGGTGAGACAGAGCCTTTTCCAGGTAACCTCTTGGCTTAGAAATATGGGAGACATCCTTGGAAAACACTTGAGGAAAAGAAACGTTTTCAATATTAGACCTCTGCGTCACCTCACACTGAACCGTTTTGGTTTGCCAGCTGATTCTCATTCATGATAAGGCTTTTTCCCCTTCTGTAGCAGCATCACGGGGCCTCACAGTGGGCACAGAAGGGACGTGAGATGCCTCAGGAACTGTTGTGGGGAGGCTGTGAAGGGAATGGGATTCGGGTATTGTGAGGATGGGGAGGAAAAAGTCTCTTCTGGCTTCTTCCCCACCCTATATGTGCTCTCCCTGCCTTTGTGTATTATTGTATATTCTTTTGTCTGGGTTTCTGTATGCAATGTGCTTTAGTCTCCATGCTCTGGGGCAAGTGTTCAATGTGGTGCACAGATGGTGCTCCCAGAAATCCTGTTATTTGCTAATGGGATTTTTTGCAAAGCGTTTCCACTGTTCTTTTCAACAGTCTGTGTGTTTGTGTAAATATGCCCAGACCGTCATCTTGCTGAAACACCCTGTCCTGTGCAGCTGAGAACACGTCTTTATTTTTTATTTATCTGTTTTTTAATCCCCGAGAAGGATGTTGGACCAGCTTCTGTGGGAGGCAGTGGTTGCAGGATCTGGGCGGCACCGAGGTCTGTACCTGCAAGGAGGGTCAGTCCCTGCTGGCTCTGCCAGATGTCACAGCCCTGCCAGGTGGCCTGGCCATATATGTTGGAGCATTCCACTCTCATGCCCTTGTTACCTTGCTGGTGGTCCTGTCCTTACATTTTTCACTGATGCCTGGCTGAGATATGCTTATCTATTCAGCAGCTTCCCCCCCGGTCCTGCAACATTTCTGTAATTCAGTGTTCGGCTATTATGCAGCTATTCCCCTCTGTGCCCTCCATTCTTCAAGTAGTGCTCAAAATCATTATATAAATAGCAAAAGCCTAGAATATGTTGCTTTTATCACCAGAGGCCTTTCAGAACAGGTTAGACGTGTGCCTGATGGGGACAATACAGCGCTGACTCTTCCATGGGGCACAGGGCTGGACTAGCTGACCTCCTGAGGTCTTTTCCAACCCTTATTTTTCCGTTGCTGCATGACATTCACTGTTGGTGTTGAAATCGGTAAGTGGAGCTTTGTTTTGCGTCACGCTCGCTGGAGGGAGGTCAGGGCTCAGCAGCCGTCGTGACTAACAGACAGTTACGGGGTGTGTGTCAGGAAGTTCCCTGTCTGTCTGCGTACTCGTATGCTCCTCATCCTGCAAAATGCTCTTCCCCTAAATGCTTCTCAGGCTTTTCTGCGATGGGAAGGTGAGTCACATGAGGGCAGAGGTTCTTCTTTAGCTGGCCAAGGACTCCAGGTGGTTCCTCTGGAGCTGAAAAATCTCATCGCAACCCTGGTTCAGAAAGTACAGGCAGCCCAAGGCAGGAAACCTGTCAGGGACTGTTCCCGTTACGGTACGGTGCCATTGAGCTGGCTGATTTGGGATCAGGGGCTGGCGATGGCTTGCTGACCAGGCAAAGGAGAACCAGCTGTGGGATACTGCTACATGCAGATATAGGATTGACACTTACAGCCCCATTGTGCTTCTCTGAACACCCAGGACTGTATTGTCTAGAGTGGGGTCCCGGTCACAGGAAGCCCTCATCTCCAGCTGTGTGCCTGTGCCAGGGTCCAGCCCTGGGCTGGGGAGGTTCGTGACGAAAATAAGACTTGCGGTCACCTCTGCAGCACCTGGATCGGTCTCCATGTTTTGTTTGGACATCATTGCACCTATTAAGTATCTGTTCAGCGTGGTGTCTGTCCAACTGTAGTGGTTTTGTGACAACTTTGTCCAAAATTTAGGAACCACAGGGGATTCTGGAACACAACCCTCTGTGTCTCATACCCGTCTTCCAGCAGCAGAGTTTGGGAAATAATGGTTTTTAGGTCTGCAAAAGATGGCAAAGAACCTGCAGAGACACTGATCTTCATCGAACCTGCAGAGACACTGATCTTCATCCATGTCCCGCTGTGGGCTCATGTCCCCTGTGGGGTGGGATCTCTCCAGGAAAAGAGCTCTTCAGAGGTGTTGGCTTTCTGTGCCCATTGCGAAATACCTCCCTGGCTTGTATTTTTGTAGCCTCTCAATTTTGCTGATTTCTGTCACCCTTCTGATAAGGGTGATTAGATCTGATTTGTTTGAATTATACCCTGACGGCTTTCAGCTCTCACAGACACAACACCGGCCGCTCTGGGTTCACACCAGCTTGCGTATGAGGGGAAGTGGGGAGGGGAGAGCCTTTCTCCTCCTCTGATAATAGTTAGCAGATGTGATATCATTACCAGGTCAAGGATCTGAAAGCATCAAGCAGCAGGAAAAAAGCTGTGCTCGGATGGCACTTTAAAGCTATAAAGGGGAGGATGTGGCAGAGGCTGAATCATCCTGTGCTCAGCAGCAGGTCTGAGCGCTGCTCTGCAAGGTTTCACAAGCTGTGGTATATTTTAGTCTTGGTTTGGTGGTTTGGCCCCAGGAGCTATTTCTTTAGGTCTGTACTAAACCATTACCGATTCCTTCATAAAAATCGAGTCTGCCCATGGCTCGTTTATGTCTTGGGAGCTGTGTGCAATCAGTTTGTTAGTGTGTCTTGTTTTTTCTGGAGGTGTGATGCCCTATTCTTTTCCCTTTTTAGAGGCTCCAGGGTCACTAGCAAGACTTTCCCCCTCTAACCAGTTTTTGTCCGAGGTTGGTGACTTGCTACGAGCCAGACCATGATGCACACAATATCAAAACCTGGCTCTTCTGTGTTATTGGGAGGGTTTTTTTTCCTAAAGCCCTTGCAGTAGCTTTCCAGGGTAGTTCAAAAAATCTGGGGCAGGTCAGACTGTATATTATTACTGTGCCCTTGTGCCTTTGCCTGTTGATCTAGTGGCTGAAAATCTGAAATAAGACACGATTCAGCTGTGGGTTTGGTGCCATTTCAGGCTCTGGGAGGAGGCTGAGTTCTGCCTGTAGGTGCATCTTTTCTTCAGGGCTTGGCCAGGTGCATCCCTGGGTCTTGCCCTCCTCATCCCCCTCCTGCCCCCCATCTCCTCTGCCAGGTGACATAAATTGTAGTAGCAGATCCTTGTAGGATTGCTATTTAGAAAACAAGCTCTGCTTTAACTTTGATTAGCGTCTCAGTGAAAGCAATATGCTTTAAAAGCCGTGTTGCAGTCATGGGCTCTATACAGCCCTTGGAAAAAGAGCTTCCCAGGTTCCGGCTGAATGTGGTGGTCAAAGAGTAAAAGTCGTCGCTCTAGCATGAGGCCGGAGAGCTGCAGGAGCTTTAAGGAGAGGAATGAGTGTGCCTACAGCATGCTAACAAAGAACAAAATACCTAAAAGTACAGGAAAAAGTCTTGAGGAGCTGCTGTGGGTAAGAGAGGACTGAGCCTTACTTGAAGGTAGGCGAGTTGCATCTTTGAGGGCTTCCATGGGGAGGAGGTATGGGAGTGGGCTGGAAGGGTAGATGTGGCAGCAAAGCAGCGTGGCAGCTTCATCTTCACATGGAGGCATGTGTTGGGGAGGAACAGATCAACCTAGGCTATCTTTTCATTAGTGCAATGGGTGTCTGTTACGTGCTCTAGTGGTGGCTTCACGGCAAAAAACATGTCCCTTTTTCATTCTTCTGCTTTTTTTTTTCCCCCTGCTCCCCTCACCTCCAGCAAGGTGTCCTCCAAGTTAACTTTAGGATAAGAGAAACAAAGTCTATATGTTTAACTTAATGGCTGTTTTCAGTACATGCTCTGTGAATGCAAAGCAGGGGTTGTAAGTGTAGCCAAGAAAATACCACAGGGACACAAGCGTGTGTATGTGTGTCGGGAGAGGCTATAAATAGCATATAGGTATGCATTATATTACACTGTAGTTTGCTTTTCTCTTATGCTGATGGCACGTTTTCTGACAGCATAGATGGCGAGTGCTTCTATGTGGCATTTGCCAATATTGAGAGCACTTGTGAACTCATGCCACTGCTATTTGCCATCCAATGGACACGGAAAGAAAACTGCAATGCTTCCAGTGCGCTTGCTCTCTCCCACCTCCCCCCTACATCTTCTTCCCCAGCTGATTTGACCAGGTCACTCCCCATCTTTGATTCTTTCCTCTTATTTAAAGACCTCCCATGGCTGCATTGTCTGAAAAAGCTCTGGTAGAGGCTTCAGAGCTGTACTTCCCCCTAGCTAGAGAACACGCTCTCATTAACAGCCCTCGAGGAGGGTGAATATCTCTGCTACCTTCAAAGGAGAGACAGAGGCACAGAGCAAACTCCTGGCCCTGAGTGGGATGGAGCTCTGCTGAAGACATCAGCAAGATCAAAACGTCAGCTGGTGAGAACAGAAGTGATGCAGGTATTCCTCTATGATGCAGGAGCTGCGGTGGCTTTGTGGTTCCTGGAGACACGGCGTGAACTGGCTTTAACTAGCTTTGGTACCAATAAAAGTGCAGCAGCCGCTTGGGTGAACGGCCCAACTACTTGCCTAGCCTCTCGGGAGGGTTTCAATGCACGTGCTGAACTCTGCTGCCACTGTCAGCAGCGATTGCTAGTTATCTTAAAGTTAGCCTAGGCCTGCCTGCGCCATCCGCAGCTGCACCATCTGCAGAAGAGATGTACCCTCAGTTGCTGTCAAGTGAAACTGCGCCGAAGCTTGGGAGTCAAAACCCTCTTCCCAGCTGCTATCTGAACACCTTTGCCAGGCGTTCAGTCTCCTTCCTCAGAGTTGCACCTCGATGGATGAGCTCCAGATGGTTGAATGGGAACCTTGCCAAGCATGGAGGGCTATCAGCAGTGTTATGGATGACTGTAGGCTTCCTGCTGGGAAGTATGTAAAGATCTGTTGGCTTCTTATTTTAGTCCCCTAAAAGAGCGCGCTCATAACTACTTTTGGCTTTCCTTTTGGCCTAATGAGTTCTTTTCCCTTTTCCAAAAAGTCTGAGGCGAGTCAGTCCTAACCTATCCACAGCATCTATTTGTTTGATTTTCCCCCTTCTCTGGAAGCGTATCAGATGAGTGCGGTGGGGTGGAGGTAGGTTGGACTTCGGCCATCCTTTGGCTCCTACCATGAGTGCATAGACTTTTATCTTTTCAATGTGACCATTAAGGAGGGGGGAGGGGGGGGGGAAAGGAAATTAAACTACAAACAACTGCATTAAAATAATAATCAAAGCCTCATGAAAGCACACAAAAACCCAGTAAACTCTCTGTTCTTTGAAACTTGAATCTTATCTCCCCCTGTCAAGGTTAATTGTTGCTGGGTTCAAACCATGGATGAGCTTTCATTAGGACTGGAGAGCTGAGCCATAGCTGGGCCAGGTTCATCTGCTGGGTGGTTTGTGGCAGTGTTGAATTTGGTCCAGTGTGTTAAGGAAGGAGTTTCATCTGTAACTGTGCATTTCATTATATTTGTGGATTTAAATCTGACCTTTAATGTTTCTTGAGTGTCTTCTCCCAGGGTTTTAATCTGTGGAGCTATTTTGAAGGTGGTCACTTTATTTCTTTCCATATTACGTTGAAGACTACAGTGTGGCAGTGTGGTCAGATCTGGAGAGCTTAGGAACAACTGATAGAAGGTCCCCTAACATAAGAGACCCTTCTAGTTTATGTGGTGGGGAGCAAATAGCCTGTCCTGGGAAGCAGGTCCTCCTCATTTCTCAGTTAATTAACCTACCAAGAGCCAAAGGCTGATTTTTTTTTTTTTTTTTTTTTTTTTTTTTTTTTTTGGACCACTGCAGAGTTGCTGTGGTTTTCTCTCCTGCAGCTCATGTTCTTCTGAAGGGGTGCTTGGAGGAGATGGACCATTAAGAGCATTAACAATGAAAAAATACTAAACTACATCACAGTATTAAAAATACATTAATGAAATGGGCATAATGAGTATTAGAAATAGTTTTATACGCCCTTGAGCTAGGAAATATAAATATACGTATACTAAATGATAGTTCCCCCCTGCCCCCCACAGATCATATTTTCAACTGGCTAGGTTAATTTGGGAGATAGTATTTCACATGCAAATAAATTGGGATTATGGTTCTGCTTGGGTAAATCACAGAAACTCTTCAATGCATCAATTTACTCAACCTTAAAAGGGCATTATCGGTATTCTCTTCACCTCTGCGCTGTATCCTGAGATCCTCAAGCACAAAAGGGGGCTGAGGAGATATTAGAAGAAAAGAAAATGAACTTATTTTCTCACTCTCAGCCATTTTTATGAGGTGGGTAAGAGAGTTGCTTGTATCAGTGCTGGAATCTTTCCTGGTGTTTGTGTTAGAACTGGCAATGGGGAAAACAAGCTTGTTTTGGAAACAGTGAGTTTTGGGGTTTTTTTTCAGGAATTTTATAACTTTTATGAGAACTTTCCAATTTTTTAATACGAAACAAAATTCATTTAATTCCTATCCAAACTGCTTTCCCAGAATTGCATAGTCACTTTGTAAAGCATCTTTGAAAGCATTGATTTTACAGGACCGAGCCTTCGGTGGTTTCCAGGTTCTCCTGGTGCAAAGCAGTGGAGTCGTGGACATAGCTGCTGGCTGCCGGTGCATCGAAGGAGCCTGCGCCCAACAAAATAGCCCAAAGTACTGTAGGACTGGGCATGACGGATTCTTCCTTTGCTACAGAGGTGCGATTTTGACACGAGGGACCTTCAAACACAGCTAATGGGATGGGATGTGGCCGGCCGTGACTTGGCATGGTTGCTTAGCGTTACTTCTCCATCTTTTCCCACAGCCCACTTCTTTCCCGTGGCCTGTTTTCATTTTCTTGGTAATTCAAGCATGTCTAATGTTAGCATGAGGAATTTTTCTATGGTGCAGATAGGTCATGGAGATCTGCCTTAGACTGTATTTTACAGGTGACGTCCATAAATACAGGTGGGGGAGTAGGATAACAGAAAGGTCAGCAGGATGGGACCTGTGAGAAATGCTATTGTAGATGGTGGGAAAGCCTCTGAAGGTGAAACATATAAGAATAACTTGCAGCGGTGAGTGAAATGAGGTTAAAACACTTGCAAATAGGTGCAGATGGATGCAATCCATGGGGATTTGTATTACTTTCTGCTGTCAGAGAAACGTGAGTGCCCGCTCCCTGTCTGCAGGCACCAGCCTCTGGCACCACGTGCCATCACGCGCTGTCCTTGGCCAGCGCAGGAGTGCTGGCGATAAGCAGGTGTCCCTCGCCGGCGCGTGGAAAGAAGAGTCAGCTGGCCTTGCAAATGCTTTCCCCAAAGACAGCTTCAGTCGTTGCATTTGTGGGGCTTAGTCCATTCACTCTTGCTGTGAATTACAGAAACCAGACCTCTCATTTTTGTATGGACTATATCCACTAGCAACCAGCTGGCGCTGGTATTTGATATCAGCTGGGAGCCTGGTCAGGAAGCTTTGATTTTTCTTTCTTTTTTTGTTTCAAATTTCCACCACCTTCTCAGCCTTGCTCCCCACACCCTGCCTGGTTCATCCACTTACATGTGCCCCAGCAGTATGCCGTGGGTAGGCGTGAGCTTGCCTGTCACAGGCACCTATGCAGTGCCAAGCTATAGGAACTTCCCTGATGTGTCTCGCTTTGGGCAGTCTGAACTCAGCATCATTTCCACGAAGCTGGAGAACAAGGCTGTGTAGCTCTGGAACAGTCTCTTTTTTTTTTTTTTTTTTTTTTTTTTTTCTTTTTTTTTTTTTCTTTTCCCCAGTCTAATGCATTTCCATGCCTGAAAACGGGTAGGTATACAATTTATTAGAAACAATGCTTAGAAAGCTAAGGGTTGTAGCTTTTAAATGTCTTGTGTGTTTATTTTTATGAAAAAAAAACCCCATGTTTCCTCCATTAATGTATAATATTTACTTTAGGTACAGCAGAAATCTGATGTTGAGTTGAGTTTCAAATTAAGTAAATCTCCATTTATGAAAGTCCTAAGTGCCTCTGTTTCCAGATCTCTTCACGGTACATTTAGGCTCTCTGTCTGTGTTGGAGGCTTAAAGCTCAGCAGCTTGAGCTCGGATCTAGCAGGAAGGGAACTAAACATTGGTCTGACTTTCAGGCTGTATTAAAGGCTGGTACCATGGAGGGGTGCAAAAAGCCTTTCATGTGGCCGGAGGAGGAACCTCCAGAGACAGCCTTGGTGGAGGAAAGTCTAGGAGCAAGGTGAAGACGGGAATCTAGCCTGTTAGAGGCACAGGATAAGGTTTCACTTCTGGGGGCTGGTTCCTTTGCTAAAGCAAACAAAGCCTTGGTTTTCATTTTGCTCATTTGGTTTTTCTTTTTCTGGACATGTATTGCTTTATCAAGTGATGCAGGAAGGTTCCAAAAACTTAGTTCGCAACAGGACGCTCGAGCAATTTCTTTTCGTTTTAAAGGATTTCTGTGTGTTGATTCCAATAAGCTCAGCATGGACCACCGGACCCTCTTACAGATTTAGTGTTTTGGGGACTTAGTCACCCACAACGTCTTCCTGCAATACGTCATGCATGGTGGCCATCACTTTACCCAACACCAGTGGTATGAGAAAGCTGTTCCATGTGTATGTTTGCTGGATCAGGACCAGAGAATGCGGTGTTTTGCAGGATGGGGTATGAGACCGCTGCTCTCCCTGGTATCCAGTTTATTAGCAGTCTCTGAGTAATGAATGTAAAGGAAAGGTGGCACCTATCTCTGGTGCCAGCACCGTTGTGCTTTCTAAGCTTTGTGTCCAGCTCAGTGTGACTGTGTGCCTTGCAACAAGCATCATTAGCAGGTAATTGTCCCCTTCGGAAATCAGGTGAAGCCTTTGGACTTGCCTTTGATTTGTCCAGTGTCAAATGAGTACTGTAAGGCTCTCAGCCCTGTCCAGAGAGGATTAGTTCTCAAGGATCTCAAGATGACATAGGTTAATAGCAACTGTGAAAATCTGTCCTTTCTTCTTTTCCTGCACTTAATGCTCTGTTAAGGTGGCTGAACCATTCTTAGAAGAGAGGAAAACAATTTGTCTCTACTGGCACAAGCAGATTTTCTGGCTCTGTCATACCCTTTTCCAGTATTCTACTGCTGGTTTTATTGTTCTGAATCAATATTAACTAGAACTGGTAATAATAAAACTAAATAATCAGCCCAAAGTCAGCCCAAGAAAAAAAAAAAAAGAAACAACCAAAAGCTCCAGAAGATGTTGACATCTTCCCACCCCCTCCAGTGTTGAAAATGTCAAAAAAAACTTATGTACTGTGGGCTTTGGAAAAATACGTTAGTGGATGAGCAGTGCTTCTGTTAGACTGTGCAGAGACTAGCATCCAGATGCCGCGGGTGATGGTCGTGAGGAGCTCTGCTCTCGTCTGTGGAAGCCTCCCTGCAGCCATCTTCCCGTCCTAGAATAATGAGGCACATTCCTGCCTTAACAAATCACATTAAATACCACACCTTCTCCCCATCTTCTCTGCCAGGCAAAACTCACCCTGAAGTGACAGGCACTAGCATAAGCAAAGCTAATTCACTAACTTATCTCTAGTGTACCGTATAATTGATTTCATCAAATAAAATCTGTGTAATAAAGCTCCGGAAGTTAAGGGAAAGCTACAACTTAATTGTAGTTCAGCCAAGAATCAATTTCTCATTTTCTTTCTTGTTTTCTGACAATTTCTGCTTATTGGTGAGGGCCAGAAGGGATGCAGATTTTACAAATGTTGGTATCCTCTGTACCACTGGCATTTAATATCCAGACTAAAAAAGAAAGGAAAATTTTGCAGGTATTTTTTGCATCAGCCATAGTAGGGAAACGTCTGAGTCAAAACAGTTGTCCAGCAATGAAAAGCTTTACCCCTGTATAAAGCTAAATATGGTTTTTATCTGTAAATTTTTGTTTTAGTTCTTTCTGTAGTTTCCCCTGAACACAGGGTTAGGGAAGAAATGGATTAAGACTAGCCTTTTTTATGGTGCCTCCATTTCAGAGATGCAATAAAAATTTAAAGCGTAATAAGAAGTTAAAACATCAGCCCTATTTTGCTGAGTGAAGATGTTTAGGAAATGTTTTGGATAAAACCTCTGCAGTGAAACCCTGCAGTCATTCAAGCTGATAGATATTTAGCTTTTCTTTTCTTTTCAGTTCAGAATGAATGCCATATCCAGGAAGAAAAAGGAGGGATTGGACCACATTTTCTGGGATGCCTGGGTAGTTGGAGGAGTGATGGATGCTCTAGATGAACGATGTTGCATAGGCATAAATTGCCTGTGAAGTATATGCTGTGGCAGTCCAGCCCATCCAAAATGCAACCTGTAGTTTTTTGTCTAGATAGAACTGTTTGCCTTCCAGGTGCTTTTTTAGAAATGGCTTGGATCTTTCCAGTGGGAATGTCAGCTGCAACTTTTGAAAGCTTTATGAGGCTGATTCTTTTAGAAAACCTCCATTCTACTCCATCTCTCAATTTGTTGCTGCTTTTCATAACCAGAGTGAATGCAAGATATGTTTTGGCCAAGTCATAAGCCTTAGACTTTTTAGGGGAAGATGCTAAGGGGAGTGGTGAAGTGAGAACTGGCGTCTCCTCTCCCTAATCATGTCAGCCTTGGGATTTCAACATGGGCTGAGTAAGAGGTGGCTGCTGAAATGGAGGAAGCATCATCTCGATTCAGACAACACCTCTCACTGCAGCACTAGTTCCTATCCAGATAGGCTGAACATGCCAGATGCAGCAGCCTGGGTTCAGTAGCATTTTTTTAAAGCAGTCGTACCATTGCAGGTTTTTTGATTTGGGGATGCCCCATGTTTGTTCTGCAAGCTGAGATTGCACAGATTAGGGACCGTCAGGAATGGAATGAGCAGGAAAAATGAGAGCGCTATCCAGAGCCCTAAATTCCTCTCACCCACCATCCACCTTGTTCTCCAGTGACCTCCAGCCTACATGCTGCAGAGCTGGGCTTCACCAGAGATACTTCTGCTTACTCGCTTTGCTTACACAGCTGGTTTTTAAGTACGCTCTCGGAAAACATACATTCAGTACAAATATTATCCCTATACATCCTCCCCCTGTTATTTCTTGTGTGCAGGATCAGCAATTTGCAGCATGTACCTCGAATCCCATAAGACGCTAGAGCTACCCTGAGAAACATCGCCTTAAAAAAAAATCCTTCACCAGGCCACCTAAGAGGAAAATGCAAATGGTGACTGAAAGGTATAGCGTCCCTGGGATGGGCAGTGTTTCAGCCAGGTCGTAAAAAGGTGGTGGATCCTGAGAGAGGTTTCAGTCTGTGGGGAGAAATGGTGACGTGTGAGATGGCTGGCTTTGTGCAGCTCATTACGCTCCCGTTGCCGATTTCTAAATGGAGTCCTGTTGCTGAGAGAGACCAGGTTTGCTTTTACTAAAAACATAGGGGTGGGTTTTTTATTTTTCTTGTACCAAGGTATGTAACTTTAGATGGCTATCTCTGTGCCTGGTCACCTCTGAGATTTTCTTCCACTGACATTCACCTTCACAAGCTACAAAGAGGTAAAAACTACAGTGGCTTGCTGCGTCTTGACTAGTGTCTTGCTTTGATATGAATCCTCAAGGTAAAAGAAACACCTCGTGCAGCGAAAGCAAAGGCTGCAGTAGCTTTCATGAGGCAGGCTTAGTTCCCCTGGAGGACTGACATCCCCATTTTTGAGGCCTAATTGCATGAAGTCCCCTGTGATAATTTCTTAGACAGTGAGGAAAAGTGGCTGGAGCCAGCCTCCGGCATTGAGGGGTACAAGCCCGGTGGGTCTGTGTAGTGTCTTGATACGGCAACAAAGAGATCCAAAGACTTGGAACAACAGTGATCCTGTTGGATGTGATTAAAGCTTTTTTTCATCCATTGCTAACACAAGTTGATCAATATTAAAACGCTTCACTTAAAGGTGCATTTCCTTGGTGGTGATATTCTCATGATAAGGGAATGCTCTTGTATTAAATTGTTGTTTTTGAGTGGAGGCAGTGCTTTTAAGAGTCATTGGTCTGACACCGGGCTGATGTTGTCAGCTTGGCCACACAAGGCTATTACAAATACCCATCAGCAGCATCTGCCTTTGTGCTAGCCTGGAGGGACCGCAGTCCAGGCTTCCTGACGCTACCCAGATCTGCAGCAGTAAGCTCGAGGTATTGTGTTAGGAGTTCCCCTCCTTTGCTCCGGATTACAGGATCAACCAACGCTGTGCTTCCTACCTGCGCGTTATCCCGCGCCGAAGGGGAACCGGCTGCACCTGGGGCTGCCACGTATCCCTTCGTTCTTCGCTTTGCTGGTGATATAATGTCATGACCCCCTGTCTCGGCTTGTAGCAGTGTGTGGGGTATTGATTTCTGTTTCACAAAATGATAGCCTTCAAAGGATGGCTGGGCATAATGAGTTGGGCAGCTGCCAATAGCTCTGTGTCACCAAAAGCCTATAACTCTCCATGTGTTAAAGCTTTTCTGCTCCTCAGTAGTTCAGATGGCTTTGTGTCTGTAAGAGCAGGCACAATTTCTCAGGTTCTTGGGGTGCGCCTACATCTTCTGAACCCTTTTTGAAGTTATTTCTGCATTTGATTTGATAGCCTAAAGCCCACAGAAAGGAAGAATCGTAGCTGGTTTGTAGGCATGCAACCTCCACGTTTCACTTGGACAGCATAGCCCACTTATAAACCCTAAGTAACAGCTGTTTTGAAAGCCCTCTGCAGTATTGATTTATATTTTTCTGCAGCATCAGCGTCACTTTAAAGGACAAGGGATTTTATAATGCAGTTGTAAATTATTCCTATGAGTATCGTAAGTGCCTCATGGGAGTGCATGAGCACTCAAGATGCTTTGTAATTTATTTCTTCTCATGTTTTTCAGCTATGCAATAAACCATTTGTAAATACCCAGGAATGAGGGTGCTTACAGATGGCGCTGACATGCGCCAGGCTCATAGGAAAACCCTTGTATCGTCTGTGGGAAGGAGAAAAGGAAGATAGAAATGATAAGTCTAAAATTTTCCTGAACCTGTGTGGCAAGTGTGTGCCACTGAAGCTCCTGAAAAGGCTATAAACATAGTAATTTTGCTTCCTGGGGTCCCCACTGGAATCCCTCCTTGCTGTGTTGTGGCTCATGCTCTGAAGTTAGCTGCTCACCTGACCTAGTAAAAATCTAGGCAGGTGTGAGCCAAACCTGCTAAGACCAATTAGCATCAGTGCTTACATCCCCCAGTTTGTGCTAATGTGTATCCCGGTGATGAGGTACAGGTGAAAGACTTAATGGTCCTGTTGCTCCTCTGAGAAGCAGAGGGTTTTGTAGAGAGGACTGTCTCTGCCAAGTTGCAACTGCTGCTGGTGGGACTCAACCACAGAAGCAACGAAGAGCTTAGGTTTTTCTGTGCTAGTCTTGGTGAGCAATTCCTTTTCTCAAATAGTGTAATTCTCTGTGGACGTAATCAGTTGTGTTTCAAAACTATACAGCTTGACAATCAGTGGTAAGAGTATGTTTGTCCAGGTCTAACCTTGGATGGTTTGGACAAACATAACTTGTATTATCTTCAGCAGAGCTATGTTTTGACTCTCAGTAGTGTTGTTTTACCCTCTTTCTCATTAAGTACTTGATGGGCTGTTTCATGTTGAGCTGGTAGCATCAGGTCCTAATGGATGTCAAAAGTGACTGTCCCAAGTGTGGAGTTTCAGGTGTAACTCGGTGAAGACCTCAATGACCAAATGTATGCAAAGGATGAAAAGCTTCAGTTGCTTCTTGCTGGTGAGGAAGTCTTATGTCATCCCAGATAATTTTTGAGAATAAATGAATGGCTTTGTTTTCCATTATTTGAGAGAAGCCTCGCATGAAATTTGCTGGAAGAGTGCTCTGTTGACTTCTAAAATGACAGGCACCTGCAGGGACTTTACTGTGCTAGAGTCTCGAAGCTCAGCGTAACAGCTCCCCAAGATACTGACCATCTGGGACTTTGAATGAGCACATCAGATATGCTGTTTTGTCTTTAGTCGTTTCTCTAAACTGCCACTGTGCTTTCCCAGTGCTCCTTATCATCTGTATTATGTATTTTTTAACCATAATGACCTTGAAAACACTTGTAGCCACTTCATCTGGCTGTGTTCCCCTGTTAAAGTCCTGTGTTAATCTGTGGATTTGTTACGAGGATGTAAATGCTGGTGGAAATCTTACAAGGGCATGTTTTTCTTGAGTGGGGAGACCAAGAGATTGCTGTTCAGTAAGTAAACAAAGAGAAATAATATTTATTTCTGTCTTGACATTGGGATTTCTAGCTAACCACTCTTCCAGGCGTGCCTACCGAATGCCAGCAAATTCTTGTAGGTAAGGCAGGGCATCATGGTCCTTTGACAAAACAAAACTCAAGGCGTTGAGATATCATCAGCGCCGCTCTCCCCACCCCCGTCTGCTTATATTAGCTGATGCAAAACTGGTAGTGGTTGTATCGCTCACGGCATAAAGTAAATACCAGTCACGGCAGAACATTGATCTCTGTAGGAAAGGAATTGTTCATGGCATGTTGACCTGCCCTGAACTCCTGGGCAATCACAAAGCATTATTGATAGTTACAGCACAAACACAGTAAGCAGTACCTTTTGCTCTGTGCAAACATACTGTGCATGCTTGTGAGACCAATTATGAGTCCCAGTGAGTGAAATTCGTTCTTGTTTTGCTTATGACCTCCCAGCGTGTCCTCGCTTGCACAAGAAGTTTTTCTGAAGAGACTGATCATGGGCTCCAGATGTTTGCCCTACCGTGGCTGGCTGTCCCTGCTAACCAAACACCTGTCTGTGCTAATAAATACTTCATGCCCAAATCTTGAAGAATAAAACAAAATGCCTGCCTTGAAAAACCACGAGAGCCCCAAAAGCGTGTGTAACATCTGTTTCACACGACCAGTCATCCTTGATGTGTGAGCCTCTTGCCTTGAACAATTAAGTGCTCAGTGAAGATGTTGCAGACCTATTGGAAGTGCCTTTTGACCCTGCTTTCATCCATCTGGCCATTAATAGCTTGTTCAGGGATCCAGAGGATTTAGACTGACCAGCAGAAATTGCAGCTGGCCTGGTGGCTGTCCTGCTGCTTGCAGTTTTTGTCTCCTGGCTTCATGTAATAATTCATAAATAACCCTCCCTTGCTTCTGGAGCCAGTTGTGGGTGTGTGCTGATTACACTGCTGTGGTTGACATCAGCATCTTAACTCTCATCATTGCGGCCTGGCTTAAAAAACAAATGTATCTTTTTTTGTTCTTGTCAAGAACATGATTAACTCCTCCTGTTTCTGTGCAAGAAACATGATGGGCCTGTGCAAGAAAAAAGTGATCCACTTGGAGCAGCTGCCTCTGTTCTCCTCTGGCTGGACTGTGTTTCTCAAGATACAGGAGGGATGCCAATGAAGCAATGTCTCTCCTGGGAGAAAGTTGGATGAATCATGTTAATGGAGCTCCAGCAGAAAGCTTCACCCGCAAAGGGTGGGGAGTAGCAGTTGATCTAGACCAAATGATGACTTAACCTTGCCTGAAAATTAAGACGTCATTCCTTCGATTTTTTTTTTTTTTTTTTTTTCCCCCCTGCTGGAAGACTGAAATATTTCCATGAAACCCAACATGAAAACTTAAGTGTTTGATTCCCCCCCCCCCCCCCATCGAACACCCCCCTGTTGTAAAGCTCCCCACCAGCACTATTGGTGGGCCAGGGAATTTTCCAGAGCTAGCCTGAAGTTTCTATTAGGCAATGCAAGGCGTTGTTGGGGTTTTTGTTTGATTGATTGTTTTTTTTAAGAAAGCCAAGCAAAACAACTGGTGGTGAAAAATTTAGTACTTGATTCGTCCTTATAAAACTATCTGCAAAGTGAGAAGGCATTTTGCAGAGCTATCCGCAACTTGCTTTTAAAACTGAATTTCCTCTAATGCCATAAGTAGGAGTTAATAAACAGCTTAGGTGTTTGTTTCATTTTGGGTGCCTAATCAGTTCTCAATTTGTTTCAGATGAGACATGTTAAATTTATCCCATGACGCTGTAAGCTTTCTTTCTGTCCCTTAAATCGCCACCCTCTCTTTTCAAACATTATTTTTTGTTCACCTTTCTGGCGTTCAGTTTTAAGTAAATATTTTAAACTTAGAGGAGTGTGATTCTCTGCTTTCCGCTCTCCTGGCTTCCTTGAGGACAGCAAGGGTTCCCACCAATTTATGCCGATAGACTTGAAATCAGCTCCAAATTTCTTTCTGGCCTTTCATTTGAAAGCTATTTGGGTGGAGAACAACTTTTTGGCTATTTAGAGAGTGGAAAGGAGCCTCGGGAAATCTGTTTTTTTTTTTTTTTTCTCTTTGACAAGTGCCAGTAATATCATGCTTGGAACACAATTACTTTTCTTTTTCTTTTCTGCCTCATGAACTTGGTGCAGCTGAAAGGTGATGGAGCAGACCCTGGAAATGAAAGGTCCTGCAGAAGGAGGAGAGGATGGGCCATCCTGCATGCAAAGGGTGGAGTAAGGTGGCTTCTTTGGCTTTCCAGTAAATCATATGTAACACCACCCATCAGATTCTGTGGATGACTTCAGACTGGCTTGGGGATGAAACACCACCAAGGGATGATATTTTACTTGCATTTTTAAAGCTCTAGGCAGAGTCTCTGGTCCAAGTCTGGTTGGTAGCATGTCAGTGTGCACTGGGAAGTCTTGTAACTGAGCTCTTAACTTTTTATGTTTTTAAGAAGGAATGCTTGGCTTTCACTGCTTCGCTAGGGGTTTCTTCATGTGCTTTGAAATGTGACTATCTGTGAGGTAGTACCGGGGTTTTTTCCACCCCCTTCTCCTTAGTGACTTCCCTTTTTTGCATTTCTTGTCCTGCTTCTTCTGGTCCAGGCTTAATTGCACCAGTCAGGAGAGATGGAGTTGAAATGGCCGCAGCTTTAAGTTGGATACTGTTTGGTGCATTAAAAGAATCGCTTAACTCCTTCTCCATCAGACTTATGATACTAAAATCAATAATTCAACCCCTCTTCCAATTAGTTTTATTGGTGCTAGCTGTCATGCCATGCAGAAAGGGCTCAGATACTTTGACTGCAGTGCACTTGATACCTGAGCAGAGAAGGGGCATGTAATAGATAAAAAAACTGTGCAGGTCCCCTCCTCACTGTGACCTCTGCTGATGGGCGGGAAATCTCCAGGACTGGTTTTCCTCATGTTTTTGCTGTTGTAGATGGAACTGATTGTTAAAAAGGAGGGTTAAGTTGGTCCTGCACATACATGTCTCAGGGAAGATAGGGGCTGAGAAGCAGAGGTGCTGTGGTGACGGATATTTTTCATGAAGGAAAGATGCATCTATTAAAAAATACTTGTGCTTCCATGCATATAACCCCTAGACTTGTCCTCAGCAGTGCAATCCCCACAGCACTGCTGGTTAGATGAGAAGAGATCATCCCAGAGCTCCCTGAGATCACCGGTGGTTGGGCACCTGCCTGTAAAGCCACTGTAGGGAGACTGATCTGTGCCTGCCTTCTCTCATTGCTAATCTGGAGGAGAGACGTGTGCTGGGAATGCCTGTACTAGAAAGCTACTGTTAGATGGCATTGGTTGGCTGTGAATATTCATGTGTGACTTGTTTTTAGAGCAAAAGCGTGAGCAGGGCTGTGGCACTGCTAATTGCAATTGAAAGTGTTAATTTTCACACAATGGTAAAAGAAATCCCAATTTGCGAAGATTTCACTTGAGTCAGGGGTGAAGTTCCTGACAGTTTTAAAGAGTGTAGATGTGAAATGCTGAGTTTGAATATTGAGTCCCTCTCAAAATACTTTATTTCATCTGAAAGACTCCCAGGCTCTCTTAGTATGTTACTTTGTCAAACCTACCTTTTTTTTTCCTAGAGAGGTTGGAGTCTTGACTTACTATTCCACTTACTATTGCAGCTTTGTTTAGTGGAGTTTATACATTTTTAGATCAAACATTATACAATCTGACCAGGAATTGTGCAATCACAGTGGGAGATGGGAAGAAGCAGCGTAATTTGTTCCATAAAAAGGGGATCATTTACATTAGAGCACAAGTTGGTTAATAAAAGGGGTTGTAGTGAAATAAAAAAAATAAATATGTAGCTTTCCCTGGGCTGTGTTTAGAAATAGTTGCACTCAGATGGGGAATGTGGCGCTCATGCCTTAAAGGAGATGAAGCCAATCTCTGTGGTAAGCAGGTACCCTGGGCAGACTTGTCTGCATTGAGGTAGTTTTGTCTTGTCTGAGTTGATGCGTCCTTGGTGAAGCTCCTGCCCTGTCCATGTTGCCAGGGCTCCTGGGTACAGCCCCATGCATCTTTGTGCTGCAATGAGCTGAGCTGCTCTGCATTTTCCCTGGCAAAGCGCAGAAGATGTCCCTTTGCATGCTTGAGAGAAGGGGATGATGGAAAGGGACTGGAAAGACTAGAGGGATTTGACCAGATCCTTATTGCAAAATGGGGTGGATAATGAATGCCAGCAGAAGGACTAAACTACATTTAATGTTTATCCTGAGATTAACCAGCTGTTCTAGGTTGGAAATCATAGAATCGTTAAGGTTGGAAAAGACCCTTAAGATCATCAAGTCCAACCGTTAACCTAGCACTGCCAAGTCCACCACTAAACCATGTCCTCAAGCACCATGTCTACCCATCTCCTGAATACCTCCAGGGATGGAGACTCAACCACTTCCCTGGGCAGCCTGTTCAGTGCCTGACTGCCCTTTCAGTGAAGAAGTTTTTCCTAATATCCAACTTAAACCTCCCCTGGCGCAGCTTGAGGCCGTTTCCTCTCGTCCTGTCGCTTGTTACTTGGGAGAAGAGACCAACCCCCACCTCGCTACAACCTCCTTTCAGGTAGTTGTAGAGAGCAATAAGGTCTCCCCTCAGCCTCCTCTTCTCCAGGCTAAACAACCCCAGCTAAGCTCAAGCTGGGGATAGCTCTGGGGACACTCATCAGGCGCAATAAAAGGTGATGTTCAAGGACGACTAAATCTTGTTACTATCCATGACTTGTTTGGGGGTTGTATGTGTTGGATCCTTGTAAGACGGCTTTGCACTCTTAAAGTGTTAACTTTGGTAAAATTACCAAATTACTGTGGTTTGACTGCTGGGTGGATAGAGGATCCTCCTGAGTATTTGCTGGTCAACCAGCAGCTCCAGCCACATTGAGAAGCTGGAAAATTTGAGTGGGGTATGTGTTACGGGTCTGGGCAAAGGGCTGGTGAGTCAAACTGCTGCTTCTGGATCTGAGGTCTGGGAAGGAGGAGAGTTGGGGGGGAGGATTTTCTACTTTTTTCTGAGGATATATTGCAGCGTGGGTAGGGAGCATCTCTCAGGCTCCCTTGCAGTACAGACCTGGGAAGTATCAGCTGGTTGAAAAATTGCTTTATCCAACAAACATTAAAAAAAAAAACTTCTGGAAGAGGAGAAAGGCTAGCTTCGGTGAAGGTAATAGTACAACTCCCCTTAGCATGAGCCAGGAGCAGGATTTAATCTTGGAGCTGCAGCGAGTACAACCACCGTTTCTCCTGGACCATAAACTGAAAGTTGCTGAGAGTTATTACGCACACGTGCGCACAATAGTGCTCAGAGCCCGTCCGCTGAGATCTTTCCTTGGGGATCCATATAAAATACCTCTCACAAAAGCTGCCCTGTATGCGAGCAGAGGAACTCCATCTAGTGACGTTAAAAAAAAGGGGGGGGGGGGAAGCCCACAAGATGTTTTTCACACACATATACAGTTGCGTACCTCTTATCTTACTGCCAGTCTGTTGAAGATACCAGTACAGCTAAACAGCACGCACTTACCATATGGGACACTAAAAATGCTGCCTGGGAAGCGCTTCCTGCTCTGAATTCTACCAATGCAAAAAAATGTCCCCTTTGTCATGGTGGTGAATGAATTTTTTTGTTCCCCTTTCTGCTTGGATTTATGTTAACCCTGGGTTTCAGCCGAGTTTGATCTCCTCACTTTATTGTATTGCAAACAGTAGTCAATAGCTCTTCAGCTTGAGATTGCCTGGATTTATTTTCAGGTCAAGTTAACTCTCCTTGACCCAAGTCTGAACCAAAATACATTCCCAGAAGATTCCCCCACAGGATATCGCATCCAAAGACAGAGTGACATTGTAATGAGTTCAAGGTTTCAGCTCAGTACAACGGAGTCCCTGTTGGCGTGGGGAAGGCAACTGAGCCATCCTTCTTATTTCAGAGCTGGGTCCTCTCCTGGGGCAACTCACAGCAGATTTTGTCATCCACCAGTCACTTCTCTGTATTAAACAATGTCATTGATTGCATTCCTGGTGTTTGTTGTTTGAAGAGAAGCTGGTCTCAGCTCCTTACATATGTGTTTGCATGGCTGTAACATGCATGCGTGGAATTCGGTGTGCAGGCTTTAAGTAACTGATGAGATGATCTGCATTCGTGTGGGGTTTTTCTGGTTTTGTTTTTGTTTTTTTTTTTTAGGAAAAGTGGGATGTCTTGTGAGGACTGCCTGGCACAGAGGCAGAACCAACTGATATTGCATCATGAAGTAAAAACACTGCTTTGAAGACTTGGGACAAAATTGGAATGAACTCATGAATTTATCCTAGATGATAAATCTTCCTTCAGAAGAAGGCAGCCTTATGTTTAGTACAAAAGACTGTGTATTTCTTCTATGGAAAAAGAAGTAGTAGTGTAATGGGTTAGGCTTAACTTTCCAGGGGCCCTGGACAGAAGCTAAAGCACAGGCTGCCTCCTCCTTCTGCTTGCATTGGATAATTTGAGCAGTCTAAGACCTGTCTGGCTTCCTACAGTATTGGGCTGTGAGCTGCCGCCAGTGTGCCTTGCACCTAAAGCCAATATTAAGGACCCCAGCAACAAGGATTTCTACAGAAACTAAAATTGTCCCGGTGTTTGGCTAGTATAAACTCCTTGTCTCAACTGGGAACCTGGCCCAGGTATGGAGAAAAATACAGCCTTATTAGTGTTTTTTCATCTCAAGCAGGTAGTTGAATACATTTACGGCAAATACATAAATAACGTACAACTGATTTAATGTTGCATAAAGAGTCTTCGTGGTTTGTGTGTGCTGACTTTGTTGTTTTGACTGTTCATGGTTAATGTTTCATCAGCTCTTTTTTATTTTATCTGGTTATTTAATTACCTAGGAACAGTCCTCTGTGCAGTTTTGTCAGTGGGAGCAATGATGCGTCAAATTTCACACCTCATTGGGATGGATGGGAAAGATTTTATCAAGATAGCTGGGTTGGCAAAAGGAAGGAAAAACGTGAGAAGTCCAGCAGGAGATTGCATGTGTGTGCTCTCTTGTGCACAGCGTCCTTTGCAATTCAGGTGATAAGCAAATCCCATCTTTTCTGATGAGCCAAGTTGAGTTTTCTGTGTCTGAGCTGGTTGAGTGTGACATGGTCAAACTGGCATGAATGGTGCATTTATGGTGCAAGAGTGCAAGAGCTGCTCAACAGTCACTGTTATTTTGTGCAGTAGAATCACAGAATCATGGAATATCTCGAGTTGGAAGGGACCCATAAGGATCATTGAGTCCAACTCCCTGCTCCTCGCAGGACTACCTAAAACTAAACCATATGACTAAGAGTGTTGTCCAGATGCTCCTTGAACTCAGACAGGCTTCATGCAATGACCACTTCCCCGGAGAGCCTATTCCAGTGACTGACCACCCTCTCAGTGAAGTAAGCTTAAGCTATCTTCTCGTCTTGTTCCTCTGGAATAAACTGCTTTGGCGAGTTGTCACAGAGGAAGGACATGGTCACGTATGGAAACTTATATGTGTGCTGAAGACCTTCCCGTAGCTATTATGAGGGCAGCCATATGGCAGAAGAACACTGCTTGGGATGATTGGGAGTGTGCTTACTGTGCTGTATGAATTTGATCTGAGGTCAGGTCTGTATGTGTTGGTTTTTTTCTGTGATTCACAGCCTTCTCATGAGGGAAGATATGCTCCAAGAGACAGCAGGGCTCATGGAGGACTTGAGCGTGGGCTGAGTGCCTGGAGAACATGCACGGTGGGCAGGAGTCCTGTCCCAGTGTCCTCCATGCCTGGAGCCAAGTTGGAGGAGATTTGAACCTATATCACCTATGGGGCTGTGCTGACCACCATGCTAAAGGTATGGATAGAGAAAGGGGGGAGGGATGCTCCCATTTCTAAGGAATACAAGATTTGCGGGGTCAGGAGAGAGGTGGGAAGCCAAAGGTGGAGTGTGACCATAGCTGTGAAAGGGAGCTGTGAGACCAGTCCCACCCCATCATTGTATGGAAGCTGCCTGTTGTGAGGAGACCTCGTCTATACGCTGTGGCTGGCTGTGTGCAGGGTGCTCCTCAAATGTCTGTCAGATATGGTCCCTCGGGGGAGGGAGGCGTATATTGGCCTCGATCTGATTGCAATTTAGGCAGGAGATAGGTGTCAGTCTGCTGCAGAGACTTCTGGGCATGTGCCGCAGTAGGACTGGAGCCTCCTGGAGAACAGAGACCAGGCATGTAGAGAGTCTAGATTGGGCAGCAGCCGAAGGAGGGCTTTGGTGAGCCCATATATTGCAGCTGGGCATCCAGTTCTACCCATATCCTGAGTGTCTGGCTGGACTGAGAGCCAGGAGAGCTTGGCAATTTCCACTGCTGAGCCAGAAGTGATCCAGGAGGAGATGGCCAGATAGTTCCCAACCAGTGAACATCAAACTGAATGCGGCTGTAATGTCTTTGTCTTCTCACCTGCTGTTGTTGTTTGCTAGCGGGCAAACAGTGATTGTTCACAACGGGCCCAGTAAAAAATTACCCTTTGTGTTCATTTACTTAACATTTTCAAGGAGTCACGGCTAAATGAGGGTGACCTTCATTCCCAGCTCCCATGCATGGGCTTAGCTCCAACAACTCCAGTCAAGCTATGCTGACTTTCGGCAGCTGGGACTTGGGCCCTGCTTTTAATGTCCGTTACTCAGTGCTCATGCAGTCAGTTTTCCTTGCCAAGATTATATTTGCTTTCCTTCCTAAAGGACTGCTCTAAATATCATACTTCAAAACAATATGTCTTTTTCCCCCGCAGAGAACAATATGATATGCCACCGTTGAATTAATATGTCTATGAAAAGCGAATACAATCTCCCCAGTAGATCCCCTTTCCAAAAGATTTATGATTTAATGAATTTTTTATTTCTTACCGGCGTGTAGTATTTAGTCGTTTTACACCTAGCAGGACTCTTTCCCATGGAAGCAAGCAAAGGCAGCAGGGGATCCCATCACCCTAATTCAAACTCCTTTCCTTCCTCTCTGTCCCCAGTGTGCCTCTTGTAACCCTTGCTGCCAACGCAGACTCCAGCTTTCCGTAGCGTGGCTTCTGTCAAAACCTACCCCCGACACATTAATGTCACCTTGCTAATTTGAGACAGCGCTGTGCAAAGAGGAGAAGTTTATGAATAGTGTTTATGTAAAAATCAATGCCTTTGAAAAATCTTCACAGATGGCTGCTTAGCTGCTCCAGGCAGGATTTCTGGCTCGGGGTCCTATTTTATCTTCCTCGTGGTCATGCTCCGGCACAGTCTCAAATAAATGGCAATAATGCCTATGACTGTAGATTATGAAGCTGCAAATAACATCCATAGGCAACACCTTTATTTAGCGGAAGGGTAAGATGGAAATGAACTGTGAAGGAGAGAGCCATCTTTGATAATTATTAGCTACACAGGTAATATTCCTAATTACACCACCAATTGATTTATCCTAAAAGCTCTCATTGCCTTGAAAACGGTAAATTGATTGCTCTGCCGGCCCTTTCCTTGGCAGATCCCCCTGGGATGCATGCCGTACTGGTGCTTGGCTTTTGGGAAGCTCGCTGGGAACGATGGCTGCAGGTCCCACTGGGACTGATGGAAAGCGTGCTGCTGGGTGGCTGGATGAGAGCGTTAACCTCTCTCCTGCTGCATCTTTGGGGGAAAAAGACAAAGAAAGGTTAAAATCCTGGGTGGCCCAGTTGATGGAGACCAATGTGAAGTGCTGCATGCTTTGCATTGTCTCTGAATCAGCGCTGTTCACCATCACTTGTCAAGAGGTGAATGCTGACGGCAGCGTCCCCGGGCTGGACAGTCTGCCTGGAAAATACAGATCTCTACCGGCAGGTTTTCACAAGCCTTTCGGTGTGCATTGCTTCAAACAGCAGATGCTGAAAGCCTGTGACATCCCAAGGAGCTCAGCTTTCGTGCTCTAAAATCTTCCTCTTAAATTCAGTCCTTATTGTTGCGCTGGAGAAGTTGAAAATACAGCTTTGGAGCTACAGCATAGATGGAAACTAGCCCACAAGGGGCTTTCGGGGGGGGGGGGGGGGGGGCGGGAATCTCCTGAACCTTTAAACTAACGGGTGGGTGGTATGGAGGAGAAAGGGAAGTCCTGCACTGCGATTTCTCTTTTATTGCTTGGTTTGGTGGTTTAGGCTAGGCTAGGGGAAGTGGGAGCCTTGCCCTAGGCTGGGTTGTGGTCGCCCTGGCAGCCTCTGCCTGCACATCTCTTCCTTTGCTCCCCAATTTTAAGAGGTCAACTTCTTTCTGCCACAGTTTCCCTAGCTGTAAAGTAGGGTAATGCCATGTCTTTGCAAGAGTGAGCACAGCATCCCAGGGCGTGCTGAGCATCCCACCTAGCATCATCGCCATGCCCCTTGCCTTGACTTTCCCACCCTCCCAGGCTATGGCAGCTCCTTCAGTTTGGGGCACCTCTGGCTCACTCTATCCTTCTGCAGAGGAGGACATCGGTCTCCTTGGAGCTGCCTATGAGCTCGAGTGCTTTTCCCGTGCTGCTGCAAGCAGGGGTAGTGCCTTTCCACAGTGCAGCAGTGGGGAGGGTACTGCTCCCTGCTCACTTCCCCTTGGTTTCCTCATCTTGCGTCTCTTCCAAACTGGACAGGGTGGAGCTGGACAGGAGACCAGCCCTGTGGCTTTGCTGGGGGCTGCTGACGCTGCTTTAGGCATGGCTTGGCATTAAATGACTTGATTGTTTTCTGTTGGTAGGGGAAGCGAAGCTGGGCAGTACTGCAGTCGCTGCCTGCTGGAAATTTGCTGCTTGTTTCCTTTCTGTCTGTGATTTCAGAGGTGATTCCTGATGTAGTCATCTATTTATTCCTTTTGTTAGCCCGGTGGCTTGTTCCTCCATCCATCATCCAACCGATGCAGCGAGGAACGTGACCAGGAGGGGACAGAGAACTAGCTGTCTTGGAAGAGGGAGGAAATGAGCGCTGCATTTTCATCCAGCAGCCCGCTGGCGCTGGCTGCCAGGACTGCAGGAAGCTCTTTTTTACCTTCGTACACTTCACGGATCACAGCCTGATTTCCTCCAGGGCTCTCCCTGGCTTTATCATCTCGATGTGGGTGTTTGCACTCCTGGCCGGCACATTGTTCTCTGCCTGCGCGTGAGGCTGTTGCTTTTGGACACCCACTCGGTGATGCTGCTCCCGCCTCACTCTTGCTGCACGCAAGTCCTCTCTTGTGTAATGGAAAAATGTTTCCCTTTGTCCCTTTTCGATATTTGCTGTGCTATTGAAATGCTCCCCCACCCAACACATATATGCACTTTGCCTTATTGGCTTTCTCTCTCACCCCCCAAAAAAAAAATCTTTCTAGCACTTAAAGCTGCCAACTTGTTTTGTTTTTTATTTTTTTAAATTTCTCTGTTGACTTGGGTAGGCAGGGCTGGGTGTTAGCTTCCATCTGCCTCCCAGTTGGAAAGGGAAGCCTTAAGAGAAAATGAGGATGCTTTCAGCCCACATTCCCAGTACCAGCAGGGAGAGACTGTGGGGACTGTGAGAAATTCCTGATTTTTCTCTCTCCCCCCCCATTAGTAAAAACTTGTGCTTTTGGAGAAAAAAAATATGTATTGCTGTAGTTCAGGCAGTTAAACAAAATGTAAATGCAAAACAATTGGATAAGCAGTTAACATAATAATCTGGCTTTCAGTGCCTCATTTTGCCCAACACCCTGTGCCTGCCCCTCCTGCTGTACCTGTCTCTGCGGGTCAGAGCTTGCCCTTAGGTGTGTTTATCTGCAGTGCTGAGCGCGGTGAAGCCTTGATCTTGCGCAGGGCCTCCCGCGGTCCCTGCGGCGATAGCAGAGGCTTGTTGTGGAAGGACCTCAAGAAGAGCACAGCGAGGAGAATCTGCTGCCCTGTGAAGGTGACCGATCCCTCCCCAGCACGTTGCCACAGATTCCTCCATAGCAGGGTGAAGAGCTGCAGAGCTTTGCTTTCCCCCTTTCCTAAATATCTGGAGCCAGCTTGTTTTCAATGAGCGATGGATTGCCTTGCCTGGCAAGTTTCTGGTCTCTGGACTATCACATCTCTTGGGACACCTGCTTGGACGGGCTGTAACAGCGGTCTAATGGCAGCAGATACGAATTAATCACGGCAAGCAGGTAGCATGGACTCTCTGCCGATCTTATCTGGGGTGCTCAGCTTCTCCCTGGCTCTGCTTGCTGGGTCGTGGGGGGTGCAGGTTTTTTTCAAGACCGCATTGTTTTGCTTACCGTCCAAGCATTTCACCCCTGAATGCTGAGCAAAATCTGGCTTTCGTAATGGAAAGGGAATGGGCTCCGCTCCGTCTCTCCTGCGTGAGGAACGTGCTTGCTATAAAAAGATAGCTGGAGAGAGGAACATGGAAAGGGCAGCGAGGGCTCTGCTCTCGGCGAATGCAGGAGAGGGGAGGTTGCCTGCAACTCCTGGACAGCCAGCAGCTTTGCGGTTGCAGATGCTGGCCAGTATTTTTGGAGAGCTGTGGAAGAGATTGTACTACTTGGTGTTATTTTCTGGCATGCTAAGTAAGGAAAAACCACTCCGCTTGCTTTTTTGGCCAAGTGACTCTGGAGTTCTGCTAGAGTGCCTTTGTTTTTACTTTTTTTTCCGTAGGATTTTCAAAGCCCGATTTAGCCAAGTGCTTCAGTACATGCTTATTTTTAAACCTAATCCCGTCGTTGTCTGAACTCATCGTGGTTTAATTCCACCAACATCCATGGACTTGAGCGAGCACTCGGAATTCGAGCAGATGCCGAAACGCTTTGCTCACTGACAGCTGTGAAGTTTGGAGGACCTATCTGTCCTCATCCAGGGAGACTGGGGGTCAGGGAAGGGGACAAGGTACCTTGTATCGCACCCTCTCCATCCATGCGATGGTGAGTAGACCCCTCCTTCCCTGACACCTAAACCCACAGGAGTGTTGTGAGCATGGTGGTGGATGGGATGGTCCAGGTGGCCTGCTTGGTGGCTTCTTGAGGTCTTGTTGCAGAGTGGCACTTTGAGCCGGTGGCAGCCCAGATCTCGGTGGGGACAGAAGCACCACCAAACACCCAACAGGTCTGGCCTTTCTCCAGCATGTTCCTTTGCCACCTGCTCCCCAGGACACCCCAGTGCGATGTCAGCTGGGAGATGTTGGAGGTCTCTGGGGATGCACGGGGCCAAGCTGGGGGTGAGCACCGGGCAAGCTTCAGTGCGTGCTTTGAGCTGCAGGAGGTGTAATATCTACAGCTTAATCTTCTCTTTGCTGGCAGAAAAGCTGAAGCTAATTGTACCTTCACTTGCAGGCATGTAAATTTGATGCATCTGATTCCGCTCTGTGATGGGGGCAGAATTAAGGCATTGTGGGCTGAGAAATGGAGCACAGTTAAAACAGCAATCTCTCTTTTTTTTTTTTTTTTTTTTTTTTTTCAGAATTAAGAGTGCTTTGCTGGCAACTAGGAGTCCTTTTAACGTGCACCCTCGCTCTCTCTAAATGGGTCCCTTCTCCCACAGAATAAAATGTCTCGTTTTGCCACATCCCTGACCTGCTTTGAGCTTGAGAACTTGTGTTAGGCGCTTTCATGGGAAAACATGTTCTCTTTTTAAGCATGCATTTGCCAGCAGGTTTTAATGCAAGCTTTTAATTGCCTGTGGAAAGAGGATTAAGCATCTTTGGGGAAAAAAAATACATGCTTTCTGGGGGTGTTGAAGCCCTCAGGTTGCAAGTGCTAAAATGCCCCGTATCTTCCAAAAAGTGCTGGTTAAAATGTGTTAGGTAACCTGTTTCTCCTGGCTGGACAGTGGCTCAGTAATGACGAGGTGAGGTAGGCTCTCGGAGCCGTACGTGTCGCTGTGTGCTCTGGCAGGGGGGAGCCAAGCTCTTCGGGTTATCTGGTGTTTTCGGAGCAGCCCGGTGGTATATGCGTCAGATCCCTCGGAGCTGTCAGCACCGTTGTCAGGCTTCAGCAAGTTGTATCATGCGGTTGTTGTGTTGGCAGGTAGATTATCATCTAATCCTAGTTTCTTCCCTGTGACAGACAGACAGGCTTGACCCCGCTGGAGCTGAATACAGACCCCTACCCCCTTCCTCTCCATGGGCCATTTTAATTACCTGCCTTTCCTGTGCTGAGGAGGAGTGCCAAGGAGTGGATTTTCAGTTTTAGTTAGCGAGTTTCTGGCTTCGTGTCACTTTTCCTTGGTGTTAATTTTTCTTGCCCTGGGTAAGGGAGTAGAGATGAGAATGCGCTCCCTCCCCTTGACTTGTCTTCTCAATATTTTATAGTGACAGGGGAAAAAACAAAACAAACCAGAAACCAACTAGAAACCTGCTTTTCTTTTTTCTTTTAGAGTTAATTTTTTTCTTTTTTTTCTTTTTTCTTTTTTCTTTTTCTTCTCTCTTTTTTCTTTTATTTTTTTCCTTTTTTCTTTTTATCTTTTTTTCTTTTTTCTCTTTTCTCTTTTTTTCTCTTTTTCTTTCTTTTTTTCTTTTCTCTTTTCTTTTCTCCTTTTTCCCATCCTGGTCTCAGTCCTCTTTTCCTCTCTCCTGCCACCGGGTGCCTGAGGCCCCCTATCCCTCCACCCCTCGATCCTCTCTCCTGTCAGTGTTAGCGGAGACCAAAAAAGAGCCACGCTCGCACGCCAACCCCTTTCCCTCACCGGGGTGCAGCGAGGCGCCCGGGCCGCGCTCCCTCCGCCCGGGCCGAGGCGCCGCCGCCCCCGGAGCGCGCCCCGCGGGGCCGGGCGGGGCCGGGGCGGGCGGCGGGGCCGGGGCCGCCCCCGAGAGGCGGTCCCCCGCCGCGGATATAAGGGGGCGGCGGCGGCGGGCAGCGCTCAGTCGCTCCGCCGGCGCCCGGTGCTCAGGCTGCGGGAGGTAAGGGCGGGCCTAAGGGCGGGGGAAGCGGAGCCTAAACCCGGCCGGGTTTGGAGGGGCGGAGGGCGGGCAGCGCCCCACGGGCGTCCGTGTCCCCCCACCCCCGGGCGGTGAGGGGCGACAGCCGCGGGAGGCTGGAGCAGCGTGGCCGCCGCAGCCTCGGCCCCAGCTCCCCGTCGCCCCCCTCGGCTGCATCCCAGCCCCTCTCGGGATCACGTTTGGGTGTGTGGGGGAGCCTCCTCTTCTGGCACTCCACCTGGTTTTCCCGTGGCCGGGTTAGTGGGCTGGCACACCTCGCCTTAGCGGAGGTTGGCGGCGTGCTGGGAGGGTCTGAGATTTTGGAGTCACCTGCTTTGAGCCACTGCAACATCCCGTCACTGTCCTGGTACCGAGTGCTGCTCGCTTCTGGGGGCTCCTTTCCCCTGCGTGCCTAGGTGTGATCCAGAGCTGTGTGGCACACCTGTTTCCCTGTTCTTTTTTTTCTTTTCAACTCAAAACTGCAGAAGAGACTTTAAACATGCTGGGTTCAGTCTTGCAAAGCCCCTTGCGGGCATGGGTGGCCTCTTGCAGTGGCCAAATGGCCTGAAAGAGGCCGTGCTGCCCACCTTCCCGTGCTGGAGAACCAGGCTGGTCCTTGATACGGGAAAGGTGAAGGTGTGTAGGTGACAACTCCACCATCCGTCCTGGCTTTTCCTGGCATAGCTCATTTTCTCCTGCACTCGGGAAGGGCGAAGCCCGCTTTGCCTGCACCCCTGAGCTGCCCAGAGGCAGGTCTGAGTGCAGGCAGGACTGGGCTGCAAGATGCTCTGGGTGGAAGAGGGGGTGCTGAGAAGTTCCCAAAGGTGTTGAGGGCTTGCACGCTGCCACAGGGTGCTAGGCTCCCCTCCTAGGCAGGGATGGTCATGCCTGTTTACTTTTTCACAGCCTGCAGCGGGTCCTGGGCAGGAGGTGGGATGGGGAGGGTGCAGTCCTGCAGGCTGCATCGGCTCCAGGGACATCTCTGGGTGTCTGGAGCGGGATTACGGGTGCATCTTCTTCCCTTCATGCCATAACTCCTGCGAGCTAGCAGGGACTGGCCACAGCACACGTGTCTGCTGCGTGAAGGGGTGATGGCCTGCAAGAGCTTTTCAGTGTAGGGGACACAAAATGCAATTCCAGCTGCCTTCACAAGTTTTTAGGATATTGTGCTGTCTGCAGAGAGCGCTAAAGGTATTTTTTTAGGAGCACAGAGTGGCTTTATTGAGTTTGTTTGGTGGGTTCCCCCTACATCTCCCAGCTAATCTGGGTGGGAATTGGAGCTCAGGTTACAGCAGCTAATCCCAGACTATAGAGAGCCCGGCCTTGTAAAGCTGTAATCTCTGAATATAGCCATCCTTCCCAGCAGGGCTTTGAGTCTGGGAGGCCGTATCGGTTTCAAATTTTTATTACCGCACTGGGGACGTGAAAGTGCACAGGCATGCAGGCGGCCCCGGACAGATGGATGCACGTGCATGCAGCAGACCTGCTCTTGGAGCGGAGGCAGGCTGAGATTCGGGCTGAGCATCGTTTATGTTCAGTAAGATCTCCAGGTGGTTGCGAGTGAGCAGCCAGGATGGCATCGCCCTCTGCTAGCTGCTGTCCTAGGCTGGTGGCCGCGGTGTCCCCAGCACTGCTGTGAGTCCCAGCTTCAAGGGCTTTCTGCTGCCCTGTTGCTGCCTCCTTGCTCGCCCTCACTGCCTCTCTGTTGGCACTGGTCATCTGACACCCCACGGCCAGATGTGAGTTTCTTCTCCATTAGGGAATGTGCTGGAGGCTTGGCAGTGGGTGGTCACGGCCCTGTCCTGGAAGTTGGCTTGAGTTGGGGTCTTGAGATGTGGCATGAGCCCACCCTCCTTGTTGGACCATGTGCCTTCCCAGAAGATGCCCAAGCCCACCTGTGCTACTTCTGTGGGGTGTTTTGGGGGTAGCCTGGTGTTCTTCCTGCTCTACTTGCCTCACTGTCCACAAATACCAGCAGGAGATGGTGGCCCATGCCACAGGGCTGGGAGTTCTGTGGCTTTTAGGGAGTTTGCTTTAGTTGCTGTGGGGTTTTGAGATACAGGGACTTGGGGATGGTGCCACTTCTTGCTGCGCTTGAAAGGCCTTGAAGAGTGTTTGTGCTGCGGACGCAGCGGTAGTGGTGGGAACCTGGATGAGGTCTAGCAGGAGATCCATCCCTCTCTCCCACTTGCAGCCCTGGGCTGAAGCGAGCATCCTGGGGAGCTGCGCCTGGGCAGCGCGCATCCCTGCTGCCTGCACCGACCAGGTGGTACAGGCAGCTTGAAGGTGGCCTGCATCTCTGCGGGGGGCAGGGTGGGTTAAATGTGAGTTTAACATGGGTTAAATCACCCTGTGCTTTCCTGAGCTGGAGATGGAGGATCATCTATCCCAGGACAGAAAGCTGCCACTGTCTCTGCTCCATCTTTAGCCAGTGTTGTAGCAAAATCCACACTTAATTTGGTTTGAATCTCAACTCTGTCTTTCAGCAGGCCAGCAGGATGAAAGCCTCCAAGGCTGCACAGGTTTGAAGCAATAGGTTAGATCTCCTCCTGGGGCCAATTTGGGCCCTGTTGGTGGAGAGATTTGATCTCCCCTGGATGTGTGCATGGCCCCCGTCATTGTTAGCACCACCAGCTTCCCCTCCACTGGGACAATAGTGCCTTGAGTCCTCCGTGGTAATCTCCCCCCTTATCTCCCTTCTCTTCTGTAGCCTGTATCCCTGGCAGGTGGGGAAGGTGGGAGGTTTGGGAAGAGCCAATTATGCAGATGGAGAGGTGCTGCGTCAACTGATGTCCCTTTTCGGAGAGCGGGGGCAAGAAGAGGATGTTCAGCGCAGGAGCATGTCCGAGCTCTTCCCTGCTCACTGTCCCCTCCGTGCTCCCGTAAGCCCCACCAAGAGGTCCTGTGGTGGGGTTGAGGATGTTCAGAGATACAGGTGGCCTTGGGAGTTGTTTCCCCCTGTTGCTCTCTCTGGCTGCTTGCTCATGCTGGTGTTGCCCCTGGGGCTGGGGCAGCATCAGGGGTTACCTCTCACTGCTGGGGCTGGGGGCATGTGGAAGAACAAGGTGGCCATCATTCAGGATGCTAGAAGTGTCCACGGTGGGGACTACAGGTGGGCTCGCTGACCCGATGCTCTGGCTCAAGTGAAGCCACGGGGGAATGAGATGGGGTCCATCCCTTGAAAACCCACCTCTCCATCTTTATTTTGGCATGCCTCAAGCTGGAGCCTGGGGACAAGAGGCTCCAAAACTTGCTTGGCTGAAGCGTGGCGGCCATGGGCCAAGGCAGCCGGCTGCTGCCGTGGGTGGTACAGTTGGCCCTGTGGGGTGGGAGGATCCCAGCAGGGGAAGCAGGATTTTTACACTGCCCCAAAAGCACAACGGTAATTAGCAGCCCAGCTTTGGATTTTGCATAAGCCATGTGGCTCTGCTGGGGCCCACCCTTCTGCTGGCAAGGAAGTTAACGAGGAACCCCTGCTTTGTCCTCTGCCTGCTGGTGGAAGAAGGCACTGAAGAGGCAAGAAAAGTAGATGTGGAAAAGCCAAAGGGTGGGGAGGAAGCAGTTGTTGTGGAGCCAGCTGTGAGGGCGGAGTGTTTTGTAAATCAAAGCGCTCTCCTAAAAAGAAAACTTAAGCCCAGCAGATCTACTCAGCGGTCAAGCTCCGACTTTTTTTTTTTTACCTTTTCTCAAAGCTACATGATAATCGTTAAACACAGGGGATGCTTTGTAAAATAGAATTGAAGGGAAGAGGGGAGGACGGAGCAGGATTTAAATTTAAAATTGGATGAGGGTACAAAGCCCCTTAGTTCCCCATTTCTGCTTAATGCAGCTGGATCTGGGCTTGACAAGATGCTGACCAGAGCTTGTGGTAAATGTTTTATGGTACCGTGTATCAGCCAGATCAATTCTACTATGCTTGAGGGAGTGCAGATAAAATGGCTTAAAGATTCCCCTGCTGAAAGCGATAGTATCATCATTTACGCTGGAGAAGACAGATTTAGTCGCCTGACATTTATTTGGCCACGGTGTACTTTGCGGATTTCACACCCAGGGACGACAGCCAACCTGATGATGTCAGATGTGAGCTGCAAGGAAAAAAAAATCACACAAAAAGCTAGTGCTGTTCCTCTTTTGTCAACCAGATGAGCTTTGCTGTGTGTCTGTTTTGGTTGTTTTACTCCATGGATCTCTTTAATGGAAAGTGCCTTATGAGAGTAGGACATCACTAACACAGCATGACCTGCGTGTGCTTTATGGTATGAAGATGGCAGCAGAAATATCTCTGTTAACTTAGGTCGTTTCTTTTGATCCTATTTTGCCTGTAGGTCACTTGAACTTCAAACTGAGCGAACATGAGCGCACTTGATTTTGCTTCCATCCTCGATTTTCTGGAAACGGCCAACTTGACAGAGATCAACTGGACGTGCAACAACAGTGATTGCATCACGGTTGATGCGACAACATGCCCCGGTATGCTCAACAAAAGTGCCCTGCTGTACACCCTGTCCTTCTTCTACATTTTCATCTTTGTCATAGGGCTGGTGGCCAACTCAGTTGTGGTATGGGTCAACCTCCAAGCCAAAATGACCGGCTATGAAACCCACCTCTACATCTTTAATTTGGCTATTGCCGATCTGTGCGTCGTCATCACCCTTCCGGTGTGGGTCGTCTCCCTCGTCCAGCATAACCAGTGGCACATGGGAGAAATCACATGCAAGATAACTCACCTTATATTTTCCATCAACTTGTACAGCAGCATCTTCTTCCTGGCATGCATGAGTGTGGACCGCTACCTCTCAGTTGCCTATTTCACCAATTCCAGCAATCGCAAGAAGAAGATAATCCGCCGCTGCATCTGCATCTTAGTATGGCTCCTTGCCTTCTCTGCGTCTCTCCCAGACACCTATTATCTCAAGACTGTCTCTTCCAACAATGAAACCTATTGCCGTCCTGTCTACCCAGAGGAGAGCTTCAAAGAGTGGTTGATTGGCATGGAGCTCATCTCTGTTGTGCTGGGTTTTCTTATCCCTTTTCCCATTATTGCTCTCTTCTATTTCCTCCTTGCGAAGACCATCTCCGCCTCCAGTGATCAAGAGAGGAAGAGCAATGGGAAGATAATTTTCTCCTACGTTGTTGTATTTCTCGTCTGCTGGCTACCCTACCACGTAGCTGTCCTGCTTGACATCTTCTATAGCCTCCATTTCATACCTTTCAGTTGTCAGATGGAGAACTTCTTGTATGCCACTCTTCACATCACTCAGTGTTTCTCTCTAGTCCATTGCTGCGTCAACCCCATCCTGTACAGCTTCATTAACCGCAACTACAGATATGAGCTCATGAAAGCCTTTATTTTCAAGTACTCTGCCAAAACTGGTCTCACTAAACTTATTGATGCTTCCAGAGTGTCGGAAGCAGAGTACTCTGCTCTGGAGCAAAATGCCAAATGACTGCAGCCCCATAAAGAAACCTCCTTGACTCTTTGATTTTTTTTTTTTTTTTTTTTTTGTGTTGTTGGTTTGTTCCCCCCCGGCTCGCCCTTCCCCTGTGCTTGTTATGAACGGGGCATGAATTCCAGCCTACAAAAGAGAAATAGCAAACACTTAATTTAAGAGTAGAATCAGGTGCAAAATGGAAGTGGTACCAAAATTAAGCCTTTTGGTGGTGTGTGGTGTTTGATCTCCTCCTACCCCAGTCTGGACTTCTCGACAATGCTATGCAAATGGAAATGACTTTCTAGCAGACAAAGCCATTGTGTACCATAGATAACATGCATTTCCAGGATAAGCTTTTTCTTCCCTGTGTAGATTCCCTCTCATCTCCTTGTATATGTTATATATATAGTGTGTTGTATTTAAAAGCTCAAGACTTTATTTTCTGGCTCTTGGTGTACCTTATACAATTGTAATTTGAAAGTTAAATATATTTTTATCATGTATTTGAAGTATATTGCTGATGAGTGTATCCAAAGTGCTGTAGTCCGAGTGTTAGATTGCCATTTGGTTTAAACTATTGTAGGTAAGAGGATGCCAATAATTAGCAGTATGGAAATGATCTGTTAGGTGCATCCTCCCTGGCTGGCACACTTTATTGACCATAGCTTTATGTGGTGGTCATATCCACATGTCTGGAGCATGAAATGTATGTACTGTAATATAGTTACCATCATGTTAAAATTAACAGTATTGTAAGAGTTGTTAACTCCTACACCTGTACTTCACAAAGCTGTATCCTTATGCACAGAATGAATGATCTTACTTCTGAGAGTTGTCTCTATTTGTAAGTTATTTTTGTAAAATAAAGATCTGGAAAAAAAAAAAAAAATCTATGCCTACCAGTGATTTGACTTGTCATCTTCCTCCTCCTCAGAAAAAAAAAAAAGCCAAAAAGAAGAAATCCCAAAGCCGCCTTCTCTCCTTTGTTTGGTGCAGGAGCAAACAGGTCAGTCTGTATTTTCCTGATGTTTGTTGACGGTGGGCAGAGACCATTGAATGGAGGAATGTGAGACGGCAGGGTGCGTGGCAAGAGGGGACGGGGTGGGAGGAGCGGGTCTGCAGGAGGCTGTGCTGCTTGGGAAGGTAGAGCTGATGGTTTTATAAGGTGAAAGCTGTTGGGAGTGATGAAAGGCTGTCTCTGTAGCTTAGGAATAAACATGTAGAAGGAAAATATGGAAGTACACAGATGGAGCGGATATTTGGACTAATCCAGGTTCAGTCCTCTGCAGGGTTTGCTTGCACTGGAATTTGGGGATTAGTAGTCCTGACAGCATTAAATCTCTTTTTATCTCCTCTTCTCTTTGTTATGGCCTGTGTTGAATTTGCAATGCCGTATTGCCAAAGCATGGGGCAGGATTCAGCCACTGCGGGATGTACGAAGTAGATCTTTAAGCCAGCAAATCGTGGTCGTCTTTAGTCTCAGGACAAGGTAACTAATGTTGAATCAATGTCTCCCAGCCATCACTGACTTGCTGTTGCTGGTTTGCATGTTTTGCAACTCCAGCGCAGTGCTAACTGCTTTACTGTGAAGGCTACACTCAAATTCCTGGTAAATCACAGCATGCCGCTATCCCTCTGAGATCCCAACAGCCAAACAATTTTGTAATGACTGTATTTTGTTTCTTTCTATATGTTGCATTACTGTTTTCTCAAAGATGATCTTATAAAAGTAGATGTTTGCCAACTTTGCGAAGTCTACTATACCCTCCTTGTGCTTGGTGTTTCTGAAAAAGCACTGGTCCATCCCAAATGGAGGAGCCAGTTGCGGAGAAGTGCTGCCAGCATAACTGTCGCAATGTTGCTACATGAGTATAGCCTTTTGTGCAGACGCTTCTTATAAGAGATGATTATTTTCAGATTCCTATAAGCCTTTCTTAAGGTACTGCTGAACTGCAAGGAAAGTGCTCCCTCATGCTCATAGTTAAGATTGGAGGTGGTGGGTTAATACTGAGAAATTAATGTTCCTGATTTAGTGGGTATTGCTTCCCACGCCCCAGCATCCGTATGTGTAGCTGTGTCCTCCCGAAGAGTGCTGAGTACAGCTCTGGCATCCGGCTCCCATGTGCTGGGGTATGCCTGCAGGGTATTTCTCAGTTTATAGCAGTATAAATAGTTCAGTTCAGGTCCCATCTCAGTATGATGTTTCCATGCTATGCTGTAGCTGGTTTGAAGGTTTGACTTGGCAGAAGCTCACAACTTCTTTTCTTATCCACAGTTTGGTACTCGCAGCATGGCATCAGCTCTGGAGATCCTGGGCAATGCTGAATGTCGGGGAGGTCCTGCAGACCTGCTATGTAGACTGGACTGATAAAAGTCTCCAGGCCGCTTCCTTTGGGAGATTAATTGTGGTGGGATGATGCCTTTTCCAAAAGCGGGGTCAGATTGAGAGAGCATGTAAAGGTCGGGACTGCGACCCTTGCTGTCAACAGCTGTAACATTACACGCGCGGGTCCTTTCCAGCTCCTCGGATGGGAAGACTTGGGGCTGAGCACCCACCTTTGTCTCCCGGGCTCTTGAAAGGGCAGGTGGAGCTGGCAGGCAGCGTTCTGCCTGGGAGCAGCACCAGGGCCTGGGAAGGGTGCCTGAGGTCCTCTCCGGGGATCGGCACTACTTGTGTGGAGGCGGGCAGCCCCAAGCTGGCTGTGACTCCGTGAGAAGGGTGGTAGTGGGCAGATGGTGGGAAATCAGTGGAGGGCAAAACAGTGCAGAGAGACACAAGGATAGAGTTTGTCAGTTGTTGCATATTTTTCATTAGGACTTGTTTTCATGCAGAAAATTCTCAAAAATCAAACTCTGGCAGAGGTATAATAGGAAAAGACATACATATATGTTCTAGGAGGCTTTCCTCATGGCTCTGTGTGACACAGTACCCTAGCTGGTATTTGCAGTAAGACCGAAAAAGTGGGTTTGGACCCCTTGGAGTCTGATATGAGGGAATTTATCAGCAGATAACAGGTGAGTGAAAATACATGTCCTCAGATGTGTCTGTGACTTACAGTGATTGATGCGATGGCTGCTGTCACCTTGTTTGGGCAAATGTCCTCACCCTGGAGCTGGGGGGTGTTATGAAGGCTCCCTGCTTCTTCCCACTGCAGGGCTGTGGCTTTGGGGCAGGACTGGTGGGCTGGCTGCCTGCGCCCAGGGATCTCCCTTGTTCCTCTGACAGGTACAGATGTACATAGGTGTTCAGGTCTTGCCTTTGCAAGGAGGTCAAATTCACTACGTAAAGGCCTCGGTGGAAAAATGAGTAAAAATCGAACATAACCCATGCTGGAGCAAGTCCTCCTGCTTAACTCCTGGACTTTATCGCTGAAAGCATCCCAGCGCTGTCAGACTCCACCTGCCTCGGAGGCAGGCACTGAGCAAATAAAAATACATCTGCTCTGTGAGAAAGGATTTTTTTTTTTTTTATAGAAAGTGTAGTCCTGCTTTATTGTTACTTAAACACAGATTTCCTTTTATGAGCCATAAATGACATTCAGGTGCAGCACAGTGACTTTAAATCAGCTCCTCTGGCAACCATCTAGATAATGTATTGTAAGAAATGCCTAACTGGCCTGTTTCTCCTTTGGCTAATTCATCGTTTCAGTGCTGCTGACTTTAGATACTAGCCTTTCATGAGTTCACTGAGCATAAAAGCCATTTAAAGTTCCTAAGAAGCAAGAAATAACTCAGCTGTGAGCAATATTTAAGCACGTGGCGGCGGCAGTGCTGCCAAAGCCAGCTCTTAATCTGTTTCAGAGAGCTTCTTGATAGAAGAGCTGGGCTGGTACTTTGAGAAGTGGGGCTCAGCCCCTGTGATGGGGTGTGGGGCTGAGCAGGGCATGATGCAATGGGGATGGGTTTTGGGGGGAACTGATGCGTACGGAGCCCAGGGTTTGCCTTTAGCCTCGCCACTCCATTACGGTGTGTGGCTGACAAGCATCTGAGCCAGAGTGTGCTCTGATTTACACCCCAGATTTACAGTAGGATAATGCTGCTGATTTAAAGGGAGCTATCCAGGATTTATAGGGGTTTTTATAAGTAGGATCAGGAATTTTAGCCATAATCCTGTGCAAATGTATGGGTGTGAGTACAGATGTGTGCATCTGCATCACTAATGCAATGTAATACCCATGTACAGCAGTAATGCAAAGACATAATAATAGTAAAACAACAGATAATGATGTGAGTTTGCTTTTGCAAAAGTACTTGCGTTACAGGGTTATAATATGATTCAAACCAGGCTCACAAAGATCCTGTGATGGATAATCCAGCTGTAACCCAAAAGCATGTGGCTGGCTCGTCTAACACCCACTGTCACGAGAAAAATCAGTCTCCTTCCATTTTGGTAGTAGCTGTTTGAAAACAGTTCACTACTTTGTTGTAGGTTTTGATCTACTTGGTTTTCTGGGATTATGTGGAATATATACAAGGCCTTAGCTAAAGGTCTCTATCCTGGAAATGTTATAACGTGATATTACCAAAGAGATACCAACATCTCAGTGATGCTGTGAATCCAGGGAGACCACTCGATCCTATGACTAAAATATTGAGTAGGATGCTCTTCCTCACTGGAGTGAGAGCATCAGAACAAGGCCCTTCTGGTTATTTACCTTACCAAGCAGGTATATATCTTTACAAGAAAGTGCTGAGAAACCAACCAGATCCTCTGCAGATGCCAGTGGGCTTAGCTCCGATGTGAAGCATGAAATTGGTGCAACCCAACAGGTCCACTTCAGCAGAGGGTCTGGGCCGCTGTACGTCATACACTTCTTGACATCATTTGGTTTTAAGCCAACTGTGATGATGGATATTTTTACCTCTCGTCTCTAGGTTAGGGGGGAAAAAACCCAAGCACCTATCATGTTTGCTGTCTGTACAGTGCTATTTCCAGACTAAAGAAAAAGAATTAAATTACATTTTAACAGAGCAATACCAACAACAGCAAAGGTCAGGAGACTTTTAAGTGAGGTCACCCTATCGATTGCAATAGTGAAAGGATAGACATCAAATACTTTGCCATGAAAGGCTGAAAAGAAGTAAATTCAGCATGATATATTGAAACCCAAGTCTCTTTCATATGTTGCAGAGCCTCTGACATAGCAGGTTTACTGTTCAAGCTGAGATATGTTGCCTTGCCAACATATATTCTGAGTTACCCAAGCAGATTTAATGTTTTTGCAGTAGTGACTTTTCCCTTTTTTTGGGGGGCACTTTGCTTTTTCTTTTCAAGAAATTGTTGCAGAAGATTTCAAACCTACCTAGGAAATGACCTTAATCAATTTAGTTCCACCGACAAGTATGAAAACTTAGATCTTTCTTTTCGCTTTCACTAAACATTGTCTTGCTTGCATTGAGTAGGGTGACCAAGTCACAGCTTGATAGAAAAGTGCGTTTTGTTTGTTGTTGGTTTTTTTTTTTTTTTTATCCATCCAAGTGGCAGCTCCGTTTTATCCAGAAGGATTGACGTGACTGACAAGTGTTTTGAATTTCTAAGCTCCAAGGTCTCAAAATGCATGAAAAGCGAATGACACACACACAAAAATGTAAATCTTTGGAAAACAAGCACCAACTACACACAAAAAATACCAATTCTGCAAAAGGGTGACAGACGCTGCATTCATTCTTTTTTTTTTTTTTTTTTCCTCTTTTTAATAAGTCAGTGTTTCTGGGCCACCTACAGGCACATTTATGTCTTCTGCAGCGGGGAATCGGGATGCACAATAAGCCAAAGTCACGGTCGTCGTGCGTCAGGGTGCGTCTATCTGCATCTCAGGGTTACAGCTCCCATCACCACCAGCTTGCCAGGATCTGTTCCCATCGGCTCCATATCCATTGGAGTGATGCTGTGAATCTTAGTCTGATGAGCACACGACACTTGAATATTCTCATTATTTAGGGCTTGGGTTGCAGGAGTCCCAAGACACTGAAACTATTGAGCCAGGCTGTGCAAACACAGCCAAGGGCAATGACTGACCCATGGAGCTCACATCCCAACCCTGCTGAAGGTGGGTAAGGTGGGCTTCGAGATAGGGGAGCCCTGCTGGTCGCAGCACTTGCCTGGTGTGCACAGGTTGGTGGGGGGTCCCAGACTGGGACTAAGGCGTCCCCTGATCTGTCCCCAAACAGGCTCTGCTGCGGGCTGCTTCGGTTTAGGTCTGTGGGATGCTGTTTCCAGAGAGCAGAAGGTGTGCAAGGGAAGGAAAGTCAAATTTCTAGACTCCTGACCAGGGAGCTGGCATCTCCCTTCCTCCAGGCACCCCATCGCAACCTTGTTGTCACTCGCTGTCCTGGGTAATGACTGGGGCAAAGTGGATTTGCTCAGCTTGGGATTATCCATCGAGCCGTATGAATCTCCTCTGGAGGACATTTTTGTCTTCTTTCATCAAGGACTGGTAAAATATCTGAGAACACAGCACCTGAATGCAGGACGTGACTTCACGAAGCAGCCTGTGAGCCCTCTGCGGCATGGCCACACTCCCTCCTGGCTCTCTTTTTCCACGTGGCCTCACTCTAAAACCAATGCAGGATGAAAGGTACGGGAATCCTGCGGTATGTGAAGGATGCAGAGCCCTCGAAGACGTGGTCCGGAGCTCTTGTCTCTAACCCAGCCAACTTGTTCCAATGGCTGGCTTGAATTTCAAGGTTGCCCTGTTGCTTTGGTGGGAGGTGGGGGTGGAAGTTTTATAAAGAAGAGTAGTGACGGAGAGAAAGTTTTTCTTCTTATTTCCCGTCCCGTCTGGCCCGGTGAATGCGGTGTTTTTGGTTGAGAGGTTTGAAGGAGCAAGGGAGGCAATCAGTTGGAAACGCCAATTCTGCAAGCTCCTGAGAGCCACCGGCCGCTGCTTCCTCTTGGTTCAGCTTGACCGGTTCATCATGGGCCCGAGGTGGCTGCTTTAATGGGAATTTGGCTGGTGGAGGAGAATCTATACCTTCCCTTTGCAGCAGATGAATAAAAAGCTGGAGTGTTTTGGAGTTCTCCTTTCAGGAGAGAATAGCCCTCATTGTAAGTCTGGAGAATAAAATAGCAAAAAGAGAGAGGGAGGTTCTTCCCCGTGCACGCTCCAGCTCTCTTGGCTGAGAAGCAGCCTTGCTCTGCACGTCTCGGCCACGTTTGATTTTGGCATTACTTGATGCTTTCAAAACTTTGCCTGAGACTCGTGTCTGTCTGTGGAGGCGAACGCCAGGCATTGTTTGTTCAGTCTAATTATGGAATGAGGGTGATGGAACATAGGAGACCCCTGGGAAAGGATGAAAAGTAGGTGTTTAGCGAGAAAAGCATCAGCAGCCCCAATGGCTTTCTATTACAAGCGATTCTCTGGGCACTGTCTCAGCTCTGCCTATCAGCCGTATCACCCCTTTGCACCCGGTGATCTCTTGGTCCTTCTGCAAAAGATGCTTCAGGGTGAAAGCCTGTATTTCAGGTTGGAAAATCTCCAACAAGTGAATATCCTGAGAGTCTGAGAGGGGTGACTGCTTGGCTTAGCCCCTGAAAGTCTGGATGCAAACCTGAAGTGCATTAAACCTTCTCCAGGGAGCAGGGTTTCACACTTGGAAAGCTTTGTGAGGTTTCCAGTGTTTGCTGCTTCCAGTCAGGCTGGAATCCAAAAGTGCAAAGGCCCATGAAAATGATTAATAAAGAACAAAAAACAGACCCGAGACAGGTTCATCTCTGCGATTCCTCTGAAACTGTAAGCTTGCAGAAGTCTCGTGTTCTACTTGGGTAGATTTGCTCTTGTAAAGCTGAAAACACATTCTTCAAATTGGATTCAACCCCAGGTGCTGTTCGTATAGGGTTAAGAGTGTCTCCAGGTATAAATTGCCAATGTCCATCAGTATCAGTGGGTTATACCCCTTTATGTGGCTGGAAAGTCTGGTCTAGGTAGTTTGGTGGAAGTAAATGGGATTTACTTTCATGGGTGGGTAAGTGCTTCTGTATGCTGTGCCTTCTCCCCGCAATTTGTTGTTGTTCTTGATGGCAACCTCTTTTATCTTATGTCAGTGAGAAAGTCCCAGACACCTCTTGGCCTGGATTTCTTCGTACGAGGCTTCTTAATTCCCCTCTGCTCTGAGAGACCAACAGCTTGTTGCCTGCGATGTGTGTTGGACCTGGGAGGAGTTTGGCAGAAGGGGAGGCAGTTTCCCATTTGAGCCATCTGCATTGCGTGTAAGGGAAGTCTACACAGGCAAAGATGCCTTTGGAGGCGGTATAGCCCCAAAGACGAATTATTGTCACACAGAATATAAAAGGAGGTAAATACTTGGGATTATGAGTCAAGTTTTGGTGATGATTTAACATTTGCTGGAAAGCAGCCTGGGCTTGAAGGGTCCCTCTCTTTGGCCATGCATCTTCTGATCCGCTTCCATGTGTTGAGTGTTATTCCAACGCAGAGACGGCTCCCGTGAATAACGGGACGTCCCGTGCATCAGCAGCTCATCGTCTCCATCAAGGGATGCCCGCTCCTGAGTTACAGGTGGTGCTCCTGTGATCGTGGCTGATATCCAGGGCAAGAAATCTTGGCCTGGTTGAAGCCAATGGGATGTCATTGACAAATGGGAGCTGATCTCTGCTCAGCAAATCCTGACTTGTAAGATCAGACCCTGGGGCCTTCAAGGGGTTCCCTGTGACCTCTTGTAATCTTCAGCTGTTCAGCAAGTTGGGGCATGTGGCAAAGGTACAGCGAGCTCTCTTGAGGCTTGTTGTGTGGTTGGCATAATGAGGTGTCAGTCTGATATACTGGGGTAGCAGCAATCATTAATAAGACTTGGATGGTTATCCATTAAAGAGACTACTAGCACTTACTGAAATTGGCTTCTTTATACTATTTGTCCTATATCTATATACATACTATACTATGTATTTATACTAATATCGAGCTAGTCCTGGGGATGGAGAATATGGCAACATACAGCACCAGAAATACTACTTGGGATCTCACAAATTCCTTCTCCTTTCCTCCGGTGAGTGACCAACCACTTTGACTTTACAAGGCATTGGATTACATTCACGTCACTTAGGAGCTAAAACTGTTTCAACTTGCACAGTGATGGAAAAGGGAACCTTCAATGAACTGCAGGTCGTCAGATTTGTGTTACACAAATAGTAGCTTCCTGCCAGAGTCGTCGCTAGCCAATTTAATCACCTTCCCCCCTTCCATTGACAGCTGAAGTTATGAATTAGAGGAAGGACAGCAAGGGAGATGGGTTCAAAACAAGAGTCCAGGGTAACCCATCATCCCATGCCTTGTAGGAGAAGAAGGCTGGAGACAGCTGATGGGGGAAGAGCAAAGCCGTTGACTGTTTCCAGGAGCTGTGGTTCACAGGTAAGGAGGGTTTTTTTTCCCTTTGCTGCTGTATGATATAAGTTAAGTTGCCATCTTAACTTAACCAGAAACACATTCAGTTCTGATTTTGAGTCAGCTGAGGTGTTGAGCTTTTTTGTAGTGCACAGCCTCTCTGGTTGGTCTAGTTGTTTGTTTGCAGGGGGTGAAGGTGAGAGTGTGGGTTTGGGATATCCAAGGAGCCCACACTGAAGTAGTAGGGTTTTGCACTGTTTTTAGCAGCAGCATCTGCTTGATAACCAGCTCTGTATTCGTCAGGATAAAGCTCATCCAAGGTGTTCTGCTGGATTGGCTTGACTATACTCTTCCTCTGCCTTGTGTGGTCTTCTTTACCTCCTCCTGCAAACCTGGGACTGATTTGTGCCCTGCATTTCCATCGATCCCAGGGGCCTTATCTCTGCCTTGCAGCCAGGAGCAGAACTCTGTCCTCTCTCTGGTGCTGCAGGCACAGCTCCGCACAAGCTGGCACCTGAAATCCTAACAGCAGGGCTGAGAGCAAGCAGCAAGTTCTCCACTCATCTTTTCCCTGCCCTTGCAGGTCCCTTCCAGTTGAGGGTCATTTCTCTGGGCCCCTTCACAAACATGTACAAGTGATGACGCTTTGTAAAAACCGTTTTGTAGCCGTACCACCGTAGGAACAAGAGCAATGTGTGTTTCAAGCCAGCTCCCTCCCTTATGCACGCATGGTCTTGCTGCCTGCAGTGCTCCCACAACTGAGGTGAGGTTCGTAGGAAGTAATATCTCTTGTTAGATTAGCTGATAGATTTGGGAAAAAACAGACAAGCTATTCTTCAGGCTAAAAGCATATCTATTTTTCCCCAGCTGTATCAGTGCTTTTTTTTCCAGTGGTACTGTGCATCGCATATAGCCAGCTGACAAAAGACATGCACCGTGGTCCCCGTGCTATCAAACATTGTGAGACATTGCAGGAGTTACATGCCTGTTATTGGCAGCAACCTGTGATCTGGTAGAGTCCAATTCTTACGCGCCTGTGTCTGAAAGCCCCTTGGTAGATGATCCCTGGGGCTTCCCATCCATACTCCGTTACTCAGTTGCTTACAAAGATGCAAGGGTCCCTTCTCTTGGTAGAATGCATCCCTGGAAGCGCATTCCCCAGGCAGCTCATGAGAGCCAGAGTTGCATGCAGCCCCCTTCCAATCCACATTTGACAGACTGAATTGGCTTGTTATGGAACTCCTCCAAGATAATACCATAGCTATTTGAAGTCTCTTTTGTTTTATAGTGTAATCCACTTACTTTTTTCCCCCCTGGCTGCAACAGCAGCCATTTGTTTCTGTGCAAGTCTAATATGGGTTAGTAATATATCATGGGGTAAAATTATAGGTTTTTCTCTAGTGCCAGACATTTGGAAGCATCTGGTTAGATAGAGAAGTACCCAGCATGGATAAATCATATTTAAAAAGCTTGTAATTTTTTTTTTAAACTGCTTTTATTTTTTATATTTTTTGTGTGCTTCCACCTCCTGGGGCATCTCCCCAGCTGGCTGTGGAGGAGTGATTGTCAGCGAAAGCCCAGCCCAGCGGATGCTCTGCTGGAAAGACAAGAAAGTAGTGGAAATGCTCTGAATTCAGTTTTATACCTCATTTACTAGGGATTGCCTTTAAAAGCTGATTCTTCAGCTAAAGTGGATTTCCTTTTACTCTTTTGGCAAAGGAATCATTTTGCACAGGGCTTTTCTCAGAGCATCTGTTCCCTTCATTTAAAAACTGGCTTTTTAAGCTACGCTTTGTAAGTTTGTGCTTATATAGTGCTCCTTCTTATGATAGGATGCCCTTCTCAGTTGCACATACCTTTGCCTGTTGGGACTGGAGTTTTCCACCTGAGATGTCTGCCTTGGACTGAGTTCTTCTGGGGAAATACCACCTTAGAATGAAACAGTAATTTCTGAGAACAAGACTGTGGAAAACCAAATAATTTAGTCCACATTGAGGCAAGCCTGCATCTCTCTTGTGGAAAAGGTGAGGGAAAAAGAAGAGAAGATGTATTAGAGCTTTTCAGTTAATTCCCTGGATATGCCTGTACATGGACTGTGTTTTATCTTACCAATGTCTTCCTCTGCACCCAGGAATACAGGGCAGAACTGTCCTTATGTTTGTGTTTGTGCAAGCCCAAGAGCTTTGGCCTGAAAGAGATGGATGGCCTGTCGTTGGGGGGAACTTGATCTCCATTTGGTGGCTTCCAGTAGGATGAAAAGAAGCAGTGAACTGGTTGGAAACAGGACCAGTTTGCAGTTCATGCTTTTATCATGTTTGAGATGACTTTTTTTTTTTTTTTTTTTTTCCCCAAAAAGACCATATCGCAAAACGGAAGAAGTTTATGGCTTCCATTACACATAAAAGCCCGGATGAACTAATCACGCTGGGGTGTGCCTGGGGCAGTTTGTCATCCTAACACCACTGGGGATGTAAAGTTGCCCACTAGAAGGACGGAGCTGGCTTTGTTCAGGCAGCAGGACCTGCAGCAGTCCAGGAGGCAGCCTGTATTTCTGGCAAGGAGCAGCACCAGTGAAGAACTGGTGTGACTAGTGGGGAAGGAGCATCCAAGTGAAGTAGATGATGGGCAGGTTGGATTGCTGGGCCACCTCCAGCCTGGGACTTGCAGTTTGGGAAGGAGAGGATGGTTTCTCTGTGCCCCCTTTGCTAATTGCTGCTGAGCCAGGCCATCCAGTGTTTGCAGGTGGGAAGGTCAGCTCTGTCAGCATCTGCCTTTTGGGTTCATTTTTCTCGGTATTGTAGAGGGGGGGCTGTCAAACTGTTGTTTATTAGACTCCACCCCAAACTGCAGCGATCCTGCAGCACATGTGTGTCTTTACATGCAAAATGACCGTGAATCAGTCAAATGCAAGGTCAGATATGAATGGGGTGGGAGTCAGACTACATTTCCAGGTCTGCTGTATCTGGCCAGAGCTGAGTCCAGATGAAACCGTGAGTTTACCCAGCAGTAAGCTTGTCACTGGATTGCAGGTGAGCAGCCATGCAAAACCCAGCCGCACTTCTCTCCTTTCATGTTTGGAGAAGATGCCAAAGGGGCAGTGGCCGTGGGACGCGTCCTTCAAGGAGCTGTGTCACCCTGTCACACTGAGAATGGGTGCAAGCTGGAATCATGCACCATGTTTCCCAGCCTGGGGTGCAGCGAGCTGGCTGGCTGCTATCCGAAAAAGAAAACTGGCATTTTTTTCTCCAGGGTAGCCCTGAAAGTGAAGATATTCAAAGCTAAAAAAAAAAAAAAAAAATCATGCTTGCATGAGCTGGAGCCCTGGCCCGTTGTCTGTCGGCTGATGGGCAGTTAAAGTCTCTCAACAGGTTGTGTGTCTGTACGTGATAAGATAGGAGGGTGCGAGTCGGGTATTATTGATAGTTTCTGGCTGCACTCTGTCCTGGGGATTTACGCTGGGGAATGATGCAAGGGGACGTCTCCCCTGGAACACCCTTTATGTTCAATTCACAACCAATTTGCTTTGAACAAATGAAGACGTGCGTAATCTGCATGAAAAAAGCTTGCAGAGGGACAGGGTCTCGGCAGACTTCAGCTTCGAGATCCAGTCTGATACCGTATGTGTGCATAGGGTAACTGGGTGGGCTGGGAAAGGCCTTCTTGGCAGCAGCCCAACTTCCAGGGAGAGCATGAGAGGCAGCTGACTCCCAGAGCAGGTTTGGTAGCTGAGGGCTGAAAACTTGCTGGATTAGTGGGTCCTGCAAGCTCGACTTGCTAGGCAAAATTTGTCTGAGCTGATTTCTGCAGGGCTTGATCTCAGAATTTATACATTTTGAAGCAAAGAACAGCCAAAGCCTGCAAAAGACATTGTTATCACTAATCATAAAAAGCAAAATTGACCTTCTGCAACGCTGACCTTCCTGGGACAAAGGCAGGAGTGGTGTTTTGGTGATGCAGAGGATGGGGGGTGAGGAGTAAATTCCTGGAATTTGTAGTCATATGTGTAGAAAGGCAAAGAAAATGCCTGAGCTTGTAGAGGCACTATAGCGAGAGACTTTTTCAGCAGTGACATGAGGCTGTTTACATAGCACATGAGCCATGTGCTTAAATTGGGATATGTGCACGCCCTCGCCAGCCGGGAGGATGCTGCCACTTCTTGTTCTGTGCTTCGCTTTGGGGGGATGAGTTTGTGTGCTGAGCTGCCCACAGTGCCTCACAGGGTGGGTGGATTGAGTTAGTCTCAGGGAGAGAAGTTTGGCCTTTCCTGCCTTAGGGATGGTGATGGAGGGGACCAAGCCGGGGAGGGGGATGAGGGGAGGTCGGAGGGTCTTCCTGCCTTTGAGAGGAGATGGAGAGAGGACGGGGGCTCTGGCCACTCTCCCCAGCTTTTGCTATTTTCTCCCTTTCTGTCACAGCACTGACTGGGTGCTGATGCTGGCAGGAGAGGTTGGTACCCCAGCTGTGGTTGCCTCTGGCAACCCGTTGCCCTTGGCAACATCTTCTCCTGCCCGTACGCTTGTGCCCTTCTAACCTGAGTTTGGTGTTGCGCAGAGTAAAAGGAAGGTGTTCTGCTGGGGTTACTTTCCTTCTGTTTGAGCTGATCTTTCCCAGTTCTCTCATCTCTTAATTAATCCATCCCCTGGAAATCTTTACATGCAAGGGCATTACTCAGCAGAGTATTTAGCCCAAGTAGATTAGGGAAAGGCAGGAAGAGCTTCTGATTGCGCTGTATCTGTAGCATAGGTGTTAAAGATGTATTTGTGAGCCAGTCAGAGAAGAATGCTGAGGAAATCCTGTTTGGGTTAATCTTGTTTAATTTTATAATAAAAAACAGATGGCTGGCCATCTGGTGCTTCTTGCAATCAAATATCTCACAATTAACAGTAATTTACTTGCCCTGAGACTTCCATGATCTTCGTGTGCATTTTTTTTCCCTTCAACCTGAGTATGTGTGGTCCCTTCCTAGAGCAGTGCTGAGCGTAAGCCTAGCCCTGGAGCTGCCTGTAGAAACTCGTGGTGGAGAGTGGTGCGGGACTCCCAGGAGGCATCTACTTTCCTGCTGGACCTTCCACTTAACACCCCCAAAAAAAGAGGTAGGCAGCAGCACATCTTCTGCTTTTCAGACCCTGGAGGAACCCCTTTCAGGGTAAGCTAAGTGAATCTTGGTACATACCTACGTATGCATCGTTGCAAGACATATAAGACGGCACTTAAGGGAAATACACAAATTAGATCTACATTTTCCACCAGGCTATGGGATTTCTTCAGAGCTCAAAACGATTATATATAAAGCACGTTTTCTCTGGCAGTTTAAATTACTGAATGTAATTAAACAAGATGCAGGCAATCCTCTGCACTAGGAAAGCTTTCTGAGGGAATTAGCAGCAAAATGGGATGCAGAATAAAACCCACGGGGCAAATACGCCTTTCTTCTGTGCAGTCTTTCCTCCAGGAGGTTGAGACCCCCAGGATTCATCCTACTTAAGCTGTTCAGTGGTAGTGCCTGGTGTGATGGGCAGTTACCAGCTGCAGAACCAGACACTGCATCGCTAGCTCATCTTGGTTGATCCCATGGATGAATTTGGACCTTTGTGACTTGCGGTATAGTAGAGGTGGCTTGTATTTCTGATAATGCTAATGAATTTGCGGACAGGAGGAGGAACTATCCTGCCTTTCAGCGTGATGGGAGCCATATCTGTTCGATAACGCTGGATTTTTAGGTGGTGATGGTGCTCCTGAAAATGGCATTTCTTCTTCTGAAATGCTAGTCTGCTGGTTCAGTTACATTATTTCCAGGGGAGACATTGGCAGTGGAGACTGGCCTCTTCAATAACTTCAGATCTCTTTTGAATATGTCCTTCCCCAACCACCTCTGTAGTTTAATAGCATCAATAGTAAACACGAATAAATGAATTCCAGATGAGAGATCTGCATGCCAGTAGGTAAGAGCTCTCCCAGGCATTCCTATGTGATTGCTAGCTGTTTACTATCCTAATATTTTTTTGCTAGCAGATGAAGAAAAATAATTGAGCTCTTCCCCTCCTCCTCCACAAAATCACTGACTTTGTATGCACTTAGTGTTCTGGTGCTAGCTTCATCTGGGAATCAGGTCATGGAGCTAAAAGATATATCCAGATAGCAGGGTACGTTAGACTGCTGCTATGCTCCGTCCTCCAGGTTGTTTATTTAAATAGAGGAGCCTTCTGAAGGGCAAGAGCTCATTTTAACAGGGCTCCCGAAGGGGACTTCGGGCCATCAGTGGGATCTGCAGAGCTAGCAGGTATAGGGTTTCATGCTGCCCCAGCTGCCAAATGATCAGATCTTGGAGGTGCAGCTTGGGAGTGGATCTGACAGCCATCCAGAGCAGCTCATCATCCAGTCTAGATAACTGCAGTTAGAAAAACAAAGTGATTAGTGGAATGGCATGAGCAACAACAGGCCAATAAAATGGTTGTTATTATTAAAGTAGTGGAAAAATGCTGTATATGATGGTCTGGGACCTGCGTACATGAACATTTCCAGGTGAGCGCTGTTCAGCTCAGCACAGACCACGTTTTGGAACCTCTCCACCCTGTTTCCCCCTTTTATTTTTCCCTCTTTCCTGGTGGGACCAGGGAAAACTCTTTTGTCCTTCAGTACTTATTTTCTCCCTCTGGTGCAGCCTGTGTCTACAGTATCTTTTTCAGAAGAAGGATAAGAATGTACGATCCAACGATTAGGACCTGTGTCTGACAGGTAACCCCTCAGTGGGTGCTCTCCTTTTTCTGAGGTACGTGCCACTTTGGGATGTCACTAACCATGCGATCATGAGCTTTGGTCCAAACTTTGCTCCAGTTTGGGTTTGCCAACCCTCCCAGTTATTTACATGGGGTGGACGGAGGCCCTGGGGCTCTCTGGGTGGGATTGCTCCCACCTGATCATCTCCCATCCTTGCTTCTGCCACCAGCATGGCACAAGCCCACACCACCGGTGGAGCTTGGCTCCATCTGCTTGGTGTGCATGCTGCTCAAGGGATGTGCAGACTATGAGACTTGCTCAAGCATGCTCTTCACCCTGTCCCCTGGGCACTCGGAGTCGTTGACCCTACAGGGCTCATCACCCCATTGCTGCCACTCACCAGGCTGGGAGAAAGCCTGAATGCCCAGCAGACCTCTGATACTGCTTTGAAGGGACTGTGCTATCCCTGCTAGGCAGAGGAAAGTCAGGAGGCACTGGGGACAAATAAGAGATGATGAATCAGCCATGCCAGGAAGTGAACCTTGTTCTTTAGGAGAGCTGGATCTTGCCAGCACAATAGCTAGATTACAAAGCCATTTCCTCCAATTACCTTGTCTGTCAAATCTTTGTGTCATCTGGCACTAGGAAAGCTTGGATCCAAATTCATTGTGAATTGGGGCGATGACACCAGAGATTTCTAAATTAATATCCTGCCAAGAGGAATTGAGCTTGTTTTTTCCAATCATGTCAGTTCTGATTCCTTTGCTTGTCAGAGAAAACTTTGGCTTGCCATCTGGTTTCAAGGGCACGGGTTAGGGAAATCATAGGTTGCTCAGCCCATCATGTTGAGCTTGCTGCACAGTGGCTGCAGGGAGCTTTGTGCAAAGAAGAAAAAAAAAAAAAAAGGCTTTGTGGGCCTTTCTTGGCACCTGGCAAAGAGCAAAGGGGGAGACCAGAGACACAGGGTGCTGGTGAAAAGGAAAGAGAGGGCACGATCTCTTCCTTGAAAGAGCGGGAATGTGCACAGATTGTGCACAGCAGAGTGGACTGGGATGAACTACTGCCCTCTTCAGTAGAAAGTCATCAGCCATTCTGGATGCATTTAAAGACTATGGTGTGTTTGCTCCACGGGCTGGATTAGATATATTCAACTGAATGTCAAAGGACTCCTTTGCACTGCAAAACCTATGGACCTTAAAATTTCCAGGAAAGGAGCAGCACGTTGACCAGCTACTGTGCTCTAATGCCACCTAATTGGGGTCTGGTGGCCATGTTACCCAAAACACATGCTTTTAGAGGCTGGGATGACTGTGGGACAGCAGTCTCCACAGCTGATGATGGGAATGCTGCGGACCCAGAAGGTAAGCTGCGGCGGGGTTGGTGAGAGTTGGGAGTCTGTGTGTCCTTGTCCCATTGCAGACAGACTGGGAGAGTCTTCAGAAAGGGGGGGCACAAGTTGTAGGGGAGGACCACCCAGCAGCAGGGGACAGCTTGGTGTCTGGCACATCTCCTTCTCTGGGAGCAGATTTGGGGTGCCAGTGAGCTGGCCAGCTCCATTGTCAGAGCACGCTGGGAAGAGGCAGAGCCGGGGATGCAAAATAATGCAGACCTTGAGTGCTGGCCACGCTGCTGCAAAGGGGGGTGGTGCACGTGGTTCGGGGGGGAGAAGCCCCCAAAGAAGAAATCCCATAAAAACCACCAACTTGAGCAACGCGCTCTGCAGCAAAGGGCTTTTTAGGAAGGTGAAGCTGATCGTTGCGTGAGTGTAATGGTTTATGTCCCTCCTGTTAGCTCTTCTTAGAGGGAGAAGGAGCCTCGTGGGGTGCACCAGAGCTGAGCTCCCTTGGCTGCTGAGGATGCGTGGCTCCTTTGTCAGGACGTCAGACGTTGGCAGCGGGCGCCCAGCCAGCGGGTTGCGTCTCTGCAAAGGCAACGTCGGACCTGGGTGCCAGCGCTCCTGCCCAGCCATTGGGAAGGGGGCACCTGCTTCCCCCAGGCATCCCTGCCATCCGCTGCAGCTGCCAGCATGGGGAGTGTCCCCACGCCCGGGGCCGTGTCCCTCCCCTCCCCGCCCCTTGCAGCTGCTGGCAAAGAGTCTCTGTGCATGCAGCATCTCGGGGCACGCAGCACTATCAGTGCCAACTGCCAGCCGGGCAGGAGGAGGCTGCTGCTGTGCCGGCAGGGAATTTGGAGAGATTTCCAGACCTCTCTCCCATGAGCTGTTTGTACAAAGCCATCTGCCTGCCCTGGGTACTGAGCTGGGGTCTGGCATGGCTGTGGCAGAGCTGAAAAGACACAGCAATGGGCGACATTCCTCTTCCCTTAATATTAAACCCATGTCCTGCCCATGGCTGCCTGCACTGCTCAGCTCCTTAGAAAAGGATGAAAAGATGGGCAGCCTTGCACTCTCCAGACGAGCCAGGAGCTGCGGAGGTGTTGGTGGTCAGTGCTGGGAGCGCGAGGGCTGTGTGACCAAGCACCCCATTTATCACCCCCCTGCACACCCAGGAGCTGTGGTTCCTTATCTCTCTTCCCAGCACTGGTGTGGTCCGTGCCAAAGGCTGGAGCAGAAGAAATAGGTCTCTGTTATCTCTGCAGCCCTATCCTCAGCTGCTGGGTCCTGCTCTGCCCGTCTTGCAGTACTCTGACTTGCTGGGTGCCGGTGCCCTCCTTGCTGTGCCTGGGTGCTGGGCTGTTCTCAGATGCCTGCTAGGAAATGCTGCTCGCGGCTCCCTCAGTGAGGGGCTGCTGGGGGCTTTCTCAACCGCGGCTTTATAAATTCGAACAGATGTGTTTTTGAAAACTTCAGCTCTGAGGCATGCTCTCTTTCAAATGGTTTCAGTGGAAATTTGCACTTCAGTGCATGTGTGGAAAAATGGTGTTTTCAAAGTGCAAATGAAATGAAAACCAGCCTACCCTCTCCTCCCCCTTCCCTCCCCCAGTGAAACATTATTTGGAAAGTGGGGCCTCTGTTTTGAAATATCTGAAGCACAGAGACATCCTTCTTTTTACTTCCTCCGCTTTGCTGTTCCTTTCTTTGCTTCTGTTTCCCTTATTTTCTTTCCCTTATGTCTCCAGTCATAAAGCAAATAGAGTCCGTCCCCAGCCAGCTCCCAGCTCCCCTCGTCACTTGTAGGGTGCAGGGTGTCACGAGATGTCTGTTGAAGTGCATTAAGTCTCTATTTTTTCCAGGTTTTTTTTTGGTAAAATGTGCTCAGAGCTGAAACTCTCTATAAAAACTTCGTACTTTTTACATAAATTAGTCTTTATAATTTATTCCTGCTTCCCTAGGGCTGTGCCTGTGAGCCAGCTGCCTTGGGTCCTGCCCGTGCATGGGAAGGAAGGTGGATGGCTTCCCAGGAGCTGCTGGTTTACCTGTGGACAGGGAGCCTGTTTGCACTGGCGGCTTACTAAAATCCTCACGTCCTGCTGCACATGCTTCCCTCTCTGGTTAGGGAGATGATGCTGTGTGCTGCGGTCCCGTGCCCGCGAGGCGGATTTAACACAGAGGGGCTGGTGCTGCGTAAGTTTGTGTGTGTGCCAGCTTGGACGTGGTGTCCTGAGCATCGTGTCTGAGAAACCCTTCTTATTCAGAGGTTGTCCCCTTTGCTGGGGAAAGTCTGTGTATGGAAATAGCTGGTACTGGTGCCTAGCTCTTCTTCCAGCTCACCGCTCTGTGGCCATGCAAGAGGAACGGGCAAGACCTACAAGGAGGGATGGAGTGGGGTGATCGGGGCTGTGGTGGGTGATGCAATGTCGGTGCTTTCATAGCTGTCTAGACAGAGAGATGTGAAGGGCACGCCGGATGCTGGCTGCGTGTCGTGGAGCCAGGCTGGTGCAGCTGAGATCGGAGGGGTGCTGCCGGGTGCGGGGGAGGATGGACCCGGCGCTGCGGATCGGTGGCGATGAGACGCGTCTGTGCATTGTACAAGGAGCAGCTCACGTGGTTTCAATCGAGCCAAAATATTCTTTCAGAAAGAGAACGGACCAGATGTCTTATTATTGCTGCTCACAATGCTGTCCTCCAAGTACAACGATCCATCAGGGGGCTCGGCACAGCCCTACAGAAAAGTCCCTGACACGTTTTTACAGCAGGGCCAGGTTCTCACCACTTGTGTGCATTTGTACCCCTTGACAAATAGCTGTTTGACTTCAGTTTTGTTCAAAGTCGTGGTGGTGTCAAGCACAGGGCTCCTATTCAAGTGCCCACCAATGGTGGTCCACAACTCACTGTTTCCTCTTCTTTTCTTGCTTTGTTTCCCCATGACAGTCACTCGGGAACTTTTTCTTTTTTTATCTCATAGGGTTTTTGAAAGACAATTTTAAAGGATTTATCCACAGGAAAACAGTGCCTCTAATACAGACTGTAAAAATGCCTTGGGAGTATATGGTGTGAGGAATTCCCATTTGCATCGATATGTTGCTGACATGACACTTAATTGCTTTTTTTTTTTTGGTAATTTTTCCAACAAGTTGATTTATAGAATTGGCTGGCAAAGCCTTGCATACACTGAGAAATGCAGCGCTCTCTACAATGGACCAGCTCATCCTTAATGAATGGTTCCTCTTAAAGCTGAGAGATGTGCTCCTAACTGCTCTGAGCACCTTGGGCATGGAGGAGAATTAGTAGCAGGTTACAAACTGCGGTGTTTGTCCTGCTGTATAAAGCTCTATAGGTGAGGCGTTGACTTTAAACTGCTTTCTACGTTATGTGTGTGCCCAAAGTTGCCTATAGAGAATGGACCCCAGATGTGTCATGGGCTGCATAAACACGTAGTGCAAGGATGTCCCAGCCGGCAGCAACTGGCAGTGCGAGCTCCCAGGGTGCTGGTAAAACCCATGCAGATCAGTCCATGCAACCCCAGCTGCACAGTGCCAGTATGATGTTTCTGTCTAGGTCTCCTGGTTATTAAAGGTTTGTTTTTATAAATGAGGAGTCCTTTGTATTCTCCAGACTGTGACTTTCTGCCGTACTTCTATAGCCAAAGTTCCCCTTTGACTTCAGTGAGTATTTTGTGAGCTCAGAGAGCATTTTCCATCACTTGAGCCTGAAAGGGAAGAGATTTATGGAATGGGGAGCGTGAGGCACCAACTCAGCAAATACCAAACTGTGTATGTAAGCGTTTGCACATCTGAGATATAAGTACACAAGTGTTCTTGATCTTAAGCCACTCCGTATCGCTGGGCTGAGCTGAAAACATGCAACACAGTTTGCATATTGATATTTTCAGATGTCTTCTCTAAGGAGAGCTTTCCTTCTGCTGTGATCTTGTGTCTTCTTCCAATCACTCTCAGTCTCAGCCTGTTTAATAGACTTACAGCTACTCAGCGCCCTCAGCAGGTGCTGAATGTCACGTTGTCAGTGCAGTAGATTCATTATCTTCTTATGGTCTTAGCTTCCATTCTCTTAAATTTTGGCAAGTACATTATAATGTAACCGACCTATTATTGTTTCTCCTTCTGACCTGTTGATGTCCCCCAGCTATGGGTCATCATTATGGAGGTCTTTGGTGGCTCTTCCTATGATCTTACACTTTCTCTAGAGATTAGCTTTCACTCCAGCCTTCAAAGTCATCTCTCAGCGCATTGCAAGCTTCTTTCTAGCCAGGTAAAGCCTGGGGGGGTCTTGTGGTAGACAATATGAGCATCTCGACTGGTAATTGTAAAGTCAGAAGATGTAATTAATTTTTCTATAAAACTCTCAACCTCAAGGTGAGCCTTTATCCGTCTATTAATTAACACAGGAAAGGGATACTCTTGTCTAGAGGCAGAAGACAAAAAGGGGAGCAGGGAGGAAAGAGAACTGGCTCCTTTGTTTGAATGATAAACATGGTTCCCTTCATACCTTAAATACAATGAGAGTTTGGCTAAAACCAGTGAGGTTTTAGTTCTCAGAAACACAGACTTAAAAAGGAGTGGAGAAAATAGTCCTGGAATAGGTACCAGAGACCCTATCCAGCAGATTCCTCTCATTCCAAGGCAAGCTCAGCGATACCTGTGTGATTCTTTGTAAATGTTTGTTTAACCTGTTTCTGGGACTGTTGAAATATTCTTTTTTGCAAGTGCGAGGCTCAGGAGCACACACAATCGCTTGGGTTCTCATGTTAACCCCCATGAGCTGTGGCTTTGGGAAAAGCACCAAATATCACAAGAGCTGTTAACACCTCATTATTTGCATAATCTATTTATATTTTTTTTTAATAGCAACTTGGAAGCAGTTTAAAAATCCTTCTGTGGAAGGCTTTGTCAGAGAATAGATTTTTTTCACAAATCTTCATGCGGAATTGATTATGCAGTCCTATGTACTGGAGACCTTTATGGAAGGAGAACTTGGTGCACCTCCATGTAAGTCTATGGACAGTAGAACTTGTTCTGCCAGATTCAAAGGAAGAAGAGTCCCCTAGGGATGAGAGTAATATCTAACAAAAGCAGATAGTGTCTGACAACTCTTATTAATATTGAGGATTCAAATTCTGCTGAGCTGGAGAGTGTGGCAATATGTCTCTGTAGTAGACGGTAAGGATACCTGCTTGAGGACCATGCAGCTTTGCCAAAGAAGAAATGTGGATTAAAGAAAAGTTGAAGTAGATAGTTGAGGTGTTTGTTGGTTGGCTGGACTAACTAAAAAAAACCCCTAATGAAATGAAAGATATTGAATCAAAAGCTATTTCAATTGACCTTATTGAAGGCTTTTGGAGGACTCTTGGGAGAAAAGTTAAAAATGCTTTTGATTCAATATCTTTCATTTGCCCTAAAGTGAAGAACTATGTTTTTTAAGACTAACATGTAAAAAAAAAAATACCACAATAGTGGTTTTTTTATAGGTAGAAAGTAGCCCATAGCTATATTTGGTGTGACTGTAATCTATTGCTAAGCACAGCCTGGAGTGGTAGGCTAACAGCAGCTCATAGAAATGCTGTCTCTACAAGTGATGGCAAGCTGACTTTTCACCTTCTGATCTGGGCTGATGGCTACCTTTTGAAGACCCTCGTGGCGATTAAGGGAAGCACTGCGATTGCATTTCCAAGCCTCCCATACTCACGTGTCCCACTAGAAAGCTAAAGGGAGAGAGCAGTGTTGTAATACTGTGAACCACTTTGGAGACATTTATGTTTAAGTGCGTTAAGACATGATTTATATTCACCACTGAGCCTTGAAATTTCTTCCAGGACATCCCAGCATGCTTGTATGTCTTGGCTCTGCAGGTTACAGGGACGTTGAGAGATAGCTGAGCTATTGTGGGCAGTTCTGATTTGTGGGGTTCCTTGAGGCAGGCAGCTTCCCCGATGGGTGTGATTTTTTGGGGGGTTTGTTTTGTTTTGTTCATTGCATAATTCCTTGGCATAACGCCTTTCACCTTGTCTCCAAATGATTGTTTTTTCCTCTTCGTCCCACTCAGTGACTCAGGTCGAAGGCATCTTATTCCGTGCAGTATGTTTCTTGGTGTTTTTTGGTTTTTTTTTTTTTTTACTTTTCCAGATGTGTTTGAGCTATAGGACAAAAACTGGAATGGAGACAAGTGTTATGAGTGGCTTTGGTGCTCAGCTCCAGAAGGTGAAAAGGGCCGAGGCTTCGATGTAGTACAGAGGACCCTCACTTTCCATCCGATTACAGTTGATGGCTGTACCCCTTTGGAGCTGGGCCAGGTGGCAGGTAACCATTGAGCTGTTTTATTCTTTAGCAGTGCCAGCAAGCATTTCAGATGAAACCACCACCAAAGCAGGGGCTTCAGTGTACTCTCTGCAAGACGCAGTGATTCAGCACAGATCTTCTCTAGAGACAGCCTCACAAAATGGGGGTCCAAAGTCCAAAACTGCAAACTGCCCAGGCTTCCCTACTCACCTCCTAGCTGATGCTGTGAGTACCTCTACTTAACCTGGTTGATCTTGGAGTCTGTAGGATGGCTTAAGGTTCTACTTCTGCATTGGTCTCAACAACCTGGAGTCTATCAGCTGACCAAGGCTGATCAAGACAAAGAAATCAGGTACCTTCGTGTCTCAGTTTGAAGGCTCAGCTTCCCCAGTATAAGCTCATGGGATGAGACCTCCTTGTAAATCCAGCTGTGGCTCCATCCATTGGTCATGGAGCTGCAGGACATGATGTCTCCTCACTCTCTCCCTGTAAGGACTTGTGTTGAAACACTTGCCTAAGGGAACAGGCAACCTGGGCCACTTGCCTTTTGTTCCCCAGCCTGAAAGATCCCTACCACAACTCCACCTCTGAGACTAGGCTACTCTGCAAAAAAAGGTAGCAAGACTGATGGGCAAGGAAAGCAACCAGCACCACCTCCTCCCACCACCTGGAACACTTGCCTCTCCCTGGGCACTACAAGGGGAGTGCCCTCTGGGTCGTGACTCCCCTTTGGAGAGCCCAGCACCATCCATGTTTCCCTACAGGGAGTGTCCAGGATCAAGCCACACAGATCTCCAGCTTGGACTCTCCACAGCCGAAGCAAACCAAACCAAACCCTTAAATACTTCTGAGCTCATGAAAGACCCTCAGATGCTCTGATGATGAGCCCAGAAATGCTTAGGTTATTAGCTGCTAATAACCGTAGAGGTATGCCAGCACTGGGAACAGCTCATGCTGTCATCACAACACAGGAGAAAAGGCTGGCTGAACAGTCAAATGCCTTCATGTAGATGTTTTGAAAAGCCTACGCCGATGTGCTCAGAATGGGGGGTTTAGCTACAGGGCTCTCGAGTAGCTCCTTCTAATTTCTGATCCGGCTCTTGAAATCCTGGCCCATATGCAAGTCAAGCTGGCTTTATTCAGCTTACTCTTTCCTGTATGGCAGGCAATGCCTTACTGTGAAGTGGGAAGGAATGTGCCTCTGGTATGCCGAGACTATGGATTTCTGATGATATCTTGTGAAAATGTTTCTGACTGGGGTTCTGACCTCTTGCTTCCTAGGATATGTTTCACTTTGCACTGACTTGCAGTGAAAAATATGCAATGGCAGTTTGCAGAATTGTGCTTTCCACCCTGCTATCTAGCCAGGTGCTTTTCCCCTAGGCAGATCTTTCTTTTTTCATTTTTTTCTCCCCCAGCTAAGGTTTTTAACTGAATTCCTACTGGCAGAGTTTCCTCCCTTTCGTGTTGTGCAAGGACCTGGCAACGGGGTCAGGACTTGTAATCCGCAGATGGCCTGAGGTCTTGTGATCCAAAGCACCATGAAGTAAGTTGGAAATGGGCAAGGGGGAATTTCTGTGTATTTCAGAGGGAGCAGTGTCTGATGTGGAAGAACACTTGCTTTTATCTAAACTGAAGTCTGTACAGCCACACCCCTTCATATTGGAATTAAAATGTTAATTAGAACTAACTGGGAATTTCCCAACTTCGATACACGGTGATTTTTTCAGGTTGAAATTTTCAGCTGAAAGTGCATTAAAAGACTCGAGAGATTTTGCAAAATCATGTCTTTAAAAAAAAAAAACAAAACACCAAACCAAAATCCCGTTTTAGCACACACCTAACCTGACTTTGCCACGTTTTCCCCTAAGTGACATGCCCAGGGTCCCACAAGAAGTCTGTGGCAGAGCAAGGAGCGGGAGTGCTGCTTTTCTTTTCCTCGGACTGCATCTGGTGTTACAGGATCGCTTGTTCCATCTGGGAGCGACCTCAGCCAGAGCTTAGCTTCACCGAAGCAGGGTTAGTGTGTCCTCACCATCAGTGCTTCCACCGGCAGGAATGGAGGAGGGGGGGAAATGGAGCTGAGATCATGTAAAGTGATCATTACAGGAAAAAGAGACTGAAACCGCATCCATTTCTGCCTCCTGTCTGTGACTTTTCAGCTGTCTGTGAGTAACTGGATGACTGCTGGGAATAGCAGAAACCTGACTGCCATCTCTGCTGTTCTCTGTCAAGATGAAGCAGCTCTGAAAGAAATTAGAAATATGTTTTTTCATCTTGTTGCCCTAAGAGCTTGTATAAGTTCCTCCTCTGCACTCTGACTCTTGACTACCGGTGAGGTGGCTGCCATCGCGCTGCTCGTCTGGCATTTCATTACAGTACAGCGTCATATAGATGGGAAGAAGCTTCTTTAGGTGACACCTCTGTAATGGCCGTAAGAGAACCAAAACATTAAGAAGTCTGAAGGGCTTCTTAGACTGATCAGCATTTCTAGCTCATGTTACCAAATACACTGTACCATCTCCCCTCATCCAAGACTAGACAAGGTTTAATGGGCTATGCAAATAGTGAGGTCTTATTTGTATGCTGCAACACATCTATATAGCATCAGACACTGATTCATGTACTAAGTTGGTACCGATGGGTGCTATAAGTTGTGTATTACATCATTACCATAGTTCTTGCTTGTTACTTAACTGTAAGGAGAGCTTTAGACATTGCATGCATTTTGATAACTGCTACAGATGTTCATAAACTACAAAACTGACCTTTTTGCAACTCTTTGACCTTTAACACATGAATAGCAATGCAATCTTGGCAACACCTTGCTTTTCTTAGCACTTTGAATGTCATAAAATTACAGAGCATCCCAGGCATCTCAAAAAAATGTATGTCTTAATTTATTCTAGCCTTGAGAATATTCTTAGGCTGTTTTACAAATCAGCTGTTCAAAGGATGTGCATGAAACCTTGTGTTCATTCCATCTCCCCCGCCCCACCTCTAAACCTTGGCTGGGTGAAGGATGCTTGTCCAATACTCAACTGTCCTGAGCCTTGAGTTGAATCAATGTTCCTTTTCTTTCTGTGGATGATGATAATGACTTTGCAGACCATGTACTCCTAATGTTTTTCACATAACAAAAAGTCGCTCAAGTCTGGAGAGAGTCTCCTTAATGTTTCTGTTTATAAGCCCAAATGAATATGGGCCCTGTGGCTATCATTGCCTCCTGCTGCTTACCCCAGTTCCAGCCTGTGTGTTTCTTGTCAGGCTTTGGCTTTCCTTCCACTTTCTAGAGCAGTTGTCATGCTGCCCTGAAGGTCCTCAGATGCTATGTTCTGCCTGACACAGGTTGTCCTTCAAAAGTGTTTGCGCACTGCAAACAGTTTAGCAAATTGCTGCTTAAAGCAAGACCCGTGTGGGCACCCTGACATCTCTGCTGCTTCCAGATAGGAGCTAGTTTTCTCACAGGAGTTGTCTTCTCAGTGGTGCAATAGGTAACAGCATGAAAAAAACAAGCCAAACAGCTGGGTCCTGAAGAGCTACTGTTGACTGGGAACCTGGCCAGAGATAAGCCAGTACCCAGACTGCACCCCACAGCTTGGCTCAGGACAGGAGCCGTATTGGTACAGGTAGAAGCCTCCTGTCACCCTCCAGTGGGTGAACCTCCAGACATCAGAAGCTGAAGTATCTCCAATATGAATGACTTGATCTTAAGTCAAGCCTTGCAAACTGGGTTCCATCTCCTTAGGCGCTTTCCCCTGCTGCCAGAAAAGCTTTGGGACTCTCTGCCGCTTGATTGTATCTTAAATTCTTCTAAGTCTTCCCCTCTATGTGTGACCCTGACTGGTCACCAAACAAAGGGTGATTCTGACTTTTTTTGTCTCAACCTACAGTCTTGAGGGCTTAAGCAAAGCCTTTCAGGCAAGGTCAAGGGCAAAGATTTGAGGAAGGATTTTGCTATGGAGGATCACACTTTGGTTGCTATCTTGATTAAATTAAACTAAGCATTGTGCATGATGAACTCACGTAAAATTCATGCTTTCAGCTTCCCTCAGTGCTTTATTAGGTGTTTTAATTGTTTTACACCCTTTTCTGCATGTTGTCTTAGATGTGCTTAACATCAGGAACTTTGTCTTCCTTTGTACAGTAGTTGGTGGTGGGTTTTGACTGGTGGGATCTTGGCACCAGTCTTCTGCTTTGGGAAATGCCTCAGAGCAGCCCCATGAACAGGCCAGAAGAAGTTGATGACATTGCTTTGCCTAGAGGCTGCTGCAGCAGTGGAGGAAGTCGAATCACAGACTGCAACAGGCTTTGGATCAAGTCTACAACAAAGCTGTTCTAAGAAGACAATGTCAACATACTGCTATTTCCTGCAAAATCAGCCTAGCTTGGAGCAGGAATCACAAGATTTCTCATTCAGAGGGCTCTAATCAGTCCTCCTTCTGGCCTGGTAAGTGGGATCCAACCCATAAGCTCTATGATTATAGCAGATACCAAAGACCGATGTAACAGCTGAATGGCTCCTTTTATTTATTTTAAGCCTTGCTTCAAGTACAAGGTTGGTCAAAGTAGTGCTGGTGGTGAAAGAGCAAAGAACTTATGCTTCTCCACATGAAATGTTACTTCAATTTTCAGTTACTTCCTACTCAGGGAAATATTGTTTGCAGATGGTGCAGTCGCAACGCAGTTGTATGCAGCTCCATTATTGTCAAGATGGATTTATTACTGCAGAGAAATCTTTCTGCTGTCTCGTTTCCCCTCTTCCCTCCCCAAAGTTCACTCTCCCCACCAACATGTGGCATGGTTCTGCTCAAAATCCATCCAGTGGCAAGATGTAAAACTTCAACACCTATAAGGTCCAGAGAAGGGCCACAAAAATGATCAGCGGGATGGAACACCTTTCCTATGAAAAAAGGCTGAGATAGTTGGCGTTATTCAGCCTGGAGAAGAGAAGGCTCCGGAGGGACCGTATTGCAGCCTTTCAGTACCTGAAGGAGGCTTATAAGAAAGATGGTGACAAACTTTTTAGCAGGGCCTGTTGTGGTAGTACAAGGGGTAATGGTTTTAAACTACAAGAGGGTAGATTTAGTCTAGATATAAGGAAGAAGTGTTTTACAATGAAGGGGCTGAAACACTGGAATGGGTTGCCCAGTGAGGTGGTAGATGCCTCATCCCTGGAAACATTCAAGGTCCAGTTGAACGGAGCTCTGAGCGACCTGATCTAGTTGAAGATGTCCCTGCTCATTGCAGGGGGGATGGACTAGATGACCTTTAAAGGTCACTTCCATCCAAAAGCATTCTATGGTTCCATAAACTTGACAGACTGGTTTGCTGTTGTTTTCTTTAAATCCCAGCCTAGGCTTGGCACAGTAGACAGAAATGCCTGGTGCATCTCCAGAAATACCTGGATATATTTAGTCCTTTTGGGGCCAGATATGGAGAGACTCTTTTCCTTGCAGGAAAAGCAGTTGCCATGGTAGATAGCAGCCTTGATGTGAGGTGTGTTGACCTCTGTCACATCACACCTCTTGGAGGAAATGGAAAAGGATAAATGCTCAGCGTTTCAGAAGGAGAAGGGAAGTTGAGTTGCTGCAAGTCCCTGCCTCTGACTTCTTTGCTCACCTACTGGCATGAATTGGTTCATCTGCTTGCCTGAGACCAGCTGGTAGAGGACAATACCAGAGGTAATTGAGGAATTTTTAAGAAATAATAAAGGATATGGGTGTAATGCCATGAGACAGACCAGAGCCAGCAAGGGCTACCTTGGAATCCTAGGAAAGGGCCCCTCCATCTCCTAGTGTGGCCATGCCTGAATGGTGCCAATGTCTGGCTATGGCTTCCCTTGAGGCCACCTATGAAGACACTCATTTTTAGGCTCCCATCAGCCTCCCTTGAAAGGTGGGACAGGTCCAAAACACCATTCTACATTCAAGCCAGCTGGGACATGTCTTACGGGTGAGATGAATTTCTTCCTAGCCACTGTAGTGGAGAAAACCCCGAAGTATCCCAGAGAGCCATGATACTGAAAGAGCAATTCTCTCCTTTTCCACCCAAAGCAGAGGTCAGGCAAACAGCAGTTACACCGGGTTAAAGCTCTGGGCTGGGTTACATATCTCAAGCAGGTTATTTCCGAGTCTGTGGAGGTCTCCATGCCCTGGTTATGCCCTCTTACATTTCCAAACTTTCTTGGCGAGCAGCAGTATTTTTGAAACAGCATCCATGGAAATTATAGTCTTGCTTCACCGCACACACTTGGATGACAGCTGGTTATGGCTGTATCTTATCCGTAGCTCTTTAAACGTAGTGGACTGCATTTAAGTATGTTTCATTTATTAAAATTAGGTGAAACATAACTCTCTCCATAAATGATCACTTTTTTTCTTTAAGACCTGCTCAGTGATTTCATATTTTTCTTTAATTCAACATTTCAATTAATTTTTTTTAAAGGAATGTGCACTAGTTATTTATGTGTGTACAGACTGTATTTGTGAGGGTTTGGTGCTGATCGGCTGCATATGTGTTTACAATAGCCCGTGTGTTATCCCAGCCGGCTGCCTAAAAACACTTCCAAATTATTCCACATCAGAAGCAAAGAGGGTTTGGATAGACTCCTAGGGGAAAGTCTTGAAGTGGTGCCCAAACCTCAGTCCCAGTGCTGTAAGTCAGGCACGTGGCTGATATTTTATCCACCCCAACTTGGACTTTCGCAAGCTGCTTTTGTTTTTGGAGGAAACGGGAACTTGGGAGCAATTTTAATCAGTGATTTCTTGGAGATGGGCTTCCTCCTTTCCTTTGTCCTCTTTTCCTCTCTTGACACATGTGCTTGCACTCTGCCCACATTTTCTAAGAAATGGTGGAAAATATGTGCACATAAGCACAATGGCTAGACTGTACTAAAACAAACCCCTTGGTGGATAGGGACTGACCTGGTTACAATTTGTGCCTTTGGAATGACGCTGATTTTATGCATAAAACACTTGAATGACTGTAGGTGGATGTGCACTAGAGATTTCAAGTTCAGCTCTGTCACTAAGGTTTGGTGTTTGCTGCTGACCTCAAAGTGGGCTGGGAAGTTCAGACCTAAATGGCGCTGTAATAAAAAGCTGGAAATGCTCCAGTAAATGCTCCAGGCTTTGTCCTCATAAGTGTCATGAAGGTAACGATCAAAGCTTTTTAGACTGCAACTTCTGTGAAGGAGAAATAGGAGGAGGACTGCTGCTCCTCAGGGTCTTCAGCTCTCAGGCAGCTTTGTTGCATGGCTGCCCTGGGACCGAGCACTGCAGGTCTGAACTTCACAGGCAATGTCCTAGGATGTTGTGTCCTGAGTCAGGTGTCTCCCAACCAAGCTGAGCTCTACAGCTTGGAGAAACAGCTGCCCTTTGGACCAGAGAGCCCATCCTGAACTCCCATGAACAACCCAAAATCTGCACTGGTCATTCAGGACAACACGAGTCATCAGTTTCATAGCTGTCTCTCAGGCCTGTTTAGGTCAGCAGTGGCCAAGGATGTTGGAAGGGACAATCCTACATCATTTGATAAAAAGCAGTGTTGTGTTGTCTCAACAGCAGCCCCCTACAGTGTGATTTCAGGTCTAGAAATACCAGAGTTCTTTGCTTTTTAGTTGGACTAAAGATGACGTGATGTTGTTTTCCAAAAATGTTGGCATTATTGTGGCTTGGAAACTCAATATCCAAGTCTGGTCTTGAACCTTCAGTTACTCATATAATAGCCCACTTTACTATTGGAGTAAAGATCACTTTTTGAAATGTAATTTAAAACCAGCACGCACATAGATTTAGGAATGCAAAATTATTTTATTACTATCTCATCTCAAAACCTTTTCCTTGACTGTCTGCAATTCTGAATTGCAAAATGTATTACAGAAATACATCTGTCATACTTTATAATGTGAAATAAGACATTCTATGGTTGTTGTTTGTCTCAAAAAAAAAATTAAAAATCCAGAGCAATGCAAGAATAATATATACAGTGTCAAAGCTAGAATCAGGTGCATAACATTTTGCTCATGTGAGTATTGGCTAAAGGGTTGGGAGGAGGATGTGCTGTGGATGGGATGGACTAAGAGATGTTTCTCTTACAAAGATTGGTAATTCCTTTAGTTGAACCTCCTTACAAAGGTCGTGCTCTGAGGCTGAGAGAAGGATCTAAGCTTCTCCTTCCTAGGTGGTGCAGAAGTTCAGTAGAGTAGACACAATGCATGCGATCACTTGACTCCAGGATCTGGAGCTTTCAGACTCTCATGTTTCCCTCTGCAACTTTATAAAAGAAATTCAGGAATCTGGCGACACTGAATGACCTTACAGAGAAAAGCAATAATCGCTCTGGAACTTGGGCCAATCCTTTTCCTCATTAGGGCAATGAAGCTTTTATCGCTCCTGCAGTAATGATGCATTTTTAAAGCATTTCACACCTACTTTAAATCTCAGTAAAGACCATGAAACTTCTTTGGTCGTGGCCACATGGTATCTATTGTTAAGCAGGTTGTTAAAATGAATCAACCCAGATTAAGCAGCCAAAATTACCACTTGCTATCGCTCGCCTGAATCTGTTCCCTCAGAGACGGCCCCATAAAGAGGCTGAATGCTGATTAAACACTTCTCCGCCAAGTGGAGTCCGAAAAATTCTGGCAAGAATTGCCTGTAGAAAGCATGGAAAAAAATGTATGAGATGTAAAAGGCTCAATGTGTCGGTCTGCTTGAATCCAAACCTTCCCCCGCCGCAAAACCCTTCATTAGTGAGCCTTCCATCTGCCCGATGAGAGCTACTGTATCCTGGCCCGGAATTTCCTTGCTCTCTCCCCAGGGGCATTATCTTGTGAGTTCATTATTACTGCTGGCTGTAATTCACACTCCAATACACAGCCCTATTAACAAAAAAAGATTAAAAAAAAAAAACCAACATTGGTAAATGGCCTTGATTTGCCTCGGAGCTCAGACTGGAGGCTTAAACTCTTCCTTGGAGGCAACCATCCAGGGCAGGACTATGGGAAGGAAGCTCAGCCCATATGCCTTCAAATGCACTTGTTGGCAGTGGAGAGCAGGAGGTTAAGGAGCAACTTGCTTGTGACCTTTCCCACCAGGCTGTTTAAACAGAAGCATCTGGTCCACCTCTAAAAGGTCTATTTGACCCTTGGGCAGGCTGGATCCTTGAGTGAAAGGGTGCTGCTTTGTGCTAGCTGAGCATGTGGCTCCGTGGCCTCCAAATAAAGCTTGTGGCTTGTGGAAAGCTGAATGGAGAGTAGCCATCTTGCTTGCTGGAGACCGCGGCTTTGATTTCACCTTCCACCACTGGGCTGGTTGTTCTTGAGCCAAGATATACCGAATTCGGACAATCTGCTATGTTACCACAACCCAGTTCCAAAAAGAAAATCAATGCTTTGTTTAGATTTTCCTCTTCAGCCTCTTTCCTCCTCTCCTTTCCCCTGGTCTTCCCTCTCCCCCTCTCTGAAAGTACACACATCAGTGAGTCTTAAGGGAGCAACCACACTTGTTCATAATGAAGGAATTTAATCTCCTGGTAATTATAGATGGAAAATCACAACATCAGGAATGTTTTCCCTTGAACAGAGGGGCATTCCTGCCAAGACTGGGATTGTCTTGGAGGAAGCAGTGTACTGTCAGGATCACAGGATGCTGAGCTGGAAAATTCAGGGGCCAGATCCTGTGGCTGGAGAAAGTGGTTGCAATGCCACTGACTTCAGCAGAGCTCTGATTTGTGTCAGCTGAAGATGCAGCTCCTGTGGAACTGTGCTGGGATCCCAAGAAATGCTGCTGAGTGAAGGCTTGCTTTTCAAAACACAGCAGATGATGTCTGAAACCCGTGATGTTTAACCTCATGTACTGTTCCCCTCCACCAGCTCTGTGTAGTCTGGTCCTTCAGTCCAAATGACATCTGGTATCAATAGTTGCTTTTGACTTTTTTGTAGTTTTGTTAAAGGCAAATAACTTCCATGCAGGGCTAATGGAGGAGCTATCATCTCAGCTGACAGATGTGTCATGCAGCCCAAAGCTGAAGAAATAGAGCAAAACACAAAAGTCATCACGAACTATAGATTTGCACCTCTTACAAGGCCTGTCATCTTGCAACTCTCAGTCATTTTTTTTTTTTTCTTTTTTTTTTTCCCCTCAGCAAAAACTTGTCCAGAAGCTGGTCTGAGATAGGTGTAAAGCCATCTGGTGCCCAGTGCGGCGGTCAATGAGATCAGCCCTGGCTTCTCCTGCCCAGGTGGCTGCCAGCAGCTCTGCCAGCCACAGCACTCACACCAGCTTACCCAGCAGAGGGGATCTGAATGGACCTGATGCCAAAGTCTGGAATAATTCTTAAATTGTGCTTACACTGACGTAATTTATTTTGGTAGGTCATGGCTTTTACTGAAAATACGCTGTATTGAAACAGGGACCGCAAGCGATCGTGCCACTGGGGCTGCTGTAGCTGAAGATGTGAAACTCTAGAGGTTGGTGGTGTTTAGGTTGTGCCCCCTTATTTAGCTGAATCAGTGCAATTTGTGTGCTGAGTTGCGCCTGAACTGAGAATTTATCTGTTTGCCTGGGTTTGTCTATCAGCTCCAGGAACCACTGGGAAGGCAGTAGTGGGTGAAGGGCATTGCACATGTGCAGCAACCCTCTGGCTCTCCAATGAGCCAGTGGTGCTCCTCTCCATCCTTTGACTGTAATTCCTTAGCTTCGCAAATGAAGTTGAAAAATCGATTCAAGTGCATTTTTAGGAGGCATCCCAAATAAAATTAGGCTGACTTGGCATGAAGGTGGGAGATATGTTTCATGCGGGGCTTTGCCTCCTTTCCAGAGGTATTGCTGTCCTTTCAGTAAAGCTGCTGTGGTTCTGGGGGAAAGGCTTAATGGAAGAGGGGAAGAAAACAGGAAAAAAAAAAAAGGATGGAAACTGCTCTTCTCTAGGGTGTCACCTAGTAGAGGAGGACTGAAAAGCCTTGCTCCTGACAGCTGGTATGGACCCTGGCTAAATGGGATCACACACAGCTCACAGCGACAGCAGGATGGTATAGATGGGAGCAGGACATTTTTCTGAAGACAGAAGGCTTCAGGGGCTTGATAGTCTTTGAGGTATTTTTAATTCCTTTTAGCAATTTGCCTCTTCTTTGTCAGCCACAAGCAAGTTGGACTCTGGAGAGAAAAATATCTTGCTGCTTGGCAAATTCCCTCAGAGCCTGTCCTAGCTTTTTGTCCAAGGACATCAGAAGGCTTGCTTCTTCCGTGCCATCGTCTTTTGGCAGGAAAAAGTGGTGATGGAGCCCCAGGAGACGGCACATTAGCTCCATCGGCGGGACCATCCAGCAGGTCTCTGCTGCTCGAAGCCAGGGCAGTGCTTGGGTCTCTGCCTGCTTTGCATTACCCTCCCCGAGCCTAGGGCTCATTGTTGGCCATGCAGGGTGGCTGGAGGAGTCCCACAGCGTGCACACCAACCCAGAGGGCCTGGTGAGCAATTTCTGGCAGTCTCTAGGGCTAATTTGCATTTCTTTTGGTCACATCAGCCCACCTTAATGAGCAGTTCTGCCTTGCATTTGACTTTTTTCCAGGATGCCAGATTTTGGAGGTTGCAAAGAGGCAGGAAATCTGCAAACTTTGCTAAAGAGGAAAACATTTAATAAAACCCTAAAAGAGTGGATATTCTGTGGTGCTCTGGAAAAGCTCCTGGCGTTCTCTGGTGTGAAAAAGTGAGGATGGGCTAGCAAACTCTGTGGCATCTGCCAGATGCCATATTCTCTTCTAATACCAGATTTTACTAATACGACTTCAGGCTGAATATCCCAGCAGAGCTATTGCCTTATTAAATAAAGAGGTAATTCCTATGTTCTAGCTCTCTGCAGCTGAGCTTAGGGAATTATTCAGCAGTGCCTCTGGTCTGCAGTCCCATGGCATGGCAGTGACCTGTAGTGTGGAAAACTGGAGGAATACTGCAGTTGGGTAACTCTTCCCAAAAGAGAAAGAGGTAAAGAGAGATAACCAGGTGCTTGGTAATGGATATCCTTATTTTCCTGATAAACACCAGTTCCCTCGTTATTTCTTCCAAGCTCTGCCTCAGTAGCTTATATCCTTTGGAAGTGACTTGGCTGGTTGCGTGTCATTACATCTATTTTATGGTGTTGGTTTTGTCTCTTAAAAATTGGTTTTTAAGTGCAGATTTTTCTTTTTCTTTGTCTGTGCTTCGCTTCATAAAAAAATCATTGCCAAGTGTTCGAAACCCTGCATCAATCAACAGTATTTTCTACATATGAAAAGGAGAATAATTTGAATTCAAATGTGACTTCAAAACTTAGAGTTTTGGGGGTTTTCCCCCAGGGTTTGAAACAGGTATAATTTTAAGAGTATTTCTTACAAGTACTTATGTCAAACTAAGTTGTAACTACAATTATTTTTTTAAAAAGAAAGTTGAAATCACTGATAATGAGACTTTGGACAACTTCACTTGAAGTGCTGATACTTTGAAAGCTGTGAAAAATCTAGGAAATACTGTCAACTTTTTTTAGATGCTTAGTTAAAAATAATTATGATTCTGGGAAGGAGCTCATTTATCCCTAACACCCGGTGTTGTCACTGGCAATGGAAACCCATCCCAGGCTGCTGTGTGCTTTTCTCCTGGACCTTGGTGAGTAAAGGACTTGCTTCTGGACGTGCTGTTGCACATAACCAGAGCTTGCGACTCTTATAACTTACTCAGAGTGAGTCAGCCTTGCATTTTCCTCAGCAGACTAATGCCATGCTAATTTAAAAACTGCAACGCTGAAAGGCAAACAAAGAAGAGGATTAGACCAAACTAGTTCCAGAGCACACGCTGTACATACTAATGTCTTGGTGAAACAGGAGAAGGCTGAAAAAATACTGCCCATGCTTTACCGGAATGCAAGCTTGCTTTCTGAAACCTTGCCTCCTTTTGCCAATCAGATAGGGGGTATTCTGCATTGCTAAAGGATCCAAGCTAATAAGATTATGGCTTATCACTTTGGAAAATAAAACTGTACCACTGGAAGAATACAATTTATATAGCAATTGTGCTAAACCCTCAGTATGATCGCGGGGCTCTCCTCCTGAGGTTGTTTAGGGGAAAGCACTGAGCCTTGCAAATATTTCCACATAGATGACTCTGCATCTCCAAGCAAGAACACCCTGAGCCACTTTATGTCCTGAGTTTCATCTCAGCCAAGCAATGTCATAGGCAAAGTCAGGCTTGGTGAGAAACAAATGTGCACATTTCAAATCCAGTGTTTCAAATGCGGCACATCATAGATCACCTTGTATTGACCTAGCTGCATGCATTGTGCCTGCTGCATGATGGAAAATATACAGTCCTTAGGATTTTCCCCAAATGCTGCCACCTAATTGCACCGCCAGATGTGGGGCAGCAGGAACAGACTGTCTGCAAGCAGAGGAGGAAAACCTCTGCAGTAGTCATTTTTAGGAAGAAAACCTCTGCAGTAGTCATCTTGACTGATACCATGCATGTCTGTAAGAAGAGCTGTAGCGTCCACTCATGTTTTTCCACCTCTGCAGTCTCCCGCCACTCCGACTCTCTAGGCAGCGACTGCCCTGCCATGAGGCAGCAGCACTGGGACCCCAAAAGGGGTTAAGGGATAGGAAACGCTTTCCAGCTCTGTGCCTGTTTCTGGTGGGTTTTAAAAGTAGTTTTAAAGTTGTGTTTCTTTGTTCCCTACGAAATCCCCTGCTAGGCAGAACAGACAGTGCTGCTGGAGAGAGAGAGAGAGAGAGATCTCTGGAAAGAAAGAGTATTCACCCACTGCAGTCGCTGCGAGGTAGTAGAGGGGCTATCTCAGCAACCCTTAAACTACTAGCTCAGTAGTAGTTCAAGTGTGGGAAGAGCAGTTGTCAGCATAATACGCCTCTGTGGTGGTCTTGATGGGTGAGGATTTAGCTCGCTCCGCTTGGTTTCCCTATTGGTATGCTAAAGGTCTCGTTTGTAGGGTCAGGGGATACAGCAGCAAGCTGAACTTAGCCTTTAGCTGCTTTCAACCCTTCCCTCTTCTGTTCTGCTTTTTGCCAGCAGGAAAATATTTGCAAGAGGGCATCGGGCAAAAGGTGGCTTGCTTTAGCTCTGACACAGGCTACACGAACAGCTTCTTGGGGCTGACTCCCAGGACCACCAAAGTCAGTGGCACAAGTCCCACCATCACTTAGGGCTTTGCTAGGCTTGCTTCTAGCTGGTTATTGGAGAACATGTGGGCTGTAGTTTCTGTGCTAGAAATTCCTGACGTTTATGGACTTTTGACTTAGTTATTTTTGGAAAACATTAGCTATGACTTGACATCCTGCCTAATCACTCCTCCTGGAGTATTGGTAACTCACCCTGTTTGGGGAATTCGGAGGCTTCCCCCTCCTGTGTGCAATTTTTATCTACAGAACTTGTACCCATCTAAGAGCTAATGGAGGTGCCAGTTTTCCATTAGAAAGCTAATGGTAATCCCCCCTTCTCACTTTATCCAAACAAACCTGGTGTAGCACATTCTTCCTGTCTGCTGTTACAGTGGAGAAGCAGTCCCAGGAAAGCCTAACCATGATGTGAAAAGAAGCAAGATAGAGAGGGGAAAAGTTGGAAGTCTTCTGCTTGGGGGAAAGCTGGCGCTCTGGTGCAAATATCTGGTGATGTTGGTCCTGCCACTCCCTTGGGTGGCAATTTGAGTGCAAATGCTCTAGTGAAGCTCTTGAAAACTGTTTGGGGTTCAGGGTTATTTGAAATCAGTTTGGCTTGGTTTTATTTATTTATTTATTTATTTATTTAAAAATTTGCAGTGTGCTAAAGCTGAGCTGTGAAGCCCTAGGAGTTAGCTTCCCCTTAGGGACTCTCCAGGTGTCCCCACCCTTAGCTCAGGAGCAGTGTTTAAAATCCCAGAGTTTCAGACATGAATACGTCTGGGTTCTTCCTTTTCAGTTCACAGCTCTTAAAGATAAAGTTTAGAAATAATTTTTTCCCCTTTTACAGAGAAAGCTGGGTTTCTCACCCACAAGTCAAGAACAGAAGATTTTAAGATACAAGTATCAAAGCAGAGTTTTGAATTAAAGGACTCAGTGCTCTGTGCTTGGTGTTTCTCCCCCTCTCCCCTATCCTCACTAGGTCTCAGACAAGGCACTTTGGATTTCTCAGCATCTTCCTAAAGTCTGAGGCTCTCCATGGTTTATCCTTGCCAGCCTCACTGCAAAGCACCACTGTCCTGCTCGAGCTCTGCTGGCACATAAATCACTAGGATCTCTGAGATGGGAATGGGATTTGAGGTGATTAAATAGTGGGTATCTGCTAATACCAAATCTCAGCCAGTGAGAAGCAGATAGGGCTGAAGCATCTTCCCCTCTGACCCACAGGCTCCCGCATCAGTTGGACCTGCCATCAATAAAGCCCACATCCTGAGGGCTGACATTCGCCTTGACGTACACCCCTTCCATCTCCCTCCTAACGAACGGGAGGTTGCAGGGTGCCTGTCAGGGCAGAATTTGCCCTTTAGTGTCAATAACTTCTCTGATGGCCTATTTACTCTTTCATCTCCCGGCCATTACTGCTGATTTATGCAATTTGCAGTGCTGAGCGATGCGGCAGCTGCAGGCAGGAGGAGATGAGAACCAGAAATCCTGCAGGCTTCCTAGGAGACGTCTTCTCCAGTAATAAATCTAGGATGGAGAAAAGCCTGCTCTGATCTTCTGTGCATGCTCCGGTGTGTCGGGCAAGGACTGAACACCCGGACGATGCTCTCTAAAAGGAGATGTTGCCTCTTTGTTTCTTTCCTCTGCTCCCTTTTGGGATGCTGGAGCCTTATGACTGCGTTGGCTGGAAGATAGCATTGACTCAATGATCTCCTAATGCATTCAGCTGTCAGTAGCTCTCACCAAACACCATTCTCCCTCCGTCACGCATGAGCACTTGCATGTAGAGCTCCCCAGGCATGGGCTGGAGCCCATGGGGATTACAAAAGGAACGGGGATTACAAAAGGAACAGGGATTACAAAGAAGTGTAATATCTGTCAAGCTGGAGACCGTGTGGCTCTGATCAGTGATTAGAGTCACACAGTACGAGGGGCCATACAAATTGCTACTGATGGAGATGTTCTTTGCCCTACAGATCTCGTGGTGCTTGCCTGTTAATCTCACTGTGGGGGCTCCGGGTTGTTTCTGCCACCGCTGTTGAATGCAGGAGATGTTTACTGAGTTATTCCTTGTGTTGCATGAGTGAGGGTGATGGAAATGGTGAGCAGGGTGAATTTAGGGTTGATTGCCTGGTGCCTCCTGATGCAGTGCCTAATAAAGGCGTGCTGTTGTCACTTGAGGTGCGCACCGGGTAGGCTGACAAGGTGGTGGGATGGAGACCACCTTGCCTTCTCCTCCTCCAACATGAAAGGGGATGAGGCGCCTCACCACGCCGGCCTTGACAACTCATCTATTTTCATTATGTAAATGAAACAGGAGGACAGCAATAATGTCCTTTAATGGAGAAACACACTGACAGAGCACAGCAGAACTAATACCAAACAAAATTGTTGCTGTGACAATTCCCTTTCCCATTTTATCTGAAATACCTACTGAGCACTCGCTAAATTTGCTTGCATGCTGAAATAACCAAGTAATGAACCTTTTTTTTCGCAAGGAAATGCTTTTTTTTCTCTAAATTGGAAGGCCTTCTCCCATTTGTGGCTTTCTCTAACAGATTACTAATTTGCTTTCCCAAAGGAATTACAAGCTATATAGAAAAATCTCTACTTAGGGCAGCAGATAAACAAATGAAACATGCAAGTTATTTGAATTTTCAATGGGTTATAATACACTGTAGTAAAAAAAAAGGGAGGGGGGTTTGGTTTGGTTTTTTTTACAAGCTTCTTACTGAGGGCACAATCTGATTTCTGGCATGTGAACTTTTAATGTGAAAGGGAAAACCTGCAGCTGTTAGCACAGAGCCTGGTGAAGGGCTTGCTTTCTCTCCTTTCCAGTGTTGTAGGTCTCTCACCTCCCAAGGCAGGTTTGCTCAGCTTCTTGCCTCGTCTCCTGACGCTTCCCCATGGCCTTCTCCAGTTCTGTTGTACAAATGATGAGATTTTTCTCAGAGTGAAAAAAAAGTTTTGTCTAAATGCCAGGCAGATATTTCAAGCACGACCACTGGTGAGGTTCGTGGGAAGGGTTTGCTTTCCTCCAACTAGGAATTGCCATGGTGTTGGAGAGAAGACGTTTGGTTTCACCTGAAACCATACAGTGAAATCTTCTGGATTTGAAGTGTGGGGTTATATAGGGCCCAAGACTGTCCTTAGCAGTTCTGGTAAGGGTCTTGCATCGCATGGTAATTGCAAGGAGACTAGGATAAAACTTACATCCTAGCCACAAACTTCCTACCTGCATCTGACGAACCAGGCGGGGCATCTGTATGCACGTCTATGAACGGGGTGGAGACGGTCAGCATTGTGCCTTCTCCTGCTGTCTGGGGAAAATCAGGAGACGTTCATTGGGACTGAGACTTAACACCTGCCTCTTGCTCAGGATTGCTCAACTCACATGCTTTAGATGTGGTTGCTTGTGGTCTGTCTCCTAGCAAACCTTTGCTGTGCACAAGACATAGACCTCTATCAGAGCGAGGCTGAAGACCTTGAGAACACCTCACAGAGGTGTAGGGCATCCTCCAGGGTATGAAACTCTTCTGCTTGGGCAAAGGAAGGAAAATACATCTTCTACTCCTGTATAGGCACTTTGGAGGTTTGGCAGTAAGTTAATAATGTGTTAAACTATAGGCCCTCTCCGTTTTTCTTGAGAAAACAGCTGGCATGGCTTCAGTGCATAAGTTGAAGTTCAGAGTGAAGCAGCCAAAAGGAGCTAGTGCCCTGCTGATTTCTGGTTCCTGGATGCCTACAATCTATTAATTTCTGGGGAAAAAAGAAAGGTGAATTGAAATGAAGCAAACTGGTGCAATCTTCCCAAGCCCTGTGCCTGGGGAGCCATGTCCCATCTCTTCATGTGATGGCATGAGGCAGATACGGCTCATCCATCACTCTGAGGCATGTGTGCAAGCCTTCTAATTAGTGAATATAACCAGAGGTTTGGAGCTTAAACTGGTTCTGACCTGTATTTTTTAATTAAGGCATTTTTTAATATAACCCCTGCTTCAGGTCATCTGATATACTAATCTGGACATAATGCCTAACCTTCTTAACCCTAGATTGTTACTTCTGCACTTTAATGCCAGTCTTAAAGAAACATTGCCCCATAAATTAGACGCCAGGTACTAAACAGGAACAGAACTGGCTGCAAATTAAAATATTCCTAAGGAATAATTAGATGGACCCTGAAGATCAGCTCCCAGCTGACATTCTTCTTCCTCTCATAAAAGCACAAAATGCTTATGTTTCCCTTGTTAATGCTGCCTTGCTCTCGTTTGGTCTGCCTGCCCACAGGGTGAAAGGGGGTGTCCCGTCTTCTTGTTGCCAACCCCATGCCTGCTAATGGCTCAGAATGAGCAGGGATAGTATCTCCAGATACTCTTTGGGATGGTTGTTTTCAGCTGGCTGATGGCCACCTATTCCACTTGTATCTTGGAGAGCAGAGATTTTTGACAATCATAAAAGCACTGTGGAGGAGACCCTTGTTCCTATCAGCAGACAGAACAACTGATAAAGTCAAGGGATTAGCAAAAGAAAACCAAGCACTGTGCAATTTTATGAGAGCCTTTTTATAGGTTTTTACTTATCCTGTATTGTTCTGTGCGTAGCAATATCACGCTGAGAATCACAAGGAGAAATGCTAATTCAGTGTTTTTATATAGGGGAAACAGCATGCTAAGTGCATTCCTTAAGTCAGTCCAGAAACCACCTCCTGCAAAAATTCATGAAAAGCACATGTAAAGCTTTGTCAAGCTTGGCTCTTTTATCTGGGATAGTTAAAATATTTTCACTAGGGGAAGATAGGTTGCTGGGGGCTTTGTTTGTTTGGCTGTTTCTGGATAAAGATCTTCGGAAGGTGGGAAAAGAACCCATCTTCCATCTGACAGGCAGGAAGGTGCTCTCCAGTGCAGCCGCTGGGCACGGTTTAGGCTGTGATTTCCTAGGGAAGCCAATGACAAAATATATATAGCCACAATTTTTTTCTTGCTTAGTAGTTCTGGTAGGCTTCTGAGTAACCAGCGTGGTATATCAGGCAGAGAAAAAACTTCCTCATCATCTCAAATACAATAAAAAGAAATTGAGGAATGGAAAGAACAAACAATTTGATTGTAAGAGCCTCAAAACTCCAAATCATTCCCACCAGTTCTGCAAAGTACAGTGTTTCAAACTTTCATGGCTCAATTTACCACCTATTTGATGGGGGAAGTGTTTACGACACATTCTCTGCATTCCTTTACCAGAAGTGCCGTAAAATTTGACTTCTGCCTGGCCCCCCCCCCCCGAATGTGATGCAGAGAATGACTCACATCTGGAAAATTTACCTTACAGCTCAGCACTGAGCTCTTCTTACAGCAACTTACCTAAAGGAAAAATCAGACATGACCCTGTGCATTTGCTGCCCTGCAAGTGTGGGTGTGCAAATGTACTCTTGTATACTTAGGGTTAGTTCGAGTCATGGTAATAGCAGAAATGGAGAGATATGGGCTTATGTGAAGGCTCTATAGGCTCTAATGGGGGAGAACTGGTTAAATCAATATTAGGTCACGCTGAAGGTCATGTTTGCCTGTGGTCATGGTTATCTCTACCCAGTGTGGCAAGAATGGTAAGGAGAAATTTTATGTTACAGTTGATTAGGTTATCTGGAAGCATGGAGAAGGTTGGAAATGTGGCCATCAGACAAGGCAAAAGCACCAAGCACAAAATGTTTGTAAACTGGGCTCTAAGGGCATCCAGCGAAAGATAGCAGAAAAGCATGATTGGTGGCAGTGGGGTGTGTTGAGGTCCTTGAGCTGCCACTTGGAGGTGGAAAGATCTCAGAGGAGGACATTGTAGGAGGGAGTGGTGCTGCTTCTAGCTCCATAGGGCACTTGGAAAATGTCCCTGGATGGTCCTGCACTTGTGGCCTTGCAAATCTGCCACCTGGATGAGCCACTTGCACATCATCGAGCTTTGGCTGTAGACATGTCCTCAACCAAGCAAGAGAAAACCCAGCCAGGTACAGTGACTGCAAGCTGAAATCATAAAATGGGTATTAGATTAATGCTTTATAAAGATGAGAGAGTTTTAACCATTGGAATAGATGTCCAAATGATCTTGTGTGTTTTTTCTCAGCTTTGTCTCAAGCTTATATCTGTCATGCAGTGGCAGATTCCTCCTCAGCCCCGGGTGGATTTGATGGAGGAATTTCTGGGTGAAAAGCACAACCCACTCTAATGCAGGAGGCCAGGTTGGGTGTTTCTAATGATTTCTTCCTGCTTTCAAAGCTTCTGATTAAATCTCTGTCTTTTCCCACAAGTTGGGAGCTGAGCCCAGAGGGTGAAATTCCATACGATTCACCAATTAATTCCACCTTCATTCCTGCACACTGCCTGATTGTGAGGTCTTAATTGGTGCAGGAAGGGGTATCTCTCCTTTCCCAAATACCTTCTCCTGTCAATACAGTAGCCCCAGCTTCCCATCAAACCTTCTCCTACAACACAACAGGGCTATAAGTGCTCTTCCCAACTCGAGTGGAGTTGCTACCATCTCTCCTGATGATATACGAGGGTGTCATGACTTGTTATGTCATGTCAGACGATGCAGTGGGATAATAAGAGCTGATCAGATGCGGCAGCAGTCATTTTGAAATTGAAGAAAAAAGGTTCTCTGTGCACCAAAGAACACATCTGTTTTGTGGCATAATTCAAATTAACATGAGTGAATTCACTACATCTCAGGTGTCTTCCATGGTGACATGCAACATAGAAATGCAGTCTTGAAAAGCTTTTATGAAAGCTCAGCAGCCAGAGCGGTTTTAAATTGCTTTTTTTTTTTTGTTAAAAAAAAAAGAAATTCTGACAGCAATTTCCTACTCTTGACTGATTCTACCTAATTTGTGCTTACACTGATTGCAGTTTTATAAACAGGAATTCCAGGGCTATGTATCTCTACCAACAGGGGAGATGTTTAGCTTTTCACCTTTCTCCCAGATGAAATGCGAATTGCCTGCATTAAACCTCTCCGTGTAGAGTGATGCTGGGAGACCAGAGGGCAGCCATGCCTGCTGCTGTCCGGCTTGCATGGGACAGTTCCAGTCCCCTTCGCAGGGATTCCCCTGAAAATCCCATCTATTAACTCGTCGTGCTTGGCTCGCACCCAGGGGAATGCGATTCAGGGGTTGATGTCAGCAAATGGACCTCAGGACCCTCTGGAGGGAAGTAACTGTGCTATGGTGGAAACTGAACTGCACCAACCAGGAGCCAGGCAAGAGGCATCTCCTGGGGAATTAAAACTCTAATTCCTAAGGATGCAGCAGAGAGATTATGTCCAGGTCAAGGAAGCATGAGGTGGCTGCCATTTGGGCTGCAGTGGTATCTTCAAGCCTGGTCCAGATGATGGCACATGCTTGCAAATCTCACCGTCTTCCTCTCAAAGACACAGACGGATGGAATAAGGGTCCAATGGGGGTCTAAAGTAGAGAGTTTTGCCCTCCAAAAATATGTCCCGGTGCTAGCTGAACACACAGTTCCCCTAGCTGTCAACAGGCACTTTGCTGTTGGGAGCCAAAATTGTTCTGATACATCCCCTATGCCAAATGCTGATAAAGAACTCTCTAAGTACTTCTTTTTTTTCCTCTTAATCTTAACTGAAGTATATTTTTTTTCCCTTAGATCTGGAATAGAAGTTTTGAGCCTCTCTGAGCTTTGTAGAGATTGCAAAATCTGACCAATCCTCCCCGCAGGAACATCTGGCAAAGAGAAATCCTCACGGCTTGACTGGGGGCAGTCCGCTTGGAGTGGGTCTCCCCCATGGGATGTTCACTACAGGTAACTGCAGAAAATGACCCCGTGTCTGGTCTTGTGGGTCTCAGATTGGACCATAACTCTGGGGAGATGGATTCTCTGCCATGGGCCAGCTGGATGAGCAGGAACAGTCATGTCACCTCCCATGCCTAAGTTTCCCCAGTTGCTGAAATGGCAGCAATGATGTTCTTTCTTATGTGGTATTTCAAGACTCCTGAGGAAAGGCTGGGAGGTATGGTCATACTCTTCCTCTGAGTTTTCAAGGGGCCATGCAACTAAATTAAGCACTGAATCTTGCCAACAGCAGTACAAAACATATGATTTCTTGTTGCAATTAATCTCAGATTGTGGTACTACTTGGGAGACTGTGTGGGCATTACTTACTGGAAACATACCCCAACCTTAACCCAAAACACATGTGGCTGGTAGAGCTGCCCCAAGGGAAGGGACTTTGCCTGCAGTTTTGCCTGGCATAGCCACTAGCTGCAAGGGGCTGGGGCAGCTCTGGGTGCTTGCTATGGGGCTGCCCCTTCAAGGGGAGTGATGGGGCTGCAGAAGACGGGACATCGTCCTAACGATGGGGTGGAGCTGGCTCAGGAGAGGGTATAGGGCAGGAGCTGAGGGAGCAGTAAGTCTGTAAGGGGGGTTGTAAGGGAGGAGAAGGAGGACTTTATGGCTGTTTGTATTACTATGGGGCTACTGAGGACATCAGCTTCCTATCTCTGTTTATGCTGTCTCAGCTATGCCTGTCTCAGGTAGGCTATGCCTCGCTTTTTCCCTGGTTAGATTAATAAGCACAGAGAAGGGAAAGACAGCAGTAGTCTTCACTAGAGGGGAGGCTATGCTAATTAGCTATGGAAAGCAAACATTCACAGCTCAGGAGGCAGGCAGAAAACCCCAACACAGTAGGGGTCACCCTATTTGTTGCACAGCCCATGGTATGTCTGATCACCTGCATGGAGGAAGGCTCTGTGTATGCTTGCAAGGGAAGCCTGAGCTCAGCATAGAGGACAGGGATATTGCTGTGTTAGGAACTGGGGATCTTTTAGAAATGAGAGAAATCTGTACAGTCCTAAAACCCACAAGAAAAGATGCCTTTTTAATTGGGTCCTGGTAGTATCCAAGACCTAGGTCAGGAAGTGCTGGTCCAAGAGGTGCTCAGTAGTAGCAAATGCAACAGGGCCCCAGGTGTTGGGGCCAGGTGCTTTAAGATCTTTAGCCTCCCAGAGAAGGGTGATGAGAGCAAGACAGAGTGCCATTTGCCAAACAATAAAGCTTTGGTGCTCCTATGTCTTGAGCACTGAGGGCATTTCTTGCCCCTGCATCTGAGGAGGAGCATGGTGGAGGTAGGTACAGGTAAAATGGTGGAAGGCAGGCAGTTAGAGACTGGAAATGTTGGATTTGCTTGGTCTGGAGAAGGCAAGAGGGGAATTTAGAAAATCACAAAGTCAGCAGGACAGGCAGATGTGAGTCTGTCCTTCACCAGCCCCTGTGTGTGATAAGTGGGTGCACCTGGTGAAACCAGAGGGAGCCAGGGAGGAGAGACAACCTACTCCAGCTGCATCGAGAACATTTTTCTTATGCTTTTTCTACTTTATTTTTGAAGTTATTTTGCCATTTCTCAATCATTTTTATTTTGCCTCTCTCCTGTTCCACCCACTCCAAATGTCATGGCTCATGCTTTGAATACAGCTTAGCAATTTTTGTTTGTGGGAAGCACTGTAAGAGAGTGTCTTGTCTACACCCACCTTGGAAAGACTTATTTTATGCTTAGCTGTCATGCATGTGGGTGCCAGAACCTGGAAGAGATGTAACTGTTGGATTTCTTGTTCCCTCCCTGGTCCAGGAGCCTGTGCAAGACCGTCTCCATCACGATCATCAGATATCAGCTCTCTGTAATGTGTGAGTAGGTGCCTGGGGATGTTTTGAGGGGAACATTTTAGGGTTTTCTGTGTTCTGTTTCTGAGGGTCAACCTGAAAAATGAAAAGAGCCTTCCACCTTCTGCTTTTCGCTGGCTGCTTTCTTCCTCCCACAGGCAGAGTTTTGGGCTGCAATTTGGATCTTGAGGCCAAATGCAATGGTTCCAGACAGCCACTTTTTTTTGTGAATGCATCTGCATGGGCTATCTCTTCTAGCTGGCTTTATCAAGCTCTTAGGCTGCCCAACCCAGAGCCTGATTCTTGGGCAGGTTGTATTTTGCTCTCTTCTTTCTTAATCCTTGTATTTACTGGCTGGTGGTTTTGGGTAGCAACTGGCTGTTTCTTGCCATCCTGGCTCCCAGGGTTTGGGAAGGCAGCTGGAGGCAATCTAACAATGCACTGCCTTAAAAAAAAGTGGAGGTTTCCCTTTTTTATCATCCTTGGTCTAGTCCCGTACTCCTTTTGTTTATCTGGTGCTGGCTTCAGTGCTTGTTGGACCCTGATTTAATTCACTAACCTGGTGAAAAAGGGATCCAACAAAAACACCAAATGATTGTCTTTTTTTTTTTTTTTTTTTTTTTTTCCCCCCTGCTGGATTTGTGAATTAAAACAGCTCTGAGTGTCTGGATGAGAAGCCTGTCTCTGGAATCTGCTGCTATTTGTGTCGTTGGCAAAAGTCCTACTGGCTTCAAAAGGGAGTGGACCCATGGCAGGACCTGCAGTGTGTGTCCTTTGAGAAGGCTGCCCCAAATTTACAGCAGGTGTCACTGAGCAAATGATCTTGGGCTGAGTCCTAGTCCATTTGCTGCATAGGCGCCTTGGTGGGGTGAATCCTTCTGGGTTCGTGGCAGTTCCTGGTCCTTTCCCTTGCTCTCCTCCCTCCCTCCCATGGTGCCTGCTCTTCTGTTCCTGGTTTTTGGGGATTAGAGCACGAGACGTCTATCTGCCCCAAAGGCATGTTTAGCCTTGGGATATTTACGATGTGCAGACAAGAGTTTTGTGTCAGCAGCATCCCGTGTGGTGCTCGGCTTCATACAAAAGCCAGGTTCTTCCCCCACATCCCCTGCTTTAACTGGGAGACGAACAACTCCAGCTCCACCTTGAGCTAGTCTGGAAAGATATTTTATTTATTTATTTTTAACTACCATGGATTTGGGTGGTGCTGTTTGTCTCATCCCATGGAAAAATATCCCAAAATCTTGCATCTGGTGCTCAAAGCATAGGTGTGTCTGGTGGCTGGGTACCTCAATGCTCTGCAGCTCCTGACCCCCTCAAGGGCTTTTCTTGAGCATGTGAGAGCTAATCGTGTTGTTCTGACTCTTTCTCTCTCTGCTGTTGCTGCAGCATGGTCAGAGGGTTTGAATGAGGAGGGTTATGCTAATTGAATGTGGAAAGATTGCCTTGCTGGGCTTGCAGTCTCTATCATGCGGCTGGACCTGGAGGAAAGGGGTCTTTGTGTGACACAGAAATGGGGCTGAATGGGTGCAGCTTGTGTGTCAGCAGCGAAAGGATTTTGTGTGTGGGTGTGTAAACTGGTGGCAGGTGGAGCTGAGTAGAAAAAAGGACCTTCCTCCCCATGTGGATAATTACATCAAGAAGGTCCTTTCCTCCCAATAAAGAAAGAGGAGGAAAATCGGCAATGAACAAATGTGTTTTGGTTTCCTGAGGGCCTTTCCTGGATGGAGTATTTCAGCTTCACCTTCCTCCTGATGGCTGTGGAAAGTGAGTTCAACAGTCTCCCAGGGCTTGGCTATTCAAGTTTTCCAACAGAAAAACTTTGCTTTTTCAGGACTGCTTTCCCCCTTAAACAAAAGGGATATTATCCCAGGAAGGATTTTGATTGTATGCTTTTTAAGTTGTAAAACTTCTCCTGCAGAAGCTTTCTAGCTGGCTTTCAGAGCAAGTTTGCTCTTGCCACCTCTCTGGGGGTGCTTTGCAGTGCTCTTGAGCACAGCTTGCTGCAATGACCTACACCCCTGATAATTCACATTAGTCTGGCTAGCTTATGAGAGTAAACATACTGCAAAATAACCCTCAGACTGCAGCGTCCACCCTGTCCCTGGTGCATATATTTGATGCCAAGGACTCATGGCACATCCCAACACATCACAACAGTGGGATAATTTATCTGTCCTTTCTGGGCTCTTGTGAAGAGCTATAAGAAAACACTAAAGAACAACAAGCCTTATAGGCAAAATGATTGTGACAGCACCTACCATGTTTGTTCAACTCATCTTCTGCTCTGCACTTTTAATAGGCCACCCAATGCAACTTCATTGTGATGGTTCTCTTGGGCTAAAAGGAAGATGGGTCTTGGGCTAGGACCAAGAGAGTTGGCTGCAAAGAAGGAGTATCATAAGTACAGATAGTGGTGTGGTTGGTTGTTTTTTTTTTTTTTATCCCCACTTCTTTGTCCCATCATATGCCTCCAGGTTGCCTGGAATGGAAAGAGAAAGCTCAGACTCCCCTCAAAGGGATAATGGAAGAAAGAAAGAGGCCTCATTTTATTCCTAGGAAAAATGGCACACATTTCTCATTCTGCAGAAGCCCAGTATAAGTTAAGCTGCCAGACATTTATGATAGGAATTTGCTAAGCATGTATGATTTATAGTTTGGATTGCCGCTCAGTCCCAACAGGGATTTCTGAGCAGCTGCGCTGGAGGCTGTCCTGCATGGCTTGATGTGAAGGAAGGGTGTGCTTCCATGTGGCTTGGCACCACCTTCACAAAGAAATATCCCAGAGCAGGGGAAGATGTTTGATATCAATCTCTTTCCTGCTGCTGTGAGGGTCTGATCTCCCGAAGGAGTGGTTGGGCTTGGAGTCAAGCTGTGATAGCTTTCCACTTCTTGGGGTGCAATGTGTACCTGCCTTTGCTAATGTAAACTCTGCTTCTGGTGGTGGCCCTCTCCCTCTGGCTGATGGCCATCCACTTTTCCTGTCATGCAGCACCAGAAGCCATCAGATATCTCAATATTCCAGATCGCTGCTGCCCTGGGTGAATCGCCTGCACCTATGCACGTGTCCAGTGAGGGATGTGTTGGCAGTACTATTTGCAGGCGGAAAGGCTTAGCTGGGGTTGGTGGTGCTACTGCCTACAACCCCCCATGCTGAACTGCTTCATAGCAGTTCACCATAGCTGGTGGATGCATCCACATAGCTAGTCTTAAGCAGTCAGTTCATAAGGAGCCACCCAAAGTCTTCCAGCATTAAGGTCCTGCAAACATTAAAAGGCTCTGCTGGGTGCTGCCCACTGAGTGCTTTTCAAATGCTGCCTTGAAAATAATAAATGAACGGGCCAGGGACCCTGACGCGAGTAAGGTGGGGGAGCCTTGCATCCACGCTGCTCTGGGAGAGGTACCTTAAGCGTAGAGGTGGTGGATGCTCCAACGTGGTGCTTCACTGGGGAGCTTCTCTGGGCCTGAGCCAGAGCTCAAGGTGAGTCCCTGGGCCATGGAGACTCTTTACATTTTCTCCCCCCAAGAACCCTTTCAGGAACCAATTTGGTCCAGTTCTGCTATTAAAGCAGCTGGTTTTTCTGTCTGCTCCTGGAGGGATGCTGTCCTGGCATGCAGTTGCACTAACACTTGGAAGCTGCATGTTTCAGTCTTCCCCTGCTCCTGGCAACATGTGTACTTGTGTCTTGTGCTAACAGAGCTCCTTTGCTGTAGTACAGCTTTTCCTTCCTCCCTATTCTGGGATTTCATTTGTGTGTGTGTATATATGTATGTATATTTATCTGTGCTTTTTCTGCCCTCCTCTACTTTTCTAAACATGTTAAGCTTTATTAAGCTTGTTGATCCCAGATTCCCTCCATAAGAGTATTAAAAAAAACAGATTAAAGGAGTGAGTCATCTCCACCCACATTCAGATACAGTCATGAAATGGTGAGGATGGAAGGAGAGAGATCCAGTGTTGGTGATTAAGCTTACCTCTGGCCAGTTTTGGCTGTGAGAGGTATCCTCAACCCTTTAAATCAATGTGGCAAAGGAGCAGCACCCTGCCAGAGCTTTGCATCCCCAGCAGGCAGGAGCTGCAGGGGATGAGCACAGTTAGTGCTACTCATCCATCCAAAATCAAGTGAATACCCTACCAAAGCGCGACCTTTCTTTGCGGCGCCTGTTTTGCGCTCATGACCCCTTTGGCTTGGCTGGAAGACGATGGGCGGCAGATGTTAGAGATCTTGTCTTGGAGGGAGAAAGGGGGAAACTGTTCTCTAAACAAAATCTTCCCTTGTGTCCTGCAGTTTCCTAAAACTGCTCATTTGTGAACTACAGATATTTATCTATCCCCTCCTATATGTGTGTGTGTGTACATCTATAAGTATGTGTGGGTGTAAACATATGTGTGTATATATAGAATGCTTTATTCTGTTACCAGTACATTCATGTTATAAACAATAACAGCAGTACTGGGGCCAGAAAATGCATCATTATCAGAGCTCAGCCTTGCAAGTATCATAAATTTTTTGATGTCAAAATATTAGTGGCTTTTCTAATGTCTTGTAAGGACACTTGATGCTAGCCATCCTTATTACCTCATCCATATGCTCACCAGCTATCAAATTAATGTAGTTTGATTTTTGTGCTTTTTAGCCCACAAACAGAAACCATCTGCCTGCTTCCATTAGAATTGCAGGGTGGTTTTGCCGGTACCAAAGGCTGGGCCAGCAGTTGGGTGGGAGAAGATAGACCCAGCCTAGCAATCTGCCTTTAGCGGCTCTCAGGACCAGCCTTTGGGCAGTAAACATGGGATGGAGCAGAGCAAGACCAAGGAGCAAGGCAGGAGAAACCACAAGGAAAGGGAGCTTGGAGCTACAGATGAGCAAGAACAAGCTGGTGAGAAGCCAGCAAAACCTCTGTAGGTCTGTGGGCATATGGTTCTTGACACCCTGACCCTGCTCTTTTTTTTGAGGGCTGGCTCAGAGAAGTCAAAGCAGATGCCAAATCAAGGTGTTGCCAAGGGCATTTTTCACATCTGAGCAGTCTCCCTTCCAGCTGGGGAAGACAAGGGTGTTTTTCCCTGACTTCCCCTCTGGATCTGAGGTTTGCTCTTGTAGGTATCGAGGCAAGTTTGTTTATTGCAAGTAATCTAAATATTGTGTTGCATGTGTATTCAAATCTATATGCAAAGCGGCAATTGCTTGCCTAATCTATTTTTTTTCCTTCTGCAAACAATTTGCTTGCTCACTTCAGTATAAATCAGGAGCATGTTCTCCAACATTGATAAATTCTGGGCTCATATAACCCTGGTGGGGGAAGAACTGGGCTCTATGTGTTTATAAACACTGAGAGAAAATATATATCTCTGCACACACAGTTTACATTCCACGTGGGCTCCCTTGCCAGGGTGTCCAATAAAAGAAAAGACACATTTCTTTTCAAAAGGTGCTGAATGCATCTGGCTGGGTGGCACCATCACTGAGTCCCATGCGTGGAATCCAAAAGAGGTCAAGCATGATGCAGCAGCCCCGTTAATTTGGGATGCTTGCTAGGGTCTATCAAGCTCTGTGATTAAGTAAAATCAATCAAAAGCAGGAAAACTGGGCCCTGGGGCGCTCAGGAGAAGGCTTGGTGGTAGAGGAACTTAATTTGGAAGCTGTTTAGAAGCCTTTTTCTGTTATGGTTATCTAGACACAGTTGTCATACCATGCAATTCTTAACTTATTCAGAAGAATTTTTTGCAGGTTCCTAATAGTCTGAGGTTCAGAGAAATAAATTATTTTAATGATTAAATATTACTTTTGCCTGCTCTCCTGTCCCAGTGTTTTACTGTTCCTTCACAAGGTGTCAAGGCTTCTTCCTGGCAGCGATTAGAAACTGGCTGAAGATGGGGAAAGGGAACTCTTATCTACAAAAAGGAGAAAACAAACAAAAAATGAGTGGTTCATGCACGCATGGGCTTTTGCATCTTAGGCTAATGGTTCTGCAAGACTTTGCCATGTTTCTGATGTGACATGTCTTTTTTTATGTAACATAAAGATGATGCCCACACTACACTGTAAAATTAGCCAAGTAACCTCTGATTAAAGTATGAAAGGCAGCCAAACAAATCCAATTTTTTGCATAAAGTGTGAAGTCCTCTGTGGTCCAGTGCTGAAGTGCTCTTTCCAGCCAAAACAGGTGTAAGGCCTTATAATAGACTTTCCTGAATTATTTTGAGGGCAGGTGTTGGAAAGGGTTGGAAAATGGACATATCACTTAAGCTCCACAGGGAATTTTTTAACAGCCGACAATTGGATGCGTAGAGGACAAGCTTCTTTGTGCCCACGCCAAATTCTTCTGACAGGATCATTAAAGTTACAAATATCAGAACAACTGACTCTTTCAAATACCTTCTCTAAACAGGCTGGACTCAACAGTCCTTGAATTTGAGAGATCTGAGGAAGAGAAGCATTGTTAATAGACTTCCAAACATTCAAAGTTAGCAAAAGTATTAGGTCTCTAATTAACCTTTTTAGACAATGGACACGATCATGATAATCTTTCTGGGTACCACAGCAGTATCTATCAGCACAGTGACAGGTTAATTCACTTGTATCTAGCGAAAGTCTCAGGGCTATTTTTCCTTTCTTTGCATTTCTGCAAAGATAAAAAATATCTGAAGGGAGGGTCGGTATTTCTTTTTCACCTCCAGGGAATATTTTTCTCTGTAATCCAGTTTGGCTCCTGCCTTTTCATGGCTCTTCATTATACAGTGCACTTTTTGCTGGCACATTGGGGTGGCTACCTATGGACCCATCCTCAGAGATGCTCAGTGGAAATCTGTTTGACAAACAAATGAGGTGATTCTTCCTCCTTCTCTTATATCCTCATGGTTTGGTTTGGTTTGCTTTATTTTTAACAACAAATGGACTGGAGGGAAAGATGATGCTCCAGTTGGTAGAGCCTTCCTGTACTGTCACCAGCTTCCCCCTAGAACGTCTTTGATAAATGAACCTCGGTGCCAGTTGCCTACTGTCCTGCTGGGATCACTGACCTGACCACACTCTTCCTTTAGGAATGAGAACAAAAGCAAGATTTAAGGGAAGTTGCCAGACTCGAATTTCTTCCCACATTTTACCCATAGCTCTTAAACATACGTGGGGCATGCTGTCGGTCATGAACCCTATGGGCCTGTCCTTGGCTGCAAAGCTCCCTACAGGAGGAATTTTCCCACTGCTAATCTTTTTGGCAAGGAACATAGCCTTGCTCAATGCAATTGTTATTTTTATCCATCACTAAATGCTCTGCAGTTCAAGCTGGGTGGTCTTTAAGACGTCGTACGCAATTAATGTGGGCTGAGTTGGGGAGTGGAGAGGTACTATCAGGGAGGAACGTGCAAATGTGGGACCAGCCAAATTCCTCTAACGCTGCTGGGACAGCGGTGATGGCTGATGGTGAGCTGAAGCTGCTCCTTGCATGGTTCAGCAGAGGGGCTGTCTTGTTCAGAGGTCTGTATCTAACTGCTGTCCCTCTCTTTGAGAAGAGCTATGTGGAGCTGTCAGTCCTGGCAGGATTGCATCAGGTCAACAAATCTTACTGGACTGGTCTTGTCAGAAATGGGGCTGACAGCTTTGTCCTCAAAAAGCCCATCTGAGGAGTGCTGACTAAACCCATCTGTCATGGGTAGAGCTGACCAAAGAGGACTTCTGAACCTGAGGCAAACTAAGGGAAGGCCGAAGGGGTTGACTTCAGAGCATGATCTCCGATGCAAATAACACCATATCTTGCTGAGAGCCCACCATGGCTCATCCTTCACTGCTGGGCAAAGCCAGAGGGAGATCTCCTGGCCCTCTGGTCCCCAAGGGTGGCTCTTTTGCCTGCAGTGGGGTTGTGTGTGGCCAGATGAAAAGTGACCCCATGGTCTGGTGACCAGTGGGAAGGGTCAGCAAGCAATGGCATTGCTGGAAGGAGTTTGGGAGCCTTCTCTAGCAGAGAGCCTAGAGCTGTCATCCGTGGGACACACTTTGAGGACTTCCACTTCCCTAGGCATTTCTTTAAAAGAGAATTGAGAGGGAGATGGGGTGTAAATTATCTCAGCAAGGGATTGCTATTTTTTCCATTTTTTTCCCTGCTACTGAAAGCATCTTACAAACAACTGATTAAGTTTTGCATCATCCCATGGCAGCTGTAAATGGTAATAGATCATTGCTTTATTTCCCTCTTCATTTCTTCAGTCTGGAAATCTCAGCTAGTCAGCAATGAATCGGGAGATGCCGGCAGTTAATGAAACATGTAATTGAAAAAGAAGGGAAAAATAAAATCTTCATATGCGTGAAAAGTTACGGAAATCCCCATACACTGAGAAATAGATTGGGACAGGTTGGAAAAATCACTCCGGTTGTTTGGTGGTGTCTCGTGGACGGATGCAGCAGCTATCACCGGCTTGGCCCAAGAGCTGTAGGCAGCACTAGCCCATCTGTTGGTGGTGTGATCTTGGGGGTGTTGCCTTGTCTAAAGTGGGACAGCCCACCCCACTGATGTGCTGGAGCTCTACTTGATTGAGTTGCACATCCCATCTTGGGATGAAGGCTAGTTGGATGTGACATCAGAATTTAAGCTGGGCTGATTAGATCCTGCCTGGTCTTAGACTTGGTCCTTAATTTCTTTCCCATGAGCTTCTCTTGGGAAGCTCTGTTACCCTTTAAAGAAAAACAGCAGTTTGTTAAGGGAATGGCTGGCATGCATCCAGGGCACCATCTTCAGCATGCTGTGGGCTACTGTGCACCACCAGAACAGCAATGGCCTCCTCTGCCCTTCTTCATGGATGGAGAGGGCTTGTGCATGTGTCCCATCTCTGGGTGATCTCCCTGTCCAGCAGACAGTGCTAGGACGTTCAACAGCTGCTGTCGTTTTGGGACAGGGGGTCTGCAAGTTGGATGTTTGCCCATCGTTGGATGGAGACCACCAGCTCGTTTGCTCTGGAGCAATGAGCTGTGAGAGGCTTACAGCCATCTGAGGTTCCACAAGGCAGTACTTATCTTTAGAGGGATCCAATTCACTCCCCTTCCTCCATCCGCAACCTCTGCCTTTTTGGTTTAAACCATTGTACTGCAGGAAAGGCCAAAGGCTGCAGCGTGAGCAGGCGTGCAAATATCTGGATCGCCACAGGGCAAGAAGCTTAGAAGGACGAGGTGACCCCAGGAGAGGCATGGCAATTCAGCTGTTTTTGATTAAGTTGGAGTTTTTTTTCAGTTTTTCATGCAGAAAAAGTATTGTTCTAAATAACATTTTTTCCCTTATTTTCCTTCCATCTCCCATATAATTTTCCATCTCCCCACCAGAAAAAGGGGAAGGGGGATTTGTGAGACAAGCAAAATAATTTTGCTTTTGGTTTCATTTCATTCTTTAAAAACTGGTTTGTTTTCTTAGCAGAAAATGAGAGAAAATTAGTGTGGAAGAGGAAAATATTCTTCTTCCTCAGCTGCAGGGATGCTGCATGGCAAAATACTTTTGACAGAGAACTGCTGGGGACTGAAGGGTTGCCAAACCCATCCTTTTAGTGAAACTGAAGTCCCTGCCACGTCCCCTCCCTGAATGTCCCTGTGTGTCAGGAGCTGCCAGCACCGTGTGTAAAGTCTTCTGCAGGCAGAAGAGGAGGGGGTTAAACAGATTAGGGCTGTTTAATTTAGTGAGGAGCAGAGTAAGGGGTGCCTTGGTGGGGTTTATGAAACAGTGAGTGGTGCAGAGAAGGTCAAGAAACAACTGCTATTTACCAGCTCATATATTTTACAGGACACTTGATTCTACTTAAAGGGAGGGGTGGAATATTAAATAATATTTATATTCATATATAGTAATATATAATATTAAATCAAATGTTTAAAGTAGGAAAAAAAGATAGTTTGCAAGTATGTGTCAGTGCTCCAGCTGCTCTTGAGTGATGATGTTAGGATGGATAGTGCCCAGGCCTTGGTAGTAGCAGCACTTCTCCATGGTCCTCAAGGGGATGCAGGATGGGCTTCTGCCTGCCCCAGGATGCAGCTGAAATAGTTTCTGATGGATGTGGAAATTCAGCTTCTACTTGGCAAAATTTTCAAGATTTAAGCCTCTCCTAAGGCTGAGCTTCTAAAAGGCAGCTTAGATGTTTTGCATGCCAACCTGGTAGTGTCAGGACATGGTAAATGACTCATTGGAAAAAGGACTGGCTGGGATTGGGAGCGAGAACCAAGGGTGGCTGGGCACCGAGGGGCCAGTCCCGGGAAGGATCTGCCCCAGCTGGGGGGTACCTGAGGGCCCTGGCACACGAGATACAGTGGCATACAGCCCCCAGGTCAAAGGTAGCAGGGTGTTTGCTGTAAACCTGTCATCTGCTGGCTGTCAGGAGCTGAAGCGATGGTTAGCTCTATAGGTTATGTAGCATGATTTACTGTGTGGTGCTGATGTTTCAAAGAGACAAACGAGGTTAGGACAAACTGTGTTGCTGGATCAGAAGTAACTCCGGGGTTCCCCGGACACTTACAAGCTGCACTGATTTACCCCACTGAAGAGCTAGCCAAAAACATTTGCTCCGTTGGGATGTTTTGTGAAAGCAGATTTGTCTCTGTTGCAGCAGAGTGGTGATCAGGTTATTGTGGATAGTGTAGGGGCTGCCAGCGTGGCGAGAGTCCTGCAGCTCCAGGATGGAGCTGGGACCCCCACGGGCTCCTCTCGGAGGGAATGAAGGCAGAGAGGCTTCCCAGGCTGGGTCTCCCTGCTTTGGATGCAGGAGCCGGCGTGTGGTGCCTTGCTCTGCTAATGATGCTGCTTTAACCCCTTCCCATTTCCCTGCTGACACTGGGGACCCTCTGCCATGCTCTTGGCTTTGTTTTGATCTTCAGAAATAACAAAAGAAAACTAACTGATGCTTCACGTTCCCCTTGGTCCAAAAATGCTTGTTAGATTGGGGATGAGAGATGGGTTTTCTCCAGCCCGTCTCAAATGCCCGTGCACCAAAGCTTGCAAAGACTTTGCTGGTTGGTGCTCTAAGATTCATATCTAATGAGCACTCCCTGGGGAGGCATATTTCAAATGCATAACCAGGAGCTTCTTGAAAGGGGTTGTTTGGGTGGTGGGTTGCAGCAGCAGGGCTGGGAGAGGAGCACAGGGAGGAAGGATCGGGTGGAGGGGGTGGGAACTGGTCAAGGAGGGCAAGCCACCATGCCGTGCCATCCCATGTCTCTGCCACATTGCTGCCACGCCATCACTGCCTGTCACAGCACCATGCTGGCATTGGTGCATTTTTCCCCCTGGGAAATCACCATCTCTGCCGAATCAGGTGTTTTATAGATTATTCAGGCTTAATGTGAAGCTGTGTAAAACCAGGCTGGGGTAAGAGGGCCAGGGCCACTCTCCAAAAGGACACATGTGGCCACGCTTGGAGCTTGAAGACCACAGGGAGGGTCTGGCTGATGCAGCCCTTGGGCAAGAAAATAAGCTGTAGGGAGAAACTTTATCCTGCAAGGTGGGACTTCAAGAGCAATTGGTCCCCTCTGCCTTGCTGTTTCAAGAGGCATCTCTCAGTTCAGTCATTTTCATGCTAGGGCAAAAATTAAAAAAAGGGATAGGGAAGATTTGGTGGCTTCTCTGCGGCTCCTGATGTGAAATCTCTCCCTCTTGCCCCTTCCTTCCCCAGTATGGCTGGCAACTGCTGGCCTGGCAAGAAAGGATCTACTCATGGTCACTGTGCTGCTGTCATTCCCTCAAATACAAGTGACAACAAAGCATCTCCCAGAGCCTTGAATGAGCAGGAACACTTTGCAGGGAGGAGCCAGCTGGGGAGAGCACCTCAGCCATGAGCCAGCCCCCTCCAGGCAGTTGCATCCCACATCAACCCTGGACACCCAGCAAAGCATGAGCCTTAATATGATGATAAACACACAACTGAGATTGTTTCTTTTATGGAGAAACACTAAAGGACCATTCCCAAAGCCACAGCGAATGGGATTGCCCACGGGTTTTAGATAAGCTGTGAGAAAGGGCATCCCTCTTCCACAGGACTGGGATGCTCAGACCGCATTCCTCTCCTTAGAAAGGGCAAGGCAGCAGCAACATCAAAGGTTTGGGGTGTATATTTTTCAAGTGTAGGACAGCTGCAAAAGCTTAAGCCAGGAAAGCTCATCACAAAGTTGGGGAGCTGCGCTCTCCTGTTCTGCTGCCCAGCTGGGAGCTCGCTGAGCTCGCTCTGCCTCCCCAGCAGCTTGCAATGGAAGTGGTACCTTGCTCTTAAAGGGAGTCATGGTTTATGTCAGAGAAATTCATTGCCCTATGCATGGAAAAATGATCATGTCGCCAGAAATTTTGGATATACTTTAATGTTTTTTCATCAGTGTTGTGCTCAGTCTCGTTAAGAGAGGTTTCAATCTCTGGGTATAAAAGCATCCCCTTTGCCAGCTGCGCATCAGGACTTAATTGCTGTGATGTGTCAGTGCATGTATTTAAGGCTGGATGTAAACAAGGCTGTGGTATACAAATGGTTACTGCCCAGAGGGAAAGGTCTGAAGGCAAACACTGTGCACAGTCCCATCAGGGAATTATACTGAGCTCTGATCCCCTGCTAAAATATGAATGGATGCTGTGTACAAGCCTTGCTGTGTTTCCAGTCCCTCCTGCTCCTGGTTCTCCCGTGTGCAGCCAGCCTTGTGTGTGCTGCCCTTGACTTTGTATTGTCAGATTAGACTGATCTGATTATCTCTGTAAGGAAGATTTATTCCTTCACCAGCTCAGTGCTGATGGCTCGCCTTCATTTCACTTTCTGTAGGGGGTTTGTCATGCCTCACTGCAGTTTCAGCCCTGAAAACTGGGGCCAGGTTTGCCTGTGCTATGCTCAGAAGGAGGAAGGATTTGGTTGACCGTCTCTGAGCAGATTTCATCGGCCTATGGGGGTGATGGCTGCAAATTGTTACGGGTCGGTGATGGAGAGCTGAGAGATGCGGTTTGCAGAAGTACAAAACTGACTTGCTTTTTCACCACTTTGGTACGAAAGAAAAATCATATGTATGTGTAAACTGCAACAAGTCAGTAGTGCTAAGACCATTCAGGTCAAAAAACTGAGCATGGTATAGCCTGTCATATAATATCTTCTTACGAAAGCCAAGCATAAATCATTTTGATGAAAGTATTTTAACCACCTGGTCCTGTCATTCCCATAGTGCAGTTAAACTAATACTGGAAGTAAATAGTTCAGCCGCATTTCGTCTCCATCTATCAGAAAGCTCTGCTCTCTCCCTCTTCCCCACTGAGTTTTGTCAGGAGCAGATGTAAAACAACAGGTTTGTCCGTGCTGACTGACCAGCGATTGATTGATCATAGAATCATAGATTCTGTGTTTGGGTACAACATGTTTCACAGCGATTTCTCTTTTTCCTACTTTATTACCTAGAAAAGCTTACCTTTGCTCAGAGGATGGACAGCCTGCTTGCTTTTCAGGTTAAAAAAGAACCAAAAAAGGTCACACATGGCAGTGACAAATGTGCTTTTCTCTAGATCAGTTGATCACCAAAAAGCACCAGGGATAAACCTTTCCTATGGAAGCCCAAAATTCTTCCCTCTGGTCATAAATACACAGAGCCAAGCTTAGTCCTCTCAACAGTGCCCAGGACCTACTCTAGATCATGGGGTAAATGTTGGCTTTTGGTGGCTCCATCATCAGTATCCATCCATTTTCAATATTAAAATATTAAATTGGAAGAAAATGTATGTTCATTCTTATAGTGACTCATGTTTTGTTTAAAAACAAGGAGCATGTGCAAAATGGTATTTGTTATGGTGAAACTTTAAAAAAAAAAAAAAAAAAAAGAAGAAAGAAATATAACCGAGCCTTTGAAACCTCAAAAAAGTCGTGGGATTGTTTTTGGCAGGAAATGAAAAAATTTCCTTTTCCTTGATATTCTTCTATTTTCTTTTTTTTTTTTTTTTTTTTATTTTTCCGAAGACAATGTAATTTCCTGACTATCCCTAATCTGAGCTGTATAATCAAAAGGAAAGGAAGACAAACTGGGATAGCTCCTTCCTGTAAGGAAATGATTTCCAATCTTTATTTGAATGTACTATAGCTTTGTATGCCTTATCCTTCAGATTTAGCTAGAAGTATTATTTGGCAAAGGTCCTGTTGAAGAGAGAGGGGCTGAGGATGGAGGAAGGAGAGGTAATAGGGTTATATGCAGACATCCCAAAGCTGGAGAGAAGGCTCTGAAGTAAATTTTCCTTTGTTTTAATGCACTTTTATGTAATTGAAATAGTGCTTTAGGTTTATTTTTTGAGATCATACCCTGGCTTGTGTATTTGGGAGTATGGTACTCAGAGCAATTGCTCTCATTATCTGATTAATATGGTTGGCTCTTCCCTTCCAGGCAAAATTATGGGAGTAATTAAAACTTGCTCAGTTTGCAAATGGGAAACGTTTTGCAGCTTGCAAAACAGGCGGGAACATTAACAGCAGTTACTGGAAGGAGAGCCAAGCAAATGAAGGAAATGTTTGCCTCCAAAACCATCTTTCCAAAAGGATGCAAAACTTTGTGCTTGAGCTAGCCTCCAGGAAAGCTATGGAAAGCTGCCATGGTGTAGTTTGGTTGGGAATTAGGTTTCGGAAAGGATTTGGGTTCAAGCTTGTAACTTCATTGAAAAATGGTCCTAGACTTGACGCTGACAGATTTTGCTAGCAGTACTCATGCTTCTTGGCTCAAGCTAAGATGTGAAGCCATTTTGCAAGCAGGAAAACATTGGAAGATCTGTCACTTGCATGAGTTTTTCAGCCACATCTGAAACGATATTATGAAACTGGTCTGATTTGGGTTCCCACATCAAAATGGGAGTCAGCTGATCCAGATTCAGGGTGCTTCATCCAAACTGCAGCTCAGTTATTAAGAGGGTTGGATTTGTAGCTCTAGTTTCAATTCACTTATAATGGGAAAATGACTTTTATTTTGGATGGTCCCCAGGAATTTCTCTATCTTGCAAACCACCGATATCCAGATTTGTGCATAGCGTAGAGCAGGGGGGGAAACCTGACATCTTTTCAACTCCTATGTACGTTCTGCATAATCCAATTGCTTCTGCTTTCAGCCGAGTCAAATTTACTGCTAGAGAAAAGTGGAAAAAGTTGCATGTGTTCTTTGGAAATGCAAAGAAATTTGCATATGAACAAAGCCCATCTCTTATGGACTCCCAAAGCAGCCCTCCACTCCCAACCAGAGGGTCCACACCACCCTGCAAACACACCCATCCTAGGGTGTAAGGACCGTTTATTCAAACCCTGGTTCTCATTATCATTTTTAGCCACAGAAATTTCCTCCTGCTGCAAGAGTTATGGCCTGATCTAAAGAAAACAAAATGTAATACGTAACTTCTTAGTGACATGTTTTTTCAGTCATTTAATTGGTGTTCTGTAGTATAAAGAAGAGCAAACACTCAGGAAATGTTTGCTTTAACGCTCTTGTGGAACCATGCTCCTGTCCCTGGAAAAAGCCAGCAGCAATTAATACATGTTGCTCGCTTATGAGTGTGAGCAGGCTTATTTAAACAGCATGTTCAATATTGGTAGATGCTGCAGAAATAGAGTATTTCAGACTAGACTGATTTGACTTCTAAAACTTCAAGAAAATGTTGAAAGCTATTCTGGGGTTTTCTGGGGGAAAATACAGTCTTTGAGCATGTATTGGGATTTTTTCTTTTCTTTATTCCTACAACAAATAGCAGCTTCTAATGCAAATACTCGAGATTCATTGGTATTTATCGCTGCCTTATTGAAAGATCATTTTCAGGTCCTTTAAAAAAAGCAGGGAAAAAAAGGTTTCTGGTTTAAATCAGGGCCTCACAGTGGCAGCTTTTCACAGGAAGATGTGACAATCTTTTTCCAGCAGAGAAAAGGAAGTCAGTTATCAGTCCTAAGCCCTTTTGCTCCAATATGTGAGCAGGATTCTCCCAAAAAAGCAGATGACAGGTAAGCCTGCATCCTCACTGATGTGAATTCCTGACCTAGTTTCCATAGCAGACTAGCTCAGGAGCATGAAAGAGCTGCCACGGATGGAGAAAATGCCTTGCAGGCAGGCTGGCCCTTCAGTGCATGTGAACATAAGACAAGCGTCGCCATGTCACAGAAAGTTGCTGGGTGCATGGCAAACTAGCCTGTTCAGACCTGGTCCTCCAGGGATCTTGCCCCAAGATGCTGCTGCACAGATCAAGGACGGGTTGATGAATAAAAAGCCCAGCTAATGTGATAGACAGGGAAGAAAGTCTTGCAGTCACTGGCTCTGGAAGGAAGTAGGTGGTGTCTTTTAATATTTTCCACCAATTCCACTACTTTTTTTAATTTTCCAACTGCCAGCCCCCCTTCTACTCTCTGCGCATCCTCTTTCCCACGTGAGAGTCTCAGTATACACCAGTTTGTCCCCTGTGCTTGCAAAGAGCTGGCACATCTGTCCACCCACCCCATTTTGGGTTTGGAAAACAGGAGATTGGTGAGATACCTGCCCTCACAAAGGGCAGCAGCTGGGCTGTGGCATCCCCATCCCACCAGAAAATATCTCCCAGGGTAGCAGGCACCCAGTGTATTCTGTTGCATGGCAGTGGGGAAACAGGTTCTCATGCTGATGTTTTTCGCTGTTCCCAAAGCCTGGGGTGAGGATTCATGGCATCCATAGGAGCTGCTCCCTCCACGGGAAGGGCTGTGAGCCTCCTTCAAGCCATGGCGTGTGGAGAACTGGGGGATGAGATGAAATGCTTTTGGTAGTGCGAGTGTAAATAGCTCCTGAGTCAGCTGCCCTGGGGGCTGGAGGCTGCTCCATCACTTGAGATCACTTGGCTCAGTGCTTGATGTGCTCTTCCAAACATAATTGCTAGCTCAGGGCCAGTTTATTGGGTTTTGATGCGTGCATTTGCATGGCAGGGAGGATTCATTGTCTCTGCTGCAGAGGTCACTGGATGGGCTTATGCAGAATGTCTCCTGAGGATGAGGGTTCAGAAAGGCGCAGGGGCATCAGACACCTATCTCCAACATGAAAGCGAAAAGGGAAAGAAGTGCTTTATCCTGCTTCCACTCCCCCCCTCCACTGCCACAAAATTCCAGTTTACAGAAATATGTGGATCCCTTTCGGCCTTGTGATGAACAAATCTACAGTCTCGCCAAGTGAAAATACTCCTTCAAGTGCCCATTTTGTGTTCCAGTTTATCCCATCCAAGTGTATTTCAGTCCCAGCAGTGATCTCTCTTCTGACAAGGATTTAATATTAGGAGGCTGTTGGCCCTAATTCAGCAAAGCACCACGTCATCAGCAGTGCTCGCACATTCATGGCTTCCTCCCTTCTTAATATCGTATTGGGCATGGGTTCCTTGGGAAATGAATGTTTGGAGCGAGGAGACAAGTTGGTTTTGTTCCTGTTTATTTTGTTTGCTGTCCAAATTACTAATAGGTTAAAGATGTCCTGCTGATTAGCCATAACATCCCAGCAGCATTATTTGTTCTGTCACAGTCAAGATTGGGGTCCTGGGGTCCTAAGGAAAGAAGACACAGACTCTGTCGTGGAGATGGAGAAAGGAGAAGCTTCTGGTCTTAAGAAAAGGGGTGTCAGCATTAAAGTGGCCTTAAAAAATGGACTTGCAGCTGGTGGTGTGGATTTCCCCAGCTGATGAGAGCAAGATGGTTGAAAAGCAAATACGGGGAAAATTATAAGTGAATTGGAGCTCTTGAGTTAAAGAAGGAGGTGCATAAATGCTGATGGTGTTTTTGAAACTAGGTGGAAGCATCTCCAGACACCCCCTTTCCACGGGAGTGTAGTAGGGCAAACTTTGCTGGCCAAAAAGTGGCACCAGCTCTGCTTTTTGGGTGTCAGGGCATGGGCTGGTGGATCTGACTGGATGGCAAAGTGTTTATCTTGCCCATCTCTAGGACCTGTGCTCTGTGGAGGGATGCGGACTAGAAAGTCTACATAAACCTATCCAGCACTTCACATCAGTCCTTCTGCTTTCTGTCCCAGGTTCTTCCCTGCCAAACTCGGGGGTATTTGGAGTTCCTCTCTGCTGCCCAGCCTCTTGCCATCCGGCAGCACGATAGGAATAGCAGCCTTGCTTCAAAATAAATCAGTGCGGCCCAGTGGTCCACATCTGGCCAACTGGGCTCTGCAAGCTTCAGAAAAGTAAATATTGAAAGCTTTCTTGCTCAATATCTATCTCTCTATATATATTTACACATATATATAAAATAGATGTGTATGTATATATGTAATATATCTATAAAAGAAGCTTGTCTAGAGCCACAGCATGCAGCTTTTCGCTGTCAGCAGGCTTTCCATGAGGCTGGGCTTACACATGGGGACCAGATGTGGCCATCCAAGAAGGCCTGTTCGCTTCTATACCCTCTCTTTTTTCTTCCATCCTACTTAAGTACAGCATGAGACATATGGGACAACCATCCATCTGAGGCTAAGCGGAAACCAAGAGTGATTGCTTACAATGCCATAAATAGCTAAATACCCATTTTCAATAGTAAACAGGGATATGTGAATTAAGAACGAACTCTCCAAGCAGTTTGTAGACATTCCAGTTTCTTGTTTTAATATCTTCATGTGGCTTTTCCCCCCTTCTTCACTTCTCTTGGTGGGAGGTGACACGTTTAACAATGCTTCCCATGAGCGAGAGGCCCATTCTGGTTATCTACAGCAGAATTAAAAAAAAAAGGGGGGGGGGGCTAGGACTCTTCAAGAGGAGCCTAGCAGAACCTCAGAGACCTCGAGCGTCTTGGGAGCCGTATATTCAGTTCTTTGAGGGGACCCTGAAAAATCCCATCCACACGATATTGGCAGTCGATGCAAGGATTGGGGGATGCGTTGCCAGCTTAGAGCCTTTGTATGAACTTTCAAAGCTTTCATGAGCTGTCTCAGCCAGCCACCCTTCTTCTTGACAGCAACGAAAGCTGTCCAGAAAGTCGAATTCCTGTCACACGGAATGAAATTTTCTGATGTTTTTCTATTTGCTTTTGTTTCAGATCAGGAAGAAAAGTCAAAGTTTTTTCACTGAGTGGAAGTTCTTGTGAAAAATAGAGTCAGAAACATGGGAGCAACCTTATTGAAGTGGACAATTTAGTTTCAGTCTAAATGCCAGGTAAAGTGATACAAAACGCGCACGTCAGAATGAAAGAAAAGGGTAGAATAACCAAGATGAAAAAGCTGAAATGAAGCTCTTGGTTTCAAACTTCTATGTTTCTGAGGTTTTGCTGTCCAACTCCTTCAAAATCAAAATTCTCCCACAAGTCAAATGATTTTGGATGAATCAGAATTTACTGTTGAAAAATTGCTCTGGGAATTTCAGCAGTTTGCCCCAAACAAAGTTTGCTGTCACATCTGTTCTCCTTTTTATAGCGCAGAGTTGATAACCACATGCAAAACTTGGGATCAAGCTTTGAGGTTGGCCCTGCTTTGAGCAAGAGGTTGGACTAGAGACCTCCCGAGGTCCCTTCTGACCGCGGTGAGGCCCACAGTCTTTACCATGGAAAAGAGTAACTTTGCTAAGAGATAATGGGGGAGGAAGAAGTGGGGGAGAGAGGGGGAAGCAAGAGGGGAGGAGAAAAGCAAGATAGCAGAAGAATAACAGAGGTAGAGGAATGTGCTTCTCAAAGCCATGCCTAGAGGGGAAAAAGCAAGAAGAGTACTTGTACCTTTCCAGGTTGCAAATTTAAAATTCCTTCCCTGCTTTTCTTCTAAAATATCTCCAAAGTAATCTCCTTCAAGCACCCTACAGACCTGATCTCAGTTCAGTGGTGGAGCAGGGATTTTCCCAGGTGCATGAAGCATCTCTGGGAAGGTGACATCTCCAGTTGCGGGGAGCATCCATTAATGGGGAAGGCACAGGAGAGTTGGCTAGTTAAGCAATAGGCAAGTGTATTTAATTTTACCCACTTTGCTTCGTAGAAAGCCAAGAAAATGGCAAGCAGAAATACCAAATCATATGGCAGGAGCCATTGCATGAAGCGAGAGGGAGGAGCAGTGCTAGGCACTGAGGCTCAGCACCCCATGGCAGAGGGAGCACTCAACAGATCAAGAGGTTTAGTAAGGTAAGAAGGGGCATTTTGATTATCGGGTACTGACTTTCTCTTCAAGTCTAGGAGCTGCAAAAAGTCATTTAGTAATTCTTGCTTGTGCTGGTAACTGTGCTGCTCTTCCTTGAATTTTGTCTGTTAAGGAAGTTGGAGCCTACAGCCACACTGACTTGAAGGGACAGTGACGTAGGAGGGACGATGTGACTAGTTCAGCTGCAGCACCTGAACGCCTGGTGTATTTTGGCTAAGTAGTTTTGGTACTAAAACAGTACGAGGTCAACAGCATGAGACCGGCTGCAGAGAGCTGTCTCTGAGTTTGGATGTTTGGTGTCGTAATTCCAACAGTGCTCAGTATTGGCTCAGCTCCGCTTTATTCAAAGTCAGCGGGAAGCGCTGACGGCAAGCCAGCACGGCTCTTACAATCCCTTTCTCTCACTAATTACTTCTGGCTGCCATGGAAGCCCAAAGGACTTCAAAGGGATGACACTGGATTTGCACGAGGCTGTCTCTCTGGATCTTCCATCCCAGTTTCTCAGCCCATGGTGGTCCATAAGGCTTCAGAAGGGGACTCACTAAACAACTGCAGAAAACATTAAAATATATTATGCGTTCCCACAACTGCACATTCCCACACAAAGGCAAGGAAAATGGAGAGAAATCAAAGCGCTAAATGAACAATTGAAATACAGCTTTTTTTCTCTTTTTGGCTGTAAATGAAAAAAGCATGTGCACAAGATGGAGTTGAGTTCTCCAAAAGGTGAAATGGTTCTTAAATAAAATGTGCAGAAGCACATACTCTGCCCCGCATTGAGCACTATGGGATGCTGCAGCGGTGGTCCAAGGCCCTGGGCACAATCCTTCAGGGCAAGTCCAAGCTTGAGCCCTTAGTCTCACTGATTAAAAACACACTCTTGGTGCTTTTAACATCTTGTTCTTAACTAGCTGCACATCTTCCCTCAAGCCAAACCCTGCATAAACCTTTCTGGATATGTCTTAGGACTATGTAGCCCTCCTGCCTGTCTGCTAATGCAAGACCAAAGATAGACCGATCCAAGTGGATCTATTTTGTTTCCTAAAATTATTAATAAGTCTTCAAGGAGCTTCATACACCTCACACCTAAGCAATTGCATCCCTGACACTTTGCCACTCTGTTCTTGGGGACCAAATTTTGAAGCAAAATATTGATGCACTGACTTTGCTGCAGTGATACTGCTTTCCCTTGTGTGGGAATGTGCCCCACTTCTCTACAAGGGAGCAGAGAAACCCCGTGGTGAAGCAATCTGTAACATCCATAGTCATGGAAGGACACCCACCAAATCAGTGCAATCCTTCCCCATCTCTTAGCGGCTGGGTCAAAGAGGAGAAGCTCTGGTCCAGGCTGAGTAGAAAAAGCACTTTTTGGTATTGGTGGAGGTTTGAAGGAGATGCTTGTGCCAGGGACAATGATGCCATCTCAGGTGGACAGGGGAAGGTAGACTGGGAAGTGATGCTCTCCACGTCCTGTGGAGGGGCAGCAAAACATGGCACTGAATGTAGCAATTGTATTGGAGGCTTTTTTTCTCTTTTACAGAGTGTTGCCCACCTTCTCAGGCCCTTTTGGTTTGGAAAAGTGGTATAATCAGATATCTGTAATAAAGGCTGTTGGAGACATCTCCAGCACCACTGCATATCCTAAAAGAAAAGGAGGCATGGATTTTTTTTTTTTTCACTAGAACTAATCAACCCATGGCTTTTCTGGGCAGTTTCCTGCAGGGAGGAGCAAGGGGAGTCAGGGGTTGTTTATCCCCAGAGCCTCCATCAGCCCTGCTCCCAGCGGGGCACCTCCTTTGCCACATGGAGGTTCAGCCCTTGGGACACAGTGGTGGCCCTCAGCCCCGGAGGGTTTTCCAGGTGTGACACTTGAAAAACACATCCTAGGGCTGGATTAACCCTGTCCAATGTGGAGATGCTTTATAAGCAGTTTTCATAAAACAGGGAAGTTTTCTAACTAGTCAACGAGCTGATGGGACAGCTCTGGACAAAGCAAGCAAATAACATCATCAGACAAATTTAAGTGATTTTGGCCAGACTCTTCTCTGGGACAAAACCAGCTTGGCTCCGTTTGCTCCATTCCTGATTTTCACCCATTTCAATGAGGGGAGAAACAGAGGTTTCCACTAAATCATTAAGAAAGTGGTGATTTCAAAACAGCCACGCAGATCTGAATGGCTTTTAGTAACCTTCAGAGACTGGCAATTCAGTTGGTAAACCCACTTTATGATCTGTTATTACCTGTGCTCTGCTCAGAGGCAGCAAAACTCATTACAGGCGTAAATGGCCAGAGCGCTCCCGTGTACCCGTGCAGGCAACCTTTAGTGCTTTCCCTTTTCCGGCTTCTCAGCGATAAAAGTACATTACTGGCAAAAAATGAAAGCTGCGGAGTTAGCTGCCGGTTCGCTTAGCGGTCAGGCTTCTGTGCTTGAGGTTTTATTTCATTGCCGACGTCCCATGGATGACTGTAGAAAATGCACTTAGTTTTTAGGAAGTCAGCCAGTATGGTATACTTTCTGGTTTTTGTTTAACTGCACATTAAATGTTCGCCTTTGCCCTAAGTTTTATTAAGGAGAAATTAAAGAAAGCCTCATTAAGCCAGAAACATGGAAGGAAAACAGTCCATCCTGCTGGGTGAAAGAAACAGCCTCAGGATCAGCCCTATGACATTAGCCCAGTTCTCCAGACCTGGTATAATTATGAGCATCGCAGTCTGCAAAGGGCACGGGAACTGCAGACATTCCTCTTGTAGAAAACTGGGGAGAAATGAAAGCTGAAAGGGACATCAGAGTTCATCAAAACTCACAGCTGGTGGATGTTGGTACAAGCTGATCATGTTGGGCGATGGATATCCCTCAACAGCCCTGCGCAACCTCTCCCTGCTATTACAACGTTTGCCCTCAAATAGAAAACGCTTCATATCTCAGAGCAATCAGAAATACCAAAGTTCCAGCCAGCTCTTTTGGCTGTGGGATACCATGCCAGAAAAACTCAGAAAACTGGTCCTGTGGAGAAGGCCTTCAAGAAACGATGCACCAGAGGGTTTCCAATGAGCTCACAGGTCCACTGGCATGTGGAATGATGTTGCGGCATGCTCGCGTTCCTCACCACCTTTGCTTCTCCTGTTTATCCCAGTGCTTTGGCTCAGCGCTATGGTACAGCCAAAGGCCCATGCATTGCATTTGGGCTTAAAGGTGCATGCTAGCACCCGTAACCCACCATCATCTCCAGATGCTTCAAAAACATATTTCTGGTTTTTGGACCACGTTATGCCTGGGATGAAGACACACGATCTGGCTGGTGCTCTAGGAAAGTGAAGAAATCTGTTGCTCTTGGTGGTGTTTCTCCACACCCCACCTGTGCTGGAGTTTGTCAGTGGAAGGAAAAGGCGCAGATTAACTCGGTATTAACTAATACCGAGAGCACCATCTGGTGGGCTGTGGGGCCAGATAACACGGGCGGTCAGAGCCAGGGATGGGCTTGGGGCCTGAAAACAACCCAGAAGTGCATCTGGTCGGGGCCATCAAGTGGTCGTGGTCCACCTGGTCTGGCTTCCCACAGCCACCAGCTGGCAGCCTCAAGGAGAAGGTGGAAATAATCCCCACGGCGGCTATTAACAAACAACATTTCTTCCTGCCTTGGGATGGACGGAGCTTGATGTGCTCCTTGAAGTGTGGAGAAATCCCTAGCTGGGATGACTAAGCTCCTACCATAAATATCCATCCTTTCTTCGAATATCTTAAAATCAGTTATATTGTAGCAATGAGTTCCACGGGTCTATGATTTTATATATATACATATATGAGTACATATATTTCTCTTCCACGTATATATATAAAAATATATATCTGTTTTAAGTTGGCTGATATTCAGTGTTACCATCTGTAGCCTTTCTCTGTGAGAGAGGGTCTTAGCAGGGCCTGAGTTACTTGGACCAGCCACAATATTGCTGGTCCTCACGATTTTGTCCAGAGCCCTGTGATACCCTATTAACTCTTACAAAGACCCTTCATTTACTGTGCTGAACAAAACCTAGAAAAGGTGACCTTCAAAAAGCAGATGAACCCTATGCAAATCATGCACCATTTTTAAAACCTCAATCTTTCCATTGACCCTTCAGCATAACCCCTGAGCTCTGCGTGCTTTGGGGTGGGAGGCATCCTCCCAAGAGGTTACATGGCTTTTGCCAGGCAGCTGATCCTCCTTTTACCTGTATGAAAGCAAATCAAAGATGCTCCTTAGTGTTGGAGCTCCTTTGCCTGTCCCATTCACTGCTGGCCACAGGTCTGACCGAAAGGTCCCTCCTTTACTGCACCCAGCATGATGAGGGATGAACTACCCCAGGCATTTTTTTATGCTATTATCATATAAATTTTGATCCATCAAAGTGTTTCCTATCTGTGAGCTGTCAGGGAACATGTCTTTCTATGTGCTTGTGCAATTTGGGGGCCCTCAGCTTGGGGGGGGGGGGGCACTCAAGAAGTGCTGCAATATGAAGAGTACAACAACAATAAAGATTATGTGAGGTCTTGAGCCATCACCAGCCTCGGGGGGAGAAGCTCTTACTTCTCTGAGCTGAACTCCTTTCCCCAGACTCAGTCCATCTGGTTTCCATTAAAATATCCTCCAAGCAAAGGTGAAAGCAATCAGACTTATTAAGCAATTTTAGCCCAGCCTTGGCTTTCTGCTTCCTCACCTGTGGGGTGCCTTGTCGGGCTGGCAGTGATGGGTGGGTGATGGCAGGTTTTTTTAGAAAATAAACAAAAACGTTTGCTATGGTCTGCTCTGCACCTGCAAGAGATGAAGGAGAGGTTGGCAGAAGTTTGACTGGAGACATAAGCGAATATAATCCACAAATTTGTTAGATGTTAATGGATGACATTGCTGAGCACACACTGTGACTGACTCTGGGGCTCTGCAGAACAAGTTGGGTGATGTTCTGTAACATGCTTACAGTGAATTTTAATGTCATTACTTGTGTTTCTACGCAGCCATCAGATACTTCATAGAATCATAATTTGTGTGAAATATTCAATAATGGGGGTAGCTCATGGTATTTTATTCTCAGCATCGGTGCTGGTTTTTGTTGCAATGAGCTTAGATCAAACATAAAGAGAAAAATTAGTACCAAGGGAGTTTGCAGCCATGCCTCTCCGGGATGCTTTTCCATCGGTTCTCTGTGCTGGTCGGTTCCCAGGGCTCACTGCTCCATCCTCTGTTTGTGTGCTTCTTGGTGCTTACCCTCTGTACGCTCTTCTCGTGGCTGACGCAGCATGGGACCAGTTCCCAGGTTTTCTCAGAAGGAAAAATCTCATAAGAAAACACATGAGATTTTTCTCATAGTTTTCATAGCGTAGCAGGTGGAAACGTGCAAGCAGTGTGGAAAAAAGGCCAGTTGGGCGGATCCATCTCTGTTGTCAAAATGTCAAAAGCTAGTTAATAGAAACTCCTACTGTTGCTCTTCTTGAGTAAACACTCGCAAGGGCTCTGCTGCTGATAGCAAACAAGTCACACTTGACAAACACTTGTTAGCGGGAGCCTCAGGCAGGTTTCCCAACCAGAAGGTCAATGTGGGCTTTCCCCTTTGGGTTGAAAGTCATGGGAAGCACTGAAAGTGCCTTGAAGAGATTTTCAAGTCTTTCCCCTGTGCAAGCGAGGACTTGGTAGAGTTCCAACCCCTTGCACAACCCACCCCGGCTTTGCTTTTCCAAGAGTAAGAGACTAGGCAAACTTTTTCTTGGAGGTGTATCAGGGACCTCCTTCGGACGGGGCAAATCTGTACGTCTCCTCCTTTTCCCCAAGCCTGTGCCAGTACGCTTGGGCTGCCATCACCGTCGTAGTCTCTCTGTCCTCAATGGCCATGCAAAAGCTCCATGTGCTCATATTTTCCCAGCCTTAAGGCTCTATTAAGGTAAACCATCCCTATGCAGCTACACTGCTGCAGATGCTGCTCACCAGTGATCGCGCACGCTTGCTGACCCTGGTGTGTTTTGAAATGAATGGAAGAAATCAAGAGTTGTGCTCCACACCAGTATCTCGGCCACAACCCCTTGTTTTCTTCTACGCCAACAGTTTGGCATCATCAGAGGTGTAGGTGCGAAAGTGGATGCTTTGGTTAAAATTGCTGGCTGTTGATGCCAACTTGTTGCAGCTGAAGCACGCTTTGACTTCTGGTGGTGTGCCCATGCAATGCTTCCCCAGCAGCACCTTGCCATCCTCACGGAGGAAACTAGGAGCATGGCCATAACACCACTGCGCTGCAATTTAACGAGCCAAAATAGTAAAAATCCCCTCATGCAGATGAGTTTTTCCCTGTAATGTTTCCCTTCCCCCCCCATCTCCTGCCCTTTTCTGTGGGCTCTGAATTGCAGCACCTGCTTGCTTCAGCTGCTGTGATTGAAACTGGAAAAGAAAATGATCAGTGAGGCTTGCTTTCTTCTCCCCAAACAATACCCCAAATCTCCTGAAACTGGCATGCTCTGTACAAAAACCTCTGCATTAATAAGCACGCCTTTGGACCCTAAGAAATGTCTTTTGTGTGAGGTTCTCCCTGCATTTTAATAAGCCTGGCTTTTTACAAAGACCCCCCAAAAAAAGAGAAAAACAGACACACACACAAAGACAAATTTCATTAGGCTCTAATCTCCTTTCTGACAAATACGCTCCTGCCGATCTCTAAGCCCTTTCAGACCAGCAATGATTTTTTTTTATCTTGTTGTTGTTTTGTTCCCCGCCAAAATAAAACTTGTCCCGGGAGGGGACCCTGTTGCAAAATGCTGGGTACCAGCATAAAGCGCAGCAATGCTGAAATGGATAACACCACTTTTTTCTTTCTTAAAGGTGTGAAGTTGTTAATGAGGTGTCCCATGCGGTAGAAACCCAGCAAGTCCTTTGATTAAAACCAAGTGGCAGAGGCTGAATTATTTGTACTTGTTCCCTTTGAAGGACGGTAGTGACAGTGGTTGGGGGGAGAGGAGAAAAAGATGAGAAATAACATACGCTGGGCAGCAGGTTTGCTTAATTTGGCAGTGTAGTTTAAGCTAATGTCAAGAAAAGGGAGGGTGTTTTTAAATAGCATCAGTGCTTGATACTGTATAAATAGAGACACTGGCAGGAGGAATTGCTTTGAAATGCAGCGTTTTTGTGGGGGGAAACTTGTAGTGGAAGATCTTAGGTCAGCATTACAGCAGCAGGGCTGTGCTGCTCTCTGGCAGGGCTGATTTTCTGTTGGGATGGAAGAGAGCAGGGTGTCAATCCACACATCTGTACAATGCCTTAAGTGGTACCTCCTCCCTCACTGTGGGGTGAGATGTATGGCAAGGCCTCAGTCGTATGCAGTGCCATGAAATTGCTCCTGTTGGCACGCAGCATTGCAGCTTTGAGCTCAGATCCTCAGAGCTCAGGGTTTGGCTTTCTGTTGTCATCTTCTATTTCAGTTAGGTCCCCAAATCCTATGTTTTCCCAGGCTCCAAAGACTTTGGCTGTAAGGTCCCATACCTACAGTCATGCCAAGGAGCAAAGGAGGGCTGAGCTTTCCCTTGCTCTCTGCTTTGCATTTACTCACCTGCACAATACAAGCTCTTTAACTCTGTTTTATTCTCATTTTGATCACTGGAAGTATGGGTCCATCACATGCATATAGGAACTGCAAAGAAGGGATGAGCACGCTTGGACTACCGAGGAGCAGAACCGAGGCAAAAAAAGAAATAAAGAAATAGGGATGGAAGTAAAACACCCAATTCAAACTACCTAGCACTGCATTGCCGGAAGAGTTCATGGTTTTGGCTGGAAGCCCACTGGAGCATTCCTGGCATAGCTGCTCTGGCCCCAGGGGTATTTAGTCCAGGCATTTCAGCTGGCTGTGCCGGACTTCTCTGCTTGTAGGGTCCAAGGAGGGTGTGAAGCCAGGTCGTGGGTATCTGGGCACTTTTGTAGGAGGGAAGATGCTGTGGCTTTGGGATCTTGAAGGCTGATGAAGAGTCAGTACCCTGTCCTGAAGGCAATGCCACCTGGGCACCCTGGAGCAGACAGGGGACCACGTACACTGTGGCAGCTGCCAGCCTGAGACTGTCCATGGGGATGGAGCCAGGGGAAGGAGCTAGCAATGACCAGCTGTCTGACAGCAGCAGCCTGGAAAGAAAAACAGCCCCTATTTTTCTCGCCTTTGGCTGTCGAAGCTCAAACACGCTTAGCAAGTTTCCAAGCCTTAGCGGAGCCACGGTGGGTGCCGGCAGCTGCCTGCGCTCATGCCCCTGCCCCTCCACCCCCCCGCTGCATGTCAGACTGACAAAAGCGTTCGTGGGGAGCAGCGGAGGGCACGCAGGCAGACGGCTGGCAGGCAGCAACTCATCCGGCTGCCACAGTGCCATTGCTCTCATGGGTACTTGGGTGTAGTTCCGAGGTCCTGCTGGCTCAATCCCTGGTGGCTCAGCTCCGTGTGGATAATATGGCATGCAAAGGCTGTCCAGTCAGCCCTCTCTGGAGCCCAGCCATTAAAAAAAGCAGCCCCTCAGCCACAGGAGGACAGGAAACGTTGCAGCTCCAGCCCCCTCCAGCAGGGCTGGAGTCTGTGGTCCCCAGGGTTGGGTGGAAAATGGTTTTCATGCCCTGCAAAAATGTTGTAATTGCAGACAGTCTGTCCAGCCCGCAAGGAATTCATGGTCTGAGAAATACCTGCAACCTCTCCTGGCTGAAAGGAGAGTAAAGGCGTGTCAAGGATGAGCGTACCAGCGGCTGTGTCGGTGCTGAACTGTGCTGTGGCATGGCCACAAGGAGCGTGAGTGTTGCAGGGGATGGTAACTGGCTTCCTTAAAAGCCGGACAGCCAGGATGGGTGCTCAGTGCTTTCGCCATGGAGGTTAAAGCACATCTGTAGCCCCATGGGACCTTTAAATGGAGCCACGAGCTGCGCAGAGGTGGACGCTGGTCACTCCCCACTCTGATGGCATTATTCTCCTGATCAGAGAGCAGAGTGGCGTAAAAACAACCAGCTTTTTGCAATGCTTGGGAAAACAACCCTCATCAGTTCACATGCTGAAAAGAAACCCTATGCATGGGGGGACCAGGATGGTCAAGCTCCCCACCACCCCACCACTGCTCCTCTGCACTGCTGCTTTACACTCCCTCCAGCCCCGATGGAAACGTGCAGCAAGGCTCTGTCTGACCTCAAGGTACTTTTAGCATTGATTTATTCACATTAAAAAAAAAAAAAGAAAATGAAAAACCCAGCTAGGACTGTGAGATTCCCCTGTCCTTAGGGAACAGGTTTGGAGCAGAAGCGTGGAGTCCTGCACTTCTTTGTGCCTCCCGCTCCACATCCAGAGGATGCTCCCAGCCGTTCGGCAGGAGGGGAACACAGCTGCAGCTCTGTGAGGTCTTCCCAGAGGCAACTTTTTGACTACTCAAGTGGAGAAAAATTGGGAAAAAGTCCGATAATTTCAAGTATTTTTAGTGGGAACTTTTTTGAGGGAGTTTCATTGGTGCAGTAAATATTTGGTCACCTAAGAGATTTCCTGCACATCATTTGTCTTCTGATTGAATACTCTGGCTTCGTTCCGTAGCTGTTAGTGCACGCAGCCAGTTTTCCCTTCTGGGTCAAAAAGGAGTAAAACCAGCCATGCACCTTAATATTTCTATGCCAGCTTAGAGGTGGGCTTCTGTACAAATGAAATAAATCAGGGGATGCAGCGAGCGGGGAGGCCTTAAAATTTGCCACATTCGCTGTAGCAGAGACTCCTTCAAATGTGACAACCAACTGCTAGCAAAAGTCTTGTCTGGAATCACTTAATCACTGCAAGCTTGAATGGGGAAAAAACCCCAACCAAATAATCCGGTGATCTGTGGGTGCACAGTCAGATGTAAGAACTGCTGAAGAACTTTTGCACTTGAAAACTCATCTGGTTATTTTACTCAGTGATGTCATTTGGGCTAACGAAAGATGTACCCTTCTTTGTAAACAATGCTCGGCTATTCAGACTATAAGAACACTGTTTTGAATGTGGAAGATAGGAAAGACTTCCAAGGAGATCATAGTGAATGCATTTTAAAAATTGCCCATCACTTACAAAAATTTCTCTTGAGCCATCTTTAAAAAGAGGTGGAAAGCTGTTAGACACGTTCTTCACCTCCCTGCAACCCGATAGCGTGCTCTCCTTCGTGCTATACACAGCAACAGCAAATCCGTAAAATGTGAATTAAACATCAGAGATATTTTGGGAGAAAAATCCCAGCACCAAACATCTGTTCCTGAGCTTCCCGTGGCCAGAAGGGATGGGTCAGGCTTAGCTGGAGTCAAAGTGCCTTTTGCATCCTGCTCCTCCACGCAGCTCTGCACAAGCTCAGCTTTGAGTGGGCGGATAGTCTGTGCTCTTCAAATTAAACACATGCAGGAGCTCTGCCAGGATCCGTGCACAGGGTTTTGAGCTAAAGCAAATGAGGGGTTCTGGACCAGACCTCAAAAAATGAATAAATAAGCTTCTGCTCTGATGGCTGCCTTTATGTTTAAGGTGAAGACGATGTGCAGAAATAGCACATTACTGTGCACAACCATTGCTATCAGGAGAAAATAACTACCTGTCCTTACCCAGCTACCAGGCTCAGTTTTAATGGAGCCTGTGTGGGGAGGTCAAAGACTCCTCGTCGGAAAGATTATTACGGAATAAATCAGAGCAGCTCCAAGCGAGCAGCTTTTTTCCATCAGCCAGGGCACGGCAGAGGGATCAGGTATCAGGCGCTCTGTCCTGCCTCGCCTGTGAGGGAGGGTGAAGAAAGAGTGCACCAAAACATGTGTCTGCTCTGGAAAATTGTAGTGGACACAGAGTTCAAAAAAAAAAAAAAAAAAGTTTTTTCGGCTAGAAAGGAATGATTTACTGGAATATGGGCACTGGATGTAAACTTCTCTCCCATCCACCCTGTCTATAAAGTGATCTTTCACACACTCATCTTTGGGAAGGTTTTACCAGAGTATATCGCAAGTCCTTCACTGCAGGGATGATCAGCATCCCTTCCTCCCTAAGAAATTCAGGGTGGGGGAAGAGGAACAAAAATTCCTTGGTCCCTGGCAAAGCCAGGGTTGTACTGCACCTTGGTCCTAGCCCTGCAGCATCCCCTTTTTTGGGGGGGAGCAAGGGCAGGCTGGGGGATCCTAGTCAGAGCACCATCCTCATGTGGGTAGATGCCTTTATCTTGGGGTGAATGATCCACTTTAAGGGGTCATTTGGGCTGTGATTCAGGAAAGAGTGATTTACCCTGTCTCTGCCTGGCTGATCATGGGCAATAAAACTTCTGCAAGGATGCACTTTGCTTTAGGCAGGGCTGAGGTGGTCTGGTTGGAGCCACAAAACTGGTCGCTGCTGCTGAGACGTGCTGGTTTCCCTGGGAAATCTGGGGTTATGCCACGGTGCTTGGGAAATGTAACTTAAATTGGAAGAGGAATAAACTGGAAGAACAATAAAAGCGAGGGAATGGAGTGAAGGGTAAACAGGGAAAGAATCATGTGTAGTGTTTCCCTGAATCTGGGTCTGAAAGACATCTAAATATAACAAATATTGAAAACTTTAATCCCATCCAGTATAAACAACAACAGTGTTGGGTTTTAGTTTTTGGTTTTGGTTTTTTTTTTTTTCCCCTGCTTGGCAGAGAAATAGGAAAAAATTCCTTTCAGATCCCGTAGAAAAATTGAGGGCAGGATGAAATCCTGCCCCACATGGTGGCATGGCCCTTCTTAACCTTTCAGGATGCTCGCAGTGGAGGTTGGACACAGCCCCATTGAGCCCAGCTTCCCAGTTCACACTGGTTTGGCTGGGAATATCTGAGCATCTGCAGAGCTGCTCTTGCCAGCACAGCCTTGAAGGAGCACAAAACCAAACCCACCCTATATCTTTAGCAGACCCTTTTTATGGCTGCAGCTCAAGCCAGAGTTTTCTCCTTACCAAAGGAGCATGGGGCTGAGGAACTTTGTGGCAATAGCATCTGCCTGCTCTGACCAGCTGCAAGATTTTTGACTGTGTGTGGTTGTCCATGAGAACTGGAAAGACCCTGCCCCAAACTGCCTTGGCTCGGTGTTGTTTATTCGTTATCTTGAGGAGGGCAGTGGAGGTAGAGCAGGTACCAGGAAGGGCAGCCAAAACCATGGAGGGGACAGAGCCCTTCCAGGACAGACTGGAAATGCTGGGGCTGCTCTGGCTGGAGGGGATCATGGAGGTCTGCAAAATTGTGACAGCAGCAGGAAGAGCGAATGGGGGAATATTGCTTCCTCAATGGATGCAGGCAGGAGCTGGGGCTGCTGGAGGCATCTGAGGGGAAGGGCAGCAGAGAGAAGTAGGACTCATGGACCACCCAGACCAGCATCTCCCATTGCCATGGAAGACTGAGCGCTGGGCTAGGTGGGCGCTTGGGCTGGTGGGGACCAGTAGGGTATCTCCCATGTTGTTAGGTCCTCAAGCCTGAGATGGCCTCTGTCTTTCTGAATGCTGAGGGTCAGAGGTCTTAGCACTCATTTTCCAAACTTTGCTCGTTCTTCACGTTTCAGAAGCCCACCATGAAGCAAGGTATTCGTAGTACCGTGCCATGGCCAGTTAATCTCCCAGTATTATATATGGGGAGACAGGGAGACAGAGATAGGGCTTCCACAGGTACTAATTCCCCAGAACAAAGCCTTTCTCTGCATATCCCTACGGACCCAGCTCACTAATTTTAGTAGGTCATTGGCTGGCAAAATGCCTCCCAGCCTTCATCCTCTTCCTCATCCTGCCACCCCTTAGACTTAATCCCAAACTCTCTGCTTTGGGGCTGGGCTCTGTGACCTCAATCAGTAACTGGGTGTAAGTCCTCCTCGTGCAATCGGTGACTTTGGGCACCAGTGTGCAACATGTCGCCCATCTGCAGAGGGTCTGGCTGGGCAGATCCCCAGGGCTGATCCTGGTTAGCTGGTGGTAAATGCAGAGGAGAGGGGCTGATTTGCAGGGAGGAATTCAGCATATAGCTAACCCACAGTAAAGGTTAAACTCTTCGTGCTGTGTGGGTAGTAAAAAACCCCTTGATAGAGGCAGGGCAGTGCTTAAAAATGAATTGGATTAGATTGCAAACACCAAGAGCTAATGTGATACAGCAGAAATCTGGGGGTGGAGAAGGAGCTCCTTAGCTGGTAAAAAGGGGGGTGGAATAACAGGAGTTTACACCCGACATTTTTTCTCCTCTCAGCTCAAAAGTTTTGTCTTTTGCAATAGCCTTCCTCCTCTAAAGCCAAGGGTATGTGAAAGAAGGATCCACCAGCAGAAGCCTGTGACCTGCTGTCGACTCAGCTGGGTGAAGAAATCCCTAGAACATGAATGTAGGAATTCAAGGGTCTTCTCGTGTCATCTATTTCTGATATCCTAGAGCCGATGGTGGGAACGCTACCTTGATATTTCCGGCATATCTGGAGTGGGGAGGAAACCATTTAGGAACAGATGAACTGCTGCTGTAAAATAGAGAACATCGTGAATGAATCATGTTTGCAATAGTGCAGATGTTGGCATGTTAATAACATTGGAAGAAATGTATAATGCACGTAAACTCCTCATTCTAGTAGGATGAATTCAGGCTTGGAATAAACTACTAGGTAGATACAAACAGACGACAGCCAAATGTAGGCTGATCTTTGCTGTGCAATGTACAGTTAGGCTGCAGATTTGTCCTGTGGTGGGCTGCATTTCAGCAGGTTGGTTGTTTAAAATAGATTTGGCTCCTTGATAGGAGAGAAATTCCTGCTTGCAGGCAAAAGCTAATAGCAAGATCCTAGGCATCAGAAAGAAACATTCCTTAAAGAGTGGAGTAAGTTGGTTTGTACCCCAAAAGCACGCGTCCCCTTAGGTCTGGGTCTGAAGGAGCTGCTACTGGTGATGGTTAGAGGTAAGAGGTTTGCAGTGGTACGGTTTTGGGGGGACAAAGCAGCAGTAGATGGGTGGCAAAGTGGGAGTTTTTCCAAATATATGGCCAAGACACTAAGGATAAACAGTGTTAACAAAGCAGTGCGTAAACAAAGGATGTCAATATGACCTGATTTCTATCAGTATTCACCAGTATTGAGTCAATTCCCTGCCATGTGGCGGTGGTTTCCTGTTTATACACCACTTGCAGAAGAGATAGTCACAACAAAAACTGTAGCAATTGCTGCCTGCAATTCATCTTATTTCTAGAGCTAAAACCAGCCCCCATCTCTGCAGACACTACGGAGTGGTAGAGCTCTCGCCGCCTGCTGTGATCGAGCATGGGTGATCAGGCATCAGTTCTAATTCCCAGGTCCTGTCATCTAGCCACATCTTGTTAGGATCTGAAATCATTCAGTTAATCTGAACAAGGGAGAAAGTGTCATATGCTTGCAAGAAAAAAGACCAGAAATTAATTCTCTGTAATTCTTGTTGCTTCTTGTTTGACATCTGATGACAGGCATCTCTGGAGTCAATCTTAGGAACATATGTACAGAGCTGTTTAAGGGGAGATTCTGCCTTATCATCTGTAATAATTTATACTCCCAAGGCTGCTTATCTTGTGCTAACTGGTGAGACCCCTGTGTGCAAGCTGAGCTTCTGTAATTAAACTTCTTCCAGAAGACGGATACTTTCGGTACCTCCTTTGGTGCTCTTGATGGGAGAAACCTAGATCAATCAGTCATCGCTTCCCTCTCCCACCACGGCACAAGGGAATCTGCACAGATCTTCGAATTTCCATGCTGAAATAAAGTGAAAACCTCATGCAGTTTTGGCAGAGGAGACTTGAAAAAAAGAAAGAAGAGCGTCTTTGTGGGATTATGGTGATGCGAGATCTCTCAGAAACACCCGGCCTCAGTCTATGCTAACCCTGCCAAGGTTGGTAGGACTTGTGGGGATGACCATGATGTTGCTTTTAAGGCATTATCCCACAAAAACATCTGCTCTGGGTCTGGTAGTTGCTCTGTATTTACTAACTCTCAGTGGAGTCTTCATTGCATGAACCTCTCCAGACCTCACAGCATGACCACCATGTGTTGGAAGTGTTTAGTGCTGAGAGACGTAATAGGACATGTGGAGTTAGATGCTCCCCAGGTTCCTCCTGGCTCTGCAGCCAGTCCGTCTCCTCTATCTGCTCATGAGCCTTTGAGCAGTCCCTCCTGGTCTCACCTTCCCAGGGCAGGAATTGCCAGGAGAGGGTTACGTGCTTACGGCTCCTCTTTTTGGCTTTTACTGTCTGGAAACTGAATGACGTAGGTGATGATGTAACTAAAGATGTTACAGAAAGGTAGTGGTCACAAAACTTGCTTTTTAAAAAACTAAGAAGAGATTGTCATATAGGTCCCTTTCTTGAAAATGAGAACTGCCACAAAGTTTGGCAAAGCAACGTTGGAGCAACGAAGGGCAAAATAAGGAAGGATGAATCTATTTTACTTTAAAAATTTGAGTTATTTGGTGACATCGGCCGTAATTTTAATTTTTTTACATAGTCCGTGTTTTGTTTACCTTTGTGACAGTCTGGTGAGGATTTTGAATTTATTTTAGTGGCATATAAAGAATTTCCTGTTTGTTCGTATTTTAAAGAACTTGATGAGAATTTCCATATAAAGAAGAAGGTCTGAAAGAGAGGGTTTATCTCAGGAAGGAGAATTGTTTCCATTTTCCAGGATGCTCTGAGATGATGCTATGCACTCAACCACAGAGACGGCTTGTGGAACCTCTGGTGGCCAGATATGGAAGCAGGCCAAGTGATGCTCTTTCTGCTGAAGCATCCACACTGCTGTTCATCTGAACACAAAAAGTCAAACCTTATCCCTGCCAACTGGCTTTAATACGGTATCATCAATCCATACCGCAAACAATTAGCATTGTGGCATTGCGAGGCATAGCTTTGACAGGGTCATTTATGAAAGTCTAAATCTGCAGAGAAGAAAGCAGCAGAGCTGTCAGGCCACCCCAGTTCCTGTTTGTTCCACAACAAGAGCCAAGGTTATGGCTTGAACAATGGATTAGCTAATATATTACAGATACAGATAGCCCAGGAAAAATGAAGGAGGAAGAGGTTTCCCTCCCACATTAAGAACATCTGACGTGGGGCTGCTGGCAAGGCAAAAGATAGGCAGAAGTCACCTTCACCAAGGAAGGCTTTAAAAAATTGAGGAGAACTTGTAGGAAGGCTCAAGGAGAGAAAAGAAGAGCCAGAGGGATGCTCATCCCCAGCCTCGGCTGCTTTGGGAGTCACCAGTCCATGCAGTCAGTAGGTCAAACCAAGCTCAGCAGTTAATGCCTGAACTCTCCCCAGAGTGACTCCTTGTTCTTGCATATGCATTGGCTTACGATAATAATTTCAGTTTGATTTTGTACAGCCTAATTACTTTGCTCTGCAGAAAGACGCCTGAAATAACTGCAAAAGTACTGGAGTTAAGGCGTTTCTGCAATGGGGGTTTCTGAATCATCTTGGTAATCCCTGAATCCCAAGAGATGCACTTAGTTTTTGAGGCTCGGTCTGCTTTTGGCCCCGGGTAAGGGTAATACTCAAATCCATCCCTGCTCCTGGCCTCTCAGCCAGCATCGCTGATGCATTTCATGTCGCCAAGACCAGATGCAATGGTGGGGGCAAGTCTATAAACCAGAGCACCGCTATGAGTTAAGCTTGGGCTCAGCATCCTTGCAGCCACAAGGCTGAAGTTCAAAGGTCTCTTTCTTTGTTTGGCATATGCTGTGTTAATTTGTCAAGTTTTATCTATTTCTGCAACCCCAGCAGCTGCAGTGTGTGTAAAATACTCCCGGCTCCACCAGCCTTGGGCTGGAAAAGCAACAAAAGCGGAGGCCCGCAGCCTTTTTCATGTAAATGTTTGTTCGGGGTGTAATTGTCTTGCAAACTCAACTGAAGGCACTTAAATTGGTTTAAAGGTTTGCAGTTACATGCCTTTGACAGCTCCAGCCATACCCAGCTTATTCTGGCATTAGTGGGCTCATCACATGGATTTTTACTTTCAAACGGACCTTTTTTTTTTTTTTTTTATCACTTAACATCAGTTAATAGGCACTTAAGATGAAGTAACTTCCTTTTTATTTTCTTACTCGGTTTCTGCTGATCAGTGTGGGATGAGATCACCTGAATTTTATTTGGGGTGTCAAAGGAAAAATTGGCAACATCTACCTAGGTCTTTTTTTTTCCCCTTCTCCTTTGAACAGGGTGGGATTTGTGCAGAACAATTAACATTCATTTGCTAAGTGGTTTTGCAAGCATGTTTACGAGAAATGCAAATACCCCAGGACTATGGTGGTTTTGTTTTCTACCCTTTTTGCCTAACTTTAGTCCCTGATCCTCCAGGATTTATGTACATGTTTAAGTCTCAGCTCATGCTAAGGCAATTGAAAGACTGCATGCCTCAAGCTGAACATACCTGCAAACCTCTCTCAGGTGGAGGTGCTAAGATACAGGAGATCTTAAGCTTTTTGAAAATGCTGTTGTGTCACAGCTTAAAAATTGAGGCTCTTTAGACCTCTCCAGGTGTCGTGCAGGGGAATTTCAGTTGGAGGCGAGGAGCTTGAAAATACCACCATCCCAGCGGATAAAGTGTGTCTCTGATGTTAGCCTTCCACTAAGATAACCCGAGGAAGCTGACGCCTCCAGGACTGTATTGTTTCACATCAAACCGTCTGCTGGCAGAGCAAAGGCGATAGCAGGGGTGTTGATTTATGAAGTGGTGGCTGAGTTCCCAACCAGAAGCAGCAGAAACATTTTGCATTTGAAATATGATGGCTTGGAGGCATGCGGTCTGCCTGGGGTCCTAATGTGTGTTGGGTTTCTCAAGCCTGGGGAAAGTCACCCACTGATTTGAGGACATCAAATGGGTTTCTCTTGCCTCTCCCTAGCTGCCTGTTTTTCATGTAACTTGTAGGCACAGAGTGGCAACAAGATCTCTCTCCTCCTGTTGGGTTTTGCATGAGGTTAGCCAATACATTCGGTAATGATTAAGGGAGGACAGGTAAATGCACATACGCTTTCCCTAGGAAATGAAGCTAAAAATGGAATTACTCCTTCCCAACCAATTAATGGACTTCAAAGACCAAACTCGACTGAGGGCTTGGGCTGTGGAAAAGACTGGCAAAGGATGGTGAGAAGGGATAAATTTAGCAGGATGGAACAAGCCAACCTGAAGACCTCCTCCCACATCGTGAATATAGCCCCTTGGGGGCATTCACTGGGGAAGTCTCTCCTTAATTACAGCCTAATTGCTGCTCTGGGTGCAGTTCTCATGCCTTTTGAAGATGTCTTGAGACTGGCCAGTGGAAAACTGCTCTAAAACATATTTTTTTAAGATATCAGGCCAAGCCAAAGGAAATATGCCAGGGAGTCATGGGTATGATTGGAGCCTATCAAGATGCAGGGATGAGAAAATGCATATCTTGTTCTCTCAAGTGGGAAGAATTAACTGCATGAGAACACGGGTATTGCGAGTCCTGGAAATAGTCATGGGGACTGCAGCAGCAGCAGCAAACACAGATATAATTTAACCCTTCTCCTTTTATCCTTCATACTTCAGAGCAAAGGAACTTCTGCTGCAGGGGTCACCAAGTCAGAGGCATAATACTGGGGTATTTTAGGAGCAAGCTTTCATATTACTAAAAAAAATTGTCTGAAAATTAAATATTAGAAGAATATGATGCAGAAATTAGGATTTAATGCAGAGTTTTAAGCTCAGTAGAAATGAAAAACTCATTCAAAGGACCTGGAAAAAATGACAGCTAGTAAGAGTTATGGTCGATAACTGCTTTAGTAAATCAACGTGTTCACGGGGAACATGCAAGAGGTGGGAGAAAGCTTCTTTAGTCTGTGGTTGACTACCTAGCTTGTGGAAAAAGAGATTCAAAAGGGAGGAATGGCCAGGGCTGCCCAAGGGCAGGGGCAAGAGGATCCCACCACGACTGCCCAAAGCACCATGAGGCCCCGGGCCAGGGCTGAGGATAGTGCACCTGCCACCTGCAAGGCAGTGGCTCGTGCTCCAGAGTTGGTGCATTAATAAAATCACCCTTGTTCAAGGTTACACCGCGAGTTGATTGCTTCTGATTAGGGATTTGTATTCAGTTGTGACATCCTGCAATTTTTATTACCTTTATGGTAGTAATTGCAAATAATAAAATGACAAACTATTGTAATTAAACTTTAATTAATTACAAATCCATTACTTATAAGTTTATTCATGGTAGGGACAATGATACTGAAAACAATTCATTAAGGTACTTGATATGTAAATTGTGAGGTAAAGCATTAATATCAGGCAGCTCATGTATTCACTTTCTGCATAGCAGCAGAGAATTTGTTTAAGGAAAGGCAGCTCCCCTGCATGATTTTAACTGCTTACTTTAGGGAGCAGAGAAATACCAGATACTCTCGAGCTGAAATTATTCCATCAGGTTCTGCATCCTCTAAAGCAAAATGCTAAGCAAGCAAAAAAGAGAGATCCCTGCCCGGACTTGCTACTGTGCATGGCTAATCATTTTAACAGCCACGGGGAGACGTGGCAATCCTGCTGGGAGGAGGGCAGTCCCCTTCTCCCAGTCCGCATGTTTTACTCCTGATGGGTAACCCTATGTACACAGTGCTCAGAGAGAGGGTCAGCATCACTCTTTTAACACCAGGCAAACAACACGCCCTTTGCTTTGGCCATAAACACCTACCCGCCTCCCCCAAAAACACTAGCTTTCTATCCTACCGACCCGGTGCTTCTCTGGTAGGGCAGCAAACCTCTTATCATGGCTCTCTAAACTGAAATGATCTCATTTGTGACGGTCTGATTGTCTTCAGCTTTTGCTGACTTAATTCAATGTAACAAGCTGAGCTGGACTCTGCTTCCCCTGGATAACCTGAGCACAGATCGCTGCACAGTAAAAAATGGTCCGTGTACAGGGTGGGTATAGGATGCTAATCACGCATCAGTATGATGCCATTCATGCTCAGAAAGCCTCGTCCTTGGCCGTAGAGCAACATCTTCCACAGCAAAAGTGCCCAGTGCAACATCTCCATGGTGGCTTCTTATCCCAAGGCAATGGGGATGAGCTGCTGCTGCTGGGTCAGCCCATGTGCTGCAGTCAAATGGCACATGGGTATTTTATTTGCCTTCTCTACTCTGTGCGAATGGGCTGCGGTCTTCACACAGAAAAGCAAAAGGATTGAGAATTGCACAGAAAAATGCCCAGGGATGGTCAGCCCTGGAAGGTGCAGGCTTCAGGATGCAGGCTGTGCCAGAGGGACACGTCTCTGCTGAGAGCATCCTTCCCTGGCAGTCATTTTCGCCACCATCTCTCACATTTGACAGCTTTGACCACCTCCTTCCAAAAGCCTGGGGCACATTGGTGGAAGTCAGCGTAAAGCTTTTTATTTTTTTTCCTCTAATGGTATTTTCAGGTGGAGGCATCAGTGCCATGTTGGGAAGCACAAAATATTTGGCTTCTGCTAAAGGGAGCAGGCATTTTACTGCAGCACCCTCTGTGCTCCCAGTTGTCTGCAGCCCATATGTAATTTTATCTCACTTTTGCGAGCTAGTGAAAGAAGCAGCTTTTCTGTCAAGGAGGAAGGCACAAATGAAGGGGAGACGTGATCAGACAGAAAGGCACCTCCAGCTCGGACAAGGAGAGCCTAAAGCAGGGAGGGACACCCAAGGTTAATAACATGTTGCTCCACCAGCTTGTATCTAATCTTGGAAAACGTCCTCTGCTGCAAAGAAAAATGGGAAAGTGATTATGTGACTTGAAATAAGGTCTTGCTCTACTGTCTAGACAGCTTTAAAAAACATCAAGCTAGGGTGTTCCTATTTATGAAAAATGCAGCTGTACTTCTGCCTTCCTCGAGCGAGAGAAAAAAGCAGTGCACTTGAGGTCATTTGGCTGCAACGCGCGCTCACTGAGCCTGTCCATGTGAATTTATTCCTCTCTCTTTCTTTCTTTCTTTGTTTTATTCCTCATGCTGCATGCCTTGTGCTTCCAACCTGCCACCTCCAGTGCTTTCAGGCTCTGTCCCTCGGGGGGGCGAGCAGGGAACCAGGGGCTGCCTGCACCCTGCTGCCAGCCCAACTGGGCTGCCTGCACTGGAACACCCTGCCGAACGAGCATCCCTGCAAGGGTCCACAAACCAGAATGGCTGCTGGATGCTAACCTGGGCTTTTTTGTTACCATAATATTGCAGTAGGGATGACTGCCCAGAGCAAAACCGCAGACAGCCTCCAGGTCCTTAATAGAGTCTCTTATAGACTGTCTCTTAAATTGGAAGAATTTCATTTGCCCTAACTGCAACCTTGGCAATTCCCTTCTCCTTTTTATTTTTCCATAGTAAATTATTAATAGGGCTTGACCCTTTTTTCTGGTGGGATCTAGGCAGGTGGAATCTGATGCCCAAATTGGCTGGGCAGGATTTTCAGCAGTGCCCAGCATCAGCAGGAGCCCCACTGCTCAGCATCCCCTGCTAATCGGACCCAGCACCGCATTGCTGCTAAGGTTCAACCCTGGATGGTCTGAAAAAAACCCCTATTGATCATGGGGCTGTGTCCTATAAAAGGGAGAAATGGGTCAGCAGATATGGTAATCCCAGCTTGATCTAAAGTCTTCGGGACAGGTGGCAACCTTCATTTGATGGAACAATGAGATCATTAGGAATTCATAATGAACTGTACTGCAGCCATGAAAGTAGGTCACCCTTACCCCAGGAACACTTCAAAATGAGTCTGTCCCCATTCATGTGCAGCAGCAGAGATGGCCGGGGGCAGACTGACAGCTCTATCTTGGGATTTGCTAACCAGACGATTTTAGGAACAAAAGGGGGAAAACGCTACGGACATAGAATGAGTTATATTATCCCAAGTAATAAGATGACTTAAAAAATGGGCTGATTCAGTTTTAGGTGTAGAGTCTCGCTGGCCACAGGCTGTAGCCCTGCTGCCCTGGATGAGCCCTGGTGGTCAGTTTGGGAAGAACCAGAGTCCCAGGCCAGGGATGGTAACCAGCCAGGAGGAAAAGGGAAGAGATCCTTCCCTGGTCCCCAAGGGAAGCTTTGTCTAGCTCTGGGCATTGCATAAGTAACCCTATTTCCACATCTTGAGAGCCTCCCAAAAGGTCTCTCCTCACTGTGGCACTCTCCAGCCATATAGCAAAGGATGGGACCTTCATCACTGAGCTTGAGCCTTTTGGATGCTTTCTCTGCTGCCTTCAGGAATGAAGTTTGGGTGCTTCTGGGGTTCGTGTGGTACTGCTCCCATGTCGGGACATCTGTGTAGCTAGCCCAGACCCAAGGAAAGAAAGAAATCACCCTGTGGCCCTTCTGTTATGATGTCCAGCCCACAACCAATGCAGAACTGGCTGATAACTGGCAGAGTTAGAGAAAACAGAGGTCTCCTTTGCCCAGGACACCCAGAGCAGGCCTTCAGTCCTGCCCAAGGTCCCAAGCCTTGCAAGTCAAATACACTATGTGTCAGCAAACCATCTATGAACTTTTTTCTTCTCCCATTGACTCCTGTGGATGAAAACCAAGTGCTCACGATAGGACTACAAATTTGAAAAGTTTCTTTTCTTTCCTCTACCTCTTTTTTCCCCAAATCCTGACATTCCTACAGTCCTATGTAACTTCATTAACCACCAAGCAAGCAGTCTGCTGCCTTGCAGGAGGAGAACAGGCAGGCTGGGGTACAGGGAGGAGAAAGGTTTGCTCAGCTATCGAAAGCCTCAGGGTCGAAGATAGGAAAGGCTAAGAAAATATTTTGCTAAAGATGCAATAAGCAGTAGTGAGGTTTGGAGGGTTATTTAATTTTTTTTTTAAATAGGTACTTGAAGCAAGCATTTCATAAATATTTATACACAAGAAACTGTGCTAAAATAACACTTGGGGGCTGGGTTGAACTCCTCCAGGAAATTGAGGCTGTGCACAGTCACCACGTGGACCTTGAGTGTTGCTACGGAGGATCCTTATGTTGCATTGCATTTGCAGGAACAGGGTTCAGCCATTGTCCATATTAACTACAGCTTTTGCCACTACACCACCATAGTTGTGTGATGGTGGGTGCTTGAGTGACCAGACTCCCCCCTCTCTGCCCAATGTGCCCTGGGCACCCAGTGGGCTGCTCGCCCTGACCTGCCCAACCCACCAGCGCTTCTCAGCATGGACCTTTAGGCAAGGCTCTGTGCAACCTGCTGGGCCACTCTGAAAACGCAGCAAAACTCCCTCTTTTCCATGCACACCAGCTCTGCTGGCTCATGCCCAGCTCCGCACTGGAGCAGGGAGGGGAGTTGGCAAGCATCTGCATTAGTAACCATTGCTTTCATGAGAGAGGGGAGATAACGATCCTCACACTCCCCCTAATTAAGGAAAGAGCAGCCCATTTCCCCTCCTAATTGTTTTTTCAGATTCACTGTTTCCGCTCCAGCTTGTCTGCACCTGAGGTGTTAGTCCCATAAATTTAGCAGAAGGCCTCATAGTCTTGACTCGGAGCCCCACAAGAGGCTATTTAAAACCCAACCCATACCACTGAAAATTGTCATCACTCCCCGTGAGCACATCAGGGGACCAGACATGCCATGCCTGGCCACCAGGTTAAAAGAGCAGGTCTCCTTTCATCCTCCTTCACTGGGAAATGCTCCACAAATCCTTCCTTCCCTCCCCAGCTGGAGGTGGTTGTCTGTGTCCTCTCCCTCTGGGCACAGGTGTCCATAGTCTTTGCCAACACATGGAGCTTCAGCAGTCAGGAGGAGAGGGCTCCTTCCTCTCCCCTCCCAGTTTTGCTGTTTTCACTTACATTTTCTGTGCCTCTCCTCTTCCAAACACAGGTGCAGGCTTCTTCTGTATGTGCTCTGGCACTGTCTGAGTTGCTTCAGGAGGACTTTCTGCTCACGCCCTGCCAGATGGAGCCTGGAGATCATTTGCTGGAGGAATGGGAAAGAAACCAGAAGACACTTCAGGTCATCTCCTCCCCCATCACCCCCCTGCAAAAAACAGCTCTAGAGGATGACCTTGCAGGAGACTGCAAAGATCTGTGGTCCTGGTGGAGCTTGGTGAGAAAGTAAGTAGAGGGGTTGAACCAGTCCACCGGTGGCACACTCAGCACAGCCAGCCAGGTTCCCCCATCTCAAGTGAGCTGTCTTCAGAGGCAAAAGAGGCACTGGCTGGTGAAAGGTTTTGGGGAGACATATGGAGATGTAAAGCAAAATGAGCCTGGGAATGGTGAAAGAGAGAGGGTTGTAGTTCCCCTCATTAGAATGGGCTGATTTCTTTGTATTATTTGGTAAAGGGCAGCCTAAATGGGTACTTGCTCCAGCTATGGTTCCTCTGTGGCTGAGTTACTCAATATGGCAGCTAAAAAAAAAAAAATCTTTCTTTTGGGGAAGGGAAAAGAAGCTCATGTATGTGTGTCCTTGGCTGTGAACAAGGCAGGAAGACTGCCCCGTGATAATGCCAGTCCCTTAGCCCCAGTCCTTCCTCTCCACTCTAACAGTTTTGAGGACAAATAAAATGCAATATTCATCTTACCACGTAATGCAAACACTACACCATGCCAGGCAGCTGATAAGAAATCACCTCTTACTTCTAATGAAGAAACTTGACATAACCTTAAAGAGTGTGTAGGAAGAAGGAAAACATTTCAGAGTGCCTGCAAAAGAACATTTCTGGTACTTGAAAAGGCACAAAGCAAGTGTGGTTCATGTCAGCAAACATTTTCAGCTTCCTTTAAAACAAAAAGTGTAACAACTGTAAAATTTAAACCAAAAGATAAGAAAATTTCTGTAAATGTAAAATGACTCAAAGAGCAGTTTGGTCTTTAAAAAAGTTTTCACCCGCTCTACCAGCAAAGCAACACCACATGGTTTGCAAAAGCAAGGTTTTGGGTTTTTTTCCCCCTCATTATTTAGCTTTAAATATTCTGAGCGATCAAAAGCAGCAAGCCCTCGGTAGTGTTTCACCTGGTCCAAGGAGAGCCAGTAACATTGCAGTTGTTCTTCAAGGTCCAGCCAGAAATGCAGGTCCTGACATTTGATGGACTTCAGCTGGCCGCTAGGCATGCTTCAAGGCAACCCTTGTATTGTTGGATTCTTTCCCCCTGTTCTCAACAAACTGTGCACCCAGCTGGGAGGATGGTATTGTTGGATTATTTAGAGATCTCCTCTTGAAGTTCTGATGTCTAAATGGACACTTCTATTGAAAGGAGAGAATTAAAGTGCCAGCTCCAGCATTGGAGTGCCATGGTTTCATGGGAGCTCTCCAAGGTCTGCCTGCAGAGACCGGGACCAACCTTTGCCCACCTCTTAGAATTGTAGACTGGTTTGACTTGGAAGGGACCTTTAAAGGTCATCTAGTCCAACCATGAGGTTGGACTTGATCACGAGGCCTGAGACACTTACTGGTGCCTCTCGAACACATGAAGAGCTTATAGCTGAAAGCAGTAGAATGATGCCAGTGTGCTATTCTTGGCTTTAAAATTGTTTATTTAAAAAGGAAATAAAACTGGAGGATATTTTTACAAATATGATAAATATGCAGCATTGATTCCTTGCACTTTTCTGCTAGAGTCTTCAGAAGCATCTGATTTTTGTCCTATCCTGGTAACATAGTCTCACAGTAATAAACCTTACACCTCCAGGGAGACAAACAGATTGCGGTAGCCTTATTGGTGGATCAGAAGGTCTGGCTTCGAATCACACCCTTGTAAAAACCTCCTGTGTGGTCCTCAGGAGAAATCTCTTACCCTTCTCTCTTTCCCCACCTGGATGGCCAAATTATTGCGGCTTCATTTTAAGTGAGGGTCAATGAGACACACAGAGGAGACAAGCTGTTGTTCCACAGGTTTGCCACCCATGGTGGTTGGAAAGACAATTAAAAAACCCCAGTCATACAAAACTTGAGTAAGATGGGAAGAGTTTTGTAACAGACAATGCTGATATGTGTAGTGCTAAAGCTACTTCCAAAACAGACATACAGGAGGGTAACTCTGCTTATTTATCTCATGTGAAATTGGCAGGTTCTTAATATTGCTGCTGAAGTGTGTTTCCTCTTTGCATGCACACAGAGACTTTGAGCGATGCTATCTTACCTTCTTTTGCGTTCTGGCAGTCATCCTGCTAACTCAGCCCCTTTATAAAGATAAAAATTGGCAGCAGACTCCAATAACTAGCATGCTGGTGTGGTAAGAGTCGGGGTTCGGGGCTGTGTTTTCTCATTTGTGTTTGGTTGCCTCAGGCTTAGTCTAACCCCCTGTGATCACTTGGACTCTCTCCTCTGACTTGAGAGGGTGTTGGGTTATGCCCATTTTCCTTGATCTAAATGGTTTCCTATAGTTCATCTCTGTCATTTATTCTAATGGTAATCATGAGTAAGACCCCCTCTTGATAAGGAGAACTGTAGGAGGTGTTGGCAGAGCTGAAGTTAGCATTCACTGGAGACATGACTGTAGTGGACCACCTGGGTAGGTGGCCAAGCCAAACTGGAAATTCCTTAGCTTCTTTGCAAGAAAAGGAGAAAGCCAAAAACCTTTCCTTTAAGTAAGTCACTCAAAACTTTCTATGCAACTTGGAGTAAACCATTTTCCTTTGATGCTGGGGTTAGTCCTTTTGAGTTTTATTTTAATAGTATGTCAGTTTGGGAAGAAAAAATACTTTTGAAACAATAACCAACAGTGTTTCCACTTCTCCAAGAATGTGTTTCCCTTTATAACAAACAACTGGTTGACAATTGCAACTCAAATGCATAAATAGATTCCATCTCCAAAGCAGACTTTTCCAGCAAAGTTACCATTTTCTGAAAATAGCTTGCCTTATACCTTATTTTTTACATATGCTATACGTTTTGGAAGCCAACTTCTCCAATAGCCTCTATATTTCACCAGATATTGAGCAGTGTACTATATATACTGACAGTAGAGCCTGGTTATATTTCTGCACAGATAGTGGTGACGTATAATATAAATTCATAATTTATAGGACAGACAGATAGGACATTTTGTGGTTCTGTTCAACACTTTTGATGTCAATGGGAATTCTTCCTCCATGGGCATTCTGAATGAAAACCTTAAAAAATGCATTAAAAATGTATTTTTAAATGTTTACATCTGGGGACATGTAGTCAAATCTAGCTTAGATGTGCATTTTATTAACCAGATGGTAACGTCTTATTTACATTTCCCATATAAAACCATCTGTGCTTGAACTGGAAAGATACTGTCTCTTGCTACAGTTGAGAGTTTGGCTGCAGGGGGTGTAGCTTTGCTTTTGTAGGCATCCAATTTTCTTCTCTCGTCAGAGTTGAATATGTAACACTAATTTTATTTAACCTTGTTTTAATTAGAGGGTTAGAAAACTGTAGTTGGCTCTTTCTGCATCAGTTAGCTGGCACTCTGGATTTTGCTGCCTTTAAACAAAACTGAAATCTCTTGCCTTGTTTTCCCTTGATATTGAACTTGCAGTCTGCCTTCTCTATTTTCATCCCATGGTTCCTGCATGTAGTGTTCTCCACCGCTAAGTAATTCCTCTTCCTCCATGGTGTGAAATCCTGGCTCCGCTGAAGTCAATGGAAGACTTGACATCAGCTTCAGCAAGGTCAGAATTTCTCCCTGGGTGTTTATTTTCTTTAAGCGCTCATAGCCTGTTACTCTGTCCAACCTTTCCTTGAGCCAAGTTCAACATCTCTGTCTCCACCATCTCTGTTGTTCTTCTATGAACTCCCTCCAAATTATAGTATTGGGTGCCCAGAAAGGACCATGCTATTTCAGGTGTTGTCTAACCAGTAACTTTGCGGAAATACTATTTTTTTTGCTATCGGCTTCACTAGTTGTTTGTTTTTGGTTTTTTTTTTTTCTCCTCTTTTTTTCCTTGTTTTACTGACGTATTGTATTGCATTTTCATGTCATTAATAAAGATGTAAAAAAAAAATAAAATCAGACCTAACACTGACCTCCCAATGGAATCCACCAGCTCTGCCAACGGTGTACTCTGGTTGCCTTTTTGCTTTTTCTCCCATCTAGCTCTTAGCCTTCACGGACTGTTCCCATCCAAGCCAATTTGAATTAATCTTGTGTGATGTGAAAAGACACCATACTGAAGGCTTCGTCATGGTAAAAATCAGATACATGTGGGAACCAGATGTTGTCTTCTATGAAAATTTTCATAATTTGAAAAAGAATTTGAAGGAAAATTTGTTTCCCGTCCATGTCAAAGTAGACTATCAAATTTGCCCACAAAGTGATTTCTTTTTAATGAGAAAAAATCATTCACTGATAAAAATTGTCTGAATTACATTTTTTATGTTAATTTGAATTATCTAAGATTATGCAAAACTTAAATGAAAAAGCCAAAATACTCAGATAAAATCAAGCCTGTAAACTCTGATAAAATCAAGCAGTATTGACACAATGCTCTCAAAAAGCAAGGTAGCTCCACAGAACATCATTTCCCAGTAGAAAACTTTCTGATGAGAATACTATTGCTAGCAATGATAACCTACGATATGTAATTTCTTCCCCCAACCCAACGAGTACCTCTCATTTCCTGGAAAAAACGCATTTGCAGAGCTGTGTAGTGTTTCTCATCTTAAAGATTTTGTTCTTTTCAATCTGATACAAAAAATATGAGTACCTTCAGGAAAGAGGAGGTACAAACCAGGCTACAATTGTCCAATGTTCAGTGCAGAGCATGCTTTCTTGGGGCTTTCCCATCTCACAGACTTTATTTGTATTTCGGGATAATTCAAGATTTGCCATGGCTTGCTTGAAGAGGGTTGTGCTGGGAATCTCAGTCGGGGTCAAAGCAGTCCGTTTGCTTTGGCAAGTGTGGCGTGAGCATAGTTAGATGAGCGGCTGACCACCGCCTTCACTCTGCATATGGACGGTCCTGGCCATTTACCTTGGGTCATGGCCAGCAGTTCCTGCTCGACTCGTGTTACAGGGCTGTACTTGAACTCATCTCCGTCATCACAGGCATCCAGATGTGTGATAGACACTCACACGCACCATGCTACAGTTGCTGTATATTGGCTGCAGCTGAGGTAAATATTATTTCTATATCATGATGAGGATGAAATAACATCTCTGGAGGATTTGGAAGACAGACTGAGGAGACTCAGTTTGTCATGATCTGCCCTTGGGCTCCTTTTCTTTTTTCTTTCCTGAAAACAGGAGAAAACCCAGCCTGCTAATGAAGGGGATTTCGACTCTCACTTGGATCCTGGTAAGGAGAACACAGCACATTGTTTGTGATGGCAGTCTTCACCAAAACAGCTCAGGGGCCAAGTTAAGGCTAAGGAGGAAATTCAGCCTCTCCAAAGATGAAAGTTCTGAATGCTTTCTTCCATTGCCTCTGCTGGTTCCCATGCATGCCTCATGCTGCTTGCTGTGGCCACATCATCTGCAAGGCAAGCAGACGTTCCAGGGCTGGTCACCATCAGTGGTTCAGTGCTGAGTTATTCATTACTGATTACAAAATGTCCTTCAGTGGACATGGTGGCTGGGTGCATGTTTGGGTGAGCACTCCCAAGAAGACCCAACATGGGGTGTGTCAAGGCTGAGTGAGATGTGAGCCCAGAGAGATGTGAAGAAGCTGATTGGTGGCACTGGTGACCGCAGGGCTGCTCCGAGGAGTGGTTTCCCAGGCTGGGTGGCATGGGGCAGATGGCCGGAGAACAAGAAAAATTGGAGCTACCACAGTGGACCTCGGGAGAGCTGGGCTAAGACTGGCGTAGCAGCCCAGGCATCTTTGCAGACCTTCAGCCTTATTCAATGTGGCAAAGTGATAGCAGCACAACCATGATGCTTTAATTCAGCCAACATGGGGAACCCCTATTTTAGTGACCAAAAGCCTGTGATGCATGTGATGTAAACTCTTGTTCTCTCTGCTAGGAAACATAAACCAGGCTGAGCACACAACTGTGTTATAGTTACTTTTGCTGGCCTAGTGGGTAGATGCCTCTCTGCCCCTCTCAGCTGTGGTGGTCCCTTCAGGACAGCGTGGTCCCCATGCTGCTTAAGCTGCAGGGAAGAGGGAGGGAAGCAGGCAGGGATGCTGCTTCTTGGCAGCCGGCTTAAGACACACTCCTCAAGCACTTGAAGCCTGCATAGCCTCATATCAGCTCAAGTCAATGGCCCTGTGTATTACCTGTCCCCCTACCCTGCAACCTTTGAGAAGCACCCCAGCATTATCCCCTTGTGAGGAGGTGGGACCACAGGCACCCCAGGCGCTTACAGGAGAGGCAAGTACCTACTTGCACTCTGAAGCTTGTTCTTGAATCCTACCCTAGCTCCAAACCAGGATAACATTTCCCTTCTCTCACCCTTTACTTCCTCTTGCTATTAGGATGGCTGCCTGCCCCGCTTCACTGAGTTTACAGCCGCTCAGCTGCAGTTAACGCAGAGCCTGACACCGGGTGTCCTCAGCCTGGAGGGAAGAGCAGGAAAATACAGACTAATTTAGTTGGTAAAAATCATTCCATAAATTAAAATTTCAGGTGCTCAGCTCATGTTTTTAAACTCTAAGCACATCTGGTTTCTCTGCTAAAGACTCTTGCTCTAGTAGGAAAACTATAACAACAACGTCAAAATCCTATATAATGGTGAAAAAAAGGGAACACATGGCAGGAGTGTGAGGTAGATTTTGATATTTCTTGATCCGTACCTAGTACCATGTGATGTCGAACCACGCTGTGGGAAGTCAACGCTGCTGGGCTCCCCATCACTGCTGTGGGATCACCCATCACCGCCTGGGCTCTGCATGCCCCCAGCTCTGCCCCACACATGACATGCAGAAGATGCACAGCCTGGGGCATCCCAGCCGTGTGGTCACAAGCAAGATGACATGTCGGAGCGTAGACAGTGAGGGATCGATACTCACTGCGATAGCAATGTGCTGGCAGGTCCCTTTCCACTCCCCTTCCTTCGTGTAAACATAATAAATTACCTGTGACATCCCACACCACGTCTGTAAATAGGGTTTTTGAAACAGAGAGGGAGGTTTACTACTCCTCACCCGCATCTTTCAAAAAAAAAAGGAAAAAAATAAAATAAACTTTCCTAGGCCACTCCTGGACATGCCTGCCCTTTAAATAAAGCAGGAGAAAGTCAAATCACTGTGCTTTGACTCCTTGTTACTATTTACTTCCATATTACCAGAGCTGGGACATTTAGAGCCAAAGGTCTCTCCCAATCCAGGCAGTAAAGCATCCTTGGTTGCATTCTCTCTTTCCTAATCCTCTAATGCACAGAGGAGGCTTATCCACACCATTTCCCAATAGTGACAGCTTTGTGCTTTGGGGAGGAAGCATTTCTTTGGAGACTTTCCCTTCCAGCAAGATAATGTTTCCGTGATGAGCTAGCAAAGCTCAACACGCTGCATACTCGTGCAGGAGGACAACCAATGCTCAGTGTCACCCTCTCCGAGCCCTCAACCTCCTAGCTCCTTCTCATTTGATGGCTTCATGTAATTTTTTTAATGGAAAATATTCTGTTTTTCAATAATTTTATTTGAAAGTTTGCACAAGTTTTGAAAGAGCTTGAAAATCAGTTTCAAAACTGAGCTGGTAAACCCCCTTTTGGGCAGATCTAGTTCCCAGCTTGCTTACCACAGTTAATAATCTGCACTTTGCTAGGCCTGATCATTTTAAAATCTCAGGCAATTTGAGATACCATATTTCAGCATAAGCCTGAACTGGAAATAGAAGTAGCCAGGCACTTCCCATCGAAATGATAGCTGCTGGAAAATTTTCACTCTCGTAATTTTCTGCCTGTAAATATTGTTTTTCCCTTTTAAGGTCCCATACCCCTTTTTGTTTCAAAGGGGTTGGTAGTACAAAGAGTCTCTCATCCTCCAACTGAACATCTCAACAACTGGAAGGCTGAAAAGCCTTTCCCTGAACTGTGAGGGCTTCATATCTAGCTCGGGAATTGCTAACAGGCAAAGCAGTTTTCACCATGTCCATCAGATGACGTTGAAAATCAAATGCAGAAAAGACATAAGACAGCAACATGCAGAAATCAGTGTCCCAAAATCCAGCACCCTCCAATCTATGTTTGATCCTGTTACCTGCGAGGCTCTTGTGACTGTGGGTTTTATGCCCCTGGAGGTTGTGGCCATGGCTTTGGTGGGCAGGGTCCTGGGAGGATGCTGTGATGTCCCACCCTGGAGAAACCAGCAGAGCCACCCCCGTGAGGTCCCCTCCAACTCTGAGATCATCTATTTTGCTGGCGTCCAAAGTTGACTCAGTGCTAACACGTGCTGCTTCTTGGCCTTATTTATTAGTATTACATGACATCCAAAATAAACAACGCCTGAGGTTCTTCTACCCTTTACCCTGCATGGGGCTTCAACTGGGAGCTGTGCTTGTGCTGGGGGGACCCATGCTCCCCGGGCTTCATAGACGATGATAAATCACCTGGCATGGGCAATGTCTTTCAGCCAAGCCCTAACCTGTTTAGTCTAATGGGCAAAGTGAGCTGAAACGAAAGGCTGGTTGGCAGATCTGATTTAAACACTGTGACTGAGGCATTCCCCATCCTCCTCCGCAAATAAATCGCAGTTCAAAGGAGCTGGTGTCACAGCAGCTGGGATATTTGACTAGATGATGGTGTGTGTTTCCAAGCCGTCCGTCACCCCTCTTAAAACACAGAAGGGGAGTGGAGAAGCCATCAGAAGCGGGTCTCAGCCCTGGGTGGGTGTAGGGCAGGGCTCGCCTGATGGCCATGGGTGCAGGGGGATGGAGGGGAGGCAGGAATAGGAAAAGCCATGGGACCACGACTCCAGTTTGCTGTGGTTTGTCGCAAATCTATCCCAAAGGGCAGCTTGATAGATTTCATTTATGGCTATTCCTGCCCTACATAATCTCTGAGAAAAGAAGTGCCACTTTCAGTTTGTATATCTTTCACTGACATGTATATTTAGCCCTCATTAACCACTTACCTTGCGCTAATAATTAAACTTTTGTTCCAAACTCCAAATTTCCTCATTTCCGTGAGTTCTTGGAGCCAAAGAGAACATTTCTGACAGATTCATTTCAACTTTGTCTGAAGGTTCACTATAACCTTTTAGTTTATTTGAACAATATTTTCCGTGTTTTTTTTAAAAGCTTAGTCATAGTGAAACCATCTCATTGCTTCAAACATGTACATGATTCTTACCCATTTCAGGTAAAAGCAAATTCAGAACATTGGTTGCTTTTTACAAGGAAAAAAAATAATTCATTACATCTAGGTGCTTTAGCCAAGCTGACCTCAATTAACATGGCTGTTTCTGTCCAAAATCTTTCCTGCTCTAATTTGTAGGTATTTTCATTGTTTTGTTCTAGATTCAATGGCCCGATGGTTTATTTTCCATCTATTTAACCTTTGTCAGCACATAAACTCCCAGGAATGACAGGACCTGAAGTGCATAGTCTTTGCATGATATCTTTTTTTGTTGTTGTTTTAACTCAAGTACACTTAAGTACGCGCTTAAACCTGACTTCGGTGTGATCTAAGCCACTGTGTCAAATAAATGCAGGCAGGAATAGGGCTGTTTCCTGCAAAAGCACCTGAGACAGGAGGGGTTATGAGCACTGTTGGGGGCAGGAGGGGTGCAGTCACAGTGGGGAATACCCAAGCATCTGTGTTCAACTCTGCTTTGCCATGATTTCCTGCCTACACAGAAACTAAAATCGATGCAACAAGTCAAAGAAATGCAGACTGAATCACTGGGTTTTTCCCCCATAAACGGAAACCAAACTCATAGAGGATCACAGCCAAACAACCCAGTTCACAGCTGAACCTAAACCAGAACCAACCTTTGAAGCACAGTAGTTAAAAAAGAATTTGAATTGCTTCGTAGTGCCCAGATCTGGTGCAGTGCCCAGATCTCCTTGGATGGGGAGCCACAGAGCTCGTGACATGTGGGGTCCCCAGGAGGGGAGCTGGCATCTCCCCTTCTTGGCTGCTGGGCAGGTGCCACCAGGCCATGTGGGCAGGAACCTGACTGGGCTCTCTCAAAGTTTCATCATCCTACCTTGGGGAATGTTTTGATTTCATCAGATCAGCAAATTTCTGCAAGAAGTGCTTTGCTGTTGTGTTTAGTGGTTGGGGTTTCTTTTATTATTATTATTTCCGCTGCTCAGCTGTAGAATGAGGGATGTTGCACATGTACGAGAAATCCTCCATGGACCACAGGAAAACAATAAGAGCAGCCCAGGCTGAGTAGGAAGTGGATGGAAACCCAACCCAGAAAAATGAGAAGCGAAGCATCCAGCCTTGGCTTGACTCTGCGCCCAGTGATGCTGCTAGCTGAGTTGTCACCAATTGCAGCAGACTTAGGCCAGTCCTGGGAGCTTCTGAGAAACCCAGTCCTAGAGCAATGCAGAGCTTATTCAAGCCCTCCCCTCCCCCCCCGCCCCCCCATTTTTTTTCCATTAAACACCATTTTTTTCCCAGGCAAATTCCACCCATATGTCACGTAGCTCCCATTTTGAATAATCAAGGACTTTCCATCCAGAACAGACGTTTTGTCCGCCATTCCCAGGAGCTCAGGGGCATACAAGAACATCCCAAAGGCTCAGGATGAAGATATTTTCAAAGTCCTCAGATGTCATAAAAATAATAATAATAAAAATAAAATCAAGACTTGTCTATGCAGCAGTGGAACAAAACACAGTGCCAGAGCAAGCAAAGGAAGGGGGAGAAGATTTCTTCTTCTGGTTTAGGTTATTGCCCTGGGCATAGCCAGCACAGGGAAGGAGAAAAGCTGGAAGCAAAACTCCCTGACCTCTGGGACTGGAGACACTTGAAATCAGCCCTCTCGGCCTCTCCGCTCCAGCTTCTGCTGCAAAGCTCAGCCCCAGGCTGCATGAACATCGCTACCGCCGGGATCCTGTCTGCCGAGCGTGTTTTTGAGTCGTGTTGTGCTAATTTGTGGTTTTCAGGAGAAACTGTTGGAAAACAGAGTAGCAGCGTGAATCCAAGCCAAACTTGCTAATTTTGGCTGGTCTTCCTTTTTCTGGATTCCAATTGCAGTTACATTTTTGGTATTTTTGCTTAAAAACATGGAAATGCAGGAATAAGAAAAAACTTAATTAAATTATGAAGATTTCCATTCACTACTAGGACTGAATATAACTGAGTTTTGCATAGCTCTGCAAGAACAGGATATCCCTCCTCCTCCTTGCTTTTTTTCTGACACTGAATTATGTTTCATAGTGATACTGGATTGAAGAGTAAAAATCAAACCTGAGTATTGAGCACCTAAAATTTTATTTTAGTCAAATTAAGCCTAAGATTAATTTCACATTTTGCATGTTCCAAACCAACCTCTACCTGACATCAGCTGCCTCGTCCTAGGAGAAACACTAGCATTTTTAAACTCACCTTACATTGACACAGGGCAGGAAAATATTATTTCTGTTTTTTTGGTGCTGATACAGTCCCTATTGAAAATAATAATGGCAATCCTCGTAAGCTTTGAGGTGTTTATGAGAGCCAAGGAATTCATGCTGAACCCATCCTTGTTTTTTGGATATAAGTTACTGATTTCGGTGCAGACTCAGATGCGAAGCTTCCCTTGCCTGGAGCATGAACTGCTGGATGGATGTCCCAGGTGGTCGGCACCTTGGCCAAGCCACGGTGGGTAGGGGTCCATGGTGTGGTGCCTGGCGATGAGGTGCAGGCGCCGAGATGCGAGCTCCGCTGCAAAAACACAGCAGCTGAGCACAGCATTTTTTGGACTTGAGGTTAAGGCTGCATCTGCTCATCGAAAACAGATTTAAGAAGCAGATGAAAGATGCAGTGAGATGGCAGGAGTATCAAATCTGTTTGCTCAGGGAAGGGTCATTTTCCATAACACCTGCTTGTTATTGTCTTCTGCTCAGCGTGGAGTCCTTATACAACCTTGCGTTTAGGGAGCTTGGCTGGGCTGCCAAAGAAAACAGAGGGAATCACTCTTTATGAGCCATCCCTTCCTCCCCTTTATGTTGTTAGGAATTTCCCCGTGTGTCTCTCTTTCACAAATTCCTTTTAATTATGTTGCATCCAAGCGAAAGTAATCCATCCCAGTTTGGCTTCTCTAACACTAGCAAATGGAGCTCTTGGTCTCCTCTTCTCTCTCATCTTTTTTAAGGGTTTCCAATACATCAGCCCAATGGCCTGCAGAAGAAAAATTATCTGAGGCAAGAACCAATTATCACTGCTGCCCGTTCTGGCTGGAAGGAAATGTTTACCTTGAATTCCACTTAGTTGTGAGGTTTTGATTAGGAAACAGCAGCACATCTGCTGAACACACGCATGAAAACATGGGTGAAGTGTTATTGCACCCAGCCTAGGTTAAAGACCCATCAGAGCTAGAGCGGCAGAGACGCGGGTCTACGGGTGAGATAAGGGGTCAACACAGCAGTGACTTGAAAGTATAATCCTGGCATCTCAGCACTGTGTTGCTGCTGCATCAGAGATTGCAGTAAAAACAGAGCTGAGGAAAACAAGAAGTGGTTGAACGCTTTCCAAGGGAATGATTTTTTTTTTCCTGTGGTAAACTCCCCTTTGCCAAAATGAAAACTTTGCAGGAGAAAAATCAGCTTACAAAGATTTTGGTCGAGTCTTTCATTTGTTTGTTTCCAAATGTCTTTTTAATGAAGTTGTAGAGCCATATCAGATTTTGTAAAAGTCAGAATGAAAACAAGATGTATCCATTTCACCATTAAAAACAGAGCTGGAAAGGAAGATTATACAGCCCATTCCCCTGCCCCTACATGGGATCGAATATTTTCAGGATACAGACAAAACACCAATGTTGACGTTCCTTTTGCTTTGCTTACTTCTGCTCCCCCAAACTGCAATCTTCCTTTTCACATCGCTTTGCTACTGCATGTTACATGCCCTCTGCTCCCTCTGAATTTTAGCTGACCTGAATTAGAAATGCACAACTATAAATCTGCATTAGAGTATCCCATCCCGGAACACAGCCCCTTGCACGAGGTACCGTCCAGTGGTTTTGCCCTGATCTCTGTCCCAGGCTTCTGCCCTGGTCCAGTCCTGATCCCACACAAGATCCTGCCACGACTTTTCTGTGGCATCTTTGTCACCCCCTTTCTAACCAGGGTTTTGCCAGTCAACCTAGGAAGTAATTTATAGCAACGCTGGAGAAACTCCTTTATATCTATTAGATGTTTAGACCAAACCCACACTGCTGCTACTATTGGATCTGGCCAGAAATGGCAATTTAATGAAATCCAAACATTTTGGGAGAATGTATCAATTTCACCTACAGTTTCAACAGGAAATTATGGAAACATTTCCATCCCATATAGTCAAAATGTTTCCTTTTGACCACTGCATTGGCTGTTTTTCTACAACAACTATAACATGCAGAGCAGTTGATGTTCAGATTTCTGTCTGCCTTTTTTAGTGTAAAAGTCAAACCAAACCAAACCAAACATTTCAGCTTCATTGGTAATTTGCTCTCATTTGTATCTGGAAAAAAGAAAGTCACATATTCATATGCTTGCTTCCGTCAAGACAAATGGTTTTGAGTGCACTTTTTCCTAACTTTAATGCTCAAAAGTGTCAAGGAAATCTGAGTCACTTGCTTGCTTCGAATTGTAAAGAATAAATGGGCTTCTCAACCCCTTGGGCTGTTTCAAAATCCCAGCCAGAGGCCTCTATTAATAACCCAGCAAGCTCTTGTATGACACTTTCTTATCCCCATCTCGCAGATGGGAACGCAGCGTGGTAGTGATTCTCCAAGGTCACCCAACAACGGAGTTGCAGCCAGAGCCCAGTCCTTCTCCCGCTGCCCATTGACCTACTTGAACCAGAGAAAATGGATCATACTCTTACACGACAGCTTTTCCATTAATGCACACCAGAAAACTAGGGATTTTCTCATGGAAATTTCTATGGGAAACCCTCACTTTCCTGGTCAGAAATCTCTGTCTTGGGAAATTCTGCTTTTTCTGTAAGGAAGTTGGAAAATGCAGGGAAGTGGGTGTTACCTTCCAGTTCTCCTCCTCCCCCACATTTCCCAGTTAGAGAGGAAATCTGTACAAGCAGAGCTAACCATGCAGCTGCAGCGATTTGATAATAGATAGTTTCTGTAAAAATATGAGCCAAGGCTCACACACTGGCAGCACTGACTAATGCTATCTGTGCCAAGGGAGTGCTAGTAAAATCTTCAGGCTACACCCAGTTATCATGCATTGTTGCAAATGCCTTGCAAAGCTTCATGGTTTGAGAGTTACAAAAAGCCCAATTAAATCATCCTTTCAAACTCCCCTGCCTGTGAAGTCTGGTGCATTAGCCTTCACAGACCCAGTCCCCAAAGTCTCAGAGGGATAACGAAGAAAACGTCATCATAATGCTTGAGGAACAAAGAGCTCCAAACCCCTTTCTCATCTACCACCATCAGGAGATTCAGGTCTGATTTCTCTCTGCTGGCAGATGCAAGTTTACAATGCGGTGGTAAGCACTACTTGACTCATAGGGAAGATGGGAAGGAGATGACTCCGGAGAATTTCTGTTATTGCTTTTTGAGCAGCTGCTTGGGGTGTGCTGTGTTGGAATGAGCAGTTGGGGTGGCAAATAGGACCAGCCTGTTACTGATCAAGCCCCATTGTAGCTACATGTTTGATCACACTAACCCAACATGAGGGTGGTACCAGCTCACAGCCTCTCTGCAGAACTGACTGTGGCCAATGCAAAGACCATGGGTCAAGAGAGCAGTATGGGAGGACAGGTATAGAGGGAAAAGGTGGAAGCTGGATAGAGAGCCAAAGGGGAGGTCCGGCTTTTCGGAGCACCAGGACAGCCTCATGGCTGTTGAATTATTATTTATTAAAGGAAGAAATATCATTCTTCCAACGTGTGCATTTCACAGTGACAGTAGATGCAACAAATCCAGTGGGTCAGCAACACTGGTGTGACCATGGCCTCTGGGCGTGATGGGACCCCATGAACAGGGACATGTTTGCTTCATCTCTCCAGCTGACCAGTCTCTTGGTGGCCATGAAAGGACTTTGTTTCATGGAGCAGAATGCAGTGTCAAATGCACCAAAAAGACACTTGTGAGTGTGCTTGAGCATAAGACTGCCAAACAAGCCCCTAGGAGACTGGTGATAGATGTCCTGTAGAAATTCTGGCATAAGCAGCGTTCTTAGGTGGCTGGCTGACACAGCAAACCCTATTACAGCAGCAAGGGAAGAAGTGGCTGCACCTCACCCAGGTGCTCTGCATGAAGGCAGGGCTGGGCAGAGCCAATTAGGCAGCTGCAGCTGCCTATGAAAGCGTGGCTGGGCAGGCAGGCTGGCTGGTTGGATGAGCAAGGAAGCAAAGCATGCATGCACATACATATGTATGCATATGGATGGAGAGAGATATGTAAGTAAGTGGGTAGAGCAAGCTTGGAGCAGTAATTTCCTACTGGATTTTCTCCCATTTGCTTTATCAAAAAATGCTAGGCAGGATGCTAGCCTGAGCCAGGGCTTGACCAATGAGGGTACTTTTCCACTGGCAGAGATTTTAGGGACCTTACAGCACATGCTTAGGGTGGCTATTTAATGTATGGTCTGCTTACTGCTAGTTAGTATTGAGCAGGCAGCCTGTGCTGTGGGCTAGTAGTGAAGTTTCTTTTGGCATGGATGGAAAAAGCTGCTCTCAATGCAAGCTGCTCTCTGATTGCTTCTTCAGCAAATGCTGTTAATGGACCAGTTGTTTCCAGAGAGCATGCAGGACTTCTGTCTCTTGCGTTAGGGATATAAACTAGAAGGGAGAGCACTTTTTCTGTGTTTTAGAGAGTTAAACCTGAGTGACTGATAGGTCAGGTGCTGACCTGAGCTTAGTTTTGCAGAGGATGATAGGGAAACAAGCAACAATTAAAATAGGCATGTTACTTCATATCGGTGCTGGGCTATGAATCAGTGTAGCATACTTTCCTCACCAAAAGTAGACCTCTTTTCTCTATTATGCTGGTAGCTAACCCAGACGAATTGTATGAGTGGAGTCCCACAGGGGAATGCTCATTCCAGGATAGGAATAGAGATTTATTTTAAACTCATCCAAACTGAGATCATCTGCATGAAAATAGGTATTTGTATACCAGGATAAAATTGTCCATGTGGGAAGTTACACCAGAACATCCAGATGACCAAGAACTCGCGTCCTAGATCCACTGAGATAATCCATATAGACAAGTACACAGAAATGGCATCCCATGCACTCTGTTGTACATTGAATGAGGCTACCCATGTTTGAAAAAAACAGTGTCTTATGGCTCCTTTTCTTGTTACTGGTTGCTTATATCTTTTTAAATAACAGCAATTTCCTACTTGTCAGCCTGTGACTCTTTTGGACCAGTGTATGATTCCTACAGTGTTGCCATCAACTGAGCTAGCTAGTCTTCTCAAGGCTGTGCATCTGGTTAAATACAATAAAACAGCCTCTGTCCCAGCAGTCCCATGGTTTGTGGCTCTTTGCATCATGTTTTGTCATTCTGTATCATTTAGCAATTAGGAAATTGGGAGCCTCAGGTTCAACAGGCTCCTTTGCATCCCCAGGCTGTAGCAGACGAGGGCTTGCAAACCTGACTAAATATCCCCTATACCTCACATTCCTGGGATATACTATGTTTGTCCTCGTCCACAAGGACCCCAGGTAAACAGAGTTACGGAAATTATAATGGGAAGTGAACCCAGCCTGAATAGCCGCTCATGAATGGCACCACAGCAAGTTTTTGCAGATTCTGGTTAACGCTGAATGGAAGAAACTTAGCATCTCGGTTCAGCTTCACAAACTGCTGGGCTTTCATCCCAAGGAAACTGAACTGAAATTAAATATTGCTTGGCTTGTGGGGGTTGTTTATTGTTTGCACCCAAAGGAAAATGGATTCTCCAAAATGGTTTTCTGCAGAAAATTCAAAGTTTGCAGAAATTGCATTTGCCTACCCAAAAAAGCTATTTCCCAGCCAGCTCTGAAGTTCAGTTATTTAGGGACAAGCCTGTGTAGAAATGTCAGTGATGCAGCCAACTAATAGCTAAGTTAGCTGCAGAATTTGATCTCTTACATATTTCTCTTTAATAGAAACAGACCCATCAACAGACTTAGTGTTTTTTTTATGTTTCAGATAACTCCCTGCCCTCAGTTTGGGGAAACCTTTGTTGTTCCCTTATGCCAGAGGAATGATTTCTTTAATGCAATAAAGAAAGTAACTATCGTAAAATCTAACTATTGTAAAATAATATGTTGAGGTGGCCAAGGCTGTACCCATGTCTTATGAGTGCTCTCCTCACCGCGTTGTGGGACATGGCCCTAAATTGTGGCTGTTTGGGCACAACATGGGGCAGCACGTGGGCAGCCACCCGGTCTAGGCTGCTCTCCTGCCCCTGCGCTGCCTCTCCTCGAATTCCCCAGCGATGACCTTACTGCAGCTATTTCAATGTCTGTAAATCACCTTGCCTGTGTGAGGCGATGCTGTTAATTATGTCATGTGAAGACAAATTTACAATGTGGAGCAACAGTAAAAAAATATTTGAAATGACATGAGATCTACACTCAGTGCGCTGTCTATAAATCACGGCCAGCTCTGTGCACCAGGCTGATGAGCTTTTCCCACCCACAAGCAAAGGCTGTGTCTGTTGGTGCTGATGGGCTGAAAGAAGTGAGTGCTCAGCACCTGTGAGACAGAGCTTGAAAACTAACTTGCATCACTCCAAGTGGATGAAAAAGTGCCTGTTTGTAGATGCTCAAGTGTTGAGCGACCTGATTTTCTGTGTTGGTGGCACTGTAGGGTTTTTTTCGGGGGGGGAGGGTGGAACACAAACATAATCATCTACTACCACCTGAAAACATTACTTATTCAGGAAGGAATTTGCCCAGGATGCATTGGCTGGGGGTGGAGCAATGACCTAGGTGCTTGGTGGCCTCTGGTGCACTGTCCATGTCCCACTGCACCTTCAGGGGTTCATCTGCCTTTGGTCATTCCTCATCTGGAGAGGACCAGGACAAGTGATGGTGATGTGGCTTGGACACTGGGGGGTCACTGCATAGCCTGGGGACATAGCCCTCCCCTTTTGGAGGTGACCGAGAAAGCTCAAAGGGGAAATAGTAGACGTGGTGATGCTAGTATTTGCTTAATGGAGCCAGCAGCTATGGTCAGACCTGTAATTTCCCAAAGATCAAAGGTGCAGTTGAAAGCAGCTATTTAACACCAAGCCACAGTGTTTCAGTGTGCATTTCCCATACCAATCTCATTTCTTTCTGAAGAAAAGACAGACTGACCTGACATATCTCCTAGGGCATCACCAGAGCTGGGCTGGATTAGCACTGTCCCCAGCTGATGGCTTTCCTCTCCCTCGTCCTACCATTGTTGACCCTTGAAGTTCAGCTAGAAGAAAAGCCAAAGCAACGTTTCCAGCTGAGGGGATATCAGCCAGATGCAGAGGCATCCTGGTGGGGCATGTCCAATGGTTTGGCTACCCTTGCCCTGAGGAAGGAAGTCCAAATTCAGCTGTCCAGGAGCCTCTTATGTATAAAAGATACTCAGCGTGAGCTCCCATGCTGAAATTTGGTAACATCTGCAGCCTTTTCTGTAAAAATGTTTTGCAATCAGTGCTCGCAGTACGTCTGGGTTGGGTGCCAGGGAAGTGCTTGCTAAAGCAAAACCAACAGTTCATGAATGATTGGTTTAAACAAAAAATGAGTGAAATGCCCACCTTGGCATACAGTCATTTTTTCCATTTTCTGGCTTTCCAGTAATTTCCAAGGCTGTTGCTTTGTAAAACCACTGAGCAAACATCTCACATTACCGCCCACTTGCTCACTGTGTGGCATCCCAGAGTCTGGACATCCATCCAAGCACCTCTGTCTCCCTTTCAGGTCCAGCTCTGCTGGCTAACCCACCTATATGGATTTTCAATGCAAAGTAAGTATCCTTCACAAAAATTTATGGCAATTCATCTCTTAGCTATGTTCAGTGTAGTCCTATGTTTTTCTCGGAACAGCAAAGAGCATCCACGACAACCACAGACAGCACACCAGCAGGCAAAAGGTGTGCCAGAAAGGGCTGATCCATTTTCTCTCCTCATTCATCTCATTGAGAAATGGTGGCAGTGCTTCATAACATGGGCTTCCTTTCACACCTCTCTTGCTAATACTAAGTTTCTGGCTGCCCCTGTTGACTTTCAGCACAAGAATTTCACTGCTTTTTCCAGGTCACCAAAAAAAAGCCACGTCTGCTTCAGCGGTGCTATCTACCTTACCATACAGTGCTGCTGGGTGGGCACTCTTTTGGCAAAGCATTGTGCCCCTGCTTCAGAGCAGGGGGAGGTTTCATGGCCTTTACAAGGTGGTGAGGACAGGTGGGACACCACTCCTTCAAGGTCAGAGGAGTCCAAAGGACTTGCGTGGATGCAGCAATGGCTCCTGGGGCTGCTTTGTAGGTGGAGACTTTTGGCTTTGGAGGGCTCCCAAGGCAGGGCAAGTCCAGAGAGTGGTCGCAGCCCTTGTCACAATGATAAAACTTGCCCCGACAGCCCCAGGGCAGCCAGGCAAATGCCTGGAGTTGTGTTTGGTGCTCTGATGGCAGCTGTTGAATATTCAGGCTCCAAAACCCTCTGGGTGCTGACCCCATGTGTGGTCCTGTCAGAGGTGAGAGGACCCAGCATGTCCTGAGTCCTCGTGCACAACCTTCACTGCTTTGCTGGGGCATGGCTTCACCAGAATTGGAGCTGCTCGACATCAGCTTGGCTATGGTGGGCTCATGTGACTGTCTCCCTTCTCGTCCTCCTTTGCATGCCTGATGAGACAGCCCCAGTTAAAATTACTCTGGTATAATGCCTCAGGGCTTTTATTTTTGACACTGAGTATAGAAAGCAGCTGTCAATTAGCAGCTGAAAAAATAGCCTGCAGTGCTAATGAGAGCAAATCTAATAGAGACCTCTTCCAAATTGTTTCCATCCATTTTTCAGGGGTTTTAATTGCTGTCATATTAGAAGGATGCCAGAAGGAAAACACAAGGGAAAAGCCCCATTTGGAGGTAGATTCCTCTCTGCCAGGACTGATTCAGACACAGCCTTCTTCCCTGAATTTCATTTACAGGAGTTTCTCAAGTTGTTTCCAAAGTTACATTTGGAGCTGGGCCCCAGCCAGCTCCTGCAATCCTTTTCTCCCCGCAGTAAGGATGGGACGAGGATGTTATAGCAGCCACTACAGCCAGATTGAAGGCCGGGGACAGATGCTGTCTCCCACCCACCTGCAGTGCTTGATTTTGACTTTTTTTTTTTGTTGTTTGAAGGAATGTAGTCAAAAAGGTAATATTATGTACTGAAACATCAATGGTAAAATACTTAATATTTCTAAATTCTTACCAAAGAAAAGGCTTCCTAATTATTGTGTTGGTAAGGGCAGTGATGGAGCACCATTGCATTAGGCACTGCAGCAGACAGTGAGAGGAAAACAAGGCAATGAATGAAACATGGAGAGGGCAGAGAGAACAAGAAAACAAAGTGATTTATGAAACTATTATATATAGACAGAGACACTTACCTTTAATCCCTACATGTATTTACAGATATCCATTTCTGGCAGTGGATATATTTACCTGAGGGACTTTTCTTACGCTCACCCTTTGAAATGAGGGGTGAATGGCTGCTGTCTCATGGCTACAGCCACTTTTTTATGTGGTGGGATTGGTGCTCCTTGTGTGATGCGGGCAGCCTAAGATGTATTATGTCGCCCAGCATTCATTTTCTTCTCAGAAGCTTGTGCCTCCATAAATATTATTATGTATCTGCTTCTCTGCCTGCATCATCATCCTGGTTCAAAGGTATCTGTCAGCCTTGTACGGCTGTTTGCTTCTGGATCTGAGCTGTGGTGTTTTAAACCTGCTTGGATGCGTTTTGTCCAGCCCTTAGCTAGTACAAAAGCTACAGGACTGTGGAGGGCAGGAGAACACATGCACTTGAAAATACTCGAGAAATAAGGATTTAAAGCATGTTCTACATGGAGATAAGGGGTTGTACTCCTGGTGTTACCCTGGGGTAGGCTGTAGGAGGTGCTTGACTTGATAAATAGGTGGATTAACACACAAATAATACAGGGGTTATCAGAAAAGGCATCTGGTTGGCCTTTTGAACTGATACTTGCTCTTTGTTGTTAATCTTTTGTGCAGTTAGTAAGGTACCCAAGAGTTCGGTAGAGGCACACTTGAGGAGAGGACCAAGGCTTCCTCTGGATGAAGCCCTATGCACAGGGTTTATAAATATACACCACCAATAAAATCTTGATTCAAAAAGGTAGATTTTGCAAAAGGTTGGGCTAAGGCTGAGCCAGTCCAGTGCATCCCAACACAGCCATTAAAAACACATTAAAAATGACCTCATGAGTTCATGACGGCAGCTACAAGCCCATGCACAGCGGCGGCCCCGGCACCAGGAGCTTCCTGCTGCTGGCGGCAGATAAGGAAGCCACAGGCAAACAAATTCATCTCCTTGCCAGTGCCGTGAGTGCCACACTTCTGCAAGATCTCAGCCACTCCCGGGGTCAGCTGCGAGCCCCAAGGTAAAGGGATTTCTCAGGGTGGAGCATGTTTTGCTCAGCCCCAGTGTAAATCACTCGGCGGGAAGGGAGGGGATGCTGTTTCCTGATGCACTGGAGCCTGCTGGGATCAAGTTACATTAATTAAAGCCTGATGTATGATTTTAATCCACAGGCCAGTGCACGCTGGTGCCAGGGGCTGAAATCCCAACCGGGGAGGCTGCTGCCACAAATTTCCCAGCGTGGTGCTTGTGGGGCTGCCCCTTCCTGGGGACATGGGGCCAAGCTGTCCATGCAGTGGGGCACAGCCACTGCAATTGGCTGCTCAGGGTGCTGGGATCAGTGGTGAGGATGTAGGTGATGAGTCTCTTCAGATGCAACAGCCCTCGGGGCAGCGCATCTTTTTTAAGGCTTGCTTAGCAAAAAAAAAAAAAAAAAGAAAAAAGCATTTCCTCCTGGCTTTGTCATGATGCTTGGCCCCTCCTGCATTTCACCAGCATGGCTTAAATAGGGGCTAATGCACCAAGTGTGCCTTTAATAACCTTGGGACAGTAGCAGCTTAGCAAAATAAACTTTCCCCAGCTGCACCGGTCTGGAAACAAGCCCACTCAGCTGCTTCCCATGCTGGCCCCTCTTTCTGGACCCGCTTCATGAATCTGGCCCAGACTGGGACAAGCCAGGGATGACCCTGACCCAGGGAACATTCAGTCCAGGGAACACTGGGTCCTGTCAAGGGGAACCGCAGTGAGAGTGCAGGGTGAGTGGTTTTGTCTTAGCACACCTGCCCTGGAGCCAGCACAGAGGGCTGCTCAGCACAGCCAAGGGTCAGGCTGGGAAGTCCTGGACATCTGGCCTGAGGATGGATCTTTGCCTGGCTGCAGTCGGACATGCTTGGTATGTGAGAACAAGGTCAACGGCAACAGGAAAGGGGAGAAGAAAACCAGAGAAGGCTCCCATCAATGAACCTGAGGCTCTCCAGGACCACTGTAAGTACCTTCACCTCCTCCTCTGCCCTTGCTGGAGTCTCTTCCAGTGTCTGGACACTGACAACTTTCAGTGAAGGTGTGAAACACCCCAGGTGAAAATCTTGCCTTCATGTAAAATAAAGGTGCAGCATGGTGGCTGGTTGCTTCACCTATAAGTCCTTGAGAGATGAAGCCTTTTTTTACACCCTCCCGATTCATGGACTACCAAATGCTTGGCCACTGGCGCATGTGAGGCAGGAGGACCTGGAACATTTACCCCATCCATCCATCCATCCATCCATCCATCCATCCATCCATCCATCCATCCTCCCTGGACTGCGTTTACCCAGACCATCTGTGAGGTCGTGAACCCCCAACACTGCTGCAAGCCCATGTGTGTGGGGGGACGGCAGGGACAGAGAGGCCCGAGCGCTGAGCCAGCCATCTGTTTCATTAAATGCCATACGTGCTCTCTGTTTTTAAAAGGGAACGGGGCAAAACAACCCTTTGTGAGATAACAGCTTGCAAATTCCTACAGAGTTGGCTCCTTTGCTGCAGCGTGTCTGATGGCTGGGCTGCAAGTCAGCTCTGCACATCCGAGGAGAGCTGGGCATGCAAAAAGGGGCTCTGTCTGCAGCTTCCCAGTGCTGCAGGATGGGCACAGACCCAGAGGAGAAGGGAAACAGCAGGAGGGGGGTCCAGGCTTTATTTATGATTCAATAAGTGCCAAGGAGAAGCAGGGGACAGAAACCCAGGGACAAGGTCGGTTCAGGTAGGCAGCTCTCAGGTACAGGCAAATGCGACTCGGAGAAACCTCAGGAGACAGCTGGGAGTGGAGAGAGTTTTCAGGTCTATGCTGATTTTTTTTTTTTTTTTTTTTTGCATATGGTTGTAGAGGTTTTTTTGCAACTCTATTTCCAGTTTTGTGCTCAGCCGTCTGCTTTGTGAGGTTTTATACCTACATGTGGTTAGTGTTTAAGGTGGACTCAGGTGGTTTCAGTGAGCTAGAGGAGGGGAAATGTTGTCCCTTGGTGCCAGTAAGCAGCAGGACAGGTCTTGGGGCAGCAGGACACCTCCCCGGTGCAAAGGGAGGGTGCCCAGGACATTGCACCTCAAAGGGCATGCCTCACCCGGGCTCAAGACCTACATGGATACACCCAGAGGTGCCCACATTTGCACTGAGAGCCAAGACTAGCAGGAGGATGCACAGCAGGTGATTAGGGTCTGTCCATCCATCCATCCATCCATCCATCCATCTATCCATCCATCCATCCATCCCCAAAAGGAGCTGGTGTGTCAGCCCTGTTAAGGACTCAGTACATTTTCTGACTCTTTCCTGATGAAGAAGGGGCTGAATTTAAATCTGAGGTGAGAGCTCCCACCTAAATCTTTTTTTTTTTTTTTTCTGAAACTGAGATGTAACATATATTTTCTTCAGCTGAGCTCTTGGCAGCTTTCCTGGGGGCACCTAGTCAGAGGCATCGCTGTCAGCCCTTACAGTCCTCCTTTGTACACAGTCCCCTTGCCTGCAAAGCAGGAAAACAAGGTAATTATTTCCTTCACTTGGCCGCTTTGCCTTCAGTTGATGGGACGCAAGCGAGCTCAGCCCCCCTGGCCATGATCTGCCTTTACACCAGGGACTGACATCAGGGTCGAAATATCTTGCAGTTGGTGCAAGCTGAGGCATTCCTATGATGCTTGGGGCCTGATGCATCAACAACTCTTTTTCATTGATACATAAACACATACCCATCTTCTTGCCTTCCCTCCTGGGGACTTCTGACCTGTGTCTAAATCAGCCGCAGGCTTAAACTAAGCCTAACCCAGCACTTATCTGCAGGCTGAGCTCCCAAGGACTTAATAGACCCTTAACCTTGCTGGCAAACATGGAGGAATGGGCAACCATGCCAACCCCATGGAGGAGTCAACTGAGGCACCACTGGTCCCCTGTGAAAACAAGCACCTTGGTAAGCTTGTTTGAGGCAAATGAGGTTTTGGTGGGGGTCATGGTGGGGTTGAGCTGCCCCTCAGATTTGCATCAGGGTTGTCTTGGTCCCATTGGAGCAGCATCTGGGCTCCTGTGATTGCCACCACTCAGGAGAGCAGTCTCCGCCAGAAGTGCTGGAGAAGGCATCTACCCAGGTTTTTTTTTTTTCTTCTTTGTTTTTTTGACAGATATCATCTGGGAGATGATGATCTTGCATCATCTGAGAGACCTTTCTCTGCCTTTTAAGATTATTCTCTGAAGAGGACTGCTCAATCTCAGCCCCAGGTAGTTTCAGAGGTGATGGAGAAGACCGTAAAAAGACCTGCTGGTCACTTAAGCCCATGGCAAAAATTATGATGTGTCGGAGAGATGCCTGCATGGTGAGCAGGACTTGCTGGGAGATGGCTGTGCTGTGATCTCAGGCATGCTTGATCCTCCCCTCCGCCTGGGAATGGCACAACGTGTTCATCCCTCCACCTGTCCTCCAGGCTGAAGCCTCTGCAGGTGTTAGACATCAACTGACCACCCTCCTGCTGGTGTTTTTGCATCTGCCTGTGCTCAACAGCTCATATTTTTTGAGCTGTAGGACAGGTGCGAAGAGTAACGGGGCATTGCTGGGGCACCCAGAGACCCGAACAACCTGCAGGTGGGATGGAGCTGGGACTGGGACTGCACAGCACTAGGATCTTCCAAGGCACAGGCTTGGAAGTGACAACTCCAATGATGTTAAGTGGGGGGAAAAAATGCAGCAAGCCCTCCAGGCTTATGTCAGCAGAGCAGCAAGAGAAAAAGTAATTTCTTCCAAGAAACCTCCCTTAAACCTCCAGTCCAAAATACTTTCTGTGCCTTTATTGCTCAACAGCAGACCAGCATTCTCCAGGGAAAATGGTTTTCTTCCCAAGAAATGCAGCAGTTTCACCGGGAAGGGAGAGACGTGGGTGACAGCCAGGTTTTGGGGGTGTTTGCTGAGGGACAGGGGTCTCTATCCCAGCCTGAAGTCTAGAAATCTCTTTACCTCCTCCACACAAAATAGCCTCCATCGCTTATCCCAGGTCCCCTCAAGCTTGCCAGCACCCTGATGAAAATGATGTCAGGGAGATGACAGTTTCTTGCACCAACTCCAGGCTCCCGGGCACCCTCACCGCAATCTTACCCATGCAACAAGTGCCTTTACATCTCTTCTGAGCCCAGATCCAGGCTTGCACGGGTGCACCTGTATTCAAAAAGCACATGGGCATGGGTCTAAATCCCGTGCGCTTCATTAAGGGTTAGGCATGTGCTTAAAGCCAGGTGATGCTCGATGTTGTCCACCTCCTGCCATGCCCTTTCCCTGCAGAAGAAGGCTCCTTGCATCAACAAGTCCTTCTGGAAACATGTTGGGGTTATGTCATCTCCCTCGGCACATCTGCAGGTGTAAACTGGCACAACCTCATTGCCTTCAAGGGAGCCCTTGGCACTTGTATAATCAGGTCTATAAATAAAAGAAGTGGGAAAATGATAAATGACACCAAAAGTTATTCAGCCAGCCAGGGTAGATTACTCACAGGCAATGTGCATAAGTGACCTTGAAAACAGATTCCAGCTAAATTCTTTAAAATATTTAAGGGGGGTGGGGTGGTGGAATAAACTGAGCTTAAAATTAACACTCCCAGACTTTCCAACTCCTATCTAGCAGAAAAAAGATAAATTGGTTCCACATGTCCCCTGGGAAAGAGCAGGATGCGATGTCAATGATCAATATATATCACCTGCGAGGGCTTCCAAAAGCAATCAGGGCTCACCAGCCCTCGGAAGGTGTTTTCCAGCCATTTGGAGGGAAACCGGAGCAAATACAACGGTTTTGAAAATCCAGCTCAAAAGCAGAACTTAATTAGGGCCGGCTGGAAGGTGTTTTTTTCTCTGCAAAGCTCCTCTCGTGCAAAACAGATCTTTGGTCAGAATGGGAAGATTATTAGGAATTTTAGGAACGGGGAGGATGCTGACATCTAAAATGTGTTCTTCAAAAAAGCTGTTCCTTTGGGGGCTATGAAGTGATTTGGTTATTTATTCATTTGACTGTCAATGAAAGATTTTTTTACAGAAAACTGCTCTGGAAATGGAGCCTTTCCAGGCATGGTGGGGTGATGGATGGATATTTTGTATGAAGATCAGTTAAAATTTTTCGGCCTCCCATTCAAATGGGAGACTTCAATCGCTGGCACAGCAGTTGATAAATTCACCCTTGTGCTTTAAACTCAACAACCTCAAGTAACCTAATAGAGATATATTTTAAATATATATTACTGGTTATATGTGATTTAACAAATATATTCCTCCTGCTCCTTTGCCTTACTTTCCACAGAAGACATTTTAACAGCTTGAGTGATGTTGCTTTTATGATGCACAAGACATTTTACTAAACAGCATGATAAAAGTTTGTTCAGGCAGGAATTTCATTAACTTCAGGGTCCTTGTTGCACTTAGCGGCATCAGGCTTGGCATGCAGGAATAATGGGTTCCAGGGCCTGAAATTTCCATTATTTTCCATCCAGTTTATTTAAAAATCATTGGATGGATTATAAAAGGCTGCTAAACAATGGACATACTGTTGTTTCTTATTATTTGTTGCTGTGCCCAGATGTTTGGTGTTTCAGGGTTCCCTTAGAGCACTTTGGGGTGCCACAGAGGGAAATGCGTCCTGTAAAACAATTCCTAACTCTTAGTTTTGTCCTCATAAAGCAAAACAATGAGTATTTGCAAATGGGATGAAACAACAGCAAGTTTCTGCTGGAGCCGATAGTGCTGCTGAGCATTTGCGTTGTGTCTTTTTGTCTATGGGGCTCTGTGCAAAGCAGGACCATTCTTCTCCATAGAGGGGGAAACTGAGGCATGGCAAGGAAACTTGACATCCTGCAGTGCCAAACAAACCCGAACACGGGACTGACCCTTCTTTTCCATCCCCAAGCCAGTGTTTTCCATGTGCCTAAGGCCGGACCCCTCCTGAGGGATGGCCTCCACTGAGATGTGCCTGCATATCTTCTCCCCCAGCTTTGCACACCCTGTGGGAAGGGATGCGATGGGGGACCGGTGGTGCGGGGTCACCGGCTCTATGCCTCCTAGCTAGGTCCCACCCGTGGGATGTACATTAAGAAAAGACCCACCTAAATCAGATTTGCTCCCAGACCATGTCCGTCTGGGCCATCTGGAGTGCACATTTATCGGGGAGAGATGCATGGGACCTTATAATGGCCATGTTGTCAGAGCCCACGGGCTGGCTCTGCTCCACTCGCCAGCCTTTTTATGGGTCCCTGGTCCATGGTTAGTGTAAATCGGACAAGGCTCCAAAATAAATAGCCGCCTCCTCTGCTCGCCAGCAGGTCATGCGTGTGGGGAATGCCACATACTGTAAATAAATGGCTAATAAAAGCGCAGTGTTCTTACAGAATAAATAGCTCTGCAGCTTAAATTAAATAGTTAAGTGAAATATGGAGATGCTGGGTCCATCCCAAAATATCCCCCCTGAGAAAAGCTCCTGGAGGGTCCCATCCTGAGCAGTGGTGGGGCTGGTCCGCCCTGCCATGTCCCCCCCCAGCCCTCTGGAAAGGATGAATGCACTCATAGGGCAGTTTCAGCTTAGTTTTGGACACCTTTTTGATGAAGAAATTTCCCGTTCAGAGCATTTAACTGTGAAGGAAAGGGTGTGAAGAGGGAGGAGAGCGGGATGGGAGGTGCAGAAAGCAATCCACATCCGGGGAGCACTCACATCTTTAACAGTGGTGGCTTCATTGCTGTCCCCAAACAGCTTTTGTCAGATAGGAATTAAGGTACAATGGGTATGACATTGCTAGGCTAAACCACCTCAGAGTGGCAAAACACAGACTAACACAGGGAAAGCCTTTCCTAGCAACAGTGACATTCAAAGAAGATGGGGATGTGGGGATTTAGCAAGAATTTGCTAAGCTTATACAAAGGAGGGGAAGCAGAACAACTTTCTGTTTCATTTTGGGTGGCTATTTTTCCGCTGGCATTGCTCTCCAGAAGCTCTTACAAGCCAAAAAAATAAAAAAAAAAAAACCACAACCCAAATCCTCAGCAGAAATGCTTGCATCTAAAGGTAATTCTGCTTGCAATGGTTGGCAGGTGAAGAACGGATTTCATTTCTCAGCTGTCCCTGCTGATGACTGGGAGATGTCTCCTGTGACAAAGTGGAGGCTTGGATAGCATTAGCTCGTTCTTCCAAGGGCAGACAGACTTTTGCATTGAGTTTTTCTGGAGGTTAGGCATGTCTGTAGGGCTCATGTGATGTTATGTGCCAGTTCAGAGGCAGAAATGAAAGCCGAATTTAGGGATCTTGTTTATTGGTCTCCTGCTCCAGCCATTAGTCCGGAAACGATTCAAGGAAAATCGATCAAACAATTACACTTCTGATGCTGTTATTGTCATAAACGCTTCTAGTTCCTCATTTATGGAGTGCGCACATCTTATTTTTTAGAAAATTATTTCAATGCTGACTGATATTGCTTCAGTCTTTTAAACAACCAAATTTTCGTCATTGATTATGATATCCCTCTTAAATTTGATGGCCCAGCCTGTGCTAAAAGCCCATCTCCCTACACTGCTGTCATGTTACTGATGTAAAAGGGGCCGTTTCCAGCAAGAAGCAGAGAGCAGGCCTGGGTTTGGTATTCCCAAAATCCTGTACACACATCCTTCCATCAGGCAGATTAGGAAATTATTAAGAAAAGCAAAGTCCTGACTTCAGACCAAGCTGAGCCAGCGCCTGTGCCTCAGTTTTGCCTCCATCGAAGGGTGGTGATGGCAGGAGCTTATCTCACCCTGAGGCAGTGCCGTGCACCCAGTCTGGGCTGCGTCAGTGTGGATGAAGTATACGAGCAATGCTGATTGCCTGGTGAGATTTTACTCAATGCTCCGGGGATTTTTTCCAGCGGGCTATGTCCAGCCTTATCCTTTCTGACATGGAGGCAGATTTACAAGGGGAATTATGCCAGCTGCGGCTCACTGCCCCCCTTGACAGCTCTCTGTAAATGGCTTCTCCGGGGTGTCCCGCAGCACTAGCAGGCTCACATCTGTCTAGTGATGGGAAACATACCCTTAAAGACCTATATTTAACTCCTTTTTAATCCCTTTGCTCCTCATCCACATCTAACAATGCTTAGTCCATAGATGCATCTGATGGTGCTTAGTCCATGTATGAGTTGCACTTATTCTGACTCAACTTCGTCTTTAAGGCTCAGGTTTTACACTCCTCAAGTGACTTGTTTTAGAGATGGTTTTTGCCTGCTTCAGAGCCCTGCGTTGCAACGGTCAGAGGTAAGGAGCAGCTGCAGCAAGTGGTAGGAGTTGCTTCCCCACAGCACAGGCTGCAGGCATGATCCTCTGCCCTGCCAGACATCCCTCCCGCATCCCACCACACCTGGGATGGGTCCTCTGCGTTGGCCACCTTGGCAGTGACACTATTATTCTGGAACATGGGTAATTTGCTCAGAGACCAGTGCTCACTGGCATAACAGTGCAGAATGCGTGGGCTCTGGAGATGCCCAGCTTGGTCAGGGTACCCCTGATTAGTTTTTTTTGGCACATTCAATGCCACAACAAAAATCCTGCAAAAACCTAAGATCCCGAGAAAACGTCAAGAGGAGGCGGAGGGATAGGCCTGCATCACCGGCATCAAGGATGCTCCCACATCAAGGGATGCTCCCATGGCATTGGCAGCAACTTGTAGAGCAGCATCTCCAGCCCTGCCGAGGTGGCTTTGGTCCTGGTGCATGTCCCCTGGTGCAGGGTCTGCCCAGCTTGTGGTGTCTGTGTCTGCACCTTTTTCTTTCACTCTCCTTTGTCTTTTTTTCCCCTGAGAAAAAGTCATTTTACACAAAATCATGATCTCACCCCCGACCAACTGGCTGGCCTGTCCTTCCCAGGAGAAATTAAAACCTGATTCTGCTGCAGATAAAGGCACATCCACAGAAATCAACAGCCTTTCCAGCTTCGAGGGGGAGATTTGCCCTTGCCTGAGATATTGCAGAGTATATTGCAGAGAGCAAGGAAAAATTCCCAGCTCAGCACACAAAACATGGCCCCGAAGAGCAGAGCGGCTCAGGAAGATTTTCGGCTCGCACCCCTTGTAATGGGCAAAGATCCCCTGCAGTTGATGGAAGACTTGCTTTTCAGATAAACAAAACCTCTCCTGGAGCATGTTCACCCTCCTTGAGATACAAAATATTTATAAAAATGTATGAAGTTTGTTATAAATTCAAAACTTCTCTAATGAAAAACTTTTGCTCTCCTCCCACAGCCGGCAAGGAGCATCACCCCGGGTAAGGGTGGGTGGCTGGGATGTGTGGAGAGGAGATCCCACCCTTCTTCTGCACCAGGCTCCTAGTGAAAATCATGTTGGATCATGGTAAGAAACATGTTTTTTTTTTCCCATGAGTGGAAGGTGTCTTTGTCTTTCCTTCTTGGATTCCCTTTCTTCTGGGTTTTTCCATGAGAATAAAAGGAAAAAAAAGGGAATGGGTTTTGGGTTTTTACCTGGGAAGTGCTGCCTGAAGCAAACATTAGGGACAATCTGAGCAAACCATGAGCCAAGCGAGAGGGTGGTGGGGAGCTGTGAGGGTCTGGTGGCCGCAACCCTTCCCCTGCCACTTGTCCCTTTGGAGATGTGCAGCATGGCAAGTCTGATCCCTATCCCCACATCCCCATGGAGGTGACAAACCTCCAGCAGCAAGGAAACGGGGCAAGACCCTCTCCAGACCAGTGCAGGCGCTGGGGAACAGAAGGAGGACCTCCCACCACACACGTCCAGGCTCGAAGCAAAGATGCTGCAAAATTATGGTCTTCGAGGCGTGTGGGTTCTTCAAGACCTTGCCTTTGGAGATGGGAGGGGAGCACTGGGGACATCCTCTCCTCCCAGTGCAGGAAGCCATTGAGTGATTGGAAGCGACCTCTCCATCACAGGGACTCAGAGTGAAAGCCTGAGGCGTGCCTGCCTGCACCGTGAAATACTTATTCTGTATGGCATGCTTGATTTCTTTTCCAAGTTTTTTTTCCCCCTCTTGTTTTATATCCATCTCTCTTCCTTTTCAGACCCATCTTATTCCAGTATTTATGAGAAATATATGGCAAAAGACAAGAAGGTTTTTTTCCCCCCGTCCTTGTTTTAAGAAGAACTTCCCCTTGCCATCCTGCCGACAAAGACCTGTGGAAATTAGGGATGGCAAGGACCTGCGACATTGGGTTTTGTGCTTCTGCCAAGGAGAAACTTTCTGGAGCGATGCAATCTCTAGCGCTTTGGTTATTTGAGGTTTAACAGACCCGGGCATATTGCTGATGCAGAGACGAAAGCTCAGGCTTTCCAGGACAGGTGCGGGAAGAGAAAAGCATGAATTCTCCTGCCCTAAAGGCAGTCTGGTGGCCTGGGCTTGCGTTTGGGCTGCTGTCCCCTGGTTCCTCAGGGAACACAGCAGCCACCAAAGGGGTTGGCTCAGGCTGAAAGCCACCACAGGAAGCCACAACCTTCCCCCAAAGCTAAATTCTGCTTTATTGATGCTGAGATAAACCCAGAGAAAGTCTCTTTGGATGAAAAATCAAATATCTTGTCCCACCGTGTCTGTCTCCAGCTCTCAGCTTGCAGAATAGAAGTTGGGCCACCAGCACCCCAACTCTGCTGCTAAACACACTAAATATGACTTTAATTTCTGCTCTGCTTTCTTGCCACAGGCTTTGAAAGAGCAACTGCTTGCAGCCCAGGAAAGCTCATCCTTGGATGTAGACATGGTATAATTAACAGGGGAATAAGAAGTCTTTGGCATGATGCATGGCCCCCACAGTGGCCCAGCTGCAAGGCAGGGTTTGCCTCAGGACCCTGTGATGACAGCCTGGAGTGTTTGGGGGTCTAAGAGCCAAGGGGGCTGCAATATAACTATATAACCTTGGAAAGGCTTAGAGGGAAAAGCTAACATTGAAAACAGACAGCAAACTGCTGGGTGCAGCAAGGTGTCAGCATCTCACTCTTGCTCCTTCCATACCCAGAGATATCCAGGGTCTGATTTAACGATTTCTATGGCCCCTGGACGTCATGATACCATTTTCTGACTTTTTGATACTGCTCACAGGATGCAGGTTTGAACTGATCCTTGGATATCAACAAGCAAACAAGCAACACACTTCCTCTTCCAGTCTCACAAAAGCATCTCATCAGAAGAAACTTTAATTCTCAATTTCTTCTGGGCCAGCCCTTTAGCCGACAGCATCCTTGCGCAGGATGCAGATCAGATGGAGCGGAGGCTCTTCTCTCCACGCAGAATGGGAAGCATCCCTCCCTTGGGGTCCCCAGGGATATGCACAGGGGGTCCCGTGTGGCAACCCGCATCCCGGCTGCCTTCCCGCTCCCTTGCCTGCATCCCAGCACAGCTGGATGGAGAACCCAGCTGTTGGCAGGCAGGGCTGCAGGAACAAAGAGGCCATTGCAATGAGGACTTTGAGTAATGGAGAGCAAAGCCCGGCAGCTCTCAGCAAGCCTCAGGGCCGTGAAATCCGATTCGCGCCCCTCTGCTAGCAGTGATGGGGAAGGGACCCCGAATGCAGTGTGCTTTGGCAGCAGGGAAGGACAGGTGGCCGCAGGCTGGGAAGAAGGACCATAACGAGGCGTCGCAGACACAAGATCTTCTTTGTTAGGGTGTTACCAAAGTAGAAGAGTGACTGCGGGAGAGGTTTCGGCACAGCTGCCTGAACCTCTTACCTCCTGGAGATCAAAGGCTGCCTTTCTAATTACATCTTTTATTACACTCACCCAAACACTCGCCTGGTATCCCGGTGGCTTTGCGGGGAAACAGGTGTTTTTTAACACGCATGCGATTCAAGGAGATTAACAGATATAAAACCATGTCCCAGGAGACACAGCAATGCATCATGCTCCTGTTAAGACGGGGGATGCTGAGCCAGGCAGGGACGTTTCTGCAGGAGCATCTCCCTCCCTGGCACTGGAGGCTCCTCCTACCTCATAGGTGCCCGATGCCATGGGGCAGCTTGGTGCAGAGGTGTGACCCTGGCCAGCCCCAGCACAAGCTGAGAAGCCAAAGGGGGCCACAGGGCCCCAAGGAAGCCCTCGAGCTCATAGTACAAGCAGGACCCCTGAGATGCCTCATGAGCCCCGTCCTATTGATAAGGGCATTGGTCGGAGAGTGGCTGCAGCCTGCTGAGGGGCTCCTGCACAGGGATGCTCCATCCCTTGAATGACCCAGCTGGACCAGGGACCTCCCATCCATGCCCTAAATGCTCCCTACTGCACCAGGGACCCCCCGCAATTCATACCTGCAAACACCCTATGTTGGACCAGGAACCCCCCTGCTCCATCCCTCAAATGCCCAGTATTCAACCATGGATCCTCCACTCCATTCCCTGAACACCCGGTATCCTCCCAGTCCATGCCTATAAATGTCCCATGCTGGATGCTTGATCCCTGCAAACACCCTACACTGGACCGGCATCCCCACCCTGCTTCTTCCCCCCAAAATCTGGGGGATTTCAGGGATTTCCAAGTGACAGAGCAGCACGGTGGGAGATGCAGTGAGGAGAAAAGCTGTTACGTTGCTCAAAGATAGCGAAGGTCTTCACCATAGAGGATTAAAATATGTGGAGAACAAGAACTGCTGGCCCAGGAGCCAGGGAGGGGACAGAAACTTGGCTGAGGATCCTGCAGAACAAAGCAAAAACAGGAAAATGCATAGACATGCCTAGAAAGTCATAAAAACAAAGTTTAGGTTAAATACACACAGGGTCTCTTTTCCCCTTGGCAGGTTAAGAAAGGGCAATCTTTGCCTCTAGAGCTGCTGGCAGAAGCCATCGCAGAAAGGGGGATCAGCCAACCCCCAAATCTCAGCTCCGGGGGTAGATTTGCTCCGGAGTGGCAGCAGAAGGACACACAGCCTGATAGGCAAGGACAGCTGAGTGGACAACCCTCAACATATCATACCGGTCACTTTGCTATGGTCTCTGTGGTCTCCTATGCATCCTCCAAGCTCCCCAGCCTCCCTGATTTAGGGATTTTCCTTTAATTATACCACCATGCTGTAGTAAACAGGCATATAACCAAGACCTCAGGTTGGAGTTGATAAAACAAGGAGGAGGGAGGCAAAAGAAAAGTAATTCCCCAGAGAGCTTCTTGTTTATTGGAGTTGAAACCAATGCCCCTATCAAAATGAGATGATGATAACAAGAAATTGTTTGGGAAAAAGAAATGATAATTTCCCATCAGCTGCTCACTGTTTCCTTTCCTTTCTGCTGGGTGCAGCTCCTACAAATGAGGCGTTTGTCCCCTTTGATGGCTGGTGTAAAATGAGCTTTGATGTCACGGAAGGAAATAATGTATTTAGATACAGCCTTTGCTCAGATCAGGCAGAGCTAATATAAATCAGGGTACTGAGGGGATCGGGAAGGGTGTGGAGAGGTTCAACTTGACCCTTTATCACCATTTTCTTTAACTTTCACATTAAATTAACTTTCCTGTTGTTCCATATCACTGTGTTACATCTTATTTTCCCCATCATGACTCTTTTGTTCCCCTGCAAAGCTTTTGAAGCAGATGAGAAAGGGAAACATCTTGTAATCATCTTTCCAGAGGGTACCTCCAGATCACAGGCAGCACATGGAAACAACGGGGAAAATAAAGCCTTGTCACACTTCTGCTAATCTTTCTTGGAAATGCCTTGGTATTACTTTGAAAACAACCGGTGCCTCATTGGGACTGTCCAGGATGGCAGAACGGGCATCCATTTCTATTGCTGTATTAAAATTCATACAAGGCACAAACAAGTTGCTGAGATTTTCATGCCACTGCTGCTGGGAGCTGAATAAAAATCACATTAAATTTACTTTACACTTCTGCAACAGCTGGCAGCCACGTCTTAAAGTGCTTTTCAAGCCTGTGCACCAAAGAAAAATCAGGATCCTTTCAAGTCAAGTTTTCCTGTTAATTTAATGTGGTTGGCTTTGCCAGTAGGACAGATTTTCCAACATGCTCAGCTGTTTCCCGAGTCTGGTCTCTTCTTTTGGTGGCTGAATTGAAGAGAATTGAAGAGAAGCTCCTGAAAAAAATAAATGACCCCGTGATTTCCCAGAATTCTAGCTCAGCCGGTCTTGGTCACTGACTGGAGGTGCTGGATGATGCCACTGTACAGGGGCCAAGCTCATGCTGCACCATCTCCAGACAACCCCAGGAACAGCATCCAAACCTCCCGGATTTATAACAATCCTGGAAATATGGCAGATCTGCTGTATTCTATTTTGGTGATGCAAAAAGCATAAAGCATGCAAAACAAAGTGTATTCCCTTATAGCATGTTTCCTCCCTGAAAATGTTATCACAGCCTTAAACAGCTTTGGAAAAGGGGAAAAAGAGAGAGGGAGGATGCAGCACGTGCATGCAAAAGGGCAGGTTTGGGCTGAATTCATAATTTTTCAAGAAACTTTTCACTTCAACAGAAGCTGTTCTCCATGGGATAAAAACAATGCCAGCAGGGCAATGGGACATCAGCCTGAGCCACATGGCTTGACGATTTCTGCTTGCAAAGAGCTGTACTCTTATCTGCAGAAAAATTACTCAGAAGGGGATGATGCAATGATGTTGGGGTGCTGGTGTAATGTTTTTATGTACGCTTTCTGGTCCTGAAGCTTGCCGTGCTCCGGGCTTTGCAAACCCATGCAAAAGGAGATCCCTTTGCGGGATGGGATGGGGAGCTGGTCTCTGCAGGAGTGAGCAGCCACGGTTTGCCCATGTACCTGGGAGTTTCCTTGTTTGTATTGTTGTAAGTTAAGTCTTTATGCTGACAAGTCTGGGCTTCTGGATGTCAGAATTAAAATACACCTGGTCTTCTTGGCCTGCGACCAAAACGCAAACCTCCAGGGTCTAATTTCCTTAATGAATTTAGCTCCTAACATTGAAACTGACCTGCTGGTGACACCCCTCCAGGTATGACTCTGCCGCCTCGCCTTGTGCCAGCTGGGGACCCAGCGCCATGCTCCCCTTTTAACCAGCCCCAGCCCCTCCTGAAGCAAATATTTGGGCTCTTTGGACATCCCAAGCAGACGGCACCTCCTGGCCCACAGCTGAGATGCTGGTTAAAGCCCTCTGCAACCAGCCTCTCCCCAAGGGCTGAGCAAAACTCTGTTGGTGATGGTGTGGAAATCGCTCTTGCTCAAGACAGGAAGGCAAGAGAGGCCGTTAGAGCATCTCGTTTGAAGGGTTGACCTCCCAGCCATGACGTTGGGTTTCTTCTTTGCTTATGGTGCAGGGAAGGGGTCTGAAGACCCCGCCGAGCTGCTCTGGCAGCATCCCCAGCTCTCGCAACCACAGGGTTTGCAGTTCATGCACAGAGAGGCAATAAAATACTATGGTAAGCCAGCGTGGGGCACTGAATTTGGTGGCACAGAACAAGTTTCCATCAGTAGCTGGATTTTTTGGCTTAGTAGGAAACTCCATGGAGAAGTGCATCCTGCTCAGTTGCTGAAGCGTGGGGCATCATGCTAGCTGAGCCAGAGCGTGCACGGAGCACAGTGAGCGCAGCACCTGGGACTTGCAGGGAGACGTCCCCAGGGGTGTTAAAGAAAGGCGAGCGGAGAGGGAAGAATAAAAAAATAGAGAGGAAACAGCTTTTCCGGCTGCCCCCACACTGAGGCATTGCTTCCAGAGGTGGCTTTGGAGGCTCAGCTAACCAAACCGGAAAGCAAAGCTGCCTTCGTTGTCCAAAAAGCTTAATGAAATCCTACAAATAAAAATATAAAAAAAGCTTAACTGCCCCAAAATGGACAGTTTCTAGCATGAAAGGGACAGTGGGATGTTCGGCAGCAGCCACAGCCCTGCTCCGGTTTCCTTGGACTTTTTAGGCTATTTCTCTTGCAGCTAGTGCCCTCTCGTGGAAACCTCTCATCTGCTCCATTTTTACTTTTTTTTCCCCAAAATGAGATGATTGCCCCGCAGAGAGGAGCACACACACAGAGGCTGCGGTTCTGCCCAGGCCCAGCATGGCCAGTGGTGCCGGGGACCGGCTTGTGCCTTCCCACCCGGCACCGGGAAGGAAGATCGTGTCGGGATGGAGGATTGCAACCCCATGAAACCCACCACAAGATGAAGCCTTCCCAAATCAACGTGCTCCATGGGGGCAATCCAGGATGGTCTGAGCCCAACCCCACTGGTGCTAAGGGAAGGTCTCCCGCTGGCACTATCACAAGCTGCCGCCTGCTTTGCTCCCCCTCCTCTCCTCCTGAAAAGCACAAGATAATTGGGAATGGGAGCAAAAGGTGAAGACAACGTTCCTCTCAGATGTCCAAATGTCAAAACTACGCGGGCACGAAGCTGGGGGCAACAAAGAGCCGGTGGGATTGATGTGGCCAGCAGGGACAGGAGCAGGATGCAAGATCAGCCCCCTGGGAAAAGCGATGCCTGAGTTGGCGGAGCAGCAGTGCCATCGCCTGGAGCCCTCCACCAAGGTGCTCTCCTCCAGGCAAATCCCAAAGCGAACACAAACACACGTTACTTTTATTTTTCCATAGCTGAGACCTCTCCCAGAGCATGAAGGCTCCCTGGCAAAGGGGGCAAGCTTCATGCCAGGCTTTGTGCCAGCCTTCCCTTATGCCAAAGCATCAGGAGACTGAGCATCCCTGTTCTTTCCATTTTTCAACCCAAAAGCATGGGGAACGCTGCCGGACAGGCTTCACATTGGTGCTGGCAGCAGCAACGCCAGCGAGGACCACCCTGCCACAGCTGGGTCGGGCTTGCACTGAGACACCCTAATTTTACATCGAGGTGGTGCAGATCTTGAGCACGGCTGGGGGAAACTCTCCTGTAAAGGGCTGGAAGGGCGCCTGGTTGAATAGGAAGAATAGATGTTCTTGGGGATGGTGTTTGGGGCAGTGCTGGGGATGGAAGGCGGCAGGGGAGTGCTGGGGGCAGGCTTTGTTCGAGGGATATGGGGCTGCGGGCGATGGGGGAAAGCAAATTCATTGTATCAGAAAGCAAAGGTTTGCAGAAAATGAGGTGCCTGGGTTAATTTTACCCTAAAAATTAAGAGTTTCCATCTGTGGCCCCAGTAATTGCAAAGATCTGGTGACAATCCTGCCATTTTCCACCGGTTCATGCGCAAATGTACCTCAAACTGGGGCTGCGCTCTGTGCCGCAAACGTGTTCAAACCCCGTCCTTCAGGCATAAATAAGTTAAAAAAAAAAAAAAAAAAAAAGCTGAAGTCATAAATAGGGCTCCTGAGCCCTGGGGGGTCCCAGTACAGCGCCTGCAGACAGGACCTTGCTGAGGATGGGAACCGGAGCCACAGAAAGGCCACGGCGGAGGGGCGGTCCTGCCTATAAAATAGCATGTACGCAGTTATGTGCCATTTTAGCATATTGTCTGCTATTCTGGCACACATACTATTTTATAGAATATAGGTACACATATATTTCGTATATGTAACGTGTAATAAAAGAGGTAGCGTCTATGTCTTACGCATCATGTAACATGCGAGATATACATGGAAAAACCTAAACACAAATCTCTTTATTAGACACAAACACACACAAATAGTGGGGGAAAATACATAAAAAATATATAATATTTTATATTATATATAAAATATATATTCATATTTATATTTTATATTTATTATATTTTATTATTTATTATTAATTTTATTTTAGATTTATTATATTTATTTAAGTTTTATTTTTATTTTGTATTTATTTTTATTATAGTTTTATTTTATATTTATTTTTATTTTATACTTTTATATTTATATTTTTATATATATATATATGTGAAATATATAGTATATAATATATAATCTACCTGTTCCTTAAAAACCGCGGGCCTGGCACACGTGCTGCCCGGCCCCGCCCCGGCCCCGCCCCGGCCCCGCCCCTGCCCCGCCCCTGCCCCGGCCCGGCCCCGCCCCTGCCCCGCCCCGGCCCCGCCCCGGCCCCGCCCCGGCCCCGCCGCGCTCGTGACCCTGCCCCCTGCCCCCGAGCCTTGGCCACGCCCCCCCGCTCAGGCAACTCTGGATTCCCCGCCCCGGAGTCCTCCAGAGCATAAAAAAGCGGGGCTAGAGGGGCTTGCGTACTTTAGGCGGCGGGCGGAAGTGTGTGCTGTTCGGGACGGAAGTGGCGTCAAGGCGCGGCCGCCTCCTGAGGGGAGGCGGTTTTGGCTGGCGGCGGCGGGGCGCCGTGAGGGGAAGATGCCCGTGGCGGTGATGGCAGAGAACTCTTTCAGCTTCAAGAAGCTCCTGGAGCAGTGCGAGACCCAGGAGCTTGAGGTACCGCGGGGCGGGGGCCGCGCTACTGGGACGGGCGCGGGGGCGGCGGGGGCATGGCCGAGGCCCCGTGTGCTCCGGCCAGCCTTCGGGGCTTGGTGCCGCTCCGCAGTGCCAGTGAGTTTGGGCACAAGCGTTTCCAGCCGCTGCGGGGGGCGGTGTGGGTCAGGGCCTGTTGCGGGAAAGTGCTGTTTTGAGGGCCTAATCCAGCCCTGCAAGGAAGGATGTTCGTGGCTCTCTGTGTCTGTTTTTGTGAGGCTGGTGAGGTTTCAGTCTTTAAACTTGCCGCTGGTGCAAAAACCCGCCAAAATGCTTCTCAGAAACTTGTGAAGCTGCAGATAAATAAATGAGTGCATTTAGTATAAATGCTATGATCTTTGGAGGGGTGTGTGTGAGAGAGAGAGAAGTTCATATGCACCTACATGTCTTGTATGGTTGAAAAAATAAGGTACTGAAAAGAGGAGCAGGGCACTGAATTACTTTTAAATCAATGGTGCGCTTGTTATAGGAGCTTACATGGGAAGCTTTCTCTGTGCTGTTTTAAATTCTGTTGCTTGATGAGTTTTCAAGTCTGTGTGCACTGTTAGTGTGCCAGACCCCAGGCTGTGGTACATCCAAGTGGCACCATGTTAATGCTAAAAGCTCTTCCTGGGTAATATCCGAAGATGCTTTCTTGTCTTGCAGTTTCCAGTGCTTTTCTAAATGTGAAACTCATGCATCCTGCTGTAGCCATTTGAAAGAAGGAAAAACTTTCAATTTTCTGTTTTTTAGATCTTGCTACCCTAGCAATTGAAGACAGAGAGCTGTTCCAGTGTGTGATCACTTACCACAGCAAAACTTTGGTGTTGGCAAACCATATGGCTTTGCAATGGAAAATATAATCCTTAAATGGAAGGGGTCCCTATTTATGGTGTACGTCATCAAGCTTCAGTTAATGTTTCTGTGCACTATTTCTGTGCTGAGCCCAGGTGCCTCTCGTGTCCTCAGCATGGTGCTGCAGCTTCTTGGTATGCCTGGAGTTCTGTGGAAGATTGTTATGGAGCTGGAGGGAGATTGTTGTGCTGAAAATATGAGCTACCTGCTGCCTCAAGTGATGGCCATGTGAGCATAGAGAAGCAGAAAGTGCCCTTGTACTGTGTGAGAGAGTTGACTGTGGTTAGCCCTTCCCGCTGGGAGCTGTTTCGTACTTCCTTTGAAGGTGTGTTCCTATCCTTCAGAGGAGCACATGTGTACAGCACTTACTGTTAAGGTGTGTATTAGGGAAGCGTGGGTAGAGGGATATAGTTAGGGTTATGAGACCACAACATGTGTTAACAGTCACTGAATGGTTTCCCATTACGGGATGTCTTTCTATAAATAGAGTTACCTTTTTATTCCTCATTCAGATTAACAAGCTTCAAAACAGTGGTTGATACTTGTTTCGGGCAATCTGTTTGAACCTGGCTTGCAATGGCTTTGGCTGCCTTTTTGGCCTCTGCGGAGGGGTGAGAGGGTTGTGTCAGGTTGAGTTCTGAGGGACAGGGATGGAGCTCAGCAAGGCTTGGGTTTTGCGTCTGCAGCCATCTGAGGAAGTTCAACGCACCCTCCTCACTTACCTGCTGCAGAGCGTGTGGTGTTGGACCTTGGTGGGTCCCTGGGAGCTGTTACAAAGCCACTGAACTTAGACTGCCCTCTGCTCAAGGTTTCTGCTGTGTCTGTCAGCAGACCTTCCTAGAGTAAATGGCAGAAGATGCACCCCTGGCAACTTGTTCTCAAATGCTTTTACAAAGCCGGTAAGTTATTTGCTGTGCGTGTTTCCATCCACATCAAGATTCTCGTGGGCACACTGATATCTGCTGACAGCCTTTGTGTTTCAGATCATGAGTTCATATGTAGGCTGATTTTTTTTTTGTGCAGGCTAGAGGCAGCCACAGAGCTTCCTTCAGTGAGACTGTACATTGTAAATCTAGATGTTTTGGTGGTAGTTAGCTTTCCCTTCTGTTCTGCTAGTCTTCTGGCAGAAAAACTAATGAATTTTCTTTTTAGTACAGAGAAACACCAAAGCTGAACTTATACAGTTCAAACAGGTGGTATTAATTGACCTGGCTTTGTTTTACTGGCCATAATCCAAGGAACAGTTGCAGAAACTGTTATATTTGTATGTGGGTGATGAGCCCTGGAAACAGCATAAGAATGGCTGGGGATGATGGTATCTGCTCCACGACACAGCTAATCACCTGGTTTTGGCTTAGATGAGCCTATAAATCATGCATGTAATTAAATCAAATAGCTGCATAATTGGCTTCCTGTGAGTGCTTGCTGCACTACCCTTTGATAAATTGCTAAAACCTTATTGGAAATCTTTTCAGCTTTTAAATGATTATAGACCTTCAAAATTTTATAACTTTATTCTAATTCATTTTTTCTACTTGCATGATTTGTGAGGTCTGCTGAAATGTGGTAAGTGTCAAAGCTTAGTTTAGCTTTGTAAGAAGAGCAGTTCAAGTGAGCAAAAAAACTTTACTCTGGTGGAGTGTCCTGAATTGAACTGAACTTCAGTTCAAGATAGATGAGTGCCTAAAAACAGCTGTTTGTGTGGAACTGTGAAGTGAGATGGTTGCCACTTTCATGAGTATAAGCTAGATCATTAGAAGGATGTAACCTTAGTTTATTCATGCAGGAGAACAAGCTAAGTTTTCTAAGAAAAGCTTCTGGCATGTGTAAGTTAACTCTTCATTGCAAGGTACAATTGTATTGCTATAACATTGTAGCTCTGGCAATTTGTCCAGATCTATTATGTGGTGTGAAAAACATTAACTGTCTTGGAATGTTCAGATTTCGTTAAACTGGGCTACTTGGTGTATTTTGTAAGATATCTTGTTCTTAAAAATATGTAACCAAATTATTTGTATTGTTTTTTAGGCCCCTGGAGGAATTGCAACACCCCTTGTTTATGGCCAACTTCTAGCTTTATACCTGTTGCATAATGACATGTAAGTGACTTGTATTAATCTTTAACTTCAGATACCGAATTTGTAACTATTAGCTTGAGCTGTAGTTGCCAGAATATTAGTAATTAGTTGTGTGACTAACAAAATCCATGTAGGCAGTTTTTTTAAAAAAAAATAATAATGGAATAAAGTCTCTTTCACCCCTTGCTCTGCCAGGAAAATGATTCTCCTTTGCTTGCTCCTGCCCACTTTTTTGAACTGTAGGGAAACAGATTGGCTTTAGGAAAAAAGGTCTTTAAATAGTGAAATTGGCTCCTTTGGAAAGTGTCGAACACTTCCACGTTTGGATTTGTAGCTTTTTCAAGGCTGCATTTTGAGTAAGATTGCATGCTCCTCCTTGTGTCTAATTACAGCAGGATAATACTAAACTGTCCATGTTAAAAATGAGGGATACTTGGCTTAAATGAGCTAAATCTGCATGAAGCAGTAATCTTTTGAATTTGGTCTGGTGGATTATTACCCTCTCCCTATGTGAACTTGATTTGCTATGTTTAGGGTTTTATTGAGAAATTACTGATTATTTATTCAGGCAGAATAAATGACACTACCATGTTTGATTATCAACCCAAAGTAAGCATTGGTGTGGGGATTCAAAGATTTGAGTGTTTTCTTGCATTGTAGATGTATATTCTTTCAGGGCAAATTCCCTGAACTCTGATACTGAGTATTAGGTTTAATGCAGATAACCTTGGTTCAAATGAATTTGAAGTTTTAGAATTGAGTTTTAGAATTGTGCTTTAATGAAAAGCAGTGAGTCTTTTTCTATATTTTGTATTTTAAAGCTTTCTGAGAATTTGTAACCATTTCAGTTTGATCAATGACTAAATATTTCAATACGTGCGAATCTCCAGAATGTATGTGACAAAGCTGGGTTGGGAAGAACATGCGCAAAATAGTCTAAATCTTTGGTATGCAAAGTGGGGTGTGGGCACATGAAGAAAGTATTTTTGTACTATTAAGTAAAATAAAAATATTTTTAAATGGTGTTTATTTCATCCTTTTTAACTTCTATATTTGTATGCTTTATAAGGTACGTAATATATTAACACAGTAATACATGTGTATAATTTATAAATACATATGAATATACTGGGGGTGCATGCTCAAATGTTTTTCTGCTAGAAGTGCATGATCAAAGTTTGGAGACCACTGGTCTAAACGACTACTGACACTATGAAAAGTTACTATTTGTACATGTGTTCATCAAAGATGCAGCTATTCTAAAAATAAAACTGCAAAACTAACTTCTGTGAAATGCTGCCTAGGCTAGATGAATGAAAAACCTTTTCTAAACTGGTGTTAAATGAGGCAGTTAATGAACTATTTGTTCGCTTATGGCAGTCACGCTGTCTACTTGAGAGTAACTTTGTTTTTCTACTTCATTAGGCATAGAAGGAATATTTTAAAGCACTGACACTGTTAATTGTAGCATCTGAAAACAAACCTTTTGGTGTCTCCTTGTAGCAAACATTTGGTTACTGAGAAGTATTTCTAATGTAATTTTTTTAGGAATAATGCACGATATCTTTGGAAAAGAATCCCTCCTGCTATCAAATCTGTAAGTACTTTGTAAAATGCCATTTGATACTAAAACAGTTAGATGTAAGCTTGCAAATAATGACTTTCCCCCCAAGGATTCTGTTTTAGTAGCCTTGGAGTGCTGTGAACTGCTTGCCCAACAGATGGCATGTTAGTCTTTAAGATCTCCTAGTTGTTCATCTGCTACCTCTTTTCCTTAACAAATAATCTGGTGCAACAGAATTCAGTAAACCTGTAGACTTTTTAATAGAAAGACTTGTGATAAAGGGTAGTCAGCTGGAGGAAAGCAATGGGTCTGACTCTGGGATGGGGCAGCATTCCACCAGAGGGTGCAGGATACCTTGTGTAATGAAAAGTGACTTCAGGTAAGTTGCATCTTCAAATTGATTAACTTTCTGAAGGCACTTGTTTTGCACTGCATTTGGATCAAAGATGCATTTTAAGGATTTAGCTAAATATAATACAAGAAATGCTTCCAGACTTTACTGTTGTTAGGTTATTAGTTTGAGATCAAACTAGGGCCACAAAAATGATCAGAGGGATGGAACACCTCTCCTGTGAGGAAAGGCTGAAAGAGCTGGGGTTGTTCAGCTTGGAGAAGGTGGCTGCAGGGAGACCTTATTGCAGCCTTTCAATACTTAAAGGGGGCTTATAAGAAAGATGGGGATGGACTTTTTCACAGGGCCAGTAGCGATAGGACAAGGGGTAATGGTTTTAAACTAAAAGAGGGTAGATTCAGACTAGGTATAAGGAAGACATTTTTTACGATGAGGGTGGTGAAACACTGGAGCGAGTTGCCCAGAGAGGTGGTAGATGCCCCATCCTTGGTAACATTCAAGGTCAGGCTGGATGGGGCTCTGAGCAACCTGACCTAGTTGTAGATGTCCGTGCCAGGTGCAGGGGGGATGGACTAGATGACCTTTAAAGGTGCCTTCCAACCCAAAGCATTCTATGATTCCGTCATATTTTACACAGAAACAAGTGTTCTGTAGTCCTGTATTAAGAAGCCTCACAGTCAAGATGGGACCTGTCAGGTGGTTCTGAAATAATTTTCTTTCTCTTTCAAGAAAAAAATAGTTATATTGGTTAAGTCAATAGTCATCTGAACCAAATTTTACTTGGCCTTTCTCTGAAGCCTGCTGTATTGGTTGCACAGCAATATTCTGTGAATAATTTGGCTTTTTTGGTGTAACTTGAATTTCATGTGAAGCATCATTCTTGGGGGAAACTCATTGCATGAATTATTTTGGGAAGGTTACAGCTCAAAGCATAGTATTTTCTTAAGTGTGTGTGTGTTGATGAGTCTCTTCTACTAATTGTGTCAGGTAATTATTAGTGTGAGTCAACTTCAGAAACAAATTGGTTCTCCTTATAATTGAAAATATTACTTTATTACCCAGTTTGGTGTTTGATTGCTATTCTGATAGGCTGTTCTAGAGTCCAGTTGACCAAATGATGATGTGTAACACAGTAGAAGTAGCCCTTAAAACCAGTAGTGGGAGGGCAGTTGTAGTGAGTATGGCACCATGACCCATTGTCAAGATTGCAAGATGAAATTTCAAGTTGAAAATCGCCTTCACTGTGCAAACAGCCTCAGCACTTGATAAAGCTTCTCCTGAAGAGGCAAGCATTCCTCTAAGCAGAAAATAAGCTGTGCCTGTCTTTTTGCAACTCCAGTCAGTAGCCAGCATGCAGACTACCCTCCATGATTGTTTTAGCTGGTATGCTCACCTGGATTGGTATAACCGACATGTGAGCAGACTTTGCGTACATAGGTGATAAAGTTTTGGGAGAGGATGAATCAGGGAACTTGCAGCAGAGATACCTGCTGGAACAAGATTTCCCAATGCTTGTCTGTTCATCATTACAGGTAGTGTGATAAACCCTTGCAATGGGAAAAGGAGGGGAGTGGAAATGGGTTTGTACAGAATGGTCACTGTAGAGAATACACCATTCTGAATTAACTGTTTGGGTTTTTTTTGTCACAACAGGCAAATGCTGAACTTGGTGCAGTTTGGTCAGTAGGACAAAGAATCTGGCAGAGAGACTTTCCAGGAATCTATACAACAATCAGTGCGCATCAGTGGTCTGAGACTATTCAACCAATCATGGAAGCACTTAGAGGTACAAATTAAACTCCTGGAGGTAGCATGGAATTATTTCTGTGTGCTCAAACGCAGACAAGTAGACAAATGACTGATTATTATGAAAAATGAGAAGTGGTCAGGAAGGTTGTTGCCAAGTTTTTGTAGGTTTTACTTAAATGATTTTAGGTATCAGATGTAAATAAAAAGCTCATTACAAAAACTTGTAGAAACTGAAATGTTTTTATTAATTAGGATTGTATGTGATTGTGTATTCTTTCATATTGGAATTTCATACACCATATGTTTTGTTCTGGAATAGCAAAATGACCATTAGTTATCCAGTTTTATCAGACTTTTAACCAGTAATCTAGGGAACTTGGCTTGGCATTTCAGAACCTTATGAAAATGTTTGTTTTAAATGTGGCTTTAGTCAAATGTTTTAGTTACAGACTGCAACAGTAACATGCAAAGTCTTACTACTAGAGGGCAGTACAGGCTGCTAAAAAGCCTTCCAAGGTATTTTGCAGTAACAAATTCTCTGCAGCTGTAGAAATGACTGATTTGCAGATGCCTTGGTATCAAAGCAGATGGAGTTGAAAAGGCATGAGTAGTTTGAGTAATTGCTTTTTTCATGATTTCTTTTTCTGATTCTGAACTATTTGACACACAAGCAAATGGAGAATGCCATTGGAAGCAGTTTCCTAAATTGGTTTACATACTAGTGGTAGTACCCCAGACACTGCAAACTGCATTTGTAATTTAAATGTGGTCTCTGAGGGGTTTTGTCCTGGTATAGAGCAAGCTGTTGTCTCTGGCTGCTGACTGGTACTTCAGTGAATTGTGGGAAGGGAGGGGGGAACTTCTGAAGTGCTAGCTTTAAGGGCGGTAGTGGTTTTCCAAATGTATTCAAATTGGACAAATTTTCTCAGATTTCCTCGTTATGGAGATTAGTTTACTGTCTGCTTATAGTGTTTATATCTTCTTAGATGCAACTAGGAGACGAGCCTTTGGACTGGTTTCTCAGGCATATACCTCAATAGTTGCAGATGATTTTGCAGCCTTTGTTGGGCTTCCTGTAGAAGAAGCTGTGAAAGGTATTTTGCATTTATTCACTGAACAGTTTTTCTACAGATGATTGAGATCAGAGAGCTGTAAGTAATGGTAAATATAACAGTCTCACAATTTGTATATGTTTCTAAAGAGAAGTGATGGGGCAGTGAATAGAGAAAAATGTCTTGGTTCTGGATAAGTGTTTGGTTTTTTTATTATTTGCCACTAGTTGCCATTGGTTATCCTCCCCTTCTACATGTGGAAGTGTTAAAGCAATTCAGCAATGAGAAAAGACTGAAGGTAGTAGGTTAACCTAGTTTTGTGTGC